>NC_056738.1:197385398-198056196 GCF_019279795.1 Protopterus annectens
GTCTCTTACCGATAAAGGAAATGGCATTCTTGTTAATAACTCCACTAGGCAAGAGATGAAAATCGTACTCTACAGAATCGACAACTACGGTATGTCCTGCATTGTTACCACCCTAGTGGGGGAAAAATGGAAAAGAAAATTTAAAATAAAAACTTAAAGGCTTGACAATGTTATAAGTATCACAATCACTCAAAACAGGAATCCACAACCACCAGAGGCCCTGCAGTAGAGCCACCCCAACAGGGAAAATTAGAAAAGTTAGTTTAATAAAAAGAAAACTTCAAAGCTGCCAATTTTAGTAATGCACTTGGATCATGATAAATCACACTTAAGCAATTCGCATTTGCGAACCGTACATATACCTTACTACACATCATACTCTTTACCATGGCGCCATTGTGATCTTAGCCATCACTAGCACAACAAGGAAGTGCACACATCCCATCACTAACATTATATACATACAGCTGCTCACATTCAAGCTCATGTCTTTTAAAAACATGTGCTTTATACACACAAGGTGCACAGCACCACCACAACACAGTTCGGGTTAAGTAATTAAACCATGCTAAAGCTAATTAAAAAGAAAGTTTCAAACATTTGAAGCGGTTTCAATGTAGGTCACTCCAATCGGGGAAAAAAGCTCAAGAAAGACATGATAGACCTCTCAGATTGTATGTGCCAGGCAGGTACGTCCCTAGCCCTAAGCAACACTCTACCTTCACTTACAATGATGCCAGAGCATTAGCAGTCTTACTTTTAAATGTCAACAATGTGTTCCCTAATTCTGTCCTTAAAATGTCTACAAGTCTTCCTGACATAGAAGGCTGAACAAGGTTCACATTTTGCCATATAAACTAAATATGTTTACTGCCACAATTAAAATGTCCAGTAAAATAAAACATTTTTCCATTTATACAAATGTTTTCACTAGTCTTCAATATGTACACACAAACGCTACATCAGACGCAGTTAAAATTATCAAGGGCTCTACTGCTTTGATTAGAATCATTATGAGCCCCCATTTTCAAAATCTCCCTAAAAGCTCTATCCCTTCTATAAAACAACCCTAGGGGGTCCACCCATCTTATCCATAAGGGAAAGTACAGTTTTGTACCTACCATAAATGTAGATGTTTGGGTGTTCACCCTGCTTCAGTCATCACACTTGGGTTATCCTGCCGTCAGGCGGTCCTGCAGTCGGCCCGAGTTCCAAAGTCTTGGTCAGGCGTCGTTGCTGTCGCTTCTTCCCTGACGTCAGAGCGCCAGGGGTATAAAAGAGGCATCCAACGCCATTTTCTTCAGTTTTTCTTGCCCCAGATGTCAGATGCCCCCAATAGGTAGGCATAAATATACATACGTACATACGTACAGCTAGATAAAAATAAAACAATACATTTAGGCACAAGCAAATACACCACAGAGGTTGAATAGGATAGAGTGGTATAGATAAGTTCAGCTAGTTCAGAGGGGATGGAAGGAGGGTAACCTGGACTGCAGTAGGGTGAACACTCGAACATCTACATTTATGGTAGGTACAAAACTGTACTATGTTCATAGTGTTACTCTGCTGCAGTCATCACACTTTGGTTGAATCCCAAAGCTAAGGATGGGAGGTGGAGTTAAACAGGGTTAGAAGGAGCTAGTAGGCCCTGCAAAACTGCAGTGGCAAAACCAGCTCTAGTCTTAGAATATAAAAGTAAGTGATAGTGTTTGGTGATGGTGTGCACTGAACTCCAAGTTGCAGCTTCCAAAATATCCTTGGTTGGCACTCCCCTGAGAAAGACTGCTGATGTAGCTGTAGCCCTGGTGGAGTGGGACCTAATGTTAGCAGGTACCGATTTCCCATGATGCGTGCAGCAGAAACGTATGCAATGCCCTATCCATTTAGAAACGGTCTGTTTTGAGATGTTTTTTCCTTGTGATCCTGAAGCATAGGCTACAAGGAGCTAGTCAAAATTTCTGAAAGCCTTAGTTTTATCCAAGTAGTAATGTAATTGCCTGTGAATGTCCAAAGAGTGCAGGAGTCTTTCTCCTTTGTTCTGGGGATTTGGGAAAAAGGTGGGCAAATGAATGGTTTGGTTTAGGGCCACACTGGATACCATCTTTGGCATAAAAGAAGGGTTAGTTCGTAGAGAGACTTTGTCTTGATGAAAAATGAGGAAAGGCTCCACTGCCATTAGTGCCTGTAGCTCTGAGACTCTTCTAGCGGAGGTTATTGCAAGTAGCAGGGCAGTTTTCCATGAAAGAAGTGAGAATAAAGGAGGATCCGTGTTGTAATGAGCTGAAATTGCTGAGGCGTGGATCTTAATAGATGAAAAGGAAAGACCTTTGTGCAACATCTCAGTTAAATATTGTAGAATCTGAGGAATGTTTGGATCAAGGGGATTTTGGCCTTTAGCCTGGTTCCAGGCACAAAATCTTCTCCATTTGTCTGAAGAGGTTTTCCTGATGCTGGGCCTCCTGGCCTCCAGAATGACATCCTTAACTGCTTTGGATAGAGGTGTTGGCTAAATTTGCCATGCAGCCAGGTTTAAAGTCTTCAGCTGGCTGTGTAGAATCGGATTGTCTCGCTGGGTGAGCGGGTGAGGAATTTGTGGTAAAATCCATGGTGGGCCGTGGGCCATGTTCCTTGAAATTTGATACCAATGCTGGCGTGGCCAGTCTGGTGCAATGAGCATAATTTGTGGCCTCTCTAATCTGACTTTCAGCAGTACCTTTGCTAGAAGAGGCAGTGGAGGAAAGGCATACACTGTTAATGTTTTTCCAACTGAAAGAGGGCGTCCACTTTCCAAGCTTGTGGATGGAATGTCCTTGAGCAAAATTTTTGAAGTTGGTAGTTTTGGGGGCTTGCAAACAGATCTATGTCCGGGCGTCCCCATTTTTGAGCTATCACTGCAAATACTTGTGGATCTAGTTTGGATCCATGATGTTTCTGCTTAGGTCGTCTGTCAATGTGTTTTTCTTTCCTGGCAGGAATTGTGCTTGTAATTGAACCTGATAAGACAGTGCAGAGTTCCACAAGGTCATTGCTTGCCTGCATAGAGGGTAGGAGTGTGCGCCCCCTTGCTTGTTTATGTACATTACTATGGTATTGTCCATCTTTATTATTAGTTGTCCAGGGTGTAAGAGGCTCTTGAAAGCTGTTAGGGCATTCTGTACTGCTAGCATTTCTTTTTGATTGATATGCAGATGCCTCTGATCTGTAGTCCATTTGCCCTGAATGCACTGTCCTGCCATGTGTGCTCCCCAGGCATAGTCCGATGCATCTGTTGTCATAGTTTGCCTGGCTGTGGGTAAGGTGAAAGGCTGACCCTTGTTGAGGTGACATGCCTGTGCCCACCATAGAAACTCCTGTTGAAGACAGGGAATGAGTGGTATCATTGTTTCCAAGCTGTGGCTGTGCTGAATCCATACGCTTTTCAGGTACCATTGTAATTTCCTCATATGCAGTTTTGCAAATGGTATTAGTATGCAAGATGCCATGAATCCCAAGGCCTGCAGAATTTTTCTTGCAGGGAGTTGGGTCTTTGTTGCCATTATTTTGAAATATTGAGTCAGCTGTTTGTCTGGCATGAGATAAGCCATCTGGGCCGTTGTATTCAAGCTGGCACCCAGGAATATTATGTTTTGGGAGGGCACTAGTTTTGATTTCTTTTCGTTTACTGTGTACCCTAGGCAACTTAGAATGTGTTTGACAAATGCCAGATGCTTTAATAGAATGTCCTTGCTTTCTGATTGAATAAGGCAGTCGTCCAGGTATGGGTATATTTCAGTTCCTCTGTCTGCAGTATGCAATTACTGGTGCCAGGCATTTTGTGAAGACCCTGGGTGCAGTAGATAAGCCAAAGGGCAGTGCAAAGAATTGATAATGCGTTGAACCTGCAATGAAGCGGAGGTATCTTCTGCAATTTTGTCCGATAGGGACATGCAGGTATGCCTCCTTGAGGTCCAACGTTACTAGCGAAGCATTCTTGCCCAGCATGGGAAGAAGCTGTTGTAGTGTTAGCATCTTGAATTTTGGTACTTGCAGATAGGTGTTCAGAATTGAAAGATCCAGAATGGTCTCCATGCTTTGCCCTTTCTTGGGACTAGAAAGAGTCTTGAGTAAAATCCTTGTCCTTGCTCCCGTGTAGGTACCTGTTGAATGGCTCTCATGTCCATGAGAGCTGTAATTTGTTTTTGTGCCTCTGCCCAGTGATTTGGTGGCAGGTTTGGCATTCCTTTTATCCTTGGTAAGGTATGAAAGTGGAATCTGTATCCTTGAGAGACTATGTCTAGAACCCATTTGTCTTTTGTGATTATGTGCCAGTTGTCTGCAAAAAATGCTAATTTTCCTCCCAAGGGAGCTGCCATGAGAGATTTGCTTGGTAGTTTCAGGATAGAGTCATTGTGTTTGTCTTCTGCTAGCCTGGGGCCTGTCTTCTTCCTCCTTTCTGGGTAGTAGTACCCCATTGGCGAGGTTTGTAAGGGCCTTGTGACTGATGTCTGCCTCTTGGGCATCTGTATTTGCCTCTCTGTGATCGGTCAGAAGCTGGAAAGGACCAGTTTTTCGTTGGCCAATTTCTGCAGAAACGAAGGGGTTGTAACTGCAAAAAATCCCTGACCGTCGGCATAGACTTTGCCTTATCCTCCATTTTCTTTAAAACCTCTTCTGCTTGACACCAAATAATACATCCTGCTGTAAAGGTGCATCCAATAATTTTGCTTTAACATGATCAGGAAGGGTTTGTTCTTTTAACCAAGCATGTCTACGTATGACAGAGCCAGTAACAGCTGCTCTACAGGAAGCTTCCAATGAATCAAATACACATTGTAAAGTATGTTTTCCCACCTGTTCAGCTGCATGCAACAGATCCTGCATTTCCTCAAATTCAGACTGTTCAGTATGTGTGCTCATTTTTTGTTTTAATTGAGACATTAGGAATTGCTGATATTTTAGCATGTGAAACTGACAATTTAATGCTCTCATAGCCAGAGTTGCTGAAGTGGACATTTTCTTTCCCCATCTATCTAGGGCTCTGGAATCCCTTTCAGAGGGGACAGGATTTTTAGCCATAGAAGTTTTAGCTCCCTTAGGACCCTGGGAAATTGTTTCTGGGTCAGCCACAGGGCTTTTATAAAGGAATTTGTGAGAGTCAGGTACTCTGCAGTATCTCTCTGGTTTGGTTGGAGCAGGAGGTAGAGAGTCTGGATTTAGACTAGACTCCAAGTAAACAACATCCACAATATCCAAAACTGGAGGGATAGCAAGAGGTCTGTGCTGGGGTAGTAAAAGGAACTCTCTGAGTCTTTTCTTAGAATCAGAGTAGTCCTGGCCTTCCCAGTGGAAATGTTCCCTCATGGTATGTAAAGTTTCCCCAAAGGAGTAGTCTTCAGGGGGAGATGTTGAGGGAATACAGTCTTCAACATCAGAGTCTTCATAAGATGGAAAAGTGTAATCCTGTTCCTCAGAAGAATCTGAAGAAATTGAAACCTGGTCAGAAGCAGCATAATCCTCCTCTTGTCTTGGTCTTTTATCAGGAGGGGGATGTGAACCCCTGATTAGGGTAATCAAATCTTCAGCCATCTTAAGCATCTGTTTCTTAGGCATGGGGCCTTGAACTGTAGACTGATGTACAGTCTTCTTTGGTTTTAAAGGAGTTTTAAGCTTAGCGTAAGATTTAATGAGGAGTGTAGTCGGTCTGAAGACACCTTCTGCAACCGAAGGCGTTTCCACTGCACCGGGGTCTCCTTCTGTTCCGTTGTCAGAAGGGCCTAATGAAGATGGCTGCGTTGGCCTAGTAGACTCCGCTTGAGAATCTGCAGCTGTCTGGGGTTTCAGTTCTGCGGTAGTCAGGGGCTGCGTAGGCGCCTCACTGAAAACCGGAGAACCAGCGACAGGCCCAGCAGAGGCCTCTGAGTCTGGCTTGTTCCTAGGCTGCCTGTCCTTATCCTTGCGTTTTTTATGCATGCCGGTCGTCGGCTGCTCCGATGGCATGATATAATTAAATTTCCTACCAAAGTAATGTCGTGCGAAGTCAAAACAGCGTTTGATAGTTCGTTTATTAAACCTAGCACAAAACAGACAACCTGTGACGTCGTGGTCTGGGCCTAGGCAAGGAATACAATAGGAATGAAAGTCCTTAGGAGGTATTTGCTTCCCACAAGAAATGCAATTGTTAACTTTTTCTGACATCGGACTGAAGCAAGAAAATGTTCCCTAACGGGGTACTTAGCTTTATTGAAGACTTCGGACTGAAATTCGAATCGAAAATATCAGGTGTTGGCCGACCGGCACTAGCCAACTGCTTCTGCTTCAGGCACCGCGCGGCAAGAAAGACTGAAGAAAATGGCATTGGATGCCTCATACCCCTGGCGCTCTGACGTCAGGGAAGAAACGACAGCAACCAACGCCGGACCAAGACTTTGGAACTCAGGCCGACTGCGGGGCCGCCTGATGGCAGGATAACCCAAGTGTGATGACTGCAGCAGGGTAACACAAACATCTGTCAACATGCAACAATCTCCAGTTTTTTCGGATACGAGCTAACCCACTGGGCATCATCTTGACTAAAGGTGGTAATGAACAATCCACTCCCCATTTTCCTTCTCAAATCTATATTATTATTACTTGACATAACAAAACTGGAGGTACTATAGATTCTAATATTAAAAACACTGCCGAGTATCAGCCTATAGACACCCCTCGCTCTTTTGGATCTTACTTCCCCTGCCAACTTCCCACAAAGAGAGCTTCAGGGTAGCCTCTTTTAATAAATAACCTTTGTCATGAAGTCAAGCTCCAATAAAAAATCCTGGTATTCCGTAATCATTCTGGCAGCCCTTACAAATTGTCCTTTGACAATAGACTTCTGATGGCAAGGGCGCCAAATACAAAAATCCAAATATGAACTGGAAAATGTGGGTTTTCTATAAATACTTGTCCTCAGGGAGTTGTTATATGTCCTATCCACTAACGGGACATATATTAAAAAACCCAGGCCACAGCTGTACCTTTATGGTTATACAGAAAGTGTTAAAGGATAGGCAAAGTAGGGTTTTGGACCTGGATTTAGATACCTGTGAATTAAGGTGCCAAATGAGGTTGGATGCCACCTCTTTTCCAGGCATTAATGATTAGTATAGCAGGAACAATATTAAAATTAAAGTATATTTTAGGTTAATGTATTTAATTTGTGCAACATTTTAAAAAACTTTTATAGTGTTCTCAAAGTATGTATTTACTGTCAGAAATTTAATATGTATTTATGGGGGGCTTTATAATGGATTAATTTATCGACTCCTGCATTTGTTAACAAGGTGTTTTGTTAAATTATTCAATTATATGCAAGTTAAGGTTTGTACAAAAGGGTTGAGTTTAACATTAGTTTTTCCAAGTCCAACAGAGGTTGGATGAAATCACTTAATCTGTGAAATAGCGTTTGGAATCCAGCTTCCGTGTCCTGGGATGCTTTACTTTTGTGAGATGTTGATGCTTCACAAGAAATGGCCGTCACCTGCCTCATCAAGGCTTCAAGACAGTGGCAAACACGCCTGTCTCCCTCATACAGCCTTTTCAGGCTAGGTCAAAACATAACTGACATAGGAAAATAGCCGAGAGAAACTCAAGGTTATGCTGCTTAATATGCTAGGAGCCTTAATAGTAAGCTGCACTCCCTGGAAGCACTCCTCACCTTAGAGTCAGACGTTTGTGCAGTCATAGAGACTTGGTTCAAGGCCGCAGACAGTACCAGAATGTGCAGGGCTACAATGCCTTCCACACATTCAGACCTCAAAACAAGCGTAAAATAACCAAAGTGCCGGTGTATCCATTTTCATTAAATCCAAATTCACCTCATGACTGGCGACTCTTGAGCTACTCCACGTCCAAATAACTACAGGCAATACACCCCCCTACCACATCATAGCTAGCTACAGGTATCCCACCATGAACCAAGAGAAACACACCGCCTACCTGGACTTGCTTGGAATGATCAGTATACAGGTCAACACCTTGATCATGGGAGACTTCAGCTACCCATCCAGCGACTGGGTGACTTACACTAGCACAAAACACAACCACACTGAGGTTCCTGGACTTTAACTTAAATGCACTGGAACAGTTAGTCTGCACCCCCAACAAGGGGGCTCAAATGCCCTATACTTACTAATTACCAACATGGGGGGTTACTGCACTACCCCCAGTGTGCTTCCCTCCCCAGTTAAGTCAAACTATAACTCTAACTCATTTGATGTAAAGATTAGACCTGACACCCCCACAGGAGCAACAAAATTAAAAGTTTCTCTAAAGCAAATTATGGTCTCCCACATGATGGTATAAATGGTTTCAAAGCCCCTACTTACACAGACAACAACTTCTATGCAGTGAAGTACAGAAATGCCCTATATAGCCAAGCAAGTAAAGTACTGACTCTGCAGTACCTGACAGGACTAAAACCGGGTTCTCTCGTAAAAAAACAAGCCGCCCTGGTGGACTGCAAGTATAAATAAGTTAAATAACAAAAGAAAGAAACTAACATCCAAGAGCAAGAAGGAACATACTCAGAAGGAAATTACCCTGCAGAGCCTAAACAAGCAAATAAACCTTGTAAAATCCTCTACAGCAAATTATGAGACTAGACTGGCATCCCTAGTTGAAGACACTCATAAGACATTCTTTAAGCCATATCCAAAACCTCAAAGGGAATACCCAGTTGTGTACCAAACTTATAGTGGACGGCACCACTTGCACAGGACCTGAAGAAATTACCAACCTACTAGGTGACAGACTGGTGACAATTTCACTCCTCTGTCCCAGCAGCCATACTGCATAGCATTCCTAATACCAGTCCTCTACCATTTATCTCCAAAGAACATGTCATTCAAGTGCTCTTCCAAGGCCAAAAATACAGCCTCTGTAGGACCAGATAACATCCCAGGCTGCATATTAAACAAATTATCTAAAACAAGACCTAGCAGAACCACTTAACGGTCTCTAACCACAGTGGGAAATAGCAACAGTAATGCCCTTGCACAAAGGGGGGCCCATCAACCATAGACTCATTAGCCCGACCAGCCTTATCTGCAAGACCATGGAAAACAAAAATCATCATGGACCCCTATCAACCAGGACATAGGCAATCTTCAAACTCTTGACCCAACCCAGTTTGGTTTCATCAAGGGTAGATTTTGCTCATTAGACCTGAGGAACTTCTTTGAGAAAGTTCACCAAAACCCTGGATGAGGATAAAACAGTACACAATGCCTATCTTGATTTAGCCAAGGCATTTAACAACTTCCCAGTCAGGGATCACTGATAAATACCTCCAACTGGGTATTAACCCATTAGTCACTTGATGGGTAGCAAACTGGCTCTCAGGTAGAATGCACATTGTTGAAATTGGGGAATCCACTTCCAACAGTTACCAGTGGTGTACCACAAGGATCTGTACTGGGCCCTCAACTGTTTGGCATTTAATTTTTCTGAAGCCCAGCCAAAAGTAGATGCCCAGTGGCTTACAGATTTGTAGACAACTATAAAACTGGGTACAATCATACAAGTCCCCCAACAATACCAACAGATTACAGAACGGACAGACACACAAACCACTGGTGCAGGGGCCATGGACTGAAACTAAATGCAAACTCAGCCTCATTATCCCCTTTAGAAGAGAAGTAGCCCCTGTTAGTTACAATATAGACCCCACACATCTAAGTTCAAACACAGTAGTGCAAGACTTTAGAATGCAGGCTGACAGCAATCTAAACTTCAATCACCATGTGTCCACACTAGGGAGGAAAGAATTCTACTATCCATCTCATAAATAAGGGCATAGCATCCAAGACCAAGGAGGTTATTACTCTGCTGTATTCGGTCCTTATCAGACCTCAGACTACAACGCTTCCTTCCGTATGTGCCTCACCAGACAGCTGCAGCAGCTGGAGATACCACAGAGGTTCTAACAAAGGGAATTCAGGAGCCTCCAAAATGGGACCTACATGAAAAGACAAAGCCCCATCACTATACTCTGCATCATACAGGCTGCAGACAGGCAACCTGTGCCTAGCCTACAGAGCAGTCTCCTACCCTGCCCTAATGGATGCGGCATATCCACAAATCAAATGGGACAAGAGTCAGTCGCGCAAGGGATCTCAACCTAGCCTGTGACATTAACAGAACTTGGGCAAGAGACAGACGAGTCTCCCAGAGATTGCCACTCCTTTGGAAAAAGCTTCCACTCAACGTGAAGTAGAGCTGCTCAATGACCCTATTTAAGTGCGACCTTAACAGGAAACCACAAATTTTCCCCAGGGGTGGCATTTATGGTCCTCATGGACAGGGGCACTTGGTGCCGATTATAGTTAGATGGTCACTGTTTGCGAAGCGATACTATGGTCAACTAGGTTACTTGGGGGGGGGGTGTTACATGGCGAGGCTTGTAAAGGTCCTAGGGCCATTAGCCCAGTAATCTATGAACATCACAGCTGTGGCAGTAACCAAACAACTCTCAATATTGTACAGAACTGGGATGAAGCTGTCAAACACAAATGCATAAAAATCCACCTCCAAATCAAAGGAAATGCATAAAACTATTCTAATGATGTTACAGTAATGACTTCAGGACACTGCTACCTTCCCACAGTAGTGGCATAGTTCATGCCTAAAACCAAAAAACGCTGTAGCAGGCTCCAAACCTTTTGTACAGTCCACGATATATGAAATAACTGTTGAAATTTCACAGCACAAACAGTTCCACAAAAAATTCAGGCTCCAAACTTTAATAGTCCAGGATATATGGAAAAAAATGTTAAAATGCCACAGCACAAACAATTCCACAAGAGGTGAAATGCTTTCACTTAGGTCTATCCCAAGCTTCATCAGAACACGGAATAAAAATCAGTTACTTTTAAACAATTTCAAAAATTGTCAACCAATGGTACCATCTCATGCATAATTAAATAAATTCATTCCCCTGCATTATTTAAAGCCATTGTAAAATATATGCTGTAACAGCAGCAACCAAGATGAATACACATATTCTAGCTGCCATAATAAAACACATACTGCCATGAATCCTCGTTTAAAACAGGAGCAAACAAAATAAATGCATATACTCTTTCCTTCTCTAAAGTTTCGCTACTCTTAATTTAAGGACACAATACTAACATGATCATTCAGTCCCGTTTTTTTATTTGAAGCCAGCCTAAGCTGCCAGTATAGTTCTTTGTGCTCTAAAAGGGCTTCCCAAAGTCCACTCCTTATACCCGGTTTCAACAATCTTTCTTGTGTCCAAAAGCATTTGTCTCTCTTTCCTGGGAGATCTCATACAAATGTTCACATATTCTTCTTTTCAATGGCCTCTTTGCTGCTACAATTAAAATCCTCCTTAAATTTCATTTTAAACTTTCTGGATGGGATACTGATACTTTCCTGCTCTAAAATATTACTAACTTGTTGACCAAAACTACACTTGTATGTTCCCCCTTTCTTGCGGAGTCTAACTGTACTTTTTCACTACCATGGTTTTCCAGCATTTCCTTTAAATTCATATCTCTCTTTTTAATAAATGTCGGTACTGATGGAATAATTTTGCTGGTTTCACTATTTATAACCAAAAGTTTCCAGTACTTCCTAATGTTGTGTCTTTCAGCTTTTCCCAGTTAGGGGTCGCCACAGCGGAACTACGGTCCACTAATGATTGGCAGTAGATTTTTACATGCAGAGTTGCTGGCCGTGACACACAACCTTCAGCGAAGGTACATACATTCATGCATGTCTCCACACAGAAGACGCTCTAGCTGAGAATCGAACAGGACAGCGTCTTACTGTGAGGCGACAACGCTACCGCAGAACCATAATTCAGCCCTTTATGATTACTTTGTGTTAAAATTTCCCCCAAAATAAGGTCATATTTTCCTCCCTGTGTTCACTTTTCATCAATTAATTAATCAGGTTTTCGGGGTACCCTCACTCTGAGAAGAACCCTTTCATCACCTTAGTTTCCTCCAAGAAAACCCGACCTTCGCTGCACATCCCCGATGCCCTAATTAAATTGCCCCTTAATACCCCTCTTTTGATTATAGGGATGCTCACTCTCAAAATGTAAATTGGAGTTAGAGTGCGTGGGTTTTCGGAAAATCTTGGAATGGAATTTCTTCTCTTCCCTAACCTTATACATGGTCACATCTAAACAATTGATGAATTCTTGTGAAGTGTGCCAAATAAATTTCAAAAAGGAAGCTGCAGTCCCAATATATTCCAAAAAATCGGTTTAACTGGGTTTCACCCCCTTCCAGAAAAGACAAATATAGTCTAAAAATCTGGTGTATAAGGAAATATAATTGTTCCAAGGGGTTTCAAAAATGAACTTCCTCTCCCAATATAAAACTAGGTTTGCATACAGGGGGGCACATGGGGCCCCCATAGCAACACCTTTCTCTTGTAAATTCCATAAATTCAGTTAACAAATTTCTCTGTTCATTAGTCAAACTTATTTCAATCAAAAGATCCTGAAACCATTTCATCCCCTCAAAATAAGGGATGCTGGGGAATAGTTCTATCACATCAATAGTCACCATACATACTTCATCTTCATATTTATCATAGGTGACTAAGTCCCAGGAGTCCTTTGAAATATGTTTTATCTTTTCAACATTGTATCTACATATTTAGCCAAGGGTTCCAGTTTAGAGCCCACTTCTACAACTACTGGTCTTAAAAGGTGGCTTCTCCACATTAAGTCTCTTTGGGATTCCAAACCCTACTAGGATCTTCGGCCTAGTTACTGTTAAATAGTCTAAGTTTTTGTCTATGGTACCCTGAAAAAAAATAATCATTAATAAATTAGCCCACCTTAGAATAGGCTATAGAAACTTCATTTCTAGAAACAATACTGTATTTGCTTTCATCATTTAAAATTTCCAGCATCCCAGTCTCGTGATCAATGGCATCCATTAGTACCACCCAACCCCTTTGTCAGGTTTCATTACTCTGCAACCTGTATTTTTCAACATTTCAACCACTCCGTCACTTTCCAAAGAATTAGTCACAGCTGTTGGTCTGATGTTCAGCTTCCGTATCTCATTTTCTACCAGCTCTTAAACTTTTAAAGTGGGATTTATACATACTTTTCCTAGCCAAAAATGTTGGTTTGCCCTGTTGTGTTCTCGAATAAACATTTTAAATTTAACGTTCTCACAAATAATTTCAATTCAATGAGAGAATTTACTATGCCCAAGGGTCTGGTGGGGACATACTGAAACCCCTTATTGAATAACTGAAAAAAAGTTTCATCTATAATTAAATCTGTATAATTAAATAAATGAAAATTGTCTAATATTCACCACTTTATTGTAGGTCCCCAATGCAATCTCATTGTTTTCTATCTGTCCTCTCACCAATTCCATTGATTGTTCTTGTGGAAGGGTTTCTGAAAGTTTCCCCCTTCTGTTGTATGTATTTTTGTACTGAAAATGGGGGTAGAAGTGTGTTCATCAACGATTTCAAACACTTTGTTGTTGTCACAATGTTAATCACGATTTAAAAGTTACCTTCCTACTAGGTAGTGGAGGAAATGCCCTCCCTTCCTCAACTAAGTCCCTCTTCATTTTCTTTATTTTCCTTTCCAACACCCTGTTACAGTGTTTTATCAACTTCACAAAAATATTGGCATATTTATTTTTCAACATTAGGTCAGAAGTCACTTTCACATGCAAGTTGCTGACGTCTGTCAACAATTTGTCCCTCTGTTCACAGTAATTTCTCACCATGAGCTTTAAAAGTTCTATATCAAAGTTGTTAAATAACTATCAGCTCTTTGTGATAAATACCTCAAAATAAGACGCTGTACGACACTGTTCGGTTCGATTCTCAGCTAGAGCGTCTTCTGCATGGAGACATGCGTGAATGGTCGTACCTTCGTTGAAGGTTGTGCGTCAGGGCTGGTAACTCGGCACATAAAAATCAACTATCAATCATTAACGGACCAGAGTTCCGCTGTGGCGACCCCCAACTGGGAAAAGCCGAAAGACACAACAACTGTTGACATCTACATTGCATTTTACAATTCTCAGCCCTTTAGGCACTCCGTACATTTATACACATTTAAATAATCTATCGCCATTTGCAACCCCTTAAGTTGCATTAATTTGTTTTTTAAGTCAATAATGTGTCTGTATATGTTTTGGCACTGGGTTGAGTTTCAAAAAAATTAAAACGCTTACCAGCCCATGCCGAAAAACCAAAAATCACTGTTATTGTTGTTTAAATAATTAAGGCTACCAGTACAACGCTCCTTTTGAGTATTAAAAGGTGAAAAATTGCTGTCCCTCTTTTCTTGGCTGTTCAGCTCTGGTCCGCCATTGCTCACGCTCGCAGACGTCGCATTCATGCCTTGTAGTTGGTGGCTGTTTTCTGCCCGACACTACTGTTGGTTCCCTGGCAGACTGCTGTTAAAGTTGTTCTGGATCGGCTGGTTTGCCACAATCCATTCCACCAGGTCCAGCAAAAACTCAGTCCAAGTGACCGGTTTGTCCAAATTCAAAGAATTATCAATTCCTCCAGACAACAAAACAGGTTCCGGAGACTCCACCATGATGTAAAACAACCAAGAAGCAGAAAAAAAAAGCACCAAGAGAACTGTTGAAACAAAAAAATACCATTGCAGGCTCCAAACCTTGGGCTGGATTCAACTAAAAAAAGCGGGACTGAATAATCATGTTACTATTAAGTGTCCTTAAATTAAGGGCAGCTTAACTTTAGAAAGTATATGCATTTATTTTGTTTGCTATTGTTTTAAACAAGGATTCATGACTGTGTATTTTATTATGGCAGCTAAAATATGTGTATTCATCTTGGTTGCTGCTGTTTTAACACAAGAGTTTACTACAGCATATATTTTACTATGGCTTTAAATAATGTACTTAAACTATGCATGAGATGGTACTATTTGCTGACAATTTTTGAATTTGTTTAAAAGAGACTGATTTTTATCCCATGTTCTGATGAAGCTTGGGATAGACTTAAGTGAAAGCACTTAACTTCTTGTGGAATTGTTTATGCTATGGCATTTTAATAGTTTTTTTTCATATATCCTGGACTATTAAAGGTTTGGAGCCTGAATATTTTGTGGAATTGTTTGTGCTGTGAAATTTCAACAATTATTTCATATATCCTGGACTATACAAAATGTTTGGAGCTTGCTGTGGTGTTTTATGTTTCATCAGTTTACCTTTTGGTGCTTTTTTCTGGTTCATAGTTCTTATGTAAACTTTCATGAGTTTTAAAACACCGATACTAAGCAAGCAATTAAATCCATCTGAATGGATTTCAGATAGCTACATTCATTGCCATTGGCTGAAACCTGTAATGCACATCTGTCAGTCTCTCAACATCAAGTCAAACCACCTCTCCACCTGCAATCACTTCACAAATGACTTGCAATTATTCATTAAGCAGCAACCTATGTTTTGCCAAAGTCACCAAAAAACAGTTGCTGCAACAAGCTGGCAATTACAGAAACTAAGTCACATGTGTTGTACAATGTTACGGTAAACAATATTTTTGTTGCATAATGTTAATTTAATACATTGTGATGAAAGCTAGTCAATTTTCTGTAGTTGCACAGTTATAAACAGCCTGTAAAAGCAATTACTTTTAGTGGAAATGTGCAGGACCACAAGACACTGCACTTGTTTGGAGATTCCCAAAAGAAAAATGATCCTCAAATTTTAGTACTAGATGTCAAGGTGCTCAAGGATGACCAGGCAGCAGCTACACAAATTGCCCTAGATGAGGTTACAGATGTACAGACATCTCTAGTAGAATGAGCTTTGCAAGGCTTTGCTGCATTTGCTCACAACAGAGGACAACAGAATTTAAGAGGCATGGTTTACTCACTTTTTTGCTTCTCATAACTTGCTGAAGGGAGCAAACAGCTGATGGTTCTTTGTTGGGGCTTTGTCCCATTTACATATGTGCAGTAGAGACACTTTTCTGGGGATAAAGTACTGGGATAAGAAAGTGGACAAATTGACTGACCAGCCCCTGTAGCCATCCAAGGCATAAATTGGGTATTCCTTGCCAAATTGGTCTCTATGAAAGACTAGCTAAGGAATTCTTGAGTACGACTTAGGAGGAAGAAATTCACCTAGCTGAAATAAATCTTTAGAGAACAAAAACGTTTTGCATTTCTCACTGCGGGACATCTGGCAAGAGTAGCAATGAGACTGTGTGGGTAAAGAAAACTTTTGAACACCCTCTGGCGATCAGTTACCCATAAGTCAGCAGCATTTATGAACCATGCTAATATGTGCAGGAAATCTTTTCTAAGTCACCTCCATCTGGAAGGTGGTTGGGATAGGACACAGGACTGCTGTCAGTGGTCTCCATGAAGTCACCAAGGACCCTGGCCTTTCGACTAGCAGTCTTCCTGGGATCAAGCAGAACACAGTCTCAGATTCTTAATGCTAGAGCTGCAAGTTTCAGCTGAAGTAGAGAATTAAACTTCTGTGATCATGTGAAGAAGCAAAGCACAAACAAGGTTTTACACCAGCAGTAGTAAGATCTTGACCACCTTTCTTAAATTTTTGAGTTTTCAATTTTCAGGCCAAGCAACAACTCTATAAAGGATGCCTTAAAATGCCTTCTATCATACGGAGGAAGTGGAGGCAGATGAAATCAACAGATATGCTGGATCCCACCACCCTGCCAGGCTCATCAGGTCTATATTATGATACTGCACGCTCAGAAGAGCGAACGACACAATCAACGCCATTGTAAGCGAAAGCTTACAACGCTGAAACCTCAGAACAGCTATTTTTTTCCCCAATGGGAAAAAATATATATATATATATATATATATATATATATATATATATATATATATATATATATATATATATATAAAATCACTGTTAGAGGGAAAAAAATTGTACAGCATTACATAATGTGGGGGGGTGAAGCCCCCACACACCCCCTACTTAAATATACCAAATCCAAGATTGCACTACAGTGCCAAAAAGGCAAAGTAGCGAAAGCGGCCAAACAAACTATTTCCCAAGGAAAGAATTCGCTGAAAAGCCGCTTCACTATTTTGCCTTTTTACATTTTTCAGTTCGACAAAGATGCATTCGACAACCTGCGACAGTGTAATAGGGAGCCGGCTCATCAATTGCACTGCATGCCACACAGATCATCAGCCCACTGCAGCTTCTGTCAGGCTCAGCCTTCACTCCAAGCGAAATGTGTCAGGCATTACACTATAAACATACTTTTTTTAGGCACTGCTATGTACAGGGCCACACCCAAAAGCTCATCCACCTGCCCAGTTGGCTCATTCATCCCATGTGATGGGAGCAAAGCATTCCCAGACTAGGCAAGAGCACCGAGGCCTACTCATTTCCTGCCTAGAAAGCCATATAAGCCCAGCTGTTCCCAAATGAGGTGGGAGTGGTAGGGAGCAAGTCAGCTTGCTAGTCTCTCCCTAGACAGCTCTTCAAGTTCAGCTGCATGCTGCCACCACAGGGAGTGCACCTCTGCATGCCAAATCTCCCAACTCATGGTCCATGGGTATAACACCTAGTGCTCCTGTCAGCTGTCACCCAAGTAGCAAGCCAAGGCTACCTCCCCATGATGGGTGAGCCAGCAGCAGCCATTCACTCCCGATCTCTCTTGCCTTCACCAAACACCCAAGTCACTAGCCAAACTCTGGGGACCTGGACTATAGTCAAGACTTTAGCGGATAACCAGCTCCAGTGCCAAAGAAGGCTATAGTACACTGTACTTCATCTATAAGGTTCTGGTGAAAGCAAATATGCCAAACAGTTGACACATTCATGGATAACACAGAATATAAAAAAAAAATTCCAGTTCTGGGGAATAGATTGCTGTGCAGAAGAACCCATCAGAGAGCTGCTGTGTAGGAGAAAACAAAACAGTGACATCACACTTGGAAATCTGACAGAAAAAGCACTCTTGCAAGGATGGAATCTTCAGTCCGTTTTATTGTGGAGATGCATCACAGTAGAGAGTGTATATTTCTTTGTGTGCATACAAGAAACTGTCCTGCTGTCTGCCTATTCAGTCCCCTCTCAGCCAAATGACCTATTTACCCCCCTTCAGTTGGAGCAAGAGCCAGTCAACAGAGGGCTATAATTTATGCAGCCATTAACAGTTTCATTTTTAGCCTCCAATCCACCATAAAGACAGATAAAATGCTCCAGTATTTAGTCTTCTATGGGTCTAAGACAGGGCATGTTTCTCTTCCACAAATGATACAATCCCAGAGTCAAACCCCATACCCATGTGGGGTCCAGTCTCCACTGCCCCAACCTCAGAAAGAGTTAAACCAAGAATGCCCCGTCAACTCCAGCATACGCCAAAACTGCTAATCTAACTTGGGTCTGGGTTTTAGTCAGGGCATTATCCCTCTATGTAAACAGAACTGGCTATCAATGATCAACTATGCCCTGGAAAGTAACCAAATGTGGCACCATTCAGGACAATAATTATAACCTCCTACACAGTAAAGGAAGACAGCTTGCTCTCAAACCTCTTCTCATCTGCACAGGTTTGAGGACTTTGCCACATCTGGGACCCCTCTAATGGATAAGTTCGCATATCTCTACAGGCTTAAGATGCTTTGTTTTTCTGGAAGCATTTGCAAGGCATCACAGCTACTGGTGATTCTATAAGTAGTCCTTTCCAAAGTCCTTCTCAACTAGAGATGGGTCAGACTGAAGAAATCCACTGCAAGCAATAAAAACCTCAAAAAAAAAAAAAAGCAGGCAAGAGGGGCTCAGGCTTTTAAGAAGGGATTCTTGCTGTTGAAAACGGCCATAGCCTACACAGAATGATCTGGCTGCATAAAGTCTGCTTCTCTTGAAATATTAACGCTGAGAACAGACACTGGTAAAACAAATGCATATCCAACACATACAGGTTAGACTAGCACCAAATAAACAGACCTCAGTACCTGCAACAAGAGGCACTTGTAAAACAGACCATAGCCTGACATACAATTAAAAACTCTCCTTCCTGAATCTAATGATTACTGTCAGCCTATCATAAATCAGGATTGGGATCAGTCACCAAAAAGGTGGTTAACAAGCCAAAATGGAGAACTAGAGTAGAGAGAGATGCCACAGCTAAATGACATTTAGGGCAAAGAGCTTGGTTTTGGATTGGATTTTTAATAAATACTGGCATGACATCATTATCTGTGGATAATGGTAACAATACAAACTGCCCACAGCAGTAATCTATTTTTTTTCTTTAGTATTTATGGTGGCTGCAAATATCAAGAGGAAATACATTATGATTTAACTTTCCTTCACAATCCTACATAAAAGAGATGATCTGCAAAAACAGGGAAGGAGGTAGTATATATGGGATGACATGCTCGACAAGTCGTGTTGCTTCGCAAGAGAAGGCTTGCACCTGTCACCCCTTGGCTTTCAAATCAAATACTGGCCAAGGCTCTTGTTGCCCCATAGTTCCCTTTTTAGGCAATGCTCAAAATTCAAACCCACCACCGTAAACAGCACAAGTAAAAAAAAAAAAAAAAAAAAAAAAAAAAAAGGAGGGTTATGCTACTCAACACCAGGAGTTTAAGTCTCAAAATGCATGCGCTCAAAGCATGGAGAACGTAGACATCTGTGCAGTAACTGAAACCTGGTTCAAGGCTCCAGAGAGCACTCCAGCACTACTGGGCTACAACTCATACCACACACTTAGGCCACAGAACACTGACTGAAACACAAAAGGAGGGGGTGTATCCATATTCATCAAGGATACTCATAACTCCATGTTAGTGGTGCAGCATGATACTTCTGAGATCATCCATGTACAACTAACATCGGGCAAATCTGCAATGCAAATTGTGGCCTGCTACAGATCACCCTCCATGACCCAGGCCACCACTCCGCCTTTCTAGAGACACTGGAAAACATGAAGGTCCTAACGAACACCCTGATATTGGGTTATTTCAATTACCCTACCATTAAGTGGGAAAACTACTTGAGTAAAAACTCCCAGGCTCAGCGCTTCCTGGAATTTATCAACTCAAAATGCCCTGGATCAGCTGGTAAACTCCCCTACCACAGGCCACAACATATTGAAGCTGGTCATCAACAACATGGGTGGCAGGTGTTCCATACTGGAGGTCAACCCCTCACTGGTTAGATCAGACCATAAACTAATCACCCTGGATGTCCACACCCCACCACCACCACTCCAACCAAGGAAACCACAGTGAAAAACTTTTCTAAAGCAAACTTCACCTTACTTAAGGCAGAGGTGGTAAGTTTCACAGCCCCCACACTAAAGGATAACACTGTCCAAGATTTAGAATTTTTTTACAATTGCACTCTATGAGCACCTATAAGGATGCATGATTGTGCCATCCTTAGCAAGACCAAGACGTACTCCCCTAAAAGAAGGAAACCAGTCTGGTGGACCCCTGCCATAAACAGGTTATACAACAGAAGGAGGAAACTAGTTCAGAAAAAAAAAAGCAAATCCCAAGAAGGAAAGACATCCCTGATCAGTATCAGTAAGAATCTATGGTCCCTCAAAATCATCCAAGGCTAACTTTGAAAGAAAAATTAATAGCAAAGGATTCGAAAGATAACCACAAAGCCTTCTTTAGCTATATCAAGAATCTAAGTGGCAACTTGCAGATATGCTCTGAGCTAGTGCAAAATAGCACAAAATATACTGAACCTACTGATATTGCCAACATCCTGGCAGATACAGTGCAAACATCACCTCCCTCTCACCTTCAAAAGGGCCCACAACAATACTGGAAAAGTGTAGTGTCCCAGAAATCACAGAAGCAAGGGTGAAAACAGCCCTTTCAAAAGCCAAATACACAGCATCAATGGGGCCAGATGGTGTCCCAGGCTGCATCTTGCACGAACTAACCCCCCACCTAAACATGCGGCTCAACCTCAGCCTCTCCACAGGCTACGTGCCCATAGAATGGCGCACAGCAACGGTTATTCCGCTCCACAAAGGTGGGGCCACAACTTACCCTGGTAACTATCTCCCCATAAGCCTGACTAGCATGGTCTGCAAGGCTATGAGCACATCATCATGGAACTCAATAACAAAGACACTGGGAACCTCCAAACACTTGACCCGACCCAGTTCGGCTTTAAGGACAGATCATGCCTACTAAACCTGGTTGACTTCGAGACAGTCACCAAGGCCATAGACGAGGGAAAGGTGGTTCACACAGCCTCCTTTGCTCTCGCCAAGGCGTTAAACACAATTCCTCACTCGGGTATTATAGAAAAACTTACCAGCCTGAACATAAACCCCTACGTCACAAGATGGGTTGCCAACTGGCCTACAGACAGAACTCACACGGTAAGAATAGTGGGCTCCAGTTCAGACTCTAAACGAGTCACAAGTGGTGTCCCGCAAGGCTCAGTTCTGGGACCCCTACTGTTCGGTATATATTTCTCAGAAGTACAGGCAAACACAGGAGGACTATGGCTAACCACGTTCACAGATGACTGCAAACTGGGAGCCATAAATCGACTCTCCGGCTGTCACGGACATCCTTCAAAAAGGCCTTACTGAGACAGACACCTGGTGTCAAAGTCATGGCCTCAAGCTAAATGCATAGTCATCCCATTTGGGAAAAACAAAACACCCACGAATTATCACATAGGCGGCAGCCCCCTTAATACAGAAGAGGTAATAAGAGTTCTGGGGACCAAGGTAGATAGTAATCTCTCCTTTGACAATCATATTGCCAAAGTAGTTAGGAAATCCTTCTATGTGGCCCATCTAATTACTAAGGGGTTTGCATCTAGAAATAAAGAGGTTATAGTGCCCCTCTACTCGTCACTCATCAGACCCATCATAGAGTACAATGCCCCATTTGGGATGTACCTCACAAGACACTTCCAACAACTGGAAAGACCACAAAAGCACCTCACCAAGAGGATTACTGGCTTCAAACATATGTCCTATGCAGCCCGACTGAAAAAACTCCGGCTGTACACAGCGCCATATCGCTTACTCACAGGTGACCTCTGCCTGACTTACAAAGTCATGTCCAACTCAGAATTGATGGACATGCTCCACCTAAAGAAATCCAAGTCACTGCGAGCCACACACTCTAGTGAGCTAAACCTCGCCACAACAATAAATAGAACATGTTGGAGGGATAGATTTCTGTCACAGAGACTCCCCATGCTTTGGAACAAAATTCCTAACTATATTAGGCAGAGCCCCTCACTAACACTCAAGAGAAGCCTTGACGAGTAGATGGGTAACAGAAAATACACCCCTGGGATCACTTCATTGGCTCTGCATGAGAGAGGCTCAGTTAATTAATCAATGGGGCGGCAAAAGCAGACACTCTGGCTAGGCTTAAAAATGCCCTCGGGCAGATAGCCTAGTACCTACCTATGAAGGCAAAGGGCAATTAATTGATCACAAATTGCCAAGGATGTATGCGCCAAAGGACAAGTTTAAACTACATTGTACATTCTTCCAACTTTATATCACAATTCAACATCATGGGAATAAGACCAAGGTGTCCATATTTTAAGGTGTGTGGACACAGGCTACGTGCAAAAGCAAAGGGTATTTACTGGATCATTTCTGAATCAGACATATGGCTTGGGGGAGTATCTGTAAGCAACAAATTAAAAATTCACTCCTGGGTTCATCGATTCAGCTCTCTGTAGACGAGACAGACAGGAGTTAATTTCACGGCAACAAATTGTACATAATGATTTCTTTACATATTCACCTGTACTAAAAGTGACTTCTTCACAATAAAAGCTGGTGCACCACCTCAAGAGAGACAGATTCCACTGAACAGTATGTGCATGTAAAGGGCATTGAAGCCAGTGTTGTACTTTAGAAACACAATGAGGATATAACCCACATTTTGGACTTTGCATTGTTTGCCTGCCTTCATAACAAAACACTTTTCGTATTTACATTCAGTAAACAACAAACATGCATAATTGTAATTTTTCTTACAGGACAAAACAATTATAAATATAATTGACTTTTTTTTTTGTTAGACAGCACAAAAAACACTTCTTACTCTCCCAAGTTTCCCTACACAATTTCTTACAATTAATAAACTAAAATTAAAGTGGTCCTGTAATGTCATGCAGTCCACAGGGCTCAACAACATAACTTCATAGCAATACTGACCACTACTGAAAAATGTATTAATAAAATTGCATCTGTTCCCATTAAATGTAAGATTCAAAACAGGTTTGGACACCCACATCTTACTACTTATATCCATCTCCAAGGCTTATACACTCAGGGGTACAGGGAATCCTTCAAAATACCACAATTTTTGACAGCAGTTTACACATTCTATGACCTACTGTTTTGTGGTGATACTTCAGTGTTTAAAACGAAAACTAATAGAAAATTCCAGCCAAGCTAGAATTTCCACTGAGTGATCCTTCAAACCTCTTGCATTAGAGCCACATGGGATATACACATTTGACCCTATGAACATCAGGTGTTTCAGTTATATGGTGATTTCTGAATGCCCATGAATGGACAATGAGTGAAAAGGTCGGGTACAACAGCCCTGTGTTTCTAATGCTTAGTCAAATAGTCCACTTGTGCTGTGCAGATGAGGCCACAATAAGGCCAAAACATGCATGGCCACAGCTAGTGAGGTTTGGCTTTATTGGCCTGAATTTGTTCATTAAACAACTATGGGCATTCAGAATTACCATAGAGCTTAAACACCCGATGTTCATAGGGGTCATTTGTATATATCCCACGTGCCTCTAATGCAAGAGGGTTGAGGGGACACTGGGTGGAAATTCTAGCTTGGCTGAATGTTTTTTTAGTTTTTACCGATTACTTTTTCTGTATGACCTTTTCACAGATTGTTTTAGCGTTGAAAATGAAATACTTGTGATAAGGGGATCATTTACTGTGGTTTTCTGTCTGTTTACAACATTGCTGTGATTGCCTACTTCTCACAGTCAGCATCAATTCACATTTCTAAATAGTTTGCTTCCTTTGATTTTCATTAGTTGCCATCTGTTATAGCATTTTATGGAATGTATGAATGACAGGCTTGAAAATGTAGCAGAGTTAATTGCCGTTTTCAACAGTAATCCAGTGTTCCAAGTGTGAGAAATCCAACCTGTGATGAACAGGTGTTACTTGGGTTGAGATGGTGTGTGTTGCATTTACAGTTTTAAACATTGTTGCTAGAATTAAAGTCTTTGATGTTGATGATCTTTCCCCAGCTCACTGACTTGGGTCAACAAAACAATGCAAAAATTCAAAGCACAAGAAGAAACATGCACTTTTACAGAAATTAGTGTAGAAAAAAAATGCAATAGCAAATACTGACAGAAAGAAGAGTTAGATGAACATAGTGCTACAAATAAAGAAAGCAAATGAGTAGTATTAAAATAAAAAAGACATTTGCATCCGAACACTAGCCTTAAAAACTTTTGTTCAGAGTCCAGGTTACACTATTTCTCTGAGGTGGATGCTGACAATCTGTAACTGATAAAGCACATTTAAATGTCATTTTCAAAGAGGCATTGTCTGCTTAATGACTAGCTGGAACAAGTGGCCTAACAAATACTTTGCCACTCTTTCTAGCCTTTGTTATGTAACAGATTAGACAGATGCAGGAAAGAAAGGCAAATATGTATTAAATTATGTTTTTCTGTATGTGAAGTGTTTAGTGTTGGATTAAAGGGAAGGGCGATCACTTTTTTGGAAAGAAAAACTTGACTTTGAATGGGGTTCTCCTTTACACATATAAACACACCTTAACAACTAAACTCTGCATCACTGGCAGCAGATCACAAATACTGTTCCTCTTGTGAAATTTCAAGGCATATGCCATTGATGAATGCAAATGGGTTAACTGCCAGAGCTTCAACAACTTCTCTCATTACATGCAATGCATACTTCAACTTTCATCATTACAGCCAGCTTCCCAGTCCTATTTAACAACTCTTTCATCTTCTTTATCACCTCATGGGGCAGCTTACATTCTACCCAACCGACCAAGTTTCAACATTACAGCTTACATCTTAATCATTCTCAGCCAAAGCTATGTTCAAGACCATCCACTGCCATCTTCAACCTTCTCTTATGGAAAAATATAATTCATCCATTCTATCCCCAACGTTTCTATCCATGTTGTATGCCTGCATCTTCACATCCCTACCGAGGTTTCACAGCTTGCTCAACATACATCGCCCAGATATGAAACTCAGAGTTCTTATAATCAAAGTTATGGACGACGACTCAAGGCAACAGCATTATGTGAAAGGAAAATTATACCCGAAAACAAAGACAGACAAGTCAGGACAACAAAAGCTCAGGAATGTTGCACAGATTCACAATGTATACATTTACATCCGTTGGGAGGGAGGCCTAATGGTTAAGGTGCTTGCCTTACAAACACAAGGCGCAGGGTTTGAGTCTCACAAGAGATAATTGGCTAGGTTTAAAATGGCTCGCAAGGGCAGTTAGCTTAGTGCTAATCTATGAACCTGTTAATAAATGTACAGCACTACCCATACCATTGCTGCAATCTATTATATATTCCACACAGCAATGTCCCTGTCTGTCATCATGATCCAGTGACCAAAAACTCCTGTCTGCCTACCAAATCTGCCAGACATTGCCTGAACTCAGCTCTATTCTTCAGGTCAATACCCTCCATCCCATCCTTCAAAACCATTCTGAAAGACTCCCTAGTCAAAAGCTGGCTCTGTTCTTGCTCAACACCAGGATAAATTACTCCCCCTAAATGTGGACAAATATCTATTTCATACCTTACATCTCCTTACTTTTCCTTCTTCACTCATTTCTCTTCCCTGACTTTCTCTTTACATATACTATAGGCCTGCCTTTCTTTTACTTCGTATTCCAATTCCTGTCTATCTATTCTTAACCCATGTTTCTATGCTATGCCTAATTTGGTACAATTATTTGAACTGCATTTGGTTTTGCATTATTTTAAGAGTAATAGTTTTACAGTCTTTAATAAGGTTTTGTAATACTTTGGAGTTTTCCTCCCTGAAGCTCCAATGAAAATGGGCTCCTATCCAGTCGGACTTTCCCAATATTCAAATGTCAGTAAATAACTATTACAATACAACATTCCAGAACAGTGAAAAAAAAAACACGGAAGGATTGCTGTTCTGAACGCTAGCTGTAGTAACGCTAGAGCAGACAGCGCACACATTTCTCCATATTTTCATTGCAATGCATATTTACCAAACTCTAAACTTGCATTAGTATTGTCATCCCAGCTTACTTCAATACATACTCAGCATTCAACTAATCTTCAGTGAAAACATCTCCCACAACTTTACACATCAAGCTACCTATCTAGTGTAAAAACTTTAAAGGACTCCATTTCAATGCCAAAAGGCTGAAAAAAAAAAAAAAAAAAAAAAAAAAAGCTCCACAAATTACAACATAAAAGATCAAGACAAAGACATTAACAGTAGAAATTGGTACATAAGAAGCTTTAAAAAATATTACAAGCCTAAGATTATATATTTTATATTTCAGTAGGGAAAGAAATATTTATCTAAGAATAGATGAACAAGACTAAGACATTTGCATTAGAAATGGTGTATTACAAATCTTTATAACATATTACAAGCCTAGGATTTTACATTATGTATTCTATTAGGGAAAGAAAACTTAATACAAGACTAAACTAGATACAACTATTAGTTTATATTAATAGGCAGCAAGGTCACACAAACCTAAGAAAGAAACTCTAGAGATCAATGGATGGAGTACAGAAGATCAACATACAAGGATGCTTTTATAGTGTTCTTTATCACCGAAGTTGTGATCTTATATGAAGGTGGTTGATCATTCCACAGTATACACATATTTACATGACAAAAAAAATCCTAAGAAAGGTAAGCTCACTAGTAATTAGTGAGTAAACACAAGATCATGATCATGAGAGACTAGGAATCGTGGGAGTGTAGTTAATGGTCTGGTGCTTAGTCGGGGTTAACACAGGAGCATAGCCAGTGTGATTTAAGATAAGGTTTGAGCTTGCTTTTAAATAAGCTGGCAGAGGATATTGAGGTTAGCCGGCTTGGGAGGATATTCCAGACTGCTGAATTGTTGGATTTTGATATTTGTACAAGTAGTTTATTAGATGAGCGTAAGGTTTTACACACACACACACACACACATTTACTAGGCTAACAACCACAAGGGCCTTTTTAAGTCTAGCCATGCATCCCGAATCTGACAAGTTCTGATACCCTTAATAAGTGTAAGAAGCGACTCGGGAGATGAAACATTTACAAGGGTGATGAAACATTTTCAAGACTTCCTGTGTCCATTAGACATAGGTGCCAAGCCAGGAATTAATTTCCTGCTCCCCATAAAATTAAGTTGCACTTGAATTGGGTTAGGGAGGAACTCTTATTAAAATTTAACAATTATTAAATGTGTTTTGGACAAACCTGTTTGATTGCCTTTTTATCAAGTTCAGGGTTCCAAAATGTTTGTCCTTCCTAGCCTTCATGATGTAACAGATGGGACAAAGTAATAAGGTCAATCATCAACTTTAAACTACAGAACCATTAAAAATAATGACCAACACCAGTACTTAAATGCAAATCACCAGACACAGCATCACACCACCAACAAACAGTGCCTCCTGGAACTAGACTTCAGAGTCTGACCAACAAGAGTTTCAGGCATAAACAAAAAATATCATACTACTCTCCTGATTTTCAGTCACTTAATGGATTTGCATTTTTTTCTCTACACTGCAATTTCTGTAAAAATACATATTACCTTATTGTTTTTTTTTTGTTTTTTTACAGCAGCAGTTTTGCATCACGCATCTAAGGCAAGTTAATGACTTGGGGGAGAGTTATTATTCTCACTACAGTATTAAAACAGGAGTGCAAATAAGCAAGCACACTGCAAGTAAGATCTAATAATCACAGTCATCAGATTTCCACACCTGGGATATTAAAACTATAGCTACACTTCTGAAAAGTGTAAGTAGCCTAGCTCAGACACTTTCTGATGTCTGACATTCAATTTTTCTTACACCAGTTAAGGGTCACTACTAAAAAAATCAAAGGAAGCCAAATAAAGAAAAAGACCGAAGTAGGTAATCAGTGGCATTGTTTAAATGCACATCCTCCCATAACTTATTAGATTCTTTACTTCTGCTCCCACAGGGAGAAAAATGCTATAGCTCCTTCATCAGAAGGAATTACAGCTGTACAAAAAAAAAAAAACTGGTAAACAATGAACATTCAATAAATATACAGCTATTACTAGCAGAGAACCTGACAGATACAAATTCAAGGTTGGAAAATACTGAAGTATGCCACTTCATTGTGAATAACGAAAGCCTTAACATTTTTACATGCACAGCTCTGGGAGAAGAACTGCATTCACAGTAAACATGAGCTTCAAACAACTCCATGTTACCTTAGCACTTAAAACTTATTTCCAATAATTAACTATTACAAAAGGATTCAAATACAATTACCACAACATTCAATCTTCACAATAAAACAAAACGTCCAGTAAACTACCTAGTTTTCTGTCATTCCAGTCATTTATACTTATTTGATAACCACGTAGGTGTAACAACTGATACAATCCCATCTCATCCACAACACAAGTCACAAAAGCAAAGATAAGCAATGGGGAACACACCAAAGTTCATTTTAGATTACATACATACAAACAATCATAGCAAGAGAGAAACTAATATCAACTAAAGAAACAGAACCCAAACTAGTACACATTGTACTAAGGAAAACACAGAACTCTGAGTTTAAGAATCAGGGTTATCCAAGGATTGCGAAAATAGAACATTAAATAGACCAGTTCAGCAGAGAAGCATAAGCACGCCTAGAGAGAAATGCTAAAAGCACATCACAATCTTATTACTCATCCCATAATGACTTATGTCCGTTTTTCTTAGACCAGTTCGGTGATGCTCCAAGGCCAGTGTGTCCAACAGGTGTCCTAGCACCACAGTCCAGCCCACCAGAGCATTTTATCGGGACACTGGTATATCCTACAACATGCTGCTCTGAATGGGCAGATACATACTGGGCATTGTAACATGGCCCCCGAAACTTGCGAAGTATGCTAAACGACCCCTGAATTCTCTACGTAGACAGAGCCAAAAAAATTGAACACCCCCTACTCTAGGAACTGAACTGCCTCTGAAATATATTCACTTCATGCAACCTCAAAAAGAATGCCACTTCTTTCGGCTGCTCCCATTAGGGGACGCCACAGCAAGATCAACTGTTTCCATTTCTTCCTGTCCTCTGCATCTTGCTCTGTCACACCAACCGCCTGCATGTCCTCTCTCACCACATCCATAAACCTTATCTTAGGCCTTCCTCTTTTCCTGTTACCTGGCAGCTTCATCCTTAGCATCTTTTTCCCAATATACTCTGCATCCCTCCTCAGCACATGTCCAAACCAACATAATCTTTCCTCTTTGGCTTTGTCTCCAAACCTTCCAACCTGGGCTGACCCTCTAATATACTTATTCCTAATCCTGTCCATCCTCATCACACCCAGTGCAAATCTTAACATCTTCAACTCTGCCACGTCAAGCTCTGACTCCTGCCTTATTGTCAAAGCCACTGTCTCCAACCCGTACATAGCTGGTCTCACTACACTCTTGTAGACCTTCCCTTTCACTCTTACTGGTACTCGTCTGTCACAAATCACTCCTGACACTCTTCTCCACCCACTCCATCCTGCCTGTACTCTCTTCTTCACCTCTCTTCAGACTCACCATTACTCTGAACCGTTGATCAAGTACTTAAAACTCATTCACCTTCGCCACCTCTACTCCCTACATCCTCACCATTCCTCCGTCCTCCCTCTCATTCACACACATATTCTGTCTTAGTCCTGCTGACCTTCATTCCTCTTCTCGCTAGAGCATCTCCACCTCTCCAGGGTCTCATCCACCTGTTCCCTACTCTCACTACAGATCACAATGTCATCTGCAAACATCGTAGTCCACGGGGACTCCTCTCTGATCGAGTCTGTCAACCTGTCCCATCACCATTGTAATCCCACCTCCACCTTAAACGCATCCATCACTCCCGCCGCAGACCTCACCACTGTCACACTACCCTCGTACATATCCCGTACCACTCTTACATACTTCTCTGACACTCCCGACTTCCTCATACAATACAACTCCTCTCTAGGCACCCTGTCATATGCTTTCTCCAAATCCACAAAGACACAATGCAACGCCTAGGTGCAAAGTTTAGACTTTCCAGTTTCCCCTTGGTTTCAGAACATGGTAGCCCCGCCCCCACCTCAACGTGAATCACGTGCACTGTACTATATAAATGTAGTCCAGAATACAGTTAAAAGCTTATTTTAACACATTTCGCAGCCACGCGTTTCAACACTGAGGTTGGATTTGAAATATTGGTGCATGCCTTAAATGCATCTCATTACGAGGAACGTACCTCGTTTGGGGTGTTATGAGTTTACCTACCTCCAGGTTTCTCCTTGAAAAGGTCTGTCACATTCAATTTTGGGAATTTTTTAGCCAATATTCAGAACACGGAAATAAAATTAATTCATTAAAAGAGCACTTTTATAACAGAAAGCAGCATTTGTAAGTAAGCCATTAGCAACTGTTACTCATTTTGAAGATGCAAAGCTGAGAGCTGCACGTTGTTGTCCCTCAATACATTACGAACAGTGCAGAATCGTTTAATTGGATAATTACTAAATAACCGCCATTCGTGCTGTTCAGAAAAACGCACAGTAATGTGAATTCTCATTCTATGGAGTTCCTACAACGAGTACACTCTGTCGTTATACGTCCTTTAACTATCTCGCCCAACTTCTGTATTTCCTAATCATAAAGTAGCCTTTGTACATATGCACACTACCGGCAAGAGAAGCAGGATGCCCAGATTATTTCATTACGACCGCGTAGTAGTTTAAGACTTAAGTTTTTATATATGTATACAAGTCTTAAGCCACAAAGAATACTCCTAGTTTTAAGCAACTGCATCACGGCTTTTCTGTCATGCTGTAATGCGCTCAATGCATTCTGAGCCGGTTACTATTAGGACCAAGAAGAGTCATCACCCATTCAACAGTACAACAGTTCCCAAAATGCAATAACCCAGAGACCAGCAGCAATGTTAAAACCGATCAAAGACTGATGGCCCACAATTGCAATTAAACAGCTTGCAGGACGTATCAAAACACTCAGTGATCATAAGAAGTTGAAGCTACAGCAAAGAATCGACTTCCATAAATTCACCTTAATGGGGAGTATGCAATGCAGAGTTTACTATTAACGTAACTCCTTCCTAAAGGCACAAGCTACTTACCTGACACCTGCAGACAATATCGGCGTCCACCGCTAGCAGGTCAACCACTTTGCCCTTTCCTTCATCTCCCCACTGCGCCCCCAGTACCACAGTTACCCGATTACCAATATTCGTATTACCCAGTTTAACTCGCTTGCCAGACGGCTCGGTACAATCATCTAAGTGTGTTTCATTCTCCAGCCTCCCTACCACACCATTAGAAATCGCACTCTCCACAGTCGCCATTCTGAGAAGACACTTGAAAAGGAGATCCGCAACTCAACAGCGGGAAATTCCATGCACCCAATCCCGCCTCAAGTCGTAGGCGGGAACACAGACCCGAATACCCTATCCCCTAAGCCATCCGATACGTACAACCTAGCACACACCCCTACAAGGAAACGCTAGTAGGCACAAGCAACCGGTCAATATGTAAAGCAATTCCGGGATGTCTACAGCCGGAAGTTGTTGATATCCGAAACACGTTTTTTCAGTAATTTCTGAAAATATAAAGCAGCGGTACAAACTTGCTATTGCTAGTGTTATTTACAGTGACCGCATTACATTTCGGAGGCTACAGCTAAACGCTAAGTATTAAAAAATACGTGCGATAAATAGCCATAGTGGTCCACACTGTGTGGATGACAAGACTCCCAGTTGCTTGACTACGAGTCCGGCACGTGTTTAATGATTCACTTTTTAAACACCTTTATTGAATTATCACATGTGATGTAGGTACATTTATATAAAAATAATCAAACTGTATTTAAGTTGATATTAAAAAACATGTTTCACATATATTGCTGTATATCATATAACCTAAGCAACATTACGTAGATTATTCAATTCCTGCCCCCTTTTTAAACAAGCCCAGCATAATGCAACTAACTCTGGGCAAGACCGCAATCCAAATTGTAGCTTGCTCACAATCCCCCAGGATTCCCACTCATTTCTTGATACACTGGAAAATATTAGGGTACAACCCAACATCCTAATAATGGGCACTTTCAACTCCCCCACCATTAAGTGGGAAAACTACTCATGTTCCAAGTCTTTTTCTCAACATTTTCTGGAATTCATAAATTCCAACGCCTTGGATCAACTTATCCACACCCCTACCAGGGGCAGCAATATCCAAGACCTGGTAATTACCAACATGGGTGACCAGTGTTCCACACCAAAGGTCAATTCCTCATTGGTCAGATCCGACCACAAGCTAATCACCCTAGATATCCACATCCCGCCCCCACTAGGGAAGCTACCGTAAAAATTTTCACCAAAGCCAACTTCACGCTTAAGTTGCAAACTTCGCGACACCCATGTAGACGGACAATAGAGGTACGGCTGAATCCTATGAAGCCAATTTGGTGGTCCCCTGCCATAAACAAACTCTACAACAGAAGAAAGAAACTGTTGCAAAAAAGAGTAAAATCCCATGATTGGAGGAACTCCCTGGTCAGCCTCAGTAAGAAGCTGAGATCGCATAAAATCCTCTAAAGCTAGTTACAAAAACAAAATCATCACTGATTCTAAAGACAACTACAAAGCATTCTATAGCTATGTCAAGCATCTCAATGGCAACTCTCAGATCTGCTCTGAGTTACAGCACAATGGCACTAAATATACAGAACCAACTGATATTGCCAACATTCTGGCAGATAGGTTCAGTGCTAACTTTATCCCCCGCTCACCTAGTAAAGGACCCATCTCTATACCGGAAGAATGAAAAGTTCCTGTAATCACAGCTGCACAGGTAAAAAACACACTCTTTAAAGCCAAGAGCACAACATCCATGGGACCTGACAACATCCCAGGCTGCATTCTACACGAACTACAGAACAAATTGGCACCCCACCTAAGTACCATGTTCAATCATAGCCTCACCTCAGGCTTTGTGCCCACTGAATGGCGCACAGTGACGGTTATCCCACTCCACAAAGGGGGAGCCACCACACACCCTGGGAACTACCACCCCATTAGCCTGACAAGCCTGGTCTGCAAGGCCATGGAATGTATCATGGATTTATAAACAAAGACATTGGTAATCTCCAAACTCTAGACCCTACCCAGTTCAGGTTTGTAAAAGGCAGATCATGTCTCCTAAACCTGACAGACTTCTTTAAAGCAGTCACCAAAGCTGTAGACAAGGGTAAGGTGGTTCACACAGCCTATCTAGATCTTGCCAAGGCTTTTGACACCATCCCCCACTCTGGAATTATAGATAAACTCACTAAACTAGGTATAAATCCCTATGTCACAAGATGTGTTGCCAACTGGCTCACTGACAGAACCCACAATGTGAAAGTAGCAGATTCCAAATCCAACTTCAGACCAGTGATAAGTGGAGTACCACAGGGTTCAGTCCTGGGTCCTCTCCTGTTTTGTATCTACTTCTCCGAAGTACAGGCTAACATAGAAGGTCTTTGGCTAACAAAGTTTGCAGATGACTGCAAACTAGGAGCCATAATCGAAACTCCTAACGATGTGGACATCCTATAAAAGGGCCTCATTGAGACAGACGCCTGGTGTCAAAGCCATGGCCTCAAGCTCAATGCCAAAAAGTGCATTGTCATCCCCTTTGTTAAAAACTCTGTACCCATGAACTACCACATAGGCTGTACTCTACTTAACACCGAAAGTGTAATGAGACCTTGGATCACAGGTGGGCAGTAGTCTCTCCTTTGATAATCACATCGCCACAGTAGTCAGGAAATCCTTCTATGTGGCACACCACATCACAAAAGGTTTCTCATCCTGGAAAAAAGAGGTCATTGTTCCCCTCTACTCGGCACTCACACCCATTATAGAGTACAATGCCCCTTTTGATATATACCTCACAAGACATCTGCAACAACTGGGAAGGCCACAGAAATACCTCACAAAGATGATTACCGGCCTGAAACAGATGTCCTACGCAGACCATCTCAAAAAACTCTAGCTTTATTCCGTTGCATATCGCCTACTCAGAGGCGATCTCTGCCTAACATACAAAGCTATGTCAAACCCAGAACTGTTGGACATTCTCCACTTAAAGAAATCCCAATCCCTCCGAACTACATGCTCTAGGGACCTAAACCTGGTCACCACAATAAACATTACATGCTGGAGGGATAGATTACTGTCCCAGAGACTCCCCATACTCTGGAACAAACTACCTATCTATATCAGACAAAGCTCCTCATTAGCACTCTTCAAGAAAAATCTTGATAATTAGATGGGAAATAGCAAATTCACCCCGGGGATCACTTCTGTGGCTCTGCTCGACAGTGGCACAAGAAAATAATTTTCTGGATGGCGAAAGCCAGGGTACCTTTTTGGCTAGGCTTATATAGGCCCTAGGGCCAATAGTCTAGTACCTACCTATGAACCTATTAAGAAACATCTTTATTAAAGCATCACTTACAACATAAGCAAGTTTGCATTTACATAATTGAAAACAAACCACATGCAATCCTAGCTGCAAGCATTGATACACTTTCTGTAACTTAGCTGTAACTTAACTTTAGTAACTCTTGTTTAACAGATTTCTATTATCTTGTATTCTGTTATGGAGCTTTTCCTCCCTGGGCCTCCACTGAAAATGGGTTCATTTCAGCCCAGTGGACTTTCCTGGTCAACAAAAGCAAATAAATAAATCACAAACCATAGTGACACACACTCCCAGTTGCAAACATTATGCATCATTTATGATCTACCCAATCATTTTCAGTCAAACATTACATAGCTAATTTAAGGCCTGCCTTCTTTTAAACCTCATTCCTCTCCTGTATGTATTCTTCCAACAATTCCCATTTTTCCCTATGTAGTTTGCTCCTACTTTTTTCTAAAGATCTCAATTACAGTTGTTTTATCTCTGTTACTATATTCACTACTTATAGTTGGTTTACATTTTGATTTCCATTTCCTAGTAATTGTTTTTTTTTTTTTTTTTGGCAGCAATCATAATTAGAGACAGCAAGGCCTTACCATGTCTAGGCAATTCCAACCCTGTATTGTTGCTCAGAAAAATCGTCTCCCTCATCACACTAATCTGCCCAACCAGCATCTCCAACAGTGCATCCTGCAGGGAATCCTTAAAATCTGCCAACTCATTGCACGCCCAGAAAATATGTTTCCAATTACTTCTTTTTTCCCCATCACACTTTCAACATTTGCTATCTAACTGAGGAAAAATTCTCTGGAGTTGACATGGGGTATAAAAATATTTATGTAAACATTTCCAAGCAAAAATCCTAAATCTTCTAGATTTTGTTGCATATTTGGGAGACATACATATATCCTCCCATTGTTTCTTTGTGAAGTGCTCATCCAGTCTCTCTTCCTAATCCTTTCTAACCTCCTCCTCTGATTGATTGTTGTAGTTATCATGCAATATTTTATATGTTGTACTAATTATTCCTTTTTTAATAATAGCTTCTGTTCTAGATTCTACTAAAACCTCTACCTGTACTGGTCTTTTGTTTAGGACCCCCTATTTCTTTTTGTTTGCCTATACTCTGATATCAATCATTGATAGGGAAGGCAATCTCTAACCTGCAGTCCAAATAAATTCTTCGCTCTTCCCATTTTATCATCTTTTCCTCTCTAGTTATTTGCTCCCAATTCCTTGGTTCCTTTGCTAGTTTTATCCAATAAATTCCAGCCCTGTCTTGCCTATTGTCTGTATCCCTAATTGCAGTCACCCCCATCGGCAGAATCTCCTTTCTCCATTTCCATGTTGGCTTAGTTCTTAGAATAATTTCTGCTACTTTATGGATATAATATTCTGTATGATTATTGTTATTCTTCTTAAAGGCCTGCATCCAAAATCCCAGTCTCTCCTTGTCTCTTGAGTTTCCCTCCATTTCAGTATCACCCCTTTCCACTTTGAATTATAGTTTTCTGCTTGTGCTATGTATAGAAGCCTTAACTGTATAGCTCTGTATTATGAATTACCCCTTCAAATTAGGTAATCCAAATCCGCCCTTTTCTACTGGAAGAATCTTCTTACTCCACTTGACTCTTGCCATCTTCCCCTCCCAGATAAAGTCCTTCCACTCTTTATTAATTGCTATCCATAACTTCTCTGGTTGTATCTTACTATCTATATCTATGTAACAAAGCTTCCATTTTCTCATTTTTTGTATTATCTTTTGTTCAGTTTCTTCCCACATATCCTTAACTGCCACACCAGAATAAATTTTAATCCATACTCCTAAATACTTCCCTTCCTGCAGATATTACTTTAGAACCCTCCATAAGTCAAGTAAAAAATAAGTCTATATCAATACTTTAAGTCACACTGGTCTTGCCCCTGTTCTAAACCTAACACATTCACTATTATTGCAAAGTAATTACTCCAGTATTTTTCAACTATCTTGAGACCTCTAGTTCCTTCGCTTACATACATCTGTTAATTACTAAATGCATCACTTGTTTTTCTAAAAGAATCTGTAAATAATGTTTCTGTATACTTTATATTTTTGTTTTATGTATTATGCAATTCATTTTGTTTGCATCTTGGAGCTTTTCTCCCCGGGCCTCCACTGAAAATGGACAAGTATCCAGTCGGACTATCCCGATCAACAAATGTAAAATAAAAATAAATAAAATATGCCTGACCTGGGTATAAGACTAAAGGGGCTAAAACATTTTGACTGCTTGCATCTTACTATCCATATCTATATAACAAGGCTTCCATTTTCTCATTTTTTGTATTATCTTTTGTTCATTTTTTTCCCACATATCCTTAACTGCCACAACAAAATCATTTTAATCCATACTCCTAAATACTTAATTTTATCATTGTAAGATTAGAAAATGCAGTACTATACATTAATTAGCTGGAAACACTGTATGCCATGAGACTGAGAAATGAAAGTCTTAATTACCCAAGCTCATGCTTTAATAGGTGTCAGTCTCTCCCTTATGAACCAAGTCTTGTGCACTGTTCAGCATGAATTCTCCAAACACTGCAATTCATTTAATAAGGTTTTATTAGATGTTCACAATATCCAAAATACTGTCTCCATTAACAGTTCTGATAAACAATTCAAGTTGGTGTACATCATTCTGATTGTCCTGAACAACGTAAACTGACATAGTCTCTAGATTACCTGTTTTCTGTACTCATGCTCTAGACATCTTCTCTGAAGTAACAGGTCGAATGAACTTACTAACCTTAACTGCCCTGCTATCCTGAACACAGCATATTATATTCTCTTTTTCAGTAGTTTTCCTCTATTGACTATATCCACCCCTAATCCTTGATCCTTAGGCTACGTCTTGTTTTTAGCTTAACTTGTCTCTTGAGTCTTTCCCTGAGAAAAGAACATAACAAGTACTGTCTGCAATCTTCCCTTGACAAACTGCTATTTCAGTAAAGTCAACATTCAGTGGAAGATTCTTTGTTTCTGCTTTCTAAAATGTATACATAAATAAAACACCATTTCTTAGCCAGCAAGGTCAACATTCAGTGAAAGATTCTTTGTTTCTGCTTTCTAAAATATATGCATAAATGAAACACCATTTCTAGCTTATTTTATTCTTTTAGCCTGTCTAATGTCTGTAAAATGAAAAACCCTGATCTAACAATCATGTCCCCATAAATAAGGATATTACTAAACCAATGCATGTGTGGGTACATAATTTACTTCTATCGCTTTTGTTTTAGCTTCATTAATTTTGTATCCTGAAAAGATCTAAAACTACCTTAAAATGTTCCACAACACTGTAATGTCTCTTTCTGGTTTTGTCATGTGTAAAATAATATCATCTGCAAATAGAGGCAGCTTTTCTTGACTACCATACTGATTATATCCTTGAATTTCTGAGTCCCTTATTTTCCTTGCCAGTGATTTTAAATAAAATGCAAATAACAAAGGGGAAAAAGGTTGCCTTTGCTTGGTTCCTCTGCTCAAGCAGAATTTATCAGAGAGGACCCCACCCACTTTAATTTTCACCTCTGATCCCTCATATATCTTCCTAATCAACCTTATAATTTTTTTCAGGAAATGGAAATGCTTCCATTGCCCTGCTCACAAAATCCCAGCTTACTGGATCTCTGCATCAAGACCTATCATCAATAATGGTACTTTCTTATATTCTGGTTCCCTCGGGATCATCAATGTTCTGTTAATGTTGTCAAATGTTTTCCTCCCCTCCACAAAACTACATTGAGCCATATGTATCAATTTTGTCATTACTTTTGCCATTCTTTTAACTATTATAGACATGAACACTTTATAATCATGATTTAGTATTGAAATGGGCCCATATGGAGCTGGGTCTGAAGGATCTTTACCCTCCTTAGTCATTACAGCTAACACTGCTTTCTTCCAGGATGTTGGCACTTCTCATCCTCTTAAAATATCATTTTTTTCCCTCCTAGATTCCAAACTTCCACAGGAATATCATCTGTCCCTGGGGACTTTACTGTAGATTGGTTATATATCACACTTTTTATCTCACCTCCTCCTATCCTAACAGTTAGTAATTGAGCCTCATCTACCTCTAACCTTGGCATATTTAAATCTTCCATGAACATTTCCATTTGTACCTTTTCTTTGTTTCCATATCTCTCTACTTTATACAGACTTTCATAGAATTTCTGAAATATTTCTAATACCTCTGCAGGATCTCTTGCTACCTTGCTTGTTATAGGCTCCCTAAGCTAGGAGACAGCCCTTTCTACTTCCTGTTGCCTAAGATGTTGTGCTAAAAGTTTTTGTGTTTTAATGTTATTATCAAAAAAAAAAAAAAAAAAAACAATTGCTTAATAGCAATCTTTCTAAACTTGTGCATATTATTGAGGTAATCTCTTATTTTCTGCTTAGCATTCTGCAATTGATCCTCTTCTTGTTCTGTAAGACTCCCCCTATTCTGCATTACTTTATTATTTGTCAGTCCCTCTAAATAATTCTTGTTACTTCTTAATCATAGCTCCCTTTCTTTTTTCTCCACCCTATTTTAAACTCCACCTTAATTTTATCCCACTCCCTAGCTGCATTTTTCTGAATAAATTTCTATCCTCTCTAATAGCTCCTGAATAAGCTCCATTACTCATTCCTTAAATTCCTCTCTTTTCAACAGATAGGTGGGAAACTGCAAGTGTTTCATTTTTATTTCATTACCCTGTGTTTTTATTTTAGCTATTATTGGTGCATGATCTGAAATAGTTATTGAGTGCATATCAAAACCTTCAATTAAATGCACATGTTCTTGTGAAATGTAAATTTTGTCTAGCCTAGCCCAGTTTTTATATCTTGGGAAATAATATGTCCCTTCACTCCAAACTCCTGTTACTGAATTCACATCTTCTATGCCAAATATGTTCATAAATTTCTTCAAAACTCCACCCTCCTTTGTTATACTTTCCCTTCTGCCCCCCCCAGACACATTTTCACTGCTGCAAATCACATTCCAGTCCCCACCAATAAGTAATATTATTTCAATTCCAAGGAGTTGCCAGGAGTCATGCGTATATAATTCTCTTTATTTGAACAATGTACCAAACAGTTCATTGAGCGCTTTCATCTGACTACAGAGATTTCATCAGAACAGTGTTAATTAACTAAAGCTGCCTTATATACCTTTCTACCCGCCCTAATTAATTGATTAACTAATTAAAAATGCAATTGTTAAAGAAATACAACTGAATTCTACATACTAAAAAGTAAATGCTGCTCCATCCCTATATAAAAACATAGTTTTGGCTGTAACAATCTACTACCATACAAATACAGACAATAAGCAATGCAATATATACAAAACACTAAAAACACAACAATGAATAAATATAATACATTTCTATATAATATAGATCAAATAAATACATCTATTAAACCACTATAAAATGCAATGTATAATGCCCTTATGTATAAAAGACATGTCATAGTTGTAGTCATAAAAAAGTATTTTATATTAAGTTTTTACCAGAGGTTTTGTAGGTATAACCTCATTGAGTCCTGGAGGTGAGGCTGCATTCAGCCTTATCTGCCATTTTATCTCCTTTTCTCCTACAATTGCTTTTATGTTACCACCCCTAGGGTTAGGAGATACAACCTCTAAAATTGTAAATTTAAACCCCTGACATACAGGGCTATTAAGAAGATGACGAGAGAGAGCATTGTTAGTATCCCTTTTTCTAATACAGTAAGTGTGGTCATAGATTCTGTCCCTCAATCGTCGGTCCGTCTTCCCGACGTAAAAACTACTGCATGAGCAACACTTTGCCAGATATACCAGATGTTGAGACTGGCAATTACCATAGCTAAAAAAAATTTTGCTATGAATGCTGTTGCTCAAAAGTATTGTTGTTTCCTCCATAATGTACCCACAGTAATTACACTGACCACACTTTCTAGTGCCTTTCTTGTTGTGTACCCTACTTTTATAATTTTGTGTTTTGACCTCAATGATCTTTTTCAAATTCATGCCTGTCTTAGAAACGAAGTAAGGACAGTTGGAAATTTTATCCTTTATCCCCTCGTCACTTCTCAATATATTCCAGTTGTTTGAAATTATGTCCTTAACAGCCTTCGTATAATCCCCTTGTTTTAAAATGCAAGCCCTGGTATAAGGTTTTTCACCCTGTATGGCATTTTCATTTGTGATATTAATTTGGCTGGCAGACTTGGCGACCAGCCCAGTACCTAGTAATGAGGGATATTTATTTCCCCATTCACTGGCCACATAATGTATAATGTCCTCAATCATACTATTAGGGTACCCCTTGTCCCTAAATAGATTGCCTATGAATTGCAATTCACTTAACATGTTATCCACATTGGACGACATATGTGCCGCTCTAATGCACTGTCCCTTGACAATGCTGCATTTCGATGAATAAGTATGTGCGCTCCCAAAGTGCAAATAAGCATTGCTAAAAGTCTCCTTTCTATATACTTTTGACTGAAAGGAATGGCCATCAGAATAAACATAGACATCTAGATAGTTAATGCCCTCCTTGCAACATTGATATGTAAACTGTAAAAAGCTTGTGGTCTGGTTCAAATAATCAATAAAACTTTTTAGTGTAGCTTAGGATGTTAAGGACATAATTTCAAACAACTGGAATATATTGAGAAGTGACGCAGGGATAAAGGATAAAATTTCCAACTGTCCTTACTTAGTTTCTAAGACAGGCATGAATTTGAAAAAGATCACTGAGATCAAAACACAAAATTATAAGAGTAGGGTACACGACAAGAAAGGCACTAGAAAGTGTGGTCAGTGTAATTACTGTGGGTACATTATGGAGGAAACAACAATACTTTTGAGCAACAGCATTCATAGCAAAATTTTTTTTAGCTATGGTAATTGCCAGTCTCAACATCTGGTATATCTGGCAAAATGTTGCTCATGCAGTAGTTTTTACGTCGGGAAGACAGACCGACGATTGAGGGACAGAATCTATGACCACACTTACTGTATTAGAAAAAGGGATACTAACAATGCTCTCTCTCGTCATCTTCTTAATAGCCCTGTATGTCAGGGGTTTAAATTTGCAATTTTAGAGGTTGTATCTCCTAACCCTAGGGGTGGTAACATAAAAGCAATTGTAGGAGAAAAGGAGATAAAATGGCAGATAAGGCTGAATGCAGCCTCACCTCCAGGACTCAATGAGGTTATACCTACAAAACCTCTGGTAAAAACTTAATATAAAATACTTTTTTATGACTACAACTATGACATGTCTTTTATACATAAGGGCATTATACATTGCATTTTATAGTGGTTTAATAGATGTATTTATTTGATCTATATTATATAGAAATGTATTATATTTATTCATTGTTGTGTTTTTAGTGTTTTGTATATATTGCATTGATTATTGTCTGTATTTGTATGGTAGTAGATTGTTACAGCCAAAACTATGTTTTTATATAGGGATGGAGCAGCATTTACTTTTTAGTATGTAGAATTCAGTTGTATTTCTTTAACAATTGCATTTTTAAATTAGTTAATCAATTAATTAGGGCGGGTAGAAAGGTATATAAGGCAGCTTTAGTTAATTAACACTGTTCTGATGAAATCTCTGTAGTCAGAAGAAAGCGCTCAATGAACTGTTTGGTACATTGTTCAAATAAAGAGAATTATATACGCAAGACTCCTGGCAACTCCTTGGACTTGAATGTTTGTTTTCTCTGTTACTTGTGGTTGAGGTCTGAGGTTTACTTTCATAATTGGTTGTTTTCCGCTATGGATTCCTTGCAAGATATTTCGATGTGCTCTACAGCTGCATTAAAGGAGGAAGTGGATAAAATCCACTCTGAAATGGCTATACTCAAGGGAGAAATTACACGACTTGTGGAACTTTTAACACCGCCCATTGGTTCATTTCAATGAACTACATCTACCGTTCAGCCCCTGGCTTCCGTGTCTTCACGTTCCTCATTGGATAATGATAGCAATGACGATATCCCGAATGGGCAACAGCATCTTGCGTCGCTTTTGGAGTCCAACAGCTCACAGAGGGAAGGTGATATTGGCGCTTCGAGCCAGAAGGGTCTTTTAAACTTTTCTACAGCCTCGGGAAGGCATTCTGAAGATGTTTTTCTTGTCTCTGGAGCCAGGCCCAAATGACAGACTGCTACCCATACATATGGCATACCAGAGGCGTCTTTACGCAAAAATAACAAACATAGTGAAGGTACTGTATCCACTAACGCTCCACGTTCAGGGAGCGTTGATCAAATTGTTACGAATAAGAACTATTGTTTGGACAATTTTCTTAAGTTAAAATATGACTTCAATACTAGTAATAAATCTGTGCATGTTGGGTTTATTGAAGAAGGGAACAGCAACTCGCTTAAGGATAAAATATATGATTTCGGCAACAAATTAAATAAGATAAAGTCATTGCAGGTTGAAAATGCAAACTTACGTAAAAACATTGAGTGTGGTATAGTTCCCATGGGTTTGAGATTCTTCAAACAGCCATTGGGTGTGGATATGAGTGAGGATAACATCAAAACTTGCAATGACATGTTTGACAGTTTTGGCAAAGAATTTATGCAATTTATTATTGTGTGTAATGATTCTAAACTGAGTCGGTTGTTGAATGAAGTTGATGTGTTGAACAAGTCTATTACAGATGATTTATTGTTTCCCCAGTGGGAAAAATTACATAATAAACAGTTTGATTATGCTAATAATAACAGTAAAAAAGCCTTCGAAAGGAAAAGCAAGAAATTTATGAGGGATATGTCTCAATACAAGAATGGGACTGTCTATAGATTGAACAATAATCAGGCAAGGGACTTTGATAATGAGAAATATGTAAATAAAAGACAGGAAGTCCCTAAACACTTTTCATATCGGGATGATTTTTTAGAAGAGCAGGGGAGGGGGCAGCATCGATGGCAGGAAGCTGGAAGGAACAACAAGGGTTACAACAGAATACATCTACAGAGGGGGAACAAGGACAGGCAATATCAGTGAAAGCGGATAATTTGTATACATGTATTAATGAATTGGTGGATATCAGCATGGATATTCATCAACCTGATATTGATGCCATTCTTCATCAAAATGGGGATGTTAAAATATATAATTATAGTGCTTGCACAGTGCAATCGGAATTTTTTGATATTTTTGAAAAAGGAATGAAGTATATTCCAGATAAATCATTTGATTTACTGGATACTATGGTGGAGATTAAGCTATTTCTTCGTAAAGTAAATTTAGGGGTATTTTTTCATGATAATGTGCATAAGCAGACAGTATCATCTTTAAAGAGAAAGAGCACTTTTACCCCACCTATGCACAAGGCAATATGTTCTTTTGAAAACGTGGTTAATTCACAGTTATATGATCTATACAATACACAAAAATATAAAAAGAACTGTCACCATGGGTTGAATACTAAAAAGATCCATACAGTGATAGACTACCTTTGTGAACAGAAAGTAAGAATTATGGTAGCTGACAAGGGGGGGCGGTATAGTTCTCTATGACCAAGAAAAATATATCGGAAGAATATTTGATATACTGAACAATTCTTCCTTTTATGAAGTTTCTTCTTTGAATCAGGTGAATATTGCTCACAGTAGGATTGATTCCTATCTTGAAGAACTTCTTTTAGATACTCGCATAGATGATGAACTATACCGATATCTCCGGGTGGAATATCCAATCTTGGCCACAATTAAACTGATTATTTCTCACAGAATTTTCTTAAGCTCCATTATAGCAGTTTTAGATGGAATATAAATACATGCCAGTGTAATCTTCATCCCTTGCCAGTAGCCCCTTATCACTACAAATCTGCCACTATTATCTTTTTTATCCTCTTCTATCACTATTGGAGCTCCTATTGCAATTAATATAAGTACTCCTCTTTTCCTTTGTCCCAGGTATTCCGCTGAATAACTACCCTGAAAACCTTTATCAAATTCAAATGTTCATTTCTTCTAAGTGTGTCTCCTATAACATAAATATTTGCAGTTTACATTTTTTAATATAGTTCACTACTCTTTCTTTTTTGTATGTATATGTGAGACCATTGACATTTAAAGACATTACAGAAAGCATCATTGCATTAACATGTTATTATTACCACCTTTTATGTATAACACATTTTTTTGTTAAATGTCTAGTTCCAGCTTTTGTGTTGCATGCATACACTGTCTGGCAGGTTGAACTTTTATACAGTTGTTTCTCATCATATCCATTCGAGCCTATGTCACATCTTACAAAACTTTTTGTTTTATTGAAAACCCTCACAAAAACAAACAAACAAAAAAAGCAAACACACCCCTAATACCCCCTAAAACCTATTAACAGGCAAAACTATGTACATCTTCAAATGTTGAAGTTTTACCCTCCTAATAGGAACAAAAGTCCCAAAATTACAGCCATACTCACAAACTTGAGTTAACCTAAAAGAAAGGTTATGCATGCTAAAACACATGGTGCAGCCTGTGCTAATTGGTTTTGCCTTAGCTTTACAGCTCCCCCAGCTGGGAAAGCCCCTGAATGCTTTTAGAGAACATTATCTTCTAGCCAATTTTGCTTTTCTTTTTTTTCCTCGACCAATCACTATCCAATAGACTGTAGCCAGTTTCTCTTTATCAGATTGTCTCCATGGAGACGACAACTCACTTTTTGCTAATGAATTTTTACTAACCGGCAGAGGGTGTGTTGTACAATACTACTGAGTGGTGAAAATAGAAGAAGACATTATTTTGCCAGTTCTTAACTTACTTTCTCCCAATGTGTCAATATTCTTCAAATGTGAAAAAGTCACTATATCCCAGAAGTCTGAGAAGGACTTAACTGTGAAGGTGTAAAAGCCTGCAGATAGTTTGTAAGTTTCAGAGTAGCCTAAGAAATGTGTCTTAATTTCATGGTACCATTTAGTTAAATAATTCAAAATAATGTGGTGTCTACTTCTTGGATTTTTAAAACATAGTGCTTAACCAGTTAGGGAAAAATCGCAACAGAATCAGGGACAGATCCAGAAAAAATCAGGGACACTTGTAAAATATTAGTACTATTAATTAGAGACATTGGCAGACTAAGAGTATGTGAATTAATATCCATTTTATAAAGTGAAAGACTTCTATAACTCTAATTATTGCCATTATTTATTAAGTGTAATTCATCACTTTTTCTCCAAAAGTCACCAGTTTTAGGAGGGATTAAGAGGGACAGAGCTAAAATCTGGGTAAAAATCCGGGACAATTGAGAGGTATGTTTTGAACTACTTCTTTCCAATTTTTTTTATTTTATTGTTTTTGACATGCTTTTACTTTTGCATTAATCAGTCAAAATGGTGCATGATCCTTTCCGTGATTATTTAACCGCTACAACACTTTTTAATAGATAGCAGTATTGAATTTAGTACTCCGTGACACTTTGTCTCATTTGGAGCTAGTTAAATCAGCAACTGTACTTTCAGCTGCTGGGAGGGAAAATGTGTGACTTGTTGGCTGGAAAGTGCCTCTCCATCTTTGAAACATGATGAATTTGAAAACTATGTAATGAACATTTAAGTCAGTTGGTCAGTAGCTCAATGGGTAATACACTCACTCACCTTTTCTGCAGAAGGTTGTGGGTTCTATTCCCACACCAGGTGGATTGATTGCTGACACTACAGTGCAACATAAGGGAGTGCTACAGTCCTGACTGTATCATCTTTCAGATAAGATGTTACTCCAAGGCCCCATCTGCACAAATTGGTGGTAGATCATGTGGATGTAAAAAAAGATCCCACTGCACCTGTCAAAAAAATAAGGGTCCCTTTTTAACATATTTACTTGACATATTATTTATATATATATATATATATATATATATATATATATATATATATATATATATATATATATATATATTTTTTTTTTTTTTTTATACAATTCTATACATGTTTACAAATTTACAACATTTGTAAGACTTAGACATTTACATAATTTCTTCTTTATACTTTTTATTTTTCATCTTAATGCATTTTTCTTTATACTAGACCTCCACTCTTCCTTCAATAACCACAGTCTGGTTTTCCTTAATATCGATAATAAGATCCATTTTCCATCAAACATAATTTAATTTAATCTCTCATTCCAAATTACCCATTTTACATAAAATAAGTGTTTGTCGATTCTTATCTTATTTTTTTTTTTGTTTCTATTCTTATAATATCCATATTCAATCATATTCATGTTCATGTCCATATAATAAATATATTTGTTTATATAACAACTTCTTGATCTTTTCATAATTTCTTTTATATAACTCTTTCCCCTTGTACATAATACCCACTCTCATTCCTTTCTAGCCTTTCAAAAGCATTTCTATATATTTCTATATATCTTTCTTATTCTATTCTTCTACTTTCCCTTTGCCATTAAAAAAAAAAAAACGTCTGTTATATTTATTTTTAAATGTAAGCTACCATTCTGACCAATTGACATAAAATGATTTCATTGTAACATAATCTCTCCATAACTGTATGATTTTCCCCTTTTCATTACATTTCTTTCATTTATTCTTTTACGCCCTTTCCTATCCATATAGGTCTTTTTACTTTCATTTATCTCCATCCATATTGCTAAATGATCTGCAAATCCTGTTACAATTGTTTCCCCTTCTGCTATCCTTATTCCTTCAGTTATTATAAAATAATATATTTCTGATTTAAGAACATCTCTTACATATGTCCAGAACTTTCTATTCCAAATACCTAACTTACCATATTTCATTATTTCAGTCATTTTTCTTACATCCTTTCTTTTTCTTTATGCTTTATAAATCACAATTAAAGCCTCCTATAATTATACTATTAATTTTTACTACTACATAATCCAATAATTGTTGAAATAAACTCTCCCTTTCTTTGCATACAACATATGCATATAATGATATAATTATATATGCATTTTTCTTGCCATCTGATATCAACAGTGGCTAATTTTCCCACTCTTACTAATATTACATCCAATATATTTACCATTCTTCTACATAATACTGTTATTCCTGAACAATGTTCATTTCCCAGATTCCATATTATATTTCCATCCCATATTTTTTCCTCTTTGCAATCTTTCTTCCTCTATTAAACATCATATATCTTCTAAAACAATTATGTCTATGTCACATTCATTACACCATTCTAAAATTCATATTCTTGTTATTAGATTTTTATACTACTTCAATTTACTAAAAACATTCTTAGATTATTACTCTCCCTTTAATTTAGGAGAAATCATTTACCATTTTTATTTTCATTACATATTTCCTTTCCTTTTTCTTTTAAATTAATTCCTTTAAATTTTCTTTTCCTATCTTTCACTCTTCTTCTGATAGAGCTATTTTCCCCTTCACTATTTTCCAGTTCATCTTTCTCATCACTAGTTTCTGACTTTTTCTATATCCTCTGTCTTCTTGTTCTTTATTTGTATCTTTTTCTTCTTCTAAACTATCTCCACTTTCAATTTACAATTCATTTTCTGTTTGTTCTATATCCTCCCCTGTTTTTTACTATCATTAACTTCTTTTTACAGTCAATCCATAAATGCCCAGTTTGTTGGCATTTACAACATTCTAATTCACATTTTTGTATCACATCCTGTTTTCCCATGTATATAACATTTTTATTACAGTTATAAGTAACAAAAAAAATATCTTTTGTCATCCCCAATATTTTACTACTCCCCTATTACCATCAACATTTATAACACTTGGAATGTGCACAATATTTTCCATTTCCATTCTTCAAATAACATTACAATCCCAAACTCAGTCTATAAGCCTCTATTGTCATACCCCAGGATTTAATAAAATCTATGTAGGCACCATGTAGAGCCTACATGGAATGTATCTGTGTCCATGGTCACAAGACGTGAGGGCAGAGAATGCCCCACAAGTATGTAAGTACTTTTTCCTCAGTTTTACCAATATGTAGTCTGAATGTCTGCAAAACTGGTATGCATAATGGTGTGCTTCTCTCCCAACAGCTGCAGCCGAGAGGGCTCACAATGTTAAGTCACATGCTAGGTGCTTGGCCATGTTGCGCCTTGAGTGTGGTGAGTACAGATGTATTATGGGGTCTATATCATTATTTCAAATGTTCAGATAGTCAAATCCCTTAAGGCCGACACAAGAATATCAACTCGCAAGTTAACCGAACATTAAAAACTGAAATTCACAACATCGCATTTCCATAGTCGGCCACATCATTTTATTAAGGTAAAACATCAGTAGGAGATTCCCTTATCCTGTATAGGAAATCAACGTACATGTGCAATAGATACTGACCTTAGGGTTAGAAGTAGGGTTAAGTGAAGTGCATATATAGTAATATATTTGTGTAGCCCAATAGAAACCTGTTTAAGTTGTATGTGTTTGTAGGTTTTCCTATAAATTAAGACAGCAACATGTAAGTTGTGTACATTCGACTATGTCATTGTCAGAAATGGCTAGTGCTCCTGATGTACCTCCTGGTAGTCTAGGTATGTAGTATAGCACTGTAATATCGTAGAAGAATAGGGAAATGCTGCATTTAGATGGGTATCTCTATACATTAGAGGAAACTAGCAAAGAGAGGAAATGCTGGTGCTGCAAGTATAAGCGGGCATGTAAGTGCAAGGGTCGGGCAATCACCATGAAGCAGGTAGATGGGGAATTGTTAAAGTCAGTATGTCATGCCCATCCACCAGATGCTGCTAAAGTAGAGCGTTATATTGCTTGTCACCAACTCAAAGAGACTGCCAGGCTAAGTAGGGCTACACCAGCATTAGTAGTGGATGACATTATTGCTAGTACTTTGGTAGAGAGTACCTTAAGCTTGCCTTCTAGGCATTCCATGCTGCAACAAGTAAATTGTGTGCAATGTAGGAAGATGCTTACCTATAAAGTGGTATCAACCCCTTTAAATGAAATGAATGCTACTGAATGTGTATTGAAGGAAGGGTGCTTTATACAGCAGGGTAAGGTAGACCTTAATGCCAACATTCATGTGTTAGCGTTCAGTACGAAGGAGAATTTGCAGGATTTATGCACATCTAAGTTATGGCTAATGGATGGAGTTTTTCTCACAAAGGGTCAGCTGTGTCGGCAACTGTATAGTGTGCATGGGTTGATTTCAGTTGGAGAAAGTTCTAAATGTGTGCCATTGGTGTATTGCTTGATGTCAAAAAAATCATACAAGACATACAACTATTTATGGGAGTGTGTGCATGAGCTGATGTCATCTCTTGATCTAGTGGCTAGAGTAGAATATATTTTATGTAACTTTGAAATGGCAGCTATGAAAAGCGTTAGACATAATTTTCATCAAGTAACATCTAAAGGGTGTCCGTTTCATTTCTCACAGGTTGGTGAAAGGTGCAGTCTCTAGGATTGGCTACTTTGTATGGCAAGTGTGTACATTTTCAGTTGTGTGTGAAAAAACTAATAGCTCTTTCTTTCCTGCAGGAGGATGAGGTTGTTCCTGCATTTAATGCTTTGTGTGAGACATTTCTTGTTGAGGGGAAGCTGTTTCTGTCTTATTTTGCAGAGGTGTATGTTCTGGGACTTGTGCGTAAACAAAGCACTAGGTCTGCACATGTGTCAAGATTTCCTCCGGTGTTTCCTATTGCATTTTGGAATGTTTCCTCTCTAAATGATTTGTCCCTTCCATGTACACAAAACTATGTTGAGGGATGGCATCACCATATTAAGATGTCCTTTAGGTAGATGTATTTCAGACATCCCAGCTGTTCTGAGTGTTCTAGTGAGTGAGAAGAACAGGGTTAATGAGATAAGATTACAACTGCAGTCTGGTTGTCCACCTTCACCTAAAAAGTGTAGGAGTGCTGAAAAGCAGGCTTGTATGCAAGCAGTGCTCAGGAAAAGGAATGAGTACTCTGCAGGTGAATTCCTTCGAGCAATAGCTCTGCTGTTGAAAGTGTAACATGCAACTGACAGTTTGAACGTACTACATAAATTAAACTTTTTCAGTACTTGGGTGTTCACATTCACATATATTTGTGGGGTATACACATTTAATTAGCACAGGGTATAAATGGGTGAAGTTTAGATTATTTTGTTCAGGTAGGCAGTACGCAGCAGGGGGTGAGTTGGCCAACTATGGAAATTTAACCAGGAAACCACAACTTAAACGCTGACTGCCACAGACTCCACAGGATGACACCACCAGACGGATCAATAAAACTCTTTTTTTAATATGTAAAACAAAAGTTGAGCACTTTCACCCACTAAACACGGGCTTCATCAGAATAATAGTAACACACCACAAGCCATTTAAATACCCCATTTCTAGGCCCCAAAAATCACTTATCATGAAAACTTAACTTCCCTTAAAGTGAACATGAACTCTAAAAATATGTTAAACATTATTACTAATTAATATAATGAATATAATGAATTATATCTAAATGTTTGATGTATGCACCTTATCACATCAAAATATCTTAATACTGATGCATATAAAATACTAAGTATATTAATACAAAATAATAATTAATATTTTAGATTACTATAACATTAATCAACTGTTAAAATTGATACAATACATTTAAAATACAGCTTCCATACTCAATGTAATTCCTTTTGACTAAAATTGGTTTAATGGATATATGATCATTAAGACCAGGCAGTGTAGATGCATCCGTAAGTAATTGCCATCAAATCTCCTTGTAACCCAAGGTAGCTTTGTGTCTGGTCTTAATGATCATATATCCATTAAACCAATTTTAGTAAAAAGGAATTAAATTGAGTATGGAAGCTGTATTTTAAATGTGTTGTATCAATTTTAACAGTTGATTAATGTTATAGTAATCTAAAATTTTAATTATTATTTTGCATTAATATACTTAGTATTTTATATGTATCAGTATTAAGATATTTTGATGTGATGAGGTGTATACACCAAACATTTAGATATAATTCATTATATTCATTATATTAATTAGTAATAATGTTTAACATATTTTTAGAGTACATGTTCACTGTAAGGGAAGTTAAGTTTTCATGATAAGTGATTTTTGGCACCTATAAATGGGGTATTTAAATGGCTTGTAGTGTCTTAATATTGTTCTGATGAAACCCACATTTAGTGGGTGAAAGCGCTCAACTTTTGTTTGTTTTACATATTAAAAGAAGAGTTTTATTGCTCCGTCTGGTGGTGTCATCCTGGGGAGTCTGTGGCAGTCAGCGTTTAAGTTGTTGTGGTTTCCTGGTTGTTTTTTGTAGGCTGAACACTTAACTATGGAAATTCGATATTTTGAATTTCACACTTTTTCACGTTCAGTGTAGTTGCGGTTCGATATTTTGGTGTCAGCCTTTAGGGATTTGAGTATCTGAATTTTTGAAATAATGATATAGCTCATATTATGCTAACTATTGTGAAATATGTATGAGACAGTAAAGCATCAACTGCAATAAAATATATACAGTAAAGGTTGTGGTGCAATAAATGTGGAATTAGAGCTGTACTGCAATAAATGAATATTGTCAACTGTAGTGCAATAAAAACATGAAACAATACCAATAACTGCATTAAAGTATATATAGTAAAGTCTGTATTGCAATAAATATGAAATTAGAGCTGTACTGCAATAAATGAATATTGCAGTACAGCTCTAATTTCACATTCAATAAATGAATAACTGCGGTGGTGGTGCTGCGGTAGAGTTGTCGCCTCATAGCAAGACGTTGTCCTGTTAGATTCTCAGCTAGAGCATCTTCTGTGTGGAGGCATACGTGAATGGGGTGTGCCTTCATTGAAGGTTGTGCATCAGGGCTGATAACCTGGTACGTAAAAATCCACTACCAATCATTAGCAGACCGGAGTTCCGCTGTGGCGACCCCTAACTGGGAAAAGCCGAAAGACACAAATAAATAAACTGCAATAAATGAATAACGTCAACTGTTCTGCAATAAAAATATGAAACAATACCAATAACTGCATTAAAGTATATAAAGTTTGTAATGTAATAAATATGGAATTAGAGATGTATTGTAATGAATGAATAATGCAAACTGTAGTGCAATAAAAACATGAAACAATATCAATAACACCTAGGAAAATGGCATACATCAGGATTGTGTTATTGTAACCATTGCAGTAGAGCTGTATTGAGGATGTAAGGGAATGAGCTGCAGTAAAGTATAATACTGTAATAGCTGTAGAATGCAAATCTAATGGCTGCAAATTGTATTGGTTAACTCATATAAGTGCTCTTCAGGGTTATCTCTAGGCCAATATTGGTCACATAATGCTCTGCCATCCATAGAGCTCAGTTAATAAAGTTATATGGGTGAGGTAGCCCACTCCATGAGCTGATATTGTTTGTTGATTTCACAGATATGATACTGAAATGTAGTTTACCTACTATCTGCATTATGCTTGTATTTCATGCATGTGCATTCTACTGTCACTGCAGTCTATTATAACACTGTAGTAGTACTACCAGGTCATATTATGGTTCTACATGAGCTCTAGGCAAATATCAGTCAGTTGGTAATTAGAAGTGACTTAGTAGCTCAGTTTGTTAAAAGCTCTGTATACAGTTCATTTTGCTACACAAAGTCCAGGGTTCAAATTCAATGGTATGTACCAGTAAATATTACAGTAGCAGTCATGTAATGTTCACAAATTATCTCTCCACAGGAACTACAGGTAAATGAATGATGTAGCCCATATTATGAGTAGATAATTCTGTGTTTAGATGTCACAGACTGTTAAAATGGTTAGCAAGAATGTGTTCATCAGCAATGTTCAGTCAGGAATAAAATGTGTAATCCCAGTATGGCTGTATCCCTGGAGTGTCTGTTAAACGTTGTTGGAGTCAAATAATACATCCTATACAGATGTCCACTGCAGTCACTGCTATTGGGTTATATTCCCATGCCTGTCAACCAGGGCATTACAGTTGTTTAGTGTCTGTACTGTACACATACGTGTCTCTCAAGTGTCACAATGTCATGTTATGTAATTAATAGTGCGTAATATAGCTGTCACAGGATTGCCGTGGAGATGATTACCTAGATTGCAAAGTATCCCCAAATCATCCCAAAGAACACCTTGGTAATTATATAGGTCCACCTGATGTGCAAGTGTTCTGTGAAGTTATGTATCCTCAGTTGTTACTGCTTGGCCCAAAGTGTCCTATGCAAATAGCTTGAGAGGTATTTATGTGCTACATCAGCTATAGGAGACTTGTAGTCACTGTACACATAAACAAAATACAGACCCATAGAGTAGATAGTAGTACTGTTGTCAAAGAAATAACCAGAAATGTTACTAATGGACTGTTTTTCTCTCTCTCCCCACCCCTAATCTTCATTTATTTCTTATTGTTATTCATTGGGTATAGTTTACTATTAACATATGTTGTTACATTAACTGCATTTTGGTATGTGTGTTTTATTATTGTTTTGTTTTATAATGGTTGCATATTAACATAACTTGTTACATTACCTATTTTGTTGACATTATGCTGTAACAGTTACTGGCATGCTGTTAACATACTGATTGCGCTGTTATTTATTGTTGTGTTTCACATAATATGGATTTATATGTAATTGGGTTATTTCCAATGTTCTTACTAACAATGATTTGTTCACAACTAACCCATACTCATTGCTATACCGCCATTACTACAGCACGTCAGGGTAAGCTGGTTCCTGATGATCCATCTAATTTGCCTTAATTGGCCATGGTACTGGGTCCTAGCATGTCTGGGACCCAGACCGGTGTTGGCCCCTCAGTTGGCCCTGCACCACCTACAGTGTTGGGTTGGACCACTGCAGGGGATGGGGCCTGGCCTCCCCCTGGGAGCAGTGGCAGTGAGGGCATTGTCACCCAGGTTGAAATGCTGGTCATGGTGAGCAGGATTGTTCATCTGAGCTATGAACACTGCCTGTGCCGGATTGAGGGCATGCTGGCCAATCTGATGTAGCAGCTTCACCCTCGCACCAGCCTCCAGCATAGCTACCCTTAGGGCAGTGAAGGAGCAGTGTTGACAGTCCCATAGGTGGGGAGATGTGTCCCGCTGCTGCTGTCTGGATGCACATGTGACTGGCATTCCACAACACCCTCCCCATCCAAGATATTCACCAACCTCATGCGTCACACACCGCCCCTGTCTGCTGTCTTGTCTGTCTGCAAATGCATCCTCTCCTACCCAGATTACCTCCCCACATGTACTTAAGTCCCTTCCCCAACATTCCACTGTCACCTTAATTAAAAAAAAAAAAGGGCACTTATCCCCCCCCCCAAAAAAAAAAAAACATTCCTTCATACATAGCTCTCCATTTTGCACATGTGTCCACTGGAGATAAGTAATTTGGTCGAATTGGCTTGACAACACAATTATGTTGTCCTCACCCTTCTCTCTGTGGTGTGGTTTGAGAGTTCAAATTCATCTACAAAATCTGTCAAAGTGCACAGCTGTTATTGTACAATAAATGGATAGCTATGGTTCTTTCCTACACCCTTCCTGCATATCCCTACCTGCCTTTCACTATGTTTTCCCCCTACCTGTCCCCATTTCACCACTTTCCTAGCTCCCCTTTTTTATTTTCTTTATATTTTTTAATGAGGGGCTGCACTGGGACATAGCGCAGCTTCACTTAACTCAGTGAAATAGAGCTCTAACGAGTATATATGTTCATAATATTGTAAGTCACATGTACACAATAAACATATCTGCCATGTTTCGAATCCAAGCCCATCACACCTATAGCACACTGCATTAACCCACCACCACACACAGATCTTAATTAGAATAGGTGTTTGCATCAAAATATAGTGATTGCCACTTACAGTCATTAGGCATGTCTCAGCGTAGCTGAGCACCGTGCCTCATCGCGCAAACTGGAATTAAAAACTAATGGGAATGTTCCTTGGACTCTGGTACAATAATACACCACTAGACAGTCAAAAACATAAAAAATGAATGTAATACCTGTGATAGCAGGTAAATGTGCTCTTGTATCCGCAACATATAGAAAGACACCTGCTAAGGCAGCAATGGCAAAGAAAATGTTCAACTTGGACTCTGGTGCAGAAATACAGCCATAGAAAGCCATGCACATACTGATGGATGCAGACAATGTGTGTCACAGCCAGTGTCTGCACATATACCTTGCAAATATACCTGTTGTAGCAGTGACTCAGTAGCTCAGTCTGTTAAATGCCTTGCATACAGTACATTTTGCCACACACAGTTCCAGGTTCAAATCCAGTCTTGTGTTGCAGTGCAATTACATTATTGTGAAGACAACAATTAATGACTGAGTCATGCAGTCTTTATCTACACAGGTTACTGCTAATTAATGAACTACTATCCAGTTTTGCAAGTCAAAGGCCTGCAGGTGGGGACACACTGCACATATCTGCATAGAATAAGTATATGGCACCTACTCTCTATTATTGGCACTGTTGCATAACAGATGTACCTTAATCACATGCCTTGATTGGACTGTAAATGGTACCCTTACCCTGGCTCTGCCATAACAACAGGGCTGCCACAGCTGAGACAGTTATGGTGGTATGATAGTGCAATTCAGCTGTTTTGGCTGCAGTTACTATATCACAGCCACAGTTTGGTGCAGAGGCAATTACCTGCTAATGAGCAGTACCTTAAAAAGACAAGCTACTGGTTATGGGAACAAATCTATATGAGACTTGCCTCACACAGAGACCATATTTTCAAAAGATTACCGGAAGCAAAGTTCAACAAAGGAGTACTGCACTCAACCAGGTATGTAATTGATTTCTCCATATAACAGGATGCAGATGGGAGATGGAGTTATGTGGAATAGGAATCACAGCAGTAAGCTTGTCTTAGATCTATAGTAATGACATGTCATTGATACTCAGAACTCCTACACTGACAGGAATGCCTCTCAAATGTCCCTGATTTCCACTCGCATCTTTGCTCTGTCCCCCTTATTCCCTCTTACAACAGTTGGCTGTTGTAGTGAACCTAGTGAATTACATGTAAAACATATGACAATAAGTAAGGGTGTATACTCCTGTAACATCAGATGATGTACACTAACTCACCTCTTCTCATGCTGCCATTGTCTCACATAAATAGTTTTAACATTTTAAAAGTGTCCCTGATTGTCCCTGATGTAAGTCCATGATCCTGTTTATATTGTTCCCTGTCTGGTTGAGAGCTATGCCTAACATAGCTGTCAACATATTACAGCAAAATATCTGAACAAAGCCATAATTAATGGAGGGACAAAGGCCCAAAATTAGGGACACTGTAACTATTGCTCATACAAAGTAAGAAAGTGAATTGAATAATAGATATTACATTAGCATAACTGTGTTCTGAAGGGTATGACATATTAAACTTAGATGTCTGTCTTTATTTTCTGACATCAACCATCAATTATTGGCCAATCTTTTGTCAGAAATCTACAATGTTGTGTGAAAATGACCAAAACTATGAGGCGAACATCTTGACATTCTGCAAACATCTGTATAGTTGAGAGGTATGATACCTACAACTACAGCAGGTTTGCATTGTTTTCTGTCATTGTGGCACACTGGTGTTGTTGGACTGTCCCCATATAGTGATTATTATAGCACACTGCTATTTGTCTGGCAATGGCTGTATGACATATTAGTGGGTGTATGCCCATAAGGGACACACCACAGTAGACTGCAGTGCTGGGTGTAGGAACATAGAGCAGAATCTATCACGGCACACAGGGACATATCCCAGTATTGTTACTGTCTTGGTGGTATCCACAAATGTAGTGTGTTGCCAGACTGTATCTGGTCCGATAATGTGCTCCCCTTTTGTTGTTTTTCAGGAACAATGTAACACAGAAGACATGCCCCCTTCTCAAATGCAGAGAATGACATAATAGTGGATGGAATGAGATAGCATGATCAGATCTTGTTGTCCAGGGGGAGGCATAATCAGGAACAATGGGCATCACTGTAGGCAGACCTTGTGAAGGATGTCAATCAGATTGGCCAACAGGACAGGACCTATGAGCAGGTCCGACATCTGGCCACAGACATGCTGAATGTTGCACAACGAAGGGCAGCTGATGTTGCCAGAGATCATGCCACCACTGGTGGAGGGCCTGCAACAGAACAACCACTCTTGGCCACAGAAGAATACCTGGTGAGCCTAGGAATAAACGACAGCTCCCAGACATCCATCACACCATACATCATGGAGGTGGGTGCCACAGTGTCCACAGCAGAGGAGCATCCAGGTAAGCATAATGTGTTTACCAGTGTAATACTGTCTCAGTCATTGAGGCAGGTTGTACCTACCTGTACATGGGTGTCAGGTCTATCTGCATTGGAGGGGTGTTGGGGTTTATGCTCAGTTGTGCACACATACTCTGAATGTCAGCAATACAGCCAGTATCACAGTAGCTACTGTACATGTGGATATATGCACATATTACCTTGTGCTGCAATATTTGGTGGTGCTGACAATACCTCTCCCTCAACTTTTCAGAGGTCCATCAGGTGTGGCTCACGTCCATGGTCCTGTACCTGGTAAAGTCAATACTGCTTTTTACGGATCATATATACCCTATGAAAGTTAGGGCCTACCATATTGCCCTATGTACAAATGTTATTTTTAGCCAGAGTAGTATATTTTTATGTTCCATTCTGGAACAGTCAACTATGGTTCATAGACTGGGTAATCACAGGTGTGTATTTGAACAACCAATGATACGTTTGTACATATAGTTATGAGCGGCTACACAGCCTGGTATACATGAGGCAATTACTCCAAGATGCCTGTTCAAACACAAAGGGAAGGTGGTACATACCTGAGGCAGAGGCACTAGTACTGTCATATCATTCCCAAGATAGGTATACTGGGTTTTGTCATATTACATACCTTACAGGCAGAGTGCACTGGCAGCTTTAACTGGATGTGGCTAATTTGCAGGTTATAAAGGGCTTGACTTGCCTGTGTATGTTGTTGTGAGGTTGTCTGTTGTGTATGGAAGCGGATATAAGAAGATGTGAGACTGGAAATGCAGTTGTGGATCCTCATTGTATGAGTCTGAGTGGATTACTATACACAGCCTAGAGGGCTTCTCTGTATTTATAAGTGTAAGTCACATATCTTTGAATTTATTACTGCTCAAGACCTGAGTTGCTTGGCTTCTGCTACATACCTACAATCAATTGCATTACTAGCTAAGTTAAGTACAAACTTGCAGTGTTAAATATTGTACTGCATTTATTTTTTCTGTGTATTTAATTGTTTCATTGAATATTGTGTCTTATGTCTCTCTGTAGTTATTTTTCTATTTAATTGTTTCATAGAATACTGTGGTCTCTCTCTGCAGTTAGTTTCCCACCCACCGTCCCTGTTCTTGTTGTGATATTAATCTTGGTGGCTTTCTAATTGCCTGCCCCTGCTGTAAATTTGTGTTTGAACACTCCTCCTGGGTCTATCTCATTTGCTCACTCAACCGAGTACAGTAATATCATATTTTGACTTCAGACACTCCTACCAGTCCCATTTGTTCAGCTCTATCCCAGTTCTATTCCAGTCTAGTGTCACTAGCTCACTCTAGCTAATACAGAGAGAACATTTGTGAAGGGCAAACCACTTAGGTCCTTAATTTTGAATTTTCTTCTGGTTCTCCTTTCTCCCTTTCCACTTTCCAAAAAAAAAAACAAACAAAAAAAAAATTCTAAGCTTGTTTCCTGCCTTTCCTGCAACTAGTCTAGTCCAGATACAGATTTGCTGCATCCAAGACTGTTTGTAAGCTTCTGAGCCCCCAAAGCCTTTCTGTGTTGGAGAGAAGCCTTCTAGTTTATAAGTGGGAGTGGTAAGCACTAGGTAGCCTATCTACCACAAGAGTGATTTCTGGCCCAAAAATTGTACTTTATTGGCCGCTTATCCTTCTCTTTCAACTTTCTGGTTTAAAAACCCATGTTTGCGCTTGTTTCCCACCTTTCCTGTAACTAGTCTAGTCCAGATGCAGATCTGCTGTATCCAGGACTGTTTGTAAGCTTCTGACCCCCCCCCCAAACCTTTCTGTGTTGGAGGGAAGCCTTCTAGCTTATCAGTGGGAGTGGTAAGCACTAGGTAGCCTATCTACCACAAGAGTGGTTTCTGGCCCAGAAATTGTAGTTTATTGGCTGTTTGGCAGTTTTTCCATCTCTTTCAACTTACTGGTTTAAAAGCCCGCATTTGCACTTGTTTCCCATCTTTCCTGTAACTAGTCTAGTCCAGATACAGATTTGCTGTATCCAGGACTGTTTGTAAGCTTCTGAGCCCCCAAGCCTTTCTGTGTTGGAGGGAAGCATTCTAGCTTATCAGTGAGAGTGATGAGCACTAGGTAGCCTATCTACCACAAGATCCAGGTACAGATTCTTAGTTTTAGCACTTGAATTTGCTTATTCGTGCTCAGCACTTGTTCAGAACTTGTTGTTAGCACTAAATAAGCTACAAATTATTTCAGCAATCAACCTTCCTCTTTACCTAGAGGAAAATAGTTTTTGTACTTACTGTCCTCACTTGCATAGAGAAAAACAGCTCTTATACTCACTTTCCTCACTTGTCTAGAGGAAAGTAGTATTTTATTCAGGCATATCCAAGGGTCAGCTCCCAGTGTTCTCTCCTGTCTATCTGATGAATCTGGGCATATTGGAGCAATGTAGCAATTGCTTCATGTACACAGACAAACCTCTCCTCCTACCACCCAATACCACAAACTGTGAGAGATGCACTTATCTAGCCAAACTGGAGGTAAAGCTCTCTCCAACCAAGACTGAACTTGACAGTCAAGAGGAGAAGGTAAACACTTGCACCACACCACACCCATCACATAGTCCCACTAAACCTACACCACCAAAATCCACACATAGAAACACAAAAAGATTCATGGAGGCTCTCAATAATAACCTGCTCAAGCAACAGAGACCTCCAAAGCAGAAACGCAAGCAACCTCCACCCCCCCAACACAACCCAAATGACACATAGCCCACAGACTCATTGTGCCACTCAACCACAGCCCATGAGGCAAAACAACATACCCAACACACTAGTCATAGGTGATTCTATAATCAGGTACACTGATGTCCCACTCACCAGGCTAAACAAGAAGAAGGTTACTGTCAGCTGCCTGTTGGGTGCCAGGATCCGACACATAACCCACGCACTCAGGTCGCTCCACAACAAGTACAAATATGACTCTGTCATTGTCCATGTTGGTGTGAATGACCTGAGATGTACCTCCCTGGACTACATGAAAAGAGACATGGAAGAGTTCTCCGATCTTGTAGCCCAGCAGGTATGACCCTAGCCCTGAGTAGCATCCTGACATTGCTTAAAATGATACCACAGTAAAAGGACAAAATGATTGACTTGAACAATTGACTAAGCTTCTGGTGTCATTCTAAGGGGATCCAGTATCTGTCTGCCTGGGATGACATGGTCGACAGACCACAATGCTTTGACAGAGATGGCCTGCACCTGTCACCCCTGGGATTCTGGATACTGGCTAAGGCTCTTGCTGCCCCTATAGTGCCTTTTTTAGGCAAGGTTCAAATGACAAATTCACCACCGTAACAGGAACAGCCAAGCAAAAACTGAGGGTAATGCTACTCAATGCTAGAAGTCTAAATCTCAAAATGCACTCCCTTGAGGCCCTCCTTAAAATGGAGAACATCGACATCTGTTCAGTGATTGAGACCTGGTTCAAGGTTCCAGAGAGCACCCCTGCTTTACCAAGCTATAACTCATACCACACTTTTCGGCCACCTAACCTGGACCGGAACACCAAAGACTGAGACCTGGTTCAAGGCTCCAGAGAGCACCCCTGCTTTACCAAGCTATAACTCATACCACACTTTTTGGCCACCTAACCTGGACCAGAACACCAAAAACAGAAGAAAGAAACTTTGCAAAAGAGAGTAAAATCCCATGAGTGGAGGAGTTCCCTGGTCAGTCTCAGTAAGAAGCTGAGATCCCTTATAAGATCCTCCAAAGCTAGCTATGAAAACAAAATTGCCACTGATTCTAGGGACAACCACAAAGCATTCGATAGTTATGTCAAGAATCTCAATGGCAGCACCCAAATCTGCTCTGAGTTACAGCACAACGGCATGAAAATTACAGAACCAACTGATATTGCCAGCGTCCTGGCAGATAGGTTCAGTGCTAACTTTACCCCCTCTCACCCCCTAAAAGGCCCATATTTATACAGGAAGAATGCAGAGTCCCTTTAATTACAACTATGCAGGTAAAATCTGCACCCTCTAAAGCCAAAAACACAGCATCCATGGGACTGGACAACATCCAAGGCTGAGTTTTACACGAACTTCAGAACGAACTGGCTTTCCCACCTAAGCACCATGTTCAATCATAGTCTCACATCAGGCTTTATGCCCACTAGGTTCATCGGTTGGTACTGAGCTATCTGCCTGAAGGCATATATTAGCCCAGCCATGTTGTGCGGTATTCACCGCCCCTTTAGTAGTTCCCTAGACCCTTGTACTAACAGCTAGTACCCTTGGCCCCTATCTAGTATTGCTGTTGGTGTGATCCCCGGTGTGAACTTTCTGTTACCCATCCACTCATCAAGGTTCCTCTTGAAGAGTGATAGTGAGGGGCTCTGTCTTATGTAGATCGGGACCTTGTTCCATAGTAAGGGAAGTCTCTGCGAAGGGAATCTATCCCTCCAGCATGTTCTATTCATTGTTGTGTTGAGGTTTATATCCCTAGAGCGTGTAGCTCGAGTAGATTTGGTTTTGCTAAGATGGAGCATGTTCAAAAATTCTGGGTTGAACATGGCTCTGTACGTTAGACAGAGATCGCCTCTGAGAAAGCGGTATGCAACAGAGAACAGTCTTAGCTTTTTCAATCGTGCTGCATAGGGCAACTGTTTGAGGTCAGTAATTCTCTTGGTTAGGTACCTCTGTGGTCTCTCCAGCTGCTGGAGATGTCTAGCCAGGTACATTCCAATTGGTGCATTGTACTCAATAATGGGTCTGATGAGGGAAGAGTAGAGGGGCACCATTACACCCTTAGATCTTGATGCGAACCCTTTCATGATCAGATGGGTCACACAGAAGGATTTTCTAACCACTTTGGCAACACGGTTATCAAAGGAAAGCTGGCTATCTACTTGGGTCCCTAGATCCCTTATTTCTTCTTCAGATTTCAGGGGATTACCTCCTATGTTGTAGTTTGTGGGTACTCTGTTTTTTCCAAAGGGGATTACTACGCATTTTTTTGCATTTAGCTTGAGACCATGGCTTTGACACCATGCATCAGTCTCATTTAGGCCCTTCTGGAGGATCTCCATGTTGGCCGGAGACTCTATTATAACACCCAGTTTGCAGTCGTCCTCAAACTTAGTCAACCACAGCCCTTCCGTGCTTGCCTGTACTTCTGAGAAGTATATGCCAAACAGGAGGGGCCCCAGGACAGAGCCCTAAGGCACACCACTCGTTACTGGTCTGGATTCGGACATAGATCCTGCTACTCTTACTTTATGGGATCTGTCTGAGACTCAGTTTGCAATCCATCTTGTGAGGTAAGGGTTTATGCCCAGGCTGGTGAGCTTATCAATAATACCCAAATGGGGAATGGTGTCAAATGCTTTAGCAAGGTCAAGGTAAGCCGTGTGTACCTCCTTTCCCTTATCTATAGCCTGAGTAACTGTCTCAAAGAAATCCACCAGGTTCAGGAGGCATGATCTGCCCTTGACGAAGCCGAACTGTGTGGGGTACAGAGACTGGAGGTTCCCAATCTCTCCATTTATGAGTTCCATAATGATTCGCTCCATAGCCTTACAGATCAGACTGGCCAGGCTTATTGGTCGGTAATTCCCAGGGTCAGTTGTGGCCCCACCCTTGCGTAGTGGGACCATCGTTGCCATGTGCCATTCTCTGGGCACATATCCTGTGGAGAGGCTGAGACTGAACAGGGTATTAAGATGCGGGGTTAATTCCTTTTGGAGCTCGCGTATGACACAGCCTGGAACACCATCTGGTCCCATGGAGGCAGTGGTTTTAGCTTTAGATAGAGCCTTGTTAACCAACGTATCAGTAATAATTGGACTTACGCAATCCCCTGGAATGGTAACAGGCTCTGTAGGTGGTAAGGGGGGGGGATTTGGACTGAACCTGTCAGCCAAGATGTTGGCAATGTCAGAAGGGTCAGTGTATTTTGTTCCATTTTGTACTAGCTCAGAACAGACCTGGGCGCTGCCATTTAGGTTTTTGACGTAGCCATAGAAGGCCTTATGGTTATCCTTGGCATCCTTGGTAACTTTCTTTTCAAAATTAGCTTTAGTTGACTTGATGAGGGCCCTCAATTTCTTAATAATGCTGATCAGGGATGATTTTTCTACTTGAGAATTGGCCTTTTTTTGTATAAGTCTCCTCCTTTTATTGTAAAGTTTTCTTATGGCCGGGGTCCACCAGACTAGTTTCTTCTTGCTTGAGGAAGGAGTCTTGTTTTTATTTGGGATAGCACGGTCCATGCAATCCTGAAGATGCATATAGAGTGCCTTGGTGTAGGATTCCGCATCCCGGATATCATTATCCTTCTGCAAGGGAATAGTGAAGCTTTCCACTTTGGATGCAAGTAGTCTGAAGTTTGCTTTGAAAAGGTTTTTGACTATGGTTTTTTTGACTGGGGGAGGTGGAGGGGTGAGGATGTCCAGGGTTATCAGTTTGTGGTCAGATCTGACCAAGGAGGGAGTGATAACGGGTGTGGTACAGTGGGCGCCCATATTTGTGATGATTAAATCCAATATGTTGTCCTCTCTAGTGGGGGAACATACTAGTTGTTCAAGGGCATTTGAATTTATAAATTCTATGAATCGCTGAGCATAGGAGTTGGAACATTGGTAGTTCACCCAGTCTATACCAGGGTAGTTGAAATCACCCAAGATTATGGTGTTGGGTAGGACCTTTATATTTTCCAATGTCTCAAGGAATGCAGAGTGAGCATCTTGGGACATGGTGGGCAATCTATAACTGGCTACAACTTGAAATGTGGTTTTGCCTGCTGATAGTTGTGCATGGATGATCTCTGCGGCATCATGCTACGCTACTAACCTGGAGATATGGGTATCCTTGATGAATATGGATACACCTCCGCCCTTTGTACTGCGATCCAGTAACTGAGTCTGGAAGGTATGATATGAATTGTAACCTGGCAGTGCTGGGGTGCTCTCTTGAGCCTTGAACCGGGTTTCCGTCACTGCACAAACATTGATTTTCTCCATGCTGAGGAGAGCCTCGAGTGTGTGCATTTTGAGGTTGAGACTTCTGACGATGAGTAGCATTACCCTTAGTTTCTGGTTACCTGTGCTGGTTACGGTGGTTGGTTTGTCCTTTGAGCCTTGCCTAAAAAAGGCACTATGGGGATGGCAAGAGCCTTGGCCAGTATTCAAAAACCTAGGTGTGACAGGTGCAATCCATCTTTGGCAAAACAGCGAGGCTTGTCTATCATGTCATTCCAGGCAGACAGACACTGGATCCCCTTAGAATGACACCAGAAGCTTAGCCAATTGCTGAAATGGATCATTTTGTCTTTGTATTGTCGTATCATTCTAGGTGAAGGTACTCAAGGTCAGGGTCATACCAGCTTGGGCTACATGATCAGAGAGCTCCTTAATGTCTCTTTTCATGTAGTCCAGGGAGGTACGTCTTAGATCATTCACACCAACATGTACAATGACAGCATCATACTTGTACTTGTTCTGGAGTGACCTAAGTGCTTGTGTTATGTGGCAGATCCGAGCACCTGACAGGCAGCTGACAGTAACCTTCTCCTTGTTCAGCCTAGCGAGTGGAACATCCATGTGCCTTACTATAGAGTCTCCTATTACTAGCGTGTTAGGTATGGTGTTTTGCCTTAAGGGCTGTTGTGAGGCACACTGCTGAGGTGAATTATGTGTTTTCTGGCTTGTGTTTGGGGGTGCAGGTTGCTTGCTTGTCTGCTCTGGAGGGCACTGTTTCTTTTTCAGATTGGTACCTAGTGCCTCCGAATATGTTTTTGTGTATTTATGCGTATGTTTTGCCGGTGCTTGTTTTGTAGATTCATGTGTGACAGGTGGTGTGATGCAAGTGTGTCTTTATCCTCTTGACTGTCTGTTACAGTCATGGGTTGAGCGCTTAGCCTCCAGTCTGGCTGTGTATTTGCATCTCTCACAAGTGTTTGTGTCTAGAGGTAAGAGGAGAGGGTTGTCTGTATACATGAGGCAGTTGTGACATTGCCTCAGGATGCCCAATTCCACCAGATGAACTGGAGAGTACACCTGAAGCTGACCTCTGGACATGCTTTGAAGAGTAAATTGAACTTAAGTCCTGTGGATGATCGAGGGTCTTATGCTATATTATAATAGTGCTGTCTAGGAAATTTGGAGAATAATAGTGCTGTCTAGGAGATTAGGACAAGTGCTGATTTCTGTTTTGCAAGTGCTGCAATAAGAGCAGCTGATCTGAAGCACTTGAGTTGAGGCTTGCCTAGTTCTAAGGGAAAATTTACAGCGCAGACATTGTGGGGCCGGGAATAGTATACCCCAACTAACCGATGCTGCTCTGTGTGCAAGACCGCGCAAAAAGAGAGTTGCAGGGTTTTTCCTCTAGATAAGTGAGGAAAGTGAGTAAAAGAGCTGTTTTTCTCTAAGCAAGTGAGAAAAGTAAGTACAAAAACTGTTTTCCTCTAAGTAATGAGGAAGATAGAGTGCTACAGAATGAATGACACACAGCATTCTGCCTACAGTCCCTCTTCTTCTAACTCTCTCCTCAGCTCCCCTCTCTCTACTTCTTTATCTCCTCTCTCTCCCCTGCTTAAACTCTATATTTATTCCTTTTAAATCGTTTCCTCCCCACTGCCTACATGCATGCCTAGTCTCACAAATGTATCTTTTACCTTTTTCATAAGATATACTTTTAGACTCAAACATAAAACGAATCTTAGTCTAACTGTTCTTTTTTATCTTCCTCCTGACATCTCTTCTCCTTTAAATTCTTTGCATTTCCTTTCTCCTACACTTCTCCTCTGTTTTACTTCTCTTGCATTCAAGATCTATGTATAATTTCTTTTTTTTCTCTCTCTTCTATGCTAAAAATACAATTGTATAAAAATATTAATTTCTTATGTAAACTGCTAAATGTGGTATTTTTTTGGAAATTGTTAAAGGTGATATGCTGTCAGAACATAGAGTGTTATGTGTGTAATGTATTATTAACATGGAGCTTTTCTCCCCGGGCCTCCACTGAAAATGGGCTTTCGGGCCCAGTGGACTTCCCCGGTTATCAAACTGGAAATAAATAAATAATAAATAAATATCTCTTTTTTCTTTACTTCTTTTCTTCCTTATACATTCCAAAACCACTTTTTTATATTTCTCTTTAAAATCAAGCCACCAAAGAGTCCAAGTCTCATAAAACTTTTATATTCATATGATTTTTCCATAGTTCCATAAGTTCTTTTTTCTCTTCTAAATCTAATTCCTTTTCATTAATTCTCTTTATTCCTTTTCCTATTCTTATATATTCTTTATTTTCTTGTACTTTAACCCATATAGCCACATGATCTGAAAATCCAGCATACTTAATTCCTTCTTTATAACTTTTAAACTATCAGATATTAAAAAATAATCAATTTCTGTCCTAATTTCATTCTTTTTGTAAGTCCAGTGGTTATTCCCCCATACAGTTAATTTTCCACTTCTCATAATTTCTTTAACTATTTTAACACCACAACTGCTCTTATTTTTTCTTAAATTACAATTAAAATCACCTACCACCATAATATCCATTTTTACACAAACATATTCAAGAATATTTTTAAACATACTTTCTCTCTCTTTTTTATTGCATATGCATATAAAGCTATAATTCTATACACATACTTTTTCCATCTCAAGTCTATTCCCATAATTCATCCTAGTTCCACCATGGTTACATCTAATGTTTTAATGCTTTCTTGACATAGTATACATATACCCAAGCATATTTCCTTTCCCATGTTCCAAACTACTGCACCATTCCAAAGTTTTTCAGTTTGTGTTCTTTCATCCTCTGTTAATAATCTAATATCTTCTAAAGCAATATGAGTATCTACAGCAGCATGCCACTGTAATATACCTATTCTCCTCATAATATTTTTCATACTGTTCATATTTAAAGCTAATATTTTCAGCTTTTAAGAACAGTTAGTATAATAAAATGTTTACCCCTTTTCTTTCTTACTTTCTCTAAGTATTATATTTTTGAATTTTCTTTTCCTGTCTTTAACTCTTTTCCATATTGAATTATTTTTATTTCTTACTGTGCAGCAATCAGCTTCTTACTCACTTGTCTCATATGTTTCTTTTTTCTTATTTTCTTTAACTTCATGTATAATCTCTTTATCAGTCATATATTTTTGTATATTTTCTTGTACAACATATTTTTCTATCTCTTTCTCCTGTATAACTTCATTTTCTCGCAAAATCATTTCACATTCTAGCCATGAATGACTAGTATTGCAACATTTTTGCACTTTACATCATGTTTTTGCATTATGCCCTGTTATGCCACATAAATAACATCTTTTTTTATCCCATTTATTGACTAAATGATCATTTTTTTCCACAAAAATAACAATTTGGTTGACCTTTGTATTTCACAAAACCCCTGTTACCATGGGTTCAGTCCTGGGACTGCTCTTGTTTGGCATCTACTTCCCTGAAGTACAGGCCAACACTAAGGGACTCTGGCTAACAAAGTTTGCAGATGACTCCAAACTGGGAGCCATTATTGAATCCCCAAATGATGTGGATATTCTACAAAAGGGCCTTACAGAAACAGATGCTTGGTGCCAGAGCCATGGGCTCAAGCTTAATGCCAAGAAATGTATAGTTATCCCCTTTGGGAAAAACCATGTACCCATGAATTACCACATATGGAAAGTGAACAGAAAGCAAATCAGATGGATATGAAAAAGAAAGCAGCCACCTTACATATAAACAACTGCAATCCACTGATCGATATTAATATCACAGAAGGAAAGAGGACAGCGAATATTAGAACAAATAGTACATTCGAGAACTTATACAAAGAAGTGGAAAATGCAGCATATAAGTTGAGATTGCAATGGCAGTGTTTCCACATGGAAGCGTGCCTATACCATAACCTGATACCTAGAGGACTAAGGGTCAGATGTATGCCAAGTTATGGAAACACTTATCCGGAGCTCTTAGCACAACAGCAACTGATCAACATAGAAACCAGTTTTAATTATATTAGACTACTTATAGATTTCTTTAAGCCGCAGGAAAATTAAATCTCAGAACTTATACAAATAAAGCAGAGTGAGATGGAACAACTAGATCTCTCTGAAGAAAATCTTATGAGGTTGGAGAACCTCCAAGACAAATTGGACATTTATGACAGTAAGTTAAAAATGATAAAAATTAACAAACTAAGAAGAGATTTTGATGACTTCAAGGCAGGCCAGCTCTTTGAATGGCCAAGAACAGCAAGGAATCAAGATCAACCTAAAACTAGCGATACAAAAGAAAATAGAAGAAAAATGTCCTTATCGGAAGTAACATCTAGAAAACAACATGTGCAAGCAGAAATCCATGCCCCACCAAGACAGAGGAGTAATAATAAAGAGGAAGGAGTAGTAACGAATAGCAGTATAGTCACTGAGGACATGGAAGAATTAGAAGTTGTATTTACAACAGAGAAGGAGGGATCAAGAACATTAGAGATAGTTAATAAAGAAAATAATAAAGAAAGTAGTAAGCTAGGAGCAGCACCTAAAAAGGGAGAAAAATATGCACCAATTTTTCAACAACTCCCTTTTCTTATACATCAACAGAACGACAGAGCCCTAAGATCCCTAAGCAGGGAAAGGAAAAAGAGAAAGGCAACCTAGAGGAGAGGCAAACAAGAAGTAGAAAAGAGGATACAGAGTCATTGGTAATAAATATTTCAGACTATGTATTGAGTGAGGAACAAAACCAACTTCTGCAAACAGGCTTGACCTTTATACCCTTCATTAGGTCCCAACTTAGTGAGGTGGTAATAGATTTAAAAACATTTGGAAGAAATGTAATGTTAAAATACATATATGGCACCAAAAATACACAATGGGTTCAGATGATTTAAAACAAACCTATAAGAGGCCAAGTATGTTTGTACCTATAAATCATCCTCAGGTGGAAACATTCATCAAACTTTGTGAGAATGAAATAGCACAACACAAAGATGAAGGAAAAGGAAAACAATTCCACAATTTGAACTATACAGAGCACAAGGTATTGAAAGAACTGCAACTTAACAAAGAAATAGTGATAAAACCAGCTGACAAAGGAGGTGCATTGGTCATCATGAAAAAGGAACAATATGACAACAAGATGAAGGAGCTTCTTAGAGATACAACTACATATATTAAGATAGGTATTAAACAAACAGAAAGATTGGTAAAGGAAGTCAAAGAAGATCTGTATGAAAAATTAATGTGTTAAATAATAGATGAAGACTTAAATGCGTTTTTTGAAACCTTACATCCACTTATACCAGAAATAAAAGGCATACCGAAGGTACACAAGAATTTAAATGATCCATCATTAAGACCTATAGCTTCAGGAAGAGGGTGGATTACGGAGCCTCTTTCCATTTACATAGAAGATGAGCTTAAAATATGTTAGAGAAAGCACCTACCATGTTAAAAGATACAGCGCAATTATTAGAGAAATTGTATACTGAAGCTCACAAGTATGATAACTATAGGCATATGGTATTGGCAACAATGGATGTGAATAGCTTATTTACTAGCATACCCAATGGATCAGAAACAGCAGTCAGAAACTTTATACTAGCTAACCAACCGAATAAGGATGTGGAAAGGATATGTGGGCTACTAGAAATTATATTGCAAAACAATGTATCTCTATATGAGCATGAAGTCTATTGGGAGAAATGGTGAGTAGCCATGGGCACTCCATGTGCCAATAGTTATGCAAATATAGTATTAGCCCAATGGGAATGCCTGTGGAGCAAAGATGAAAATAATATCTGGCAACAACATACACAATTCTATGGACGCTTTGTTGATGAAATTCTTCTTATATGGAGAGGGCATGAAAGTTCATTGCAGCAATTCATTCAATTTCTAACAACAACAACGGATTTCTTAAAGTTTGAAATCAAAATGTCATGGAAGAAAATAGAATTTCTGGATGTTAATATTGGTATGGATGAGATCAAAGGATTGGAAACAGCCCTGTATAGAAAAACAACTTGGAAAAACCATCTTTTACATAGATCTAGCATGCATCCAGGCCATATTTTTAAAAATATTAAGGATAACCAGGTGCAAAGGGTCTCCAGATTGTGTACCAATGATAATATATTTCGAGAAGAAATACAAGGATTAATGAACAACTTTACAGCCAGAGGGTATAAGGAAGAAAAAATGGATGAAGACAAGCTTAGAGATGATACATGAGAGATACATATCCGAAGGAAGAAAAGGAGACCATACTATTCAGCTAAAATTGATAAAGAGAACAAAGAAAAGGAGCCGAACAGAAGAAAGGAAACAGTAAGATGTCCTTTGATGTACAGTACAGATAATGTTATTATAAGAGAAACTATTAAGAAATACTGGCCTATACTAACAATGGACCAGAAGATAAAAGACATAGTAGGAGAACACCCTAGTTATACTTATAAAAATAAGAAGAACTTAAAGAGGCTCCTATGTGACATAGATAGGCAAGAGGCAAAGAATGTATCTATGCCAACAGGAACATTCAAATGTGGAAAATGCAAAGCATGTCAGTACATTATGAGCACAGATAGGTTTCAGCATCCAATGACAAATAAGGTTTACATCTTTCAAGAAAGAGCAACTTATAACAGTGAGAATGTGATCCATGTAGCAAGTTGCATGGTATGTAAAGCATTCTATATAGGTAAGACTAACAGAAAATTCAAAGAACGAGTATTAAGACATATACGGGATATTCATAATAAAATAGAGACTAATGCTCTTTATGTACATATCAAAGAAAATCCAGAGCATAACTTTAGATTTATGGTTGTGGCACAGATTAAGCCTATGGAAAGAGGAGGTGATATAGTAAATAGAACAGAAAAAATTGAGTTGCAATGGATAATTAATTTACGATCCAACCAATTCCCCGGACTAAATGCTATAGTCCCGCTTAAACCTGTTTTAAAAGAGAAGAAACTACGAGGGAAATGAATTATACATCTGCCAATGTAGCTCAGTCGGTTGAGCATCAGACCCTTATCCAGAGTGTCCAGGGCTCGAGTCCTAGTCTGGGCACCATGGTGAAAGAAGAAGAAATCCCTAGCCATAAATGAAAACAGTTGAATTTAAGTTTACTGCACAAGAAGAAATTTGGAAAACATTGAAATCAAGAGCATCAAAGAAATAACAAGAGTGTAGTTTGCTTATTATTTTTTTGGCCTATATGTTATAGTCCTCTTCAAGCTTGTCTAGAAAGAAAAGAAAACTAAGAGGGAGTTGAACTATGCATTTACCAATGTGGCTCAGTCGGTAGAGCATTAGACCCTTAAACAAAGGGTTCAGGGTTCTAGCCCTGGTTTGAACATTATGATGGAAGGAGCGTAAACTCCAAACTATAAATAAATTGAAATCAAGTTCATTGTGCATGTAGAAGTCTGGAAAATATTGAAATTTAGAGTGCTAAAGGAATAGAAAGAGTGTTGTTCATCCAATATTTACATCAATTAGAAAGGAGAAATGATGTGTTACGGAGATCAAAGACATATGTTAGCGGAAAATTTGTCAGCAAATGAAGAAAAGGCATTGAATTAGTAGAGAGTTTGGAATTAGTATGGGAGAAGAAGTGCAATTTGCTAACCAATGGATTACATAACATTAAAAAACAATTAGGATAGCTTCTTAATAAGACTGAGTAAAGAGCTCTGTACAAAGTAAAACATGGATAGAATAACAGGAATCAGCAGTACATCTTTGAATATAAGCAAGCACTCTTAGTCAGAAAGAGACTTGATATTAAGAAGCAAGACACAAAATAAGAAAAAGTTTTTGATTTATGATGTGAGTTAGCAAGTGCATTTATGTAGTTAAGTAAGCGCTATCAGTTTGAAAGAGACCTGAGGACATGGAAGTAAGAGTATTTACAAGAAAGTGTTTGATCCTATGTTTTAAAACAAAGGAGAAAGCCACTGTACTTGTGGTTTACCTAATGAAGACAACCCGTGAAAGAGAAGAGGTTGTAGCTCTGTTATAGGCAGACAGACGCCTCCAATATAGAGGCGAAATACATGAAAAATGCTATGCAGGGAGAGTGATTAGTTTTTACAAAAGGCAAATAAGAACATGACATAAAAAGGTGGAGCCTGCATCTTGCAACAGGATACACACAAGCCATTGGAGCAAACATCAAGAATTAGTATAGAGGCTCCCACTGGTTGTGGGGGATGACTCTAAGTAAGCAGCATGAATATAAATAGAAGTAGCTGCAAATGTTAAGCAGATCTGAAGAAGGTTGATAAACCGAAAGCGCTCATCTCTCTTTTTTGCGTTACAACGCTAACTTTCAAATGGTTAGGTTGTAGCTTTTATTTTGTTTTTTGTTTTAAATCATTTTAATAAAAGTTCTTTTAAAGAAGAAACAAGGAGAAGCGTCTTAACAAGAATTTTAACAGCAGTAGCCAAGAAGGAAAGCACCATTCTTTGAAAACATGAATTACCACATAGGTGGCAGTACACTAAACACCTAAAGTGTGATAAGAGACTTAGGGACACAGGTGGACAGTGGTCCCACCTTCGATAACCACATCACCACAACAGTCAGGAAATCTTTCTATGTGGCACACCCTCATCACTAAGGGCTGTTCATCCAGAAAAAAGGAGGTCATTGTCCCACTTTACTCATCCCTCATTAGACCCATTATAGAGTACAACGCTCTGTTTGGTATGTACCTCACAAGACATCTGCAACAGCTGGAAAGGCCACAGAAATACCTCACTTAAAGAATAACAGGCCTAAAGCAGATGACCTATGCTGACTGTGTAAAAAAACTCCAGCTATACTCTGTGGCATATCGTCTACTCAGAGGCAATCTCTGCTTAACATACAAGGTCATGTCAAACCTTGAGCTGTTGGACATGCTTCACTTAAAGAAATCCCAATCCTTCAGAGCCACACACTCCAGGGATCTAAACCTTGTCATCACAAATGAACAAAACATGCTGGAGAGATAAGTTCCTGACCCAGAGACTTCCCATACACTTGAACAGACTGCCCATACATATCAAGCAGAGCGCCTCCTTGGCCCTCTTCAAAAGGAACCTTGACGATTGGATGGGAGATAGGAAATTCACCCCAGGGATCATGTCAGTCACCCTGCTAGACAGGGGTCCAGGGAAGTAAATATTGTGGGAAGAAATATCCAGGGAATTGTTATGGCTAGGCTTGTATAGGCCCTAGGGCCGATAGCCTAGTACCAACCTATAAACATATAATACTAGGTACATGCATAACATTATCATTTTCCATTTTCAGTATTACTCCACATTCCCATCCCCCAGTCCACAATCCTCTTTCATCATATATTTTTGTAGTGTCCATTATTTTTTTTACACATTGTTAACAAATGTTCTTTTAGTTCTTTTGCTTCAACTTCAGTTCTAAACTGGATCATTATTCTTTTTTTTTTGTCTATAAAAAGCTTGTACCACATATTCTGACCATGGATAAATATTTTTCTTTTATTCATATGCACCAAAACAATTTTCCATGGCCTGCCCAGTCTCAAATATTAGTTCACAAAAAGTCTCTTTATTAATTAAAATAAATGCTCTTACCTCTTTTGTTTTGACACCCAGATGTGCTATGACAGAGTCCCAAACCTCATACCTGCCCAAACATTCTTCATCCCCTTGTCACATGTACTCTATACTTCTTGTTTGTTTCTTTTCTTTCTTCTTTGCTCCTTCTCCAACAGTTTGTGCATCAGTTTTTGTCTCTGAAGCTTTTTCTGGCATAGTCTCTTCTTCTTTTTTCCTTCTATTTTTTTCCATGATGTTGTTCCATGAAATTGCTGCTCCACTTTCTGGCTCACTTTGGTTTACCATTTCTTCCAAATAATCATCCTGCAACTCCCCCCCCCCCCCCCGATTAGAGGGTTGTAATTATGCATTTTTCAGAGGTAACTGTCTGTCTTTCAAACAATCTCCTCTGAAAGTTTTCCTCTGAATCCATCTCAGTTACAACTACATTCTTCTTTTCCTCCAAATTCACTGTTTTTTTCTGCACCTGCATCAACAGAAAAAAAAACTTCTGAATGTGATTCTACCATTTCAACTACATTTTCAGCAGCTTTCACTCCATTTTCAACAAAAGCTGAATCAGCAATCTTTTTCTCCCTGTTCCTCCTGGCTGCCTCCATACATGGACAGGAAATAGGAAGTCAGAATGTGTAACACACAAAGCCTTCCCCTGACTACCAAGAGTAGGGGAAGTTCTCCAATGCTGTGGCCAAATTTCTCCTAGTACTGTCAATACCAACTTGGGTCTCCCCCTGAAAAGAGGCTACCAGTATAATTGGACTAACCTCGTCAACAAATGATAAATAATAAATAAATAAATAAATAAGGTTACCTCAATACAGAGCAGGAATATTCTCATAGCAGCTAGGTAAATAGCAATGTATTAACTGCAAAATTGTATACAAAGAAATTGCTAAAAAGCAGTAAACAAGGAAGTTAATTCCGGGGTCTTCCTTCAGATGATTCTACAGGTGAGGAAGTATGGATTGTGAGAGCCCAGTCTAGGCTAAACTGTGCAGCTTATCTTGTGGAAGTACTTGTTTATAGAGTTATCCCCCCAGTTTCCTCATTATCAACCTGCCTGTCCCTCACCTTATTTATCTCTCTCCATTCTACTTTAAACACATTAAAACATCCCCTCCTGGATCTGATAATTTGACTCCCTCTACTGTGACTGTGAGACGAACAAAAAAAGTAATGTGATTGTTTGCTTCAAATGTGGGGGAAGGGTCACATTGCCAAGTTCTGTGCTACTAAAGAGAATACTATTTGCATTAATGTAAAATCAGAAATGTACGCTACAAATGAAGTTTTTCCTATGATATGTAATAAACCTGTAGCATAATTGAGCCAGCACACTGTGTCAAAACAAAGCTGGTGAATTGCAGTCTATTTTTAGAAGGAATGAGGGTTCAAGCAAAGAAGAAGTTTAGAGAATCTGAAAGAAAATCAATCAGAAAAGTTGAAGAGAAAAGACTGGTAAGGATTCTGCAGCTGTTCAGCAAAAAGCAGCTCAAGCTTTAGCATTGGTTCAAGAGATGGCTTCCAGTAATTTAGATGAAAACTAAATCAAATGTATTCAGAGGTGATTAAAATAGCAAACAGTGAAGGAGAATAACAACTCAAATAACAAAAGGCTGTAAAAAATAAACAAGCTTTAACTTGCTGTTCAGATGAACTGATAAAACTGCAAAAATTAGAGGTTGAAATGAAAAAGTTGCCTGAGTATGAAGCTTCTCAAGAAAAGCAGTTTCAAAAAAACAGTAGAGTTGGAAGAAAGACCACGTACAGAAAATCTGAGACTTTCTGCTGTACCAGAGAAACTAGAAAGAACAGACTGTATTCATGTTATGAAAATACAAATAAGTAACTAACCTGTTGTTCCATAGCTTGATTTAACTGAAAGGGCACATATAGTGCATGCTTCAAACCTGGCCATGAGAAAATAGCCAAGACTGGCATTAATAAACATGCAATTATTAACCAAAATGAGTAGTCACCACTGTGTAAATACTAATACTAACCAAAAACACAACCAAAAGTCCTTAGGAAACATCCAAAGCCAGTGACGGCTGGCCGGCAGCAGATATCACAAGAATCCAAGAAAACCTCCAAAACTTGACAATGTAGTATAGCAGAAAAATATTTTAATAAACATCAATGAGATATTTAATAGGCACCGTTTTACCTTCAAAATATACTGACACTGCTTACAGCCCTCACATCTATGGGTGCCAGAGATTGAACAACCATTACCTATTTTTCTAAACCCTTGCTACCCAACTGTTTATGCTTTAAATTAATACACCAGTTATTGCAATCAAGTCATCACTGAACTTAAAAATATTCTAGTTTTTAAAAATTACCTTCTTGATAAGATGAGAATCACCTCCAAACTTTAAAACCATGGCTTTTTCAAAACATCTGTCATCTTTACTTTCACGGGGAACTTTTTCAGCCTTACCCTATCCACAGTGACCCATTAGAGGTTTGAAGTCACTCCCCCTCCTTGTGGTAACTTCCTCACCAATGTCATTAATCAAGTCCAAAGGGTACCCCTTATCCATGAACATATTCAATAATTTCAATGTTTGCAGGTGAAAGGTTTTGTTAAATCATTCTGGAAAGTCTAATCAATTGCCCCTTGACTAAACTACTTTTCTGAGAACATGAACAACTACTTCTAAAATGCAAGAAAGAACTGGAGTAAGTAGTTTCCTATAAATATTAGAGGTAAAATCTCAAATATTTGTAACAGTTACATCCAAGTAATTAACAAAATCAAACATATGGGTATGGATAAATCTTAAAAAATCCATAGTCTGATTAGTGTAACTAATAAAAGATGAAACCTCACATCATCCTTCCAAAAAATCATGTCATCCCAAAACCTAACATAAAAAAAAAACGTATTTGAGTTAACTTGTTTGTTATTGATTGGCTGTGTTTAACTTCAACTAAATGTTCATATTTGTTATATTTACGTATATTCTGTGGAGCTTTTCTTCCTAGGCCTCCACTGAAAATGGGCTCTTAATGGCCCAGTGGACTATCTCAGTAAACAAATGCCAATAAATAAGCAAACAAACTTGCAGAATAATGTGAAGAGAGAATATAATCAAATTCCAATCTCCACTTGATAATATTAGCATAAATAGGGGCATAAAATATACTTATAGCCAAACCCTGGTGTTGTTGATAGGGGTCTATATTAAATCGTCGACAGCTCACAATGTAGACTATGAAATGTTCAACACCAAAATGTCGAACTACGAAAATAGCGAACGGCCATATAATCAATTTCTTTTCAATGGAAAGAAATTGGTTGGCCAAACAACAACAGCACACAAAAACAAATATATTCCCCACACCCCCCAACGTGGGGGGGGGCTGTGCTCCCCACACCCCCCAACTAAATATTCTAACTCTGAGACTACACTACACTCAGGGAAAGGGCAGATGTGAGGGAGCGGCCAACCACTTTCTTTCTGTCAGAAAGAAATCAGTTATATGGCCATTCACTATTTTTGTAGTTAGACATTTTGGTGTTGAACATTTCAGAGTCGACATTGTGAGCTGTCGACAATTTAATATAGACCCATTGATAGCATTCACCTAAAAAAATAAGTTCTTTAGATTACTTCCGTGAACAACAACAAAAGTGCCATGTATACAGCATTCAAAAACTCAAATGACAAAACAGCTTATTTAACTATATTAAACCATTAATCATGGAGATGCTGGAAAAAAGATCTGCTTCATCTACAGTAAGAAAACTCAGGTTCACCTCCCAAAGTGTACTATTGACTGCAGATACAAAAAATCACAATCCCCTCAAAATATGAGGGTACCTACAGTTAAAGGGATTCAAAAGTCTATATGTATAGACTGGGGATTCAAAAGTCTATATGTATAGACTGGGTCTAAGGAGTGGGACAATCAACATCTTTATGGATTTAGGAATTCCAAATATAGCATGAACCAAAGGGTCCCTAACAAATAAAAATTTAAAAACTTCCAGATCGGTCATGCCCTGCATAAGGTAATTGTAAAGTAGAAAATCTATTTTTTTATATGCAAGGTTAATCTTGGCTTTTGATACTAATGCATATTTGCAATCATCATGCAACAACTTAAACATTTTGCTAGAATAATCTATAGAGTCCATAACAACAGTGCTTCCCCCTTTATCTGGTCTTATAATATAAATGGATGTATCATGGAAAAGTACCTTTAACAACTCCCTTTCCTGACTGTCCAGATTGGAGAATACTGCTTTAATCGTTCAGTATAATGGTAAAGAGTGCATTAATATCCATAGTAATAAACAAGGTTTGATCCACATCTGTTTTTTCCTCTAAACATTCATACAAGCTACTTAAAAAGTCTTTGGTATCTTTCAATACCATATTTTTCTAGCAAGAGTGGTCAGTTATCTGATAAAGATAAATTTATTGACACTAAGAAGGTTAGTGCTACCCTTACATTTACTGGTAATGTGAGTTTGATTTGTGAAATGATTAAACACAACTGGCCTATTTTAATGGCCAATCAGGGTGTTAGTAACAATGTTGGAAATCAGTCAGGCTTTTGTTTTAAAAATGGGCTGTCCCTCAAATGAAGGCTATGTTTTTCTACTTATGTCACTAAACAATTAGTTTCTGACAGGGTAGGTACCTTCCCTTACAGAATTTGTAAAGCCTGTAAATTTATTTCTTCCAATAACTGCTTTGTACATTCTAGAACTGGCAAAATAATATGTCCTAGAATATATGCTAATTGTTTGAGTAAAGATCTAGTATAGTTAGCAATCTGCAATTCTTGTTTCTGCTTTTATGTAGGAAAGACTAATTGCTGTCTAAATGATAGAATATTGGAGCATGCTGGTGACATACGCAGGAATGCCACCATGAGTGCTTTAGCCAAACATGTTAACAGCAATCCTGGACACTCTTTTGCTTTTATTGTGTTACAACTTGTTTCCAAGAACATTAGGGGAGGTGATATTATTAATAGAATGGAATATGAAGAACTAAGATGGATTATTAAACTGCAGGCTACTATGGATTTTGGTTTGAATGATAATATTCCTTTAAAGCCAGTGTTGAAAATAAATAATTTACATCACTGAGAACTGGTTTTAGTTGTCTCTGTAATTAACTGGATGTTTAATTTATTGATGTATTTAAGAATTTTGTGCCTTGCTGGAGTTTTGGTCTGAAGAAGCATTTTAGCCATGAAAGCACTCACCAGATATTACTTTTATATTTAGCCTGCCTGTCATGGTGATTGGTCTTCCTTTTTTCTGATTCTTGCTATATGGAGATTTATTCTCTATCATAGTGCTCTCTAATTCTTTGAAAAACTAAGTAAAATAAATTTTGTTCCAGTTGGTATTTGTATAAAACATTTCATGATATAAACTGCATGTTACATATGTAGTAAAGCAGTTTTATGTAGTGAGTAGTCAAGGGTATTTTAAATGTGGGGGAATCTGTTTGGTGACTGTTGTATGTGTTAAAGATATTAAAGTAAACAAGTATGTTTTAAGTTGTATGAAATGTGGGTTTTACAGAATAACAAGAGATGAAAGGCACATTTAATGTTAATATGCTGTAATCTTGGGCTGCTGGGTTGGGATGTAAAAGTACAATGATTATATTGTATGTAGAATTAAGAATATTTCTCTTATTTTTATAAGTGAATGTCTAGATTAATGCTGTTAGCTTAAGCTATAAACAAGTGTGTTTTGTAAGCAATTAAGCTTTAAAAATAAGATAAAATGTCCATGAAAAATGTTAAGTTTCTTACATCTGCAAAGATATTAGCTTGTTTTTTCCAGTAGCAAATGTTCAGTAAGAATCAAGTCTGCAGCTGAAGGCAGCTGTACATTCATTTCTGAGTGAAATCGACAAAGATTCATTGCTGAGTAAATTTTCCATGAAGATGAGTTCTCTACAGGTACAAGTAACTAATCTTGAGAGTTCTGAGCATATTTTGCTGAAGGAAATGTTAAATTTAAAGGTACAATAGCAAGCAGTTCAGTGAAAATATATTTTGAAATTATGGGACATGAATGAGAGATATCAGCTTCCCTAGCAGCCTTAATACTTTAATGCAATGAATAGAACACTGTACAGTTTTGTTTTATTAAAGATAGCCAATGCACTTTTTCTTAGGGCTAAACGTTAATGTTTTCTGAAAGCATACTAGCTGTATTTCACATCTGGGAGGGGAACACAGATAAGAAAAGAACATTCAGCAGTCAGTATAAGCAGAAACTTGGGTTGTAGCATATGCCTTAGTGCAGATAATCATAATTTTAGTTTAGATAATATTATTCCCCAAGGTATAATAACTGGGCTAGACTACGTAAAACTTATATTTTACAGGAACATTTAATTGATTGAAAGCTTTGACAGACATCTAATAACTATTTCAGATTATGCAGTAAAAAAAGGTAAAATGTCAGGGTAATGAGGTAAAAAATGAGATACTGACACTTTCCCATCTGCCTATTAAAAAGTAGAATTTAAGGAATGGGTAGTGGAAATTATTAAAGATTTATTAGGGGATATAGAAATATCTTCAGAAGTTACAGCTAGTGAGTGGGATAAAATGAAAATGGAGTTTAAAAACTAAGTATAAATAAAAGAGAAAGAAATATGGTTAAGAAGTAATATAAATTATTTAGAGGGGCTGATAAAGGTTAAAGTGTTGCAGAATATGGGGAATTTCACAGAATAAGAAGAGGCACAAATGTAGACTTCTAAAGAGAAAATAAGGGAGTATCTGGATAATATGCATGAGTTCAGAAAGATTGCTGTTAAGTAACTTATTTTTTATGATAACTCCAGAGCACAAAAACTTTTAAAACAGTGACTTAGGCAGCAGAAAGTAGAAAGGGTTGCTGCCAAGCTTAGGGGACATATAACAAGAAAATTAATCAGAGATCTTGTAGAGGTTTTAGAGATATTTCGGAAAGTTTATGAAAATTTGTATAAAGCAGAGAAATGAGAAAATCAAGAAAGATCACAAATAGAAGTATTAATAGAAGACCTAATTATGCCAAGGTTAGAATAAGATGAGGTTCAACAACTAACAGTTAAGATAAAAGGGGATGAGATAAAACTGTGATGTATAGTCACTCTTCAGGAAAGTCTCCAGGAACAGATGGTATTCCTATGGAAGTTTGGAAGTTATGAGGGAAGAAAGTGATAAAGATCTGGAAGATTTTGTTTAATAGTATTTTAAAAGGAAGGGAAGCACCAACATATTGGAAGAATGCTATGGTGGCTATATTACCTAAAGAAGGTAAAGACCCATCAGACCCAGCTGAATGCAGACCTATTTCAATTTTAAACCATAATTATAAAGTGTTTATGTCAATACTAGCTAAAAGTATGCCAAAGGTATTACAAAAACTGATAGATATAGATCAATGTGGTTTTGTAGAGGCAAATTGCAAATGTTCGAGGTGTGATGTAATAGAGAAAAATAACTAATATGGAATATATTTTTGGGGAATGTAATGAATTGGCAGATGTCAAAAAATCCCTGCATACTGCTATCAGAAATATTGGATGAGCAAATTGGTGTAACTAAGAAATTATTTTTTGAGCTGTGATACAGAATTGGAATTGCCTCGACATAGTAAGGCCTTGTTGAGTTTATTTCTGGTGGCTGCCAAAAAGCAATTACTAGAAAATGGAAAACAAAGTCTAAACCACCCATACTAGAATATAGTAAAAGAGATAAAAAAAAACAGGAAATGGAATCTTTAGAAAAAGGTAGGCGATAATTGCATAGAAAAACATTTGAATTGTGGGAACAATACATGCCAAATATGTATTAGAAGAGGAATGAGGTTTAAGGGAAGGCAGGAATTGAATCAACTATGTAATGTTTGATTGGCAATGACTGTCTAGAGGATTAGATGTGATGTGTAATGTTTGCAACTAAAAATATGTCAGTATGGTTTGTTTTCTTTTATGCAAATGTATTACTGCCTGTGTCATAAGTGATAACTTAATAAAGATGTTTATTGGTTAAAAAATGTGGTTTTGTGAAGAGAGAGCAAAAATTTGACAAGTTTAATAGACCAGTGATAATCCAGAGTGAAGCAGAATGTAAGAAAATAGCAATGTCATTAGTGGGTCTTGATGCAGAGAAAGCATTCAACAGAGTAAGCTGTGATTTTTATAAGTAGGGCAATGGAAGCATTTGTATTCCCTGATGCAATAATACTATTAATTACAAGGATATATGAAAGATTGGAAGCAAGAATTAAAGTAGGAGGGTTCCTCTCTGATAAGTTATTTTTGAAGAGAGGAACCAGGCAATGTGTCCTCTTTCCTTTTTATTTGCTTTATATTTAGAGCCACTGGCAAAGAAATAAGAAATTCAGAAATACAAGGATATAATTTATTTGTAGATTATATTCTTTTGCACCTGATAAATCCAGAAAAGGACATATCAGTGTTTTAGAATGTTTTGAGACAGTTTCAACTCTTTTTGGGATATAAAATTAATGAAGATAAAACAAAGGCTATAGCTGTACATTATGTACCACACACAAATTGGTTCAGCAATATCCATATTTATGGGGACATAATAATATGTAGTATTTAGGAGTATGGATTAAAAGGCTTTTGTTATGAAAGCTAAGGATATGTGGGAAGAGACAAAACAAAAGATAATACAAAAACTGAGAAACTGGAAGATCCTGTTTATGGCTATGAGTAGTAAGACACAACAGTGAAAATGTTTTTCGTCCCTTTAATTTTATATACATGTCAGGCAAATCTTATCAACCAGAGGAGAAATTGTGGGTAATAATTAACAAAAAGTTGAAATTTATCTTGGAAGGGTTTAGGATTACCTGATTGAAGGGATATTATAGAGCAACATATTTAAGGTTCATGTACATAAGACAAGCAGAAGGTTATATTTCAAAATGGGAAGCAATGATAATGAAGTGAGGAGGAGTTCATGAAATAGATAGAGTAGGAATTTTTGGATGCATATCCTTTAGTAGAATAATAACTGTACAGAATATTGCATTCATAAAGTAGAAGAAAGTATTCTAAGAACTAAGCCAACATGAAAATGGTGAAAGGAGGTTTTACCAATAGGAATTACGACAAGTAGGGGTATAGAAAATAGGCAAGAGAGGGATGGAGCACCACACTGTAGAACAAACCAAACCTCACACCACAAGTTCCAGGGCAGATGAATTCACTCAATTTAGTACACAGGCTGATTTATTAAAATAAAAAAATAACTTCTGCAGTAAAAATTTACAGCAAAACTTCAAACTCTTATACCATTAAGAGCAAGTAACACTTCTCTGGTGCATCAGCTTTCAGAAAAGCCTGAAAGCCAAGGCACCAGAGAAGTGTTACTTGCTCTTAATGGTATGAGTTTGAAGTTCTGCTGTTAACTTTTACTGCAGAAGTTTTTTTTTTATTTTACTAAATCAGTCTGTGTACTAAACTGAGTGAATTCATCTGGCGTAGAACCTATGAAGAGAAGGATGGAATTTACTGGAGAAATCTGGCAAAGAAACCAAGGTATTGGGAGCAAATAACTAGAGAGGAAAAGGTAGTAAAAAATAGAGATAGAGTGGGATGAATGCAAGAAGATGGTTGGACTACAGGCTAGAGACTGCCTTCCCTACTAGGAATTGATATCAGAGTAAGATATTTGGACTACAGGCTAGATACTGCCTTCCCTACTAGGAATTGATATCAGAGTAAGATGTTTGGACTACAGGCTAGAGACTGCCTTCTCTACTAGGAATTGATATCAGAGTATATGAAAAAGAGAAAGGGATAGGAGAATCTTAAGTGAAAGACCTGCTCTTCTGGGGATTTTAGTTGAATCAGATGATGTTAGAAAAGTTTAAGAAGATAGATTGGAAAAACAAGTTACAATAGAACAGTGTGAAGATATATATATATATATATATATATATTTTTTTTTTTTTCCTCAGGTAGATAGCAAATGTTGGAGGTCTGATGGGGGAAGAAAGAGGTAACTGGGAACATCTGTTTTGTGAGTGTCGTGAGTTGGTAAATTTTTAAAATTCCTCACTTAGTACTTCATCAGAAATACTGGGTGAGCAAATGGCTGTAACAAAGGACATGATTTTTATAACTAAGGACATGCTTTTTTTAACTGGGACACAGGATCTGAATTGTCTAGACACAGTAAGGCTTTATTAAGTTTAATTATGTTGGCTGCCAAAAAAATAAAGTCTAAACCAACTGTATTTGAGGTATTAAAATTTATAAAAGAGATAAATAACCAGAAGAAGGATCTTTAGAAAACTGAAGGAGCAAATTGCATGGAAATAAATGGAAACTGTGGGAGCAATACATGCAGAATAATGTTCAGTAGGAGGGAGGAGGTTTAAAGGAAGGTAGGAATTCAGCAATGTATTTAATTTTAGACTGATGATTACAAAGAAAGAAATGATATGTAATGTATAATGTATATAAATGGAAAAAAATAATATGGTTTGTTTTTCCTTTCTTTTAATGTATGTTTGCCTGTATCATGAGTGATATTTAATAAAGGTGTTTAAAAGAAAGAGATGTTATTACGAAAACATATAAGATACAAATAGAAAAAGAAAGGCATCTGAATGAGGACTCTCAGAACAAAGTATTAAAAGTGAGATAAGCAGGAGAATGCAGAGTTCTGAGCATGGTATAAAACAGAGAACACAACTGAAGGTAAACACTAAGTAAAGGAAATGTGTAAATCAAGAAAAAAAGTAAACTTGATAACAAAGATGTTCAGCCATAGCATCTCTATTGGAGAAACAAGACTGAGAAGGGAAAGAAAATGAGACAGATGTCACCCTAATTATTGTTTGTAATTAGAGAAGTGCCACAAGCTTGGAGCTGGAGATCAGGTACTAGTACCTGTGCCCACCATGTAAGACAAATTTCTGGCCAAACTGCAGGGTCCACTTCAGGTATTGGATGTAATAAATGCAGTGGATTATAAGTTTAGGCAGCCAGGAAAGAGAAAGATCAAATATGTCACCTCGACACACCCAAGTTCATGCAGAAGTGATTAGGGCGTCTTTACCTGAAGCAAAACTAGATGAATTGTGATGAGTACATAAGCAGGAAGTAAGACCTTTTTTTCTTAAGAAGTAAATGAATGATTTCAGCAGAACTTAGGAGAAACAGACTGTAGCCTAGAAAATAAGAGAGACAAAAACATGGAATAAAAATTAGACTGAAACCTTAGAAGGTTCCAGAATCACAAAAATAGTAAGAGAAAAAATAAAAAAAAATGTTCAAACTAGGCATGACAGAATAGCCACTGAATGACTGGAACACACCAGATGAAGTGTTATATTCTGCAATAACAGGGAAACTGGATAATATCTCAAAGTTTGATTGCTATACTATGCCCACAACTGATGAACTAATAGAGAATTTAGGAAAGGCCAGATACTTTACAAGACTGGATTTGAGGAAGGGATACTGCCAGATGCCACTTAATTTCTTGACCAAAAACCAAACAGCTTTTGTGAAACCTGAGTCTTCCATTTGGCTTACACTGAGCGCCACCTTCCTTCTAGAGATCGGTGGATGCAAGACTGAAGAATAACTCCTGGTGTGCCGTGGCATACCTGGATAAAGTGTTCATTCATTCTTGAGAACAGGGAGTCTCCTATACCTAAGGTGCAGACTGTGCTAGAATATGTAAGACAGGAAGGCTTGACAGTAAATGGTAAGAAAAGTAAATTGGACATAGTAGAAGCCAAGAATTTAAAATGCCTTATAGGAATAGGAGTGATAAGGCCACAGATGGAAAAAGTAGAGACCATAGAAAACTGGCTTCTTGCCTTTACTAAGACAGAGAGGCAAACATTTCCCTTCGACTAGCTGGGATCTACAGAAAGTGTGTGTCTGATTTCTTGGCCATTGTCTGCCTGTTCACAGCCCTCATAGGAGAGAAAGCTGCAGTCAAGGTGCAATGGTGTCTTGTGGCAGACAGAACACTTGATGAACTAAAAGGATAATTTGTTTTGAACCTGTGTTAGAAACTCCTGATTTTTACTAAAGAGTTTACCCTATACACCAACACATCACATGTAGATTTCGGCCAGTGTAATCTTAAGAAATTCAAGGGGAGATGTACCCTGAGTGTTATATCACTAGCAGCAAGATAAGCAATGCAGAAATGAAATATTCAGACTGAAGGAGAGTGCTTAGCTTCAAAGTGGTCTTTCTATGTCCTGAAACACTATTTGCTAGGCAGGCAATGCTGTTTGGTACACATCACATCATATCCTATTAGTGAATAAAAATGCTGATGGGTTGCTAAGGGCCTACAATTCATTGCTTTGTTTCCAAAGACCCTTTTTTGCTGGGAGGGTGTAGTTATAATATTTTGAATAGAAAATATGTAATATGGCATTAAAAGTGCAGGTTAAACCTGGAAATGTTGTAATGTGGCTTTTAAGTATACTGAGGTATGGAGCATGGGAATGCTCTCATAACAGTAAGCTGGATAAAAAGGTATTCAGACACTGTATGCCAGTAACAAACCAGGAAGTTAGTTCCTCACCTGGAAGATCATCTGAAGGAATATACTGGAAGTGTGGATTGTGACAGCTTAAGCCTAGTCTAGGTTAAACTGTGTAGTATCTCTTGTGGGAGTACCCATTTATAGAGTTGCACACTTTGCCTGGGAGAGGTCTACCACTTAGAATTTCTTGTTTTTCATAAGTCAGCAAGAACCTTGGAGGAGCTACACTGTGAATATTGTTTGAAAGGAACCTATGGTGCTGTGTATTTTTATTTGTAACTGCAAAGCCAGTAAGATATTATTTTGGCTTTCAGACATGCAAAAATAAACCTGTGTTTTTACATGCGACTTCCTTTGTAAATGTTTCTAGTAAGTGGAAGTGTACACATCACATCTGTTGGATAAGTCAGTCCTATTTGTCCCTATAGCCAAACATATTTACACTAATTAGACATTGCTGAATTTGAACACCTGCCTATGTAAGTCCACACTATATACATACGTGTCTTAAACACTTATGCCCTAGGAGATGTCTTGTGAGTGTGTCATCTTTCTGATGAGATGTTAAACTGAGGCCCCATCTAGCTTAGTTGGTGGCAGCTCAGGTGGCTGAAAAAGATCCCACAGCAACTATTGAAAAAAAGTAGGCTTTCTTTAGTGAATACATTATCTACAATATTTACATTATTTACATATTATACACTATTTACAATTATTTACAGTCTTTTACAATTTTCCATTATTTACATAACTTCACATATACATTTATTTCTATATGCATCCATTTTATGACCCAACCCTTTTTCCCATAGCCAAAATTTTATTTTTTGTAATATTTCTGCCAATATCCATTTTCCATTAAACTTTATCTCATTCAGTTTTTCATTTCATATTGTCCAGATTATGTAAACATCTTTCTATCTATTTTCTTTACAAATTCCGTTCTTTTACTTTTATAATAACCATATTCCAGCATATCCATGTTAATATTTTCTACTTTCTTAATTCCTTCCAGGTAATTGTCTTCACATAACTTTTCCCATAATTCCTTTACCCTTTTACATTAAAAATGTTCTGTTGTTTCAACTTCACCACAATAACTGCATATTCTTTTTTATATTTATATATGGCATGCTCGCTATTGAAAATCTCCACCAAAAAATCTCTATATCTTATGTATTTTTTACACCATTCTGTTCTCATTTTTGTCATTTTTATTTTTTCTTCAATTGTTTCCCAAGGATAATCACAATAATACTTGTTTAAAATACAATATTTTCCTTTTTCTAGTATATCACTTATCTTTATTTTCCACAATATTATTTTTTTTCTTGATATTCTTTCATTTCCCGTCACAACTTTTTTTTCTCTCTTAAATTTACTCATTATATACTATATGTTTATATTTTTTCATTATTACACTAATTAATGACCTATTTTCCTCTTTCATCTATGTCAACACTTTGTATAAATTTAATGGCGCTGTGTACACCACTGGATTTTTCTATCCCAATCCTCCTCCTTCTTCTTCCGTAACATATAACATTCCTCCTTTTACTGGGTTCAGTCTGGATCCCCATATAAATGAAAACATAATTGTTATTAATTCTTTCTCACATTTTGTGGGGATCATAAAAACACTTGCTAAATATGCAATTTTCCCCAGTAATACAGGATTTATTAAATACACTTTATTTTTATATGACAACTTGTATGTTCTCCAAAATAAACAGATATTTCTTAATTTTTAATTTTATCTTCCCACTGTATTTTAACTATCTCACTTCCAAATGCTATACCTAATATTTTTATTTCCTTCATGTTAAATGGAATATTCCCCATCTTACCTTCTTCCCCAATCCTATGCTTTTATCTCCATTTATGCTCATGCCTATGACCTTCAAATATTTATTAAGCATCTTAATAGCTTTCTCCTTTCATTATTTATTCTTTGTTACTAATACTATGTCATCCACATTTGAGAACATAATTGGTAATCAAATTCCTTCTATGGTCCTATATTCTACTTCCTTTAATGAAGTATTTACTGTACTAGCCACTGCATTCATGACTGATGCAAATAAAATACTACTCACCAGACATTCCTCTCTTATATCACTCTTCATGTCTATTTCCTGACTTAACCATTCATTCACTAATGCTTTTACTTTATTTTTCTCATACTCTGTAAAAAATCTTTTGTATCTTCTCACTTATATTTTTTCATTATACCCCGTAAAATGTAATATTATATCTTTTCAAATACTTTATTCACGTCACCTACCATGATTTTAACTTCTGTTTTCCTATTCATTATGTCATCTACAATTTATCTTACCATCATTAATAATTATTGACTCCCTTTTCCCTTTCTTCTAAATATTGTATCCTCTAACATTTTGTTTAATTTATTTTCCAATCTCATTTCTATTATTTTCATGAAAATCTTGTAGTCAGAATTATTAAGTATTTTCAGCCCCCATTTTCTTATGTATTTTTCCCATTTTTTCCATATAAATTTCATGGCTCTAGTACATATGTCATCTTGTTCAAAACCTTCTTCCAGCCATTCATTTAATACTTGAACAAAGAACTTCTTCTGTCAGTCTAACATATCTCTATACATATGATATTCTATCCCATCCGGTCCAGTTGCTGATTCTAGATTTACCAATCTTAATGTATTATTCATGTCTATTGTTATTTATTTTCCTAATTCTTTATTATTTTGCTCTGTTAGCTTTTTAACTTTTTTAACTTTGAGAGTGTTGTTGGAGAACTACAGATAAGGTCAGAAGGAGTTGCATTGTGTCTTTGTGGACTTAGAGAAAGCATATGACAGGGTGCCTAGAGAGGAGTTGTGGTATTGTATGAGGAAGTCGGGAGTGGCAGAGAAGTATGTAAGAGTGGATATCTACGAGGGTAGTGTGACACTGGTGAGGACTGCGGTGGGAGTGACAGATACGTTTAAGGTGGAGGTGGGATTACATCAAGGATCAGCTCTGAGCCCTTTCTTATTTGCAGTGGTGATGGATAGGTTGACAGATGAGATCAGACAGGAGGCCCCGTGGACTATGATGTTTGCAGATGACATTGTGATATGTAGTGAGAGTAGGGACCAGGTTGAGGAGACCCTGGAGAGGTGGAGATATGCTTTAGAGAGGAGAGGAATGAAGATCAGCAGGGCTAAAACAGTATATATGTGTGTAAATGTGAGGGAGGGTAGAGGAATGGTGAGGATGCAGGGAGTAGAGTTGGTAAAGGTGGATGAGTTTAATTACTTGGGATCAACAGTTCACAGTAATGGTGAGTGGGGAAGAGAGGTGAAGAAGAGAGTATAGGCAGGGTGGAATGGGTGGAGAAGAGTGTCAGGAGTGATTTGTGACAGACGGGTACCAGTAAGAGTGAAAGGGAAGGTCTTCAAGAGGGTAGTGAGACCAGCTATGTTATATGGGTTGGAGACGGTGGCACTGAAGAAAAGGCAGGAGTCAGAGTTGAATGTGGCAGAGTTAAAGATGTTAAGATTTGCACTGGGTGTGACTAGGATGGACAGGATTAGGAATCAGTATATTAGAGGGTCAGCTCAGGTTGGACAGTTTGGAGACAAAGCAAGAGAGATTGCGTTGGTTTGGACATGTGCTGAGGAGGGATGTTGGGTATATTGGGAAAAGGATGCTAAGGATGGAGATGCCAGGTAAGAGGAAAAGAGGAAGGCCTAAGATAAGGTTTATGGATATGGTGAGAGAGGACATGCAGGCGGTTGGTGTGAAAGAGCATGATGCAGAGGACAGGAAGAAATGGAAACAGATGACCCGCTGTGGCGACCCCTAACGGGAACAGCCGAAAGAAGATGATGAGTTTTTTTAACTTTCCGCTTTTGTTTTCTTTTTATTGCATTTTCTTTAAATGTTTTTTCCATATATTGTTTTACTACATTCACTATTCCTGTTGTCTTCTCACACTTTCTCCATTCTCATTTATTTCTTTTATTATCCTTTTTTCTTTTACTATACTACTCAAATAAGGTGCCTCCTTTTCTTTTTTCCCTTGAAGAAAATATCTTTGTTTAAATAAATGTTTTTTGATTTGCCCTAGATTCATCTTATATATTTCTTTCTGTTTGTCAAAAAAATTCTTCATTGTTTCCTACCAAATCTGCAAAGTAACATTTTTATATGTTTCTTTAAAACTTATCCACCAGAACATCCAGTTATTATAGAATTTTTTCATTACCATATGATCTTTCCACACCTGCTTGAGCATTGCTACATTTTCTTTATCTGACTCTTTTTCATTTATTCTCTTAATACCGTTACCTATTTGTATATATAATTTTTCTTTCTTGAATCTCTATCCAAATTGCCAAATGATCCTAAAATTCTGTGCATGTTGTCCTTGTATTATTTTTAAACTTTTAGAAATAATAAAATAACCCATCTGTGTTCTTAAATTACTTGTTTTATATGTCCACTGTTTATTGTTCCAAACATATAACTTTCCAATCTTAAACATGTATAACATTATTCTTACATCACCACCCACATTTTTCTTCTTAAGTCACAGTTCGAATCATCTTATCTTCCTTTCTTTGTCACATATGCATAGATTGCTATAATTCTGTAAAGTGACCCTTTCATCTCACATGTACTATTGATACTGTACCCATTATAACCAAAGTAAAATCCAAAATGTTTACTGATTTTTTGCATAGTATTCCTATGCCTGAACACCCGTCATAATTTTTCTGTTTGTCATCTCTGTTCTTCTGTTAATATTTGTATATCTTCTAAAGTAATGATGTCCAGGTCAAGTGTTACACACCATTGTAATATCCATATTCTTTGTTTTATGTTTTTATACTATTAAAATGAATTGCTAAAAATCCTCAGCTCATTTATTTATTTTATTTTTCTTAGCTTCTTATTTCTACTTCACCTTCTTATAATCCTTTCCCTTTCTTATTTTCTGTCAGACCTAAAACAATTAATTTTCTTTCCCTTTTCCCAATGGAATTTTTCCTCATTTCATTACTCTCCAATTAATGTCTTCTTTTTCACTTATTTCTGACATTCCTTCATTTCTTTTCTCCCTTTTTTCTATCGCTTGTTTATTTTGCACTTTTTTCTCACTGTTGTTCTATTTCTTCTTCTTCTTGTTCTATCTCTTGCTCAATATCTTGTTCTCTACTTGCTTTCTCCTTATGTTCTACTATACTTTTCTTACAATCCATCCATAAATGACTTGTTTTTCACATTTAAAACATTTCAGTTCACTTTTTTTGCATCATGATCTACTTTGCCACAGTTATAACATTTCCTTGTATCACAATTATTAATTACATGGTCAGTCTTTCCACATAAAAGAAGTTTTTTGCTGCTGCTAATAATTCACTACACCTTTGTCCCCATCTATATTTATCATACTTGGGATGTGCACAATATTTTCATTTTCCATTTTTAATACAGCACTACATTCCCAGCAGTCCACAAACCTCTACTGTCATAAATTTTAGTAATATCTATCACATCTCCACACATAGTCTTTAAATATTCTTTTAGTGTCTGAACAAATAATTTTTAGTCTCTCTAGTAAATACTTGGAGAACATAATTTCCATGGGTTACAATTTTTCTTTAGCTCATATTGTTCCCAAAACATATCTAGACATTGTCCTGATTCAAATATAATATTACAAAAATGTCTTTAGTAATATGAATAAATGCTCTTACCTCTTGTGGAAACATACCCAATGGTGTTATGTTGTCCCATATGTCATACTTGTATAGTCCTTTTACTTCTTTGCTATTCATTCTTACTAGATACTTCTTCTTTCTCAGTTATATCTTTTTCTCTTCTCTCCTTTCTCCTACCTTTACCTAGTCCATGTATGACTTATTTTCTCCTTCAATACTTCTTCTGCTTCTTTTTCCTGTAGTCTGTCCATTATGTCTGCCCATGAAACAGCTTTCTCACTCTATGGTTTACTCTGCAACATTAAGTCCTACAAAAAAATATTCTGCAACCCTCCCTACTGGAGAATTGTAATATTACATCCATTCTGGGTCTCACTCACCCTCGAATAACCTTTTCTGGAACATCATTTAAAATCCTGTGATGGTTTGACTACCTTCACCCTTTCACAAACAACCTTCTCTCCTTTCTCACTGCATGAAATTACATTTCCTGAAGGTTCACTTGCCTTCATAAACTCTGAGATGCTTAATATTTCCACTTGCAAAGGCTTGACTGCCTTTGAACCCAGTGTGGCCTCTGCACACTCCTGCTTGGTCTTTTTCTCTGACGTCTCACCACTACTATGTTGTTTATGCTCTAGCAGCAATGCCTTGCTGCCACAACTTCCTCATAAATCAGGAATGATGCTTCCTACTTCTCCCAGCAGCCAGTGCACCCAGAATGGAAGCAGGAAGTGAAACAATGAATGCATCTCCTGCTCAAAAGGAGTAGGGGAAATTCCCTGATGCCCTGGCCAAATTTCTCCTTCTAGTATAAATATCATCCCGGGTCTCCTCTGAAAATAGGCTGCTAACATAGTGGGACTAATCTAAAATAAATAATAAAAAAAATAAGTGTGCCCAATCTACAGTGCCTTTAGCTGTGTATAGAGGTTCATGACAGCCGTGACTGCCAATCTTTATAAAAATTGTACAATTGATTATATACAAATGTAAACAAGGTAGGTTGCCCCCCCCCAAAAAAAAATATATATATATTTTTGATTAAATGCATAGTAAATATATTTGTCTCAGTCTTATACCACTAAGAACCTGTCTCTGTTGGTATCTCTCTTTCTTTTGCTCTTTTTTTGTCTCTCTCTCTCTTTCTCTTGATTCCTCTGAAGTAGCATGGTGGTGGATTGTTGGCAAAGGGCATTAAGGCTGTAAGCCATAGATCCTGTGGTACATAGTTTGATTCCCTCAGCCCTCATTTGCTTAATGTATGACCTTAAGCAAGAATATCCAGAAATTGCTCCTGAGTCACCCCTAAAAGGGATTGTGTATCCAGTGGTCCTACCTGGTTAACAAATGGGGTGTTATTAATAATAATAATAATAATAATAATCATAAAACAACAACAAAATAATAATAATAATATCCAAAGCTGTTCTTTACTGTGTCCGATTCTCCCAGAACTGATGGTCTATATGACATCCAACATGGCATTAAAGAAACATACTATTACTAATCATGTCAGGTAAATATATGGACTTAAAGGAACAGGTCAGACTTAATAAAACATTTACTTCAATTAAATAAATCACTTTATTTACAATGGGTTCTTTACATCGCTTTTATAAACTCTATTTATACCACTATTTACACATATATGGGTCACATGTACTTAGATCAGATTTTGTGAGAACCATCATGCTGTGCAGCAAATGAGCCTCTGACAGCTTCATGAGTAACTGATGAGCTGTTTGCCCAAGACAGGCCATCCACATTGTGCAGCGTGAAGTCTGGACTGTGTTACATATGGAATTTAAATGGCTGCAATGACAGAAGTCTCTGTGTTTCCATTATGTTGCTGGTGCAACCATACTGGGGAACATAGTGTGTTACCAGGTGAATTCTGTCCCTAACAAATACTACATTAGGGAACCAAGTGCATACCTGATTGCTAAGCATTCCATTTTGATCACAGAATACCTAGATTTTGTTTTGCTTAGTTTGTAGCTGAGGTAATAGATGTGATGTTCCTCTCTGTAAAAAGTGAGAAGCCTGGCTCAGCAGTTCATATGGATGAAACCCTTTCTTTGACCCAGGTAACTGGGGTTTAATTAGTGGCCCTGACACTGGAAGAGCCAGGTAGGGAGGGAGAGGAACAAAGGGCTGTGGCTTGTTTGTCTCTCCTGCAGGACGGGAAGGGTTACAGGTGCTTGTGAGCACATTGGGAAGTATGATTTCTCCAGTGGAGACCAGGGAAACCACTTTCCATACTTGAAGGAAGGAGACTGTGCTGGTTGCTAGCAATGCTCCCTTTGGAAGTGAGTGATGGCTGGCATGGACATCCCATTGAACACCTCAATTATGCTTCAGAAGCTGGCCATTTGCAGAGACTGTAGGGCTAAGAAGAAAACCCTCAAACATAACACCCCTACTAATGACTGCTTAAATGTCTTTCCCATTCATCACCCATCCCAGTGATGGGACATAAATGGGTCAATTGGCTGAAAGGAGCTGATGGTCAACATGCAGTGGGAGCAAATAATACTTAAAAAAGTTGGTGAGAGCACTGCTCCTAACTCCATCTCCTATGCATCTTTTTAGACTGGAAATGGTTTACTAAAATCTGAAGATTTTAACAAGGCTCTGAGCATAATATTTCCTTTAGCTTCATAAAAGCAGTCTCTGCTTCTACTGTCTAACTTGGTTAACTATGTGAGGGGGCATGTTACTGTTGGAAAATGGAGCATGAGGCTCCGGTAATATCCCTCTAACCCCAAAAGTGATCTTACCTACTGTTTTTGGAACAAGCTATATTCTTACTGTTTCCAACTTTCCATTGTGTGGCTTAAATATTTAACTTCCTATAACATAGCAAATATATTTAACCATATCCATGCTCTTTTAAGCATTCACAATTAGTTTTACTTGCCTCAGAAAGATCCAGTACAGCATTCACCTTAGCTAGATGTGAGTCCCAGTCTTCAGCATATATAACATCAGCTAGGTAAGCTGCAGTATAGTTGTGAGGTTCAAGACTGTTAATCTTTGAAAGGTTATTGGGACACCATTTATCCTAAAATGGAGAATGTTATACGGGAATGATACCTCTGTCATGGCCAGGATTCTCTCTTTTTTCTTTAGGTATGACAGGGATATCTTTCATCATCTCTGGTGTGGTTAAGAATCTTTTCTCCCCTAATCATTCTATTAAATCCTCAGTCCTAGGCATAGGAGAACTGTCAAATTTTGAAATACAGTTCAGTTTCTTAAAATCACTACAGGACTGGAGTCTTCCACCAACTTTTGGAACTAAAACTATGGGGTGGGGCTCCTCAAATACTCAGTGCTAAAGCATTTTTTAATTCTTTCTGCAGTGTCTTTTTTGATATTTGTCAGAATTTTAAGTTAACCTTCTCTCCTGGACTTGTCTCAGTATGTCTTTTCCAGTGTGGAAACAAAAACTGAAGAAAAAGGCCAGTGAAATTGTCATCATGAGTAAAATTCAGTTATTAGCTAGTACATACACTACCTGGATTCCAGCAAAGAAAAAATCTGGAGGACCTGAAAGAAAATCAACCAGAAAAGCTGAAGAGAAAACACTGTCTGGAAGAATCCTGCAGCTGTTCAGCAAAAAGCAGTTTAAGCTTCATTTGGTACAAGAGATGGCATCCAGTAATTTAAACAGAAAAATAAATCAGATGTACTCATAAGTGGTTAAAATAAGTGAAACATTGAGGAATATATCAGCTCAAATAAAAGGCTGGAAAAATTAGAAGAAGCTTTATCTATTCAGATGAACTGATACAAGTGCAAAAATCAGATGTTGAATGATGAAAAGACCGACTAAGTATTAGACTTCTCAATAAGAGCTATCGGAAAATAATAATGTAGAGTTAGAATTCAGAGCACACAGAGAAAACCTGAGATTTTCTGCTGTACCAGAGAACCTGGAAGGAATAGACTGCAAATCATGCCAACAGAAAGAGTTGATCCTGACAAAACTGTAGAATACATATTAAAAAATTGAGACAGCAGAGTACTTGTGAACAATGATTATTCTCTATACACCAGGAAGAGGAGAAGCAAATTTATCCCAGCAATCAGGGAATGTCAAGAAGCACATGTGTGATTAAAGTTGCTGTATACATCTGTCTTCAAAATATTTTTTTCTGGAGGATCAAAGACATTTTAATGTACAACAGGCTAAGAAGGAAATGAAAAAAAAAATAATTTATTCAACAATAAGCGAGCCACCAAGCAGAAGGGGGCTCTGCTTTTCATTCTTCTAACAATAAAACTCAAGAGAGATTTTGTCAAATCTTCCAATGTTCAAAAGAAACTGCTTGAGAGACAGGAAGAAGCACAGGAGTTGACTAGAAGAATCAGGACTACCTTGTACTTGAACCAGTGTCTGGTGTTGGGAGATGGAGATGATCAGGAAGAAGATTAGCAATACTGAAATTAATGAATAATTTGGAGACTATAAATCATCAATTACATTTGTGAAATATGGCTTTGCAAGAAAAAGTGGCTGAAAAAGACTGGACTTTTGTTGTCTTTGTTAAAACTTGTCGGTGGACTGTAAAACAAATACTCTACTGTAAGTCATTACTGTATAGAAGGACACTAAAAGTGGAAAAACAGCAACTCTGTCAGTTAAACAGTTTTTATTCTAATTCGTATTTGTATAAAATGTATATTGGTATAAACTGCTCATTATATTGTAAAGCAGTTTTGTATAGGTGTGCAGTGATATTTTAAGTGACTGTCATAGAGTAGCCATTAATCTACAATAGCCATTCCTTCAGCAGCAATCACTATGATCTGTAGTAACTCTACTGTAATCTTCTTGGCACATGGATCCACACAAACGTGCACAAAAATTTTCCCAGCACACCCCAAGCCTGTCTGTCTTTTTCTCTCTCTGTCTGGAGAAATTACATTCACATTGGCAGTGATACTTGTTCAGTGATTAGCATAATTGTTTACGTCATTCTTCACCCCCCTTTCTCAGTATTCTATTTATCTTTTATTACTTACTGTAACCTGAATACCCTGTACTTCTTTTTCTTTATTTCACACTTTCTCCACCTTTACTTCCCACCTTTCACTTTAGCCCACATCTCCCTCCTTTTCCTTTCATCCATCCCACATTTCCAGTCTGCAGATATTTGTCAGATACTTACACCTAGACATTCTTGTTTTTTTTTTAATTCCCTTCTGCCCTCTTTCTTCCCCACAACCTCACTAATGCAAATGATGGTTCTGCAGTATGGATATTTACATGATATTATTAAATTGTATAAGTTTTCAGTTATATGTACAATTTTTCATTTATATGCATTACCCTTGCCTTACTTTATCTGCAGTTTTCTAATACTGCTCTATATTTCTCATGACGTAATGACATTTTTAAATTTATACCATGCCATGGATATCTCTTTTACCAATATTTTTTCTACTGTAATTTTATGATTTTGTATCATTGTGTTTTTATTCAGTTATATGTTTATTACTGTAAATCGTGTTCATACATAGGTTCATAGGTTCATACTAGGCTACTTGCCCTAGGGCATTTATAAGCCTAGCCAGAGTATGTTGGCTTTCGCCACCCATTTTAAATTAATTTTGCTATGCCCTTTTTCAAGGTTAGTATACTGTGCCTCTGTCTAACAGTGACACAGAAGTGATACCCGGGGTAAACCTACGATCTCTCATCCACTCATCAAGATTCCTCTTGAAGACAGTCAATGAGGGACTCTGCCTAACCTGGACTGGGATTTTATTCCAGAGTGAAGGGAGCCTCTGGGGTTATGAATCTGTCCCTCCAGCATGTCCTATTTATTTCAGTGCTGAGGTTCAAGTCTCACGAGTGTGTTGCTTGATGGGATTTGGATTTTTTGAGGTGTAGCATGTCCCTTAATTCCAGGTTGGACATGGCTTTATACGTCAGGCACAGGTCGCCTCTGAGCAGGCGGTATGCCACTGAGTAGAGCTGGAGTTTCTTTAACCGGGCAGCATATGGCATCTGTTTGAGCCCTTTGATTCTCTTGGTGAGGTACTTTTGGGGTCTTTCCAGTTGCTGCAGGTGTTTGGTAAGGTACATCCCAAAAGGGGCATTGTACTCGATTATGGGCCTGATGAGGGATGAGTAAAGAGGCACGATGACCTCCCCTAATCTAGATGTGAATCCCTTCATGATTAGGTGGGCTATATAAAATGTTTTTCTAACCACTTTGGCCACGTGGTTGTCAAATGAGAGATTGCTATCAACTTGGGTCCCCAGGTCCCTAATTACTTCTTCTGTACTTAATGGATTACCACCTATGTGGTAATTTGTGGGCACTTTGTTTTTGCCAAAGGGGGTGACTATACACTTTTGGCGTTTAGCTTGATGCCATGGCTCTGGCACCAGTTGTCTGTTTCTATGAGGCCCTTTTGGAGGATGCTTGTGTCGGCTGGAGAGTCGATTATGGTGCCCAGTTTGCAGTCATCTGCGAACTTGGTCAGCCACAGTCCTTCTGTGATGGCCTGTACCTCCGAGAAATATATACCGAACAAGAGAGGTCCCAGGACTGAGCCTTGTGGGACGCCACTTGTAACTGGTTTGGAGTCTGACATGGCTCCAGCAATTCTAACCATGTGGGTTCTGTCCTTGAGCCGGTTTGCAACCCATCTAGTGACATAGGGGTTTATATTTAAGCTGGTGAGCTTATCTATAATGCCCGAGTGGGGTATTGTATCGAAGGCTTTTGCGAGGTCCAGGTAGGCTGTGTGGACCACCTTCCCTTCGTCAATGGCCTTGGTGACTGTTTCAAAGAAGTCGACCAGGTTTAAGAGGCAGGATCTGCCCTTAACAAAGCCGAACTGGGTAGGATCCAGTGTCTGTAGGTCCCCAGTATCTTTATTTATGAGGTCCATGATGATCCTTTCCATAGCTTTGCAGACCAAGCTAGTCAGGCTTATGAGGCAATAGTTTCAAGGGTCCGTTGAGGCACCACCTTTGTGGAGATGGACCACTGTTGCTGTATGCCACTCTTTGGGTACATATCCTGTAGTAATTCTGAGATTGAACAGTAGTTTTATGTTTGGGTTTAGCTCTTCTTGGAGTTCATGTAGGACGCAGCCCGGGACACCGTCTGGTCCCATTGATGCTGTGTTTGTTGCTTTGGAGAGGGTGGCTCTAACCTGAGCATCTGAGATGTCAGGGGGGGGCAGCACTCTGCTGGGATAGATATTTGCCCTTTTGGTGGGGGGGGGAGAAGTTTGCGCTGAACCTGTCAGCTAGGATGTTGGCAATGTCTGTGGGTTCGGTGTATTTTTTGTCATTTTGGACTAATTCTGAGCATATCTGGGAATTCCCACCCAGGTTCCTAACATAACTAAAGAAAGCCTTGTTATTATCCTTAGTGTCCTGTGCAATTTTTCTCTCGAAGCTGGCCTTAGACGATTTTATGAGTGCCCTTAGTTTTTTGCTAATACTGATCAGAGATGCCATCCCTTTTTGGGATTTTGCTCTATCATGTAGTAGCTTCCTCCTTCTATTGTATAGTTTGTTTATGGCTGGGGTCCACCAGACAGGACATCTGCCTTTGGAGGATTGGGTCTTGGTTTTATTTGGGATTGCATGATCCATGCATTCCTGAAGGTGTTCATAGAATGCATTTATAAAGGATTCTGCGGTCTGGGCCGTATTTTCCACAGGCCCGGGAGCTTTGAAGGAATCCACCTCGGTTTTGAGGAGTGTGAAATTTGCTTTAGAGAAGTTTTTCACTGTGGTTTTCTGGGCAGGGGTTGGGGTCGGGATGTGAATATCCAGTGAGATCAGTTTATGGTCTGATCTTACCAGTGAGGGATACACTTCTGGTCTGGAGCATAGAGTCCCCATGTTGGTGATGATCAGGTCCAGTATGTTTTCCCCTCTTGTGGGAGTGGTAACAAGTTGTTCCATAGCATTTGAGTTTATGAATTCTAGGAACCTTTGGGCTAGGGTGCTGGAGCTAGAGTAATGCTCCCAGTCTATGTTTGGGTAGTTGAAGTCACCCAATATAATGGTGTTTGGAGAGACCTTCATATTTTCCAGTGTTCTCAGGAAGGCCAAGTGGGGTTCCTGGGTTTGGGAGGGTGGTCTGTAGCAGGCTATAAACTGGAAGGCAGTTTTACCCACTGTTAGTTGCACATGGATAGTCCCTGATGCTTCGTGCTTTGCCACCAACCTGGAGGTGTGGGTATCTTTGATGAATATCGATACTCCCCCTCCTTTTGTGGTTCAGTCCAAGTTTTGGGGCCAAAAAGCATGGTATGAGGTATAACCTGGTAGTGCTGGGGTGCTCTCGGGAGCCCTGAACGAGTTTTCTGTTACTGCACAGATATCGATGTTCTCCATGCTAAGGAGAGTTTCAAGTGCATGCATCTTGAGGTTTAGACTTCTGGCATTGAGTAGCATTACTCTTAGTTTCTTATCCCTTGTGATACCTATGGAGGTGGGTTTGTCTTTTGAGCCTTGCCTAAAAAAGGCACTATGGGGGTAGCAAGAGCCTTTGCCAATATCCAAAAGCCCAGGGGTGACAGGTGCAAGCCGTCCCTAGCGAAGCATCGTGGCTTGTCGAGCATATCATCCCAGGCTGACAGGCATTGGATCCCCTTTGAATGACACCAGTACTTAAGCCAATTGCTGAAATTGATCATCTTGTCTTCATATTGTGGCATCATTCTTGGTGAGGGTAAGATGCTACTCAAGGTCAGGGTCATACCGGCCTGGGCTACATGCTCAGAGAGCTCCTCTATGTCTCTTTTCATGTAGTCCAGGGAGGTACGTCTCAGGTCATTCACACCAGCATGGACAATGACTGAGTCATATTTGTACTTGCCTTGGAGTGACCTGAGTGGTTGTGTTATGTGGCGGATCCTAGCACCCGACAGGCTGCTCACTGTGATCTTTTCCTTGTTCAGCCTGGTGAGTGGGACGTCAGTGTGCCTGACGATAGAGTCACCTATTACAAGTGTATCAGGTGTGTTGTTTAGCCTTAAGGGCTGTGACTGTTCGGCACACTGGCTTTGTGAGATATGTGTTGCACGTGTTTTGTTTTGGGGTAGCGGTTGCTTGGGTGTCTGCTTTGGAGGTCTCTGCTGCTTAGGCAGATCTTTATTTAGAGCCTCCGAGTATGTTTTTGTGTGATTATGTGTTTGGTTTGCTGTCGTGGTAGGTCTACGTGAGACTGGAATTGTAGTGAGTGTGGTTTCCTTCTCCTCCTGACTGGTTATGCCAGTACTGAGTTGAGAGAGCCTAGCCTCCAGTTTGGCTATATGGTTGCATCTCTCACATGTGTTGGAATTTGTTGGGAGGAGGAGAGGGTTGTCTGTGTACATGAGGCAGTTGTAACATTGCCTCAAGATTCCCAGGTTCACCAGATGGACCGGAGATGAGATTGACAACTGACCTTTGGACATGCTAGAGTAATATTGGGAATTCCTTTATAATTGAAAACAAGGGCCAATGGGGAGTGAGGATGTAGTGCTTTTAATTTTTAGTGCTGACTTATATAATTGCTTTAGTGAGCAAGTGCCAGGTAACTTAAGTGCAATGTGTTACAGGTAACTTAAATGCAAAAATGACAAACAGTAACTTTCTTTCAAGTGAAACAAGGAAATAAGTATGGAGCTTTTTTCCCTGTGCCTCTGCTGAAATGGGCTTTTTGCCCCATCAGACTTTCTCAGTAAATAAATATACATGCATAAATTAATAAATAAAGGTTTCTTGACTTTGGCATTAACAACTGATGATAAAATGTCCACAGCAATCCACATGTATGGAACATTAATACACCTAGACCAAGAGCCTTTATAAAAGTAGTGCACTTTATTTTATGCAAGTGTAAATAAGGCAGGTTCTTCCAAACAAAACAAAATATTGTGGTTATATATATACAAAAATACCTCTGATTCAGTCTTGTACTGCTATGAACAGTCCCTTTTGGCATTTCTCTCTCTCTCTGGATTCTTCTGACATAAATGATCTCCAGCTTTGTCTCTAAAGATTTTCTTCACATTGACTGATTCTCCCAAGGTTACTTCCATAGACTCCCTCCCAACCCCTTTCCAAAAAGTATATGTATTCTTCTTTTGGGCTTTCCTCAACTTTGTTTTTATATAACATTTATATAACATCAAACAAATCATTAAAGAAACCTGCTCATACTAATACAGCCAGACAACTATCTGATCTTAAAGCAACAGGCCCAACCTACGAAAACCCTTCTGCAATTAAAGAAATTTTGCTCTATTTACAATAGATTTTTTTACAATTCTGTTAAGAACACTATTTACTATTTACACATACAGGAATTGTCTGCACAACTACTTACTTATATTTGAGGTCACTTGTACTCTTTTATTTGGTGAAAACTAATTGGGTTACTAATTTGGTGTGAACCACTATGTTATTCAAATACATATGTGTGTGTGTGTGTGTGTGTGTGTGTGTGTAGGTTCATAGGTTGGTACTAGGCACACAAACATACACATAGGGGTTGTTGAGGGGCATTCATTTGAATGCATTTTGTTTGAACCAATGTCAAGGAATAAGATGCAGTTTATAAAGTATGAATCAGAATAGGGTAGTATGTGAGGGACTGTGGAATAAAGGAAATGATGGAATTTTTCCCTTTTTCTGGTATTGTGCAGTCTCAGAGTTGACATATTTATTTAGCAGTGCTGTGCGGAATGTGGGTTACCCTAATATTATATATATATATTTATTCTTTCTGGGGCACATCCTGTGTCTTAGAGCAACTGAACACCACTCTCTTAGTTGCTTATTTATTGGGTTGTTCTGTCTTTGCAATGGATTTATCTTCATTCTTTTTTAATTTTTTACAGATGCCAGATGCCTTGAGTCTTCATTACTTGATGTTTCTCTCTTATATTGACAGAAATGGGTTTAAAACTCTAACCATTTAGTGATTCTCCCTGTTTAAATATCTTGATGAGCTATTTCATATTGTTATGCTTCTGTCCTCTCCATCTGCTGCTTAGAATTGTCTGTTTCTAATGTTTTTTTTTTGTTTGTTTTAGCCTGACATTGACATTCGATTCCAGATCAAGTTGTGTGTTTTTTATATTCCACAACTTAATTTTCTTAGAATATACCATGTCAGTAAGTGCTTCCTTCTTTTCAGTTTTGCAACAAAAGTATTTCTAATGCAGTCATACTGCTGGGAACAGTCTCTGTTAGCATTTCTCTCTCTCTCTCTCTGGATTCCTCTGACTGGAATGCATGATTGTAGGTCAAATGAAAGAATAGCAAAACCATTACTGTAAAAATGCTTAGCAAAACACAAATAGTGGGATGGTTAATGTAATGGTTAAGGTGTTTAACTCACAGACATAAGATGCAGGGTTTGAGTCTTACCTTATAAACTAAAAAAAAAAAAACTACTATCCTCAAATGTTTGATGTATTAATTATGAGCTTACCTTCAACACCAAGAAATGTAACATAATAAGATAGTTTCCTTTGGTAAATCTAGCATCATTGCTCCTTGCTATGTAGATAATATTCTATGTACATTTGACACAGAAAGTAGGGACTTTAGCACATACATTGATAAACTCTTCTTTGTTCACCATGTCTCCTTCCTTGGTGCTTAGAAAATCCTTCTACCTTGGGCAGCTTATCCTTTGTTGTATCTTATAAACGTTCAAAGAATTTATAGTCCCACTTCATTTATCTCTTATTAGGCTCACCACAGAATATAACACACCCTTCAGCTTGTACTTAATGTATCCTCACTAAAAAAGATCCCTGCTGTCAATACCCTCTCTACAAAGTGTCATACAAACTTCTGATGGCCGTGCTCTGCTTAGTCTTCTGAGCTATGAATGACCCAGCAGTCTTTAAATGCAGCTCTCTGCATCCAACACAATTTTCCCCAAGAGCACACAGGGAACACTTTCCACAGGGACTGGAGTCTCTGTCTCTCCAGCTCCCAAACAAGACCCACCTTGGAACACTTTGTCCCAGTTCCAATTATCTGGCACACACACTTGAATATCTGATTTTTCACACACACACACACACACACACACACACACACACACACACACACACACACACACACACACACACACACACCTGGGAAAGGCTGACACAGATTCACCAGCTGCGTCCCCTCTCTCTAAATTATAGGGTAGCTGCCACCAGCCAAATACTCTAAGGCTCTTATACGTGGTAACCAATTATACTATGTCAAATTAATACTGATATGACTGGTAGAGTGTGACTGAAGCAGTAAGGCTTTTCAGAATGGCCACAGTGACAATGAAATAAACACAGGTACTCTGGACCGTGGTGGTGGTGCTTCGGTAGCATTGTCGCCTCACAGTAAGACGCTGTCCGGTTCGATTCTCAGCTAGAGCGTCTTCTGTGTAGAGACCTGCATGAATGGGCGTACCTTCGTTGAAGGTTGTGTGTCAGGGCTGGTAACTTGGCAAGTAAAAATCAACTACCAGTCATTAGTGGACCGGAGTTCCGCTGTGGCGACCCCTAACCGGGAAAAGCTAAAAGACACAACAACAACAACTCTCAAGATTTTAAAATTATTCACTAAAAGACAAGTCATTGTGAAAATGTAGAAAAATATTTAATAATAGATAATAAAAATAGAAAACAGGAAAATACTTAATATCTAGTTACAATAAACATCAGAGTTTTCAGTCACAGGAAATATAAAATAATACAGCTGGGTAGAATCTCACATGCAGAAAAAGAAACAATACTAAACTAATGTTATGGTACTTTTCCTAACTAAACTAAAGTGAAACTGTTCCTAGTTAAGCCAAGATGTACTGCTGAAATGCTCACTTCCACAAGGCAAGGTGAGATATTCCATACTACTGAACTGTACAACTAATTACTGAACTACTATTACTAAACTGTTATTACTGACATAGATCTCTTATATCCGATTCCAAAGGAAAAACAAACAAACTGCTGCTGCCTGAGTTACGTCCTTCAGCTGGTTTTAGAATTACATCACATCTAGTCACCTGACTGGCACAGTTCACATTCAAAGCTCTGTTGAGATTCTGTTGCAGCATTTTTTAACATAAGCAACTTTTATACATACATTTTTAATACAAGCATCTCTACAAATTAATGTGACAGTCAAATGACATAAGATTGTTTACAAAACTTCAGCCAGCCATGCCTGCATATTCCACACATGCACTGTCTCACTTCTCCTGATACAGCTGGCAATACCTCACAATATCACATCTAATACTCCCCCTAGCAACTTTTAAAATCAGTCTGGATGTCTGTATGGATGATCACAAATTTTCACCTGGGTATGTGGAGAAAGTCTGCTTAATTGGGGGCATAGTCAGCCTCCTACTGTATTGAGTGATGCAGCAGAGCTTCATGGTGGTCTCATTTGACCACAAGCTTACTATAAACCTATGAATCTATCACAACTCAGCAATTAAAAAAGGAAACAAACATATTCATTTTCCTGTCACATAACCTTAACCCTAATGATTACTTAATGCCAAATAGGTCTGAATGTTGATACTGTTAGGGAAGGTGTTTTTCCTAAACCAATGTGTAGAGTTAGGAGCAGGGGCAAGGACAGAATTAGGATCAGCAGACATGAGTAAAGTGGATGGGGCAAGGTATAAAAGTACTAAAATATGAAATGTATACAAAACATTTTTGTGAAAGAGCTTGTAAAAACTATAAAACATTTTTGTTTATATGGATGTGATTTTCTCATTTCAGAGGTCTCAGATTTAGGACACTTTTCCCTGTTTACTTTACCAACTCAGTGACTCCTCAGCCTTTATCCAACTGACCTATTTTTCCTTCCTTCTCTTCCTGAAGGACATGTGCTAACTCTGGCAAGACCATTGCTGGACAAGGTGAAGGCTCTCTGATGCATTTTCCCCTGCCCAGGGGGTTGGTCATCTATCACTAGGACCATAACTAGGTACACAGCCTCTTCTAACCCATTCCTTTCCTGTCCAGGTGGTCAAATTGTGACAGCACTTGAGCCCATCATTTGAGGCAAGAGTCAGTTGAGAGGGAGTTGGCCAGACACCTGGTCAAGTGGTCTTACAAAATACTTACATTTGTTTGCCTTACGTTTTTAACATTTTTATATAAGTTTATAAAGACAACAAATAAGAAACTATTCAAAGAAGGGTATCACCACAAATCAAAACAAAACTTGACAATGTTCCAATTCTTTGTGCCAACCATAAGAAGCAGCATCTTCATTGATTTCCTTAGTCTACCTTCCTCCTGCAGGCATAATCAAAAGAGGTTCTTAGTGAGATTAACCTGGTTCTTGATGACGTTATTAACTATCATGGACATATCTGCTTCAATATCACTCAGTGCAGCATAATACCAAAATATACTCCTGTCAGTCTCCTTCTACTGGAGTAACACATCTCCAGCACTGGTTGGAAATTTCAGCAAACATTTTGCTTAACTTGACTTTTGTATCAAATAAGTATGAAGGCATTTCCACCAAAATATTGTAAGTCTTTCAAATTTTGTGACATACATGAGTGCTAGGCAGATATCTTCCCATGGTGCCCAGGAGTAAGTATTTCCTGTGAGTTTTTCCCAGAAAGTCTTTAATATGGATGTCTGATCTTTAAAGTTTTTATGTAATAATCTTTACGCACTGCTTCTCAAGCTCTTAGCTATAACATTAGGCAACCTGTCCTCAATAATAAATTTTACCATTTGTGGTAAATCACCACTCTATAGAGTTCTTCTCTATCCATATGAAACTAGCAGCCCTATGAAAGTGAGTCTGTCTGCTGCCATCAGGTGAAACCTTTCCATTGTTTACTCCGAGGTTACTGTGGAGTTATTCACTTGTAACAGCTCCCAGAACCTTAGTTCGTTTTTCCCAGCCATAATGATACTGCCTTCCTTTTATGTAATCTACCTTCTGCACCTATTGGGTAATGTTCAAACCACCACTTAATACCATGTATATAAATGAAATATTGCAACCTTCCATAAGTGTATCTGTCCAAAAAACTTCCATTTGAATTGTTGACAGCCTTAGTCCAAATATCCAGCTGTTCTCTCACCTGATCTTGTCCCCCTTAAATGTAACATTTCCTTCCATTTAGGTAGATAGACACCCATCTCATTCAAGTATATCAGCCTCAACTGGCTCACATAAAAATAACCTTCCAAATTCAGGACAGCCAACCCACCCTCTTTCTCTTGGGAGAATTAAATTTTACTATTGCACTCTTTTTTTTTTCTTCCCATATAAAACTTTTCAGTTGCTTCCCCCACGCTTGTGTCGGGGTATGGAAATATGACAGTCCAACATACAATATTACTGTACAATAAACATCTTGATCACCTGGATTTTTGAATCTAAGTCCAGGTTCAGCAAAGTTACATCCTTAACCCTCTTTAATATTTTCTGCTTGGAATCCACCCACATTCCCTTAGCTACCTGATCTGGACTCTCTGTAATTCAGATCCCCAGATATTTTATCCTAGTATGCCCCTAGAGGAATGGATACTGCTGAACCAACTGAAGGACGGACATGTAGCTCATTTCTGTTGTGTTTGTCTTATCCAAGTTTATTTTATATCCTGAAAAGGAGGCAAAATCTTTCAGGATCTTAAACAGTTTCTCTTCTCAGTAGGTATAGCACAATGTCATCCTCTTATAAAGCTTTTTTGTGGCTGGTCCCACAACTAGAGATACACTAATCCTTGGTGTTAATAGTTCTGGGTACAGTGTATATAGCAGTAGTGAAAGGAGACAACCCTTCCGCATGCTGCATGTTAAATTAAAAATCTCTGAGACCCATCCCCCCACTTTTATTATGGCCCCCTATATATTTTAGTGACTGTATCCACAAACCCTTATGGGAAGCCAAGCCTCTACATGTCCCCAAAGAAATAGTACCAAATGACCCTATAAAATACCTTCTTGACATTCAGACTGAACAAAACCAACAGTTTCCTGTTTAGTTTCACCTCTTTTTTGTAACATCAAGGTTTCTTTGATATTATGGACTGACTGCCTTCCAAAAATAAAACCACAGAGATCCCTGTCTATTAAATAAGACACTATTTTTCTCAATCTGGACATCATCAAGGATATAAGCACTTTATACTCATGACTGAGACAGGATATCACTCTATAGGAGGCTGGATCCGATAGAACTCTGCCTTCATTTGGGATTACAGCAATTACTGTCATCTTCCAGGCCTCATGCAGAAAGCAGCCCTTATGATTCTGTTGAAAATCTCTCTCCACACTTTATTTTTTGCAGACTTAGTTTCCAGACTTGTATGGGGATACTATCCATTCCTGGGAATATGCCCATTTTTAGCAGCACTGTCTTAATCTCTTCCATCTTAAGTTCATCCATGAGTACTTCCATTTCACGGTTGCCAGTTCCATCTAGGGGCACTCCCCTGTAAAATGTTATTTCAAATATTGACCTGTGTAACCTCTGTTCCTCACTCTCTTCTTCCTCATACAATATCATGTAGAAACCTTTGAAAAACTCTAGGATCTCTATTCTCTGTCTTGTCATGATTTTCCTTGTTTTGGGACCTCTAAGTTTAGAAGCCAGCCTCTCCATTTTTTGCTGTCTAATCCTTCTAGTTAAAAGGCTTGCTTTAGGGTAAAAATCCTTCTCCCATTTATACAGTCTATGAGGTCCTGCACCTTCCTTTTGGCCTCATGTAAGTCAGCATCACTCCCCTCACCTCTGTTGTATTGTCTACCCAGTTGTGCATTTTTTACATTCTGAAGACGATCCCTGAAGGCTTTTCTACTCTTTTTCCACATTTTTTATTCCCAATAATTCTGGTAATAACTGGAATTTTCTTTTCAGGTCATCCCACCTATCCTCTATATCATTACTAAAGTCTTATATAGTACACAACAGGTCCTCTAAGGTGGAGTGGATCTAGTTATGAAAATCATCTCTTTTTAGTAGGCAGGTGAGAAAGCGCCAGTAACTATCTCTGTCATTTAGCATACTGGTTCACTTACATTAAACTTTACTAGGATATGATCAGAAAACATAATGGGGTGAGTCTTCAAATTGTTCTGCTAAGCAAAAAATTTCCCTTAAAATATAAACTCTGTCCAATGTTGCCCAGGTCCTAAATGTGAAGAAAAAATTAATGATCTCTGCCAGATTTCCAACTGGACCTTCACCTAGAGCTCCTGTCCTCCAAGGCAGCTTGATGGATCTCTAGCAGTACTGCATACCATGGGGAAGCATATAATCCTATGAGTATATCCTTACTCTAATGAATACCATTTAAGGCTAGGCCACCACTGTAAAATGTTGTACTGTCACTAGAACTACCTCCCACCTCTTCTCAGGATGGCTGAGCCAGCAACAGCTGCTTAGTCCCACCCATCCCCCACCTCCAGCCTGTAAATCTAATGAAGCATGGGTGGTCTGAGTCATAGTCATGGGAGAGTGGGTTAACTTAAGGACACCTTTAATATTATCATGTTTACTAAGATCAAGGGTGACCTGCATCCAATTTAAGTTGCCAGTATAAATTTTTAACTTCATGGATGTTATTTAAGCCCCCCCACCAAAGTTTAGTCTAAAGTGGTCAATAAATAATATGAATTTCTTTAGTGATGCACCTTCAGTGCTATGTTTGAAAGTTTTTATACATATTGCATACAGATGCTCATAATCCTCTCCACAAAGGAGGGACCACAACTGACCATGGTAACTATCGCCCCATAAGCCTGACTAGTCTGGTCTGCAAGGCTATGGAGCGCATCATCATGGAACTCATTAACAAAGACATTGGGAACCTCCAAACACTTGACTCGAACCAGTTTGGCTTTGTTAAGGGCAGATCATGCCTACTAAACCTGGTTGACTTCTTCGAGACAGTCACCAAGGCCAAAGACGAGGGAAAGGTGGTTCACACAGCCTACCTTGACCTCGCCAAGGCTTTTGACACCATTCCCCACTCGGGTATTACAGAAAAACTCACCAGCCTGAACATAAACCCCTACGTCATGAGATGGGTTGCCAACTGGCTTACAGACAGAACTCACATGGTAAGAATAGTGGGCTCCAGGTCCAACTCTAAACCAGTCACAAGTGGTGTCCCACAAGGCTCAGTACTGGGACCCCTACAGTTCAGCATATACTTCTCAGAAGTACAGGCAAACAAAGGAGGACTATGGCTAACCAAGTTCACTGATGACTGCAAACTGGGAGCCATAACTGACTCTCCAGCTGACACGGACATCCTCCAAAAGTGCCTTATTGAGATGGACACCTGGTGACAAAGTCATGGCCTCAAGCTAAATGCCAAAAAATGCATAGTCATCCCATTTGGGAAAAACAAAACACTCACTAATTACCACATAGGTGGCAGCCCCCTTAATACAGAAGAGGTAATAAGAGATCTGGGGACCCAGGTAGATAGTAATCTCTCCTTTGACAATCATATTGCTAAAGTAGTTAGGAAATCCTTCTATGTGGCCCATTTAATTACTAAAGGGTTCGCATCTAGAAATAAAGAGGTTATAGTGCCCCTCTGCTCATCACTCATTAGACCCATCATAGAGTACAATGCCCCATTTGGGATGTACCTAACAAGACACTTCCAATAGCCTGAAAGACCACATAAGTACCTCACCAAGAGGATTACTGGTCTCAAACATATGTCCTATGCAGCCCGACTGAAAAAACTCCGGCTGTACTCAGTGGCATATCGCTTACTCAGAGGTGATCTCTGCCTGACTTACAAAGCCATATCCAACTCAGAATTGATGGACATGCTCCACCTAAAGAAATCCAAGTCACTGTGAGCCACGCGCTCTAGTGAGCTAAACCTCACCACAACAATAAATAGAACATGCTGGAGGGATAGATTCCTGTCACAGAGAGTCCCCATGCTTTGGAACAAAATTCCAAATTACATCCGGCAGAGCCCCTCACTAACACTCTTTAAGAGAAACCTTGACGAGTGGATGGGTAACAGAAAATACACCCCTAGGATCACTTCATTGGCTCTGCATGACAGAGGATCAGTTAATTAATCAATGGAGCGGCGAAAGCCGACACACTCTGGCTAGGCTTATAAATGCCCTTGGGCAGATAGCCTACTACCTACCTATGAACCTATAAATGTACCATGACAACTTCCTTTTAGTTTTACCTACATAGAAGCAATGACAGCTAAGACATCTTGCTACACAATAATTCAGCTGGCACTGGAATGATGCTATTCCATTACACAGAACATTTGGCTGATGTGCTTAAGTCTAGAGTGAGATTCAATGTTAATAAAGTTAAAATAATGACTCGTACCATTTTTGATAAATCCCTTTGGGTTTTAAGAAGCAAATACTGACATAAGATCAAGTGTTTTCTCAAGTGAATATTTTAAAGTTTATCCTCTTTTGCTAAGAAACCATGGTGTCACCCTAGAACATTAATAAATTTGTTACCAAGTAAAATTTTCCATCTATTACGAATTTTGAAAAAATGACATTAAAAGTAACATCATTCATCCAATACGGTAGGGTTACATATGGCTCCTAAAGTGAACCCAAGAACAGATGCCACCATCCACAGAGTTTATTAGGCAAATACAGAATGGAAGTAGATTGGTAGGTCTTTCTTCTATAGCACATTCACACACACCTCTGTTGCTTCTATGGACAATTTAGAGTCAACAGTCCACCTACTGCATTTCTTTGGAATGTGACAGGAAACCAATGTCCCAAAAGAAAACCCATATGAACAAAGGGGGAAGACAGACAACCTCTATATACAGAAGGCACCCCAGATGAGAACCAAACTAAAGAATCTCTTGTGATTTAATAATGATACTCAAAAGTGCCACCCAAAGTATGATACCGCATGCAGAGCTGTGTGTGTGTGTGTGTGTGTGTGTGTGTGTGTGTGTGTGTGTGTGTGTGTGTGTGTATTTGTGAGTGTATACAAATGTTGAATTGAAGACCTGTTGACATTCAGCCAGTAAACAACTTCAATTTGAAATTCACTCAACTAAAAAAAAAAAAAAAAATCAAACCCCAAAACTGAAATGATCTTCTCTTGTGATTGGGACTGAAAATCCCAAAACCCTGACAACACCACACATGATGAAATCTCTCTGGGCAGTGGCGCTGTTAGGGAAAGTATTTTTTTGTAAGATAATTTGCAGGGTTGGGGTTAGAGGCATGGGTAGTGGTAGGGTTACAGTTAGCTCACATAAGTAAGGTGGAGCGGGTGGGGGGGTGGACCATGATCTACTTCACTCACATGTACTAACCCTAACTCTGTCCCTGCCCCTGACTCTAACCTCAACCCTGCATATTACTTAATAAAAAAAATTTCCCTGTCAGCCCTACTACACAACACACTTGGACCCATTACGCAAACATTACACACATGCAAGAACAAGACTAAAACTATCCCCTTACCTAGCCCTTGCTCTAACTCTAACCCTAATCCATAAGCACTTCCACATATACTCCTACACCTAATACTGAGACTTTTGGTATACATGAAAGTTTCAACATTAGCACACATACCCATCTACCTTATACCAAAACACATCTCATGCAAAACACATGCCTTGATTTTACCAAATTCTACCATTCCCACAGTTGACAAAGCCAATATTCAATGTAAGAACTCAGCAGTTTCTTTTTTTAATTAAAACAATGTTCAATATATTAAACAACTGCTTATATATATATATATATATATATATATATATATATATATATGTGTGTGTGTGTGTGTGTGTGTGTGCACGCACACACATACATTAAACAAATCACCAAGTTGCAGTTACAGAAAAGAGCTAAATACAGTAGGCACACTGCTCCAAATAGTAAACAGGAACCAGAAGAAAATGTCAGTAACATCATTACACTTTACCTTATTGGGGAAAAAAACAGCCATAGCCTCTAGTTCCACCCAGAGGGCTTTATTAATGTACTTGCCATTTACACTAACCAAAACATTTATACATTCAAAAGAGTCATATAAAGGATTCAAAACAAATTACTATTTATTTATTTATTTGCAGTTGGTTTACCAGGATAGTCCATTGGGCCATGATGAACTCGTTTTCAATGGAGTCCTGGGGAAAAAAGCTCCCAAACAGTCTAAGTACAGTAGAGTATTATTGATAATTATACAATTGTAATAGGTTCAACAAATAATAGAAGAGAACACTGTTTTTTCAGAGAATTGCATCAATACCATTCCTCATAACGACTTCCAATATGGCTGCACATTGAGTAACAGCGTAATTTCGCCTCTCCTGGTCTGAGAACAGAAACTCAGAAGAGAGAGCCAGTAAACTCATATTTTTGGGTAAATTTCAGTAACTGGCTAGTAAGTGCACTGCCTAGATGCCAGCAAAAAAGAAATTCAGAGAGCCTGAAATAAAATCAATCACAAAAGGTGAGGAAAAATACTGACTGGGAAGAACTCTGCAGCTGTTCCGCAAAAACCAGTGCAAGCTCCAGCTTTGGTGCAAGACATGAATTCCAGTAATATAGAGGAAAAAAATAACTCAAATGTACTCAGAGCTTATTAAAATAAATGAAACACTAAAGGAGTATATCAACTCAAATAACAAAAGGCTGGAAAAATAGAGGAAGCCTTAAAAAGATATTCAGATGGGGTGATAAATCTGAAAAAATCAGAGGTCAAAATGAAGAAAAGGCTGGCTGAATATGAGACTGCTCAAGAATAGATGTTTAAAAAAATAACATAATCAGAGGACAGAGCACATAGGGAAAACCTGAGATTTTCTGCTGTACTAGAGAAGCTGGAAGGAACAGACTGTATTAATTTTATGAAAGCATAAATCAGCAACTGGACTGGTATTCCACAGCAGGAGCTATTAATTGAAAGGGGAAATCATGCATATATGTTCCAAACCTGGCCATGAGAAAGCAACCTAGACCAATAATAGTAACAATGCAATCTTACCAGCAGGAGGAGTTGATTCAGACAAAACTGTAGCAGATGGACAAAGTACTAAAACTGGGAGACATTAGAGTGTTTGTGGAAAATGATTACTCACTGTATACCAGGCAGAAGAAGAGTAAAGTTATTTGACTAATCATGGAATGTTGAGAAGCAGGAGTAAGATTCAAGCTGTTGTACTCTATTTTCAGGATATTCTTTTCTGGAGGGATAAAATATTTTTTGATGCAGAGCATGCTAAGGAGGAAATACAAACATTTGTCCAACAAAAAGTGAGTTATGAAACAGAAGGAAATTCTGCTTCTTGTTCTTCTGGTAATAAAGATCACAGAGAGATTGTGCCAATAAAACCTTTTCCAATGTTTCAACAGAAAATGCTTGAGAGACAGAAAAAAAAACACAAGAGTTGACTAGAAGAACCAGGAGTACATTGGAAATGAAAACAGAGACTGGCTTTGGGAGATGAAGATCAACAGGAATAAAACTAGCAACTCAGAAACTGACAAATAAATGTGAGATTACAAAGAATTAATTATATTTGTGAAACATGACAAAACAAGAATACCTGGAAATATTGGAGTTTGTTGACTTTGTTAAACTTTTAGAGGACTTTAAAGCATATGCCTTACATTATGCCATTAAGGTTTGGAAGAACATTTAGGAGAGGGAAGAGGAGGGGAAAGAGTTAATTGTAAGTAAAACAAAATGTTGTTCTTAACAGTAGTGTTTTTATAATGCATGATATAATCTGCATGCTATAAAGTAAAGTTTTCTTGGTTGTTTTTGAGTGCAATGGGGATTATAAAGTAAACAGGTGCCCCTGTTTTTTTCCCTTGTTCAGTTTTAAGAAATGTAGGTACTGCAAAGTGAAAAAGAAGAAAAGCTTGGTCAAAAGAGCAGGGTACAAGAAAAATGGACATGCTTTTTCACTCTTGCATATAGGAATGACTGGATCAAGGCTTTTGGCTTGATCTAGTGACATGTTTTAAAAGAAAAACAAATAAAAAATAACATTGTCTAGCAAATAAATGAGTGCTTGTAGAAGCAACTCTGTATCTGATTCTTATGTCTCCATGGAGACAATCTGATAAAGAGCAAGAAAAACAGAAAACTTATTTCCTTCAATGGCTTTCTTTCAATGGGTATGAGGTAATGTTTTCTGAAACCATTCAAGTGTTTTCCCAATCTGGGAGAGTAATAAAGATTAGATGAAACCAAATAGCACTTAGTAGAAGCACAGGCTATACCATGAATCTTAGCATGGATAACCTTCCTTTTAGGTTAAACCAAGTCTATGAGTATGGCTGGCAGTCTAGGACAATTGAAACAAATCCTTCAAGGCAACCAGGATACCAGGAAAAAAACACAGTTTTATTGTGAAGCGCTTTTCTTCATTCACAGTTGAATGACTTCTTCAGACAAAGAATACATGAATGGCTCATAATTTCTATACATCACTCAACATTAATTAACTAATTAAGTAACCAATTAAAAACCCAATTTAAAGTAAAAGGTCCATTTTATACCAGAGTAACTTCCTACAAAAGTAATACAACCACATAGACAAAATCAAAGAAACTTGAAAATACTATTATTTGATAATAAATAATACAAAACCTCAAAAATACTAGGTTGAATTTTTGCACTAATATTAAAACACTTGTAAAAAAGCATATATTAAGAACCAATATATTTGAGTTTAAATTGCTGTACATATTCTATTTTATTTAATTTTATTTAGTTCTATTCTATACATATGGTACTATAAGATCATAACAATGTGAACTTAAAAAACATGTATTTAATAAGATATAAAAGTATATATACAGCAAAGACACTAATAAGTTACCATCTGAGTTGACTAATAATTTGAACGCCTGTCTGACAGTAACAAATAATCAGAAAAAAAGGCTATTAGATGTTCAATTCTATCTAGCCAGACTTTTAAGTTTTAAAAGGCATGCTATATTGCAATGCTCATTTAAACCTGGTTCTATGAAAGCATTGGTTCTAAACTGCCATGAAAGTTCACTTTCTTCCAACAGTAAGTTAAATGGGCCTCTTCGGCTAACTAATTCTATCTGATCAAGTCCAATAAATTTGAACTGGTGGTTAGGAAAGAGTGTAACATGCCTAGCTAAAGCATTATCAGGTTTTAGTTTAGAAATAGCATTAGCATGTTCATAAATTCTTTCTCGGAAGTGTCTTTCCGTCTTTCCTATATAAAAACATGGACAGTCATTACAAAGAGCGGCATATACAACATATTTTGTGTTACAATTCAGTCTATGATTAAGTTTGTATAATTTTTTATTTATAATGTGCCTATTCCCACTTTTGATATGTTTACATATATTGCAGTTGCCACACTTAAAAGTTCCCTTTTCTTTGCCTTTATCATTGGATATTTTGTTCTCCAATAGTATCTTTAAATTTTTCCCTTTTCTATAGGTAATTTTAGGTTTATCATTGGCCATGTAAGCACATTTTTTGTCTAAACTTAAAATATGCCAGTTCTTGTACAAAATTTCCCTTATTGTATAACTTTCAAGACTAAAAGTCATAATGTAACTACTGCAAAAATTATTATTAGAAGCAGAATTACTGTAAGTGAATGTATCATTAGTACTATGAACTAGCTCGTTTGCATTTAGTGACCTATTGTTACAGCTAGTATCTAAAATATGAGGTTCAACCATATCTACCTCCACAATATCAGTTGTAAGGGCACGGGTTCTATCCTTCAAAATGGGTAAAATAAGCCCATAATTTCTTTTCCTATAAATTTCATCAAATATGTCAGTTAGAAACTTCTCAGGGTAACCTCTAAACCTGAACATGTCTTCCAACAATTTACATTCGCTAAAAAAGTCACTGTCACGAGTAACCATACGTGCTGCTCTGATAACTTGACCCTTAACAATAGCTTTTTTCTGAGAGTATGGGTGTAAGCTTGTAAAATGTAAGTAAGAATTACAGAAAGTACTTTTTCTATAGATTTTTGAAAGAAATTGTTTGCTAGTCCTGTCTTTAACTAAACATATATCTAAATAGTTAGTGACAGTCTCTTGGAAATCAAAAGTAAATTTTAGAAAAACAGTAGTTTCATTCAAGTAATTCATCATTTTACTCGCTGTGTCTTTGTTGCCATTGAACAGGATGAAAATATCATCCAAGAAACGTGTATAGAATATAAAGTTAGATTTATATTCTTCTATATTGAGTAATAAATTTTCCTCCCAGTAGGCCATAACCATATTGGCAAAGCTAGCCCCTACTGGGGATCCCATGGCAACTCCACATTTTTGTAAATATAGTTCTTTGTTAAATAGGAAGAAGTTATTAGTCAGGATTATATCAAGCAAAGATGTAACTAGATATACTTCATTACTAGATGCTCCTTTTTTAACCAAAAATATGTTGACCCATTCTAATCCCTCATCATGTGGGATCGAAGTGTATAAATCGATTACATCAATAGTAAGAAAGTTACACTCTTCACTATATTCAAGTTCATCTATTCTCTTGAGGAATGCCCATGAGTCCTTACATATTTGTGTTTCTGATGTCAAATACTTTTTTAATATGTTGTCTACAAGTTTAGCACTTGCATATGTTATGGAGTTACGTCCATCAATGAGTGGTCTGAATGGTGGATTAGATACATTTTTATGGACTTTAGGTGTTGCAAACATGATAGGTATTTTTGGCCACTCAATCTTAATATAGTTGTACATATCAATATCTAAGTACCCTTCTATAAATAGGTCACTGAAGTATGATTTAATACGGTTATAAGCTATGTTAACTTCATTTTGGCTTACCTTGTGGTAAGTGTCTTTGTCTAATAAAGACAAAACTCTATCAACGTAGTCATGATTATCAAAAAGAGTGAGTCCCCCACCTTTATCTGGTTTAATAGCTCTCACGTTTAAATTTTTAAAAAGGTTAAGAGAAACGTATTCTTCAGGGGTAACATTACTAAAGCTATTTTTATTAGAAAACAAGTTATTGTCTATACTAGCAAGGTGTCTAAGATCTAATTCCATAAGCGTTTCAAACAGTTGAAGGGTAGGATGAAGCAGTGGATTATAGTCACTAGGTATATAATAAGCCGAAGGTGTATGTTCTGAATTCCCCAAAAGTAGCTTTAGGTTTAATTTCCTTGTAAACAGTTTTAAGTCCTTGATGTTCTGGACCAAGTCCATATGTCTGCTAGGAATAAATGTATTTCCTTTTGAAAGTAATTTGACAAAAGAGGAATCAACATCTATACAAGAGTAACTGTATAGAAAAAAGTCACCATCTTTGTTGGTAATAATTTTCGGTATCAATGGATCTTTAGTTACCTCTTCGACCTGTTGAAGAAGTGCTTGTTGTTTTTTTTGATGATGTTGCTGCATATAATTGCTTTCACCATATGTAGAAGTATTTTTAGGGATGGCTCCCTGCTGCATGTAGTCAGTACTATAAGAAGGAGTGCTGGGGTAGAGGTTACCATCTGTTCTTTCTCTATTTCCCCTTAGTCTGTTTGCCCAAGTGTTCTTATTATGATTTTGTTGACCTTGATTTTGATTAAGCTGAGCTCTGTCATGCATAGGTATGGGATCTTCGTTTTCATTTTCAGCATTGAGTCTATTAACAGGTACTGTAGTAGAGTGACTAGATTGTGATGTAGGTGGCAAAGGGTAAGCAGTACCATTACTATATGCCAGCTTATCCCTAGATATTTTTTTACTTTTATTCACTCTTAGTCTCTCCAGTAATTGATCAATGGTAAGAAAAGACCTGTCATAGTCAAATTTATACCGGGAGAAGTCAGCGTGATTTAACACTTCCCCATTGAGGTCTAAAACTTCTTTTGAAAGATCATTAATTTGTAAGTTGTAGTGTTTAATCATTAGTTGTAACAAAGCCATCCCTTGCATGTCAAAAAACGTTAAAAGGTCTTGATGGAATAAAGAGTTAGCAATTAGACCTGTAGGGTACACGTGGAAACGTAGACCTTTAGGTACTAGTTTTTCTTTTAAGCATTCGTTAAAATAGTTTATCTCAAGTTGCAATTTTTTTATTTTAACCATTTTAGTGTCAAGCAATTTTAACTTTTCAGTTAAAGGTGAAATGACCTGAGAGTCATTGGCGTCATAAGCCGGAGGTCCTATACTACCAGGATATTTTATTTGCAATTTACTTGTATCCGATATCCATTTTTCGAAAGTAGGAGCTCCAATAAGCTCTCTGACGCCTTCGCCATTAGGGGATGAAAAAACGTTCTCTCCGTGATGGTGGCTGCTAGAAGGAGTGTTGGAACCACTCCGTGTATTACTCACAGACAGTATGGCAGGGTTCACATTTCCACTAGTGTTAACGGAAACAGGAAAATGTTGTCCTGGCGTGATATCAGTGCCAGCGGAGTTACTCACTTCTGGACCAGTCATATGAGAAGAAACGGTTTGTGCATCAAGTTTAGCTGCTAGGTTGTCTACCCGTTGAGAAAGGGCAGCGATAAGTGCAGTCAGACTAACATCATCATGTACATCTTGCGAGTCGTTTAAAAGTGGCGGACTGCCGTTAATGTTCAAAATCTCATTTCTACTGTTAGTAGAGTTGGTAGAGTTATCCGATGCCATGAAGTTTCTTACAAAACCACAGACACCAACGAGCAACTAATTAAAACCACGATTAAAACAAATCCTTCAAGGCAACCAGGATACCAGGAAAAAACACAGTTTTATTGTGAAGCGCTTTTCGTCATTCACAGTTGAATGACTTCTTCAGACAAAGAATACATGAATGGCTCATAATTTATATACATCACTCAACATTAATTAACTAATTAAGTAACCAATTAAAAACCCAATTTAAAGTAAAAGGTCCATTTTATACCAGAGTAACTCCCTACAAAAGTAATACAACCACATAGACAAAATCAAAGAAACTTGAAAATACTATTATTTGATAATAAATAATACAAAACCTCAAAAATACTAGGTTGAATTTTTGCACTAATATTAAAACACTTGTAAAAAAGCATATATTAAGAACCAATATATAAAATAGAATATGTACAGCAATTTAAACTCAAATATATTGGTTCTTAATATATGCTTTTTTACAAGTGTTTTAATATTAGTGCAAAAATTCAACCTAGTATTTTTGAGGTTTTGTATTATTTATTATCAAATAATAGTATTTTCAAGTTTCTTTGATTTTGTCTATGTGGTTGTATTACTTTTGTAGGGAGTTACTCTGGTATAAAATGGACCTTTTACTTTAAATTGGGTTTTTAATTGGTTACTTAATTAGTTAATTAATGTTGAGTGATGTATATAAATTATGAGCCATTCATGTATTCTTTGTATGAAGAAGTCATTCAACTGTGAATGACGAAAAGCGCTTCACAATAAAACTGTGTTTCTTCCTGGTATCCTGGTTGCCTTGAAGGATTTGTTTTAATCGTGGTTTTAATTAGTTGCTCGTTGGAGTCTAGGACAATTGTTCCTATCAGGAGGGTAAAACTTCAATATATGAAGATGTACATAGTTTTGTGTGTTATTAGTAAGTTAATAGGTTTTAGGGGTGTGGTTGTTTTTGTTTGATGGCTTTCAATAAAATAAAAAATATTGTAACATGTGACATAGCCTCAACTGGATATGACAAAAAACAACTGTATAAAACATGCAAAAAATAAACCAGCTACTAAAAATCAACAAAAAAAGGCAAAGAAACAGAAAAACGATCGGCACTTTAATAACAAGTAAAGTAAGCACTTTCGTAAGGTATGTTACCATGTTGTACTTTTGTACTTTTGAATTTTGTCTGAAGAAGTTTGGCAACATACCTAATGAAAGTGCTTACTTTACTTAAAGTGCTGATTGTTTTTCTGTTTCTTTGCCTTTTTGTTGATTTAAGAAACAACTATATAAAAGATCAAGATGCCAAACATTAGTGTATGCATGTAACACAAAAGCTGGAACTAAACTCTTAACAAAAAAGCTGTTACACATAAAAGGTGGGAATAATAACTTTTTAACATAATGACATTTTCTATATTATCTTTAAATGTAAATGGTCTCACAGATATATACAAAAGGAAAGAGTAGTGAACGATATTTAAAAATGTAGAGTCCAAATAGCTGTGCTACAGGAGACACATTTGGAAAGAACTGAACATGTGAATTTGATAAAGAAAGATTTTCAGAACGGTTATTCAGCAAAATACCTAGGACAAAGGAAAACAGGAGTACTTATATTAATTGCAAGAGAAGCTCCAACAGTGATAGAAGAGGATAAAAAAGATACTAATGATATATTTTTTATACTAAGGGGCTACTGGCAAGCAAGAGGGATAACATGGGTGTGTATTATATTCCACCTAAAACTGCTATAATGGAGCTTAAGAAAATTCTGGGAGAAATAATCAGCTTTCAGCAGGGAGTATTACTTACAGGTGAGGACTAGAATTTGTTTTTCAGCAGTGAAGATGTATGGGGGGGGGGGGGTCAGAAAGGAAAATATAACCAAGAGTGGTAAATTTCTGAAAAATGTATGAATATATTTGGCATGGAAGATGTAAAATCAGTAGTAGAAGTGTGGAGTGAATTTACATGTTATTCCCCAAGATACAAAAACTAGTCTAGATTAGGCAGAACATATATTTCACAGCAACATGTGCATGTAATTGAAAACTTTGATACACATCCAATAACTATTTCAGAACATGTGCCACTAGTAACTAAAATAAAAATTCAGGCTAATGAAATAAAAATGAGACACTGGCACTTTCCCACCCATCTGTTGAAAAGAGAGGAATTTAAGGAATGGGTAGTGAAAATTATTCAGGAGTTGTTAGAGAAGATAGACATTTCTTCTGCAAATATAGCTAGGGAGATGGATAAAATTAAAGTGGAGTTTAAAAATAGAGTGGAAATGAAAGAAAGAGAAATATGGTTAAGAAGTAAAAGGAATTATTTAGAGGGAATGACAAAGGTTAAAGTATTGCAGAATAGGGGGAATCTCACAAAACAAGAGGAGAAGCAATTGCAGAATACTAAACAGAAAATAAGAGCTTACAACAACAACAACAACCTTGATAATATGAATGAATTTAGAAAGATTGCTATTAAGCAACTGTCTTTTGATAACTCCAGAGCACAAAAACATTTAGCACAACGAGTCAGGTAATAGAAAATAGAAAGTGTTGTCACCAAGCTTAGAGTGTCTATAACAAGGAAGATAACAAGAGATCCAGTAAAGGTACTAGAAATATTTTGAAATTTTTTTGAAAGTCTGTATAAAGCAGAGAAATATGAAAATCAAGAAAAGGTGCAAATGGAAATGTTTATGGAAGAATTAAATATGCCAGTGTTAGACGTAGATTAGGCTCAATTACTAACAGAATAGGAGGAGATCAGATAAATATGGTAATGTATAACCAATCCACAGGAAAGTCCACAGGAATAGATGGTATTCCTGTGGAAGTTTGGAAGCTAAGAGGGAAAAACTGATAAAGATCTGGAGGGTTTTGCTTAACAGTATTTTAAGAGGAGGAGAAGTACCAACAACCTAGAAGAAAGCAGTGGTAGCTATAATAACAAAAGAGGGTAAAGACCCATCAGATCCAGCTTCACACAGGCCCATTTCAATCCTAAACCATGATTATAAAGTGTTTGTGTCTAGAATGACTAAAAGAATGACAAAGGTGATTCCAAAATTAACAGATATGGATCAGTGTGGTTTTGTGGAGGGGAGGCAAACATTGACAACATTAACAGAACATTAATGAGCCAGAGGGAAGCAGAATGTAAGAAAATATCACTATTGTTGATAGGTCTTGATGCAGGGAAAGCATTTGACAGAGTAAGCTGGGAATTTATGAGCAGGGCAATAGAAACATTTTTATTCCTGATAAAATCATAAGGTTTGTTAGGAAGATGTATAAGGGATCAGAGGCAGAAATTAAAGTGTGTGGATTCCTCTCTAATAATTTCTGTTTGAGGAGAGAATTCAAGTAGGGGTGTCCTCTTCCCCCTTTGTTACTTCCATTATATTTAGAACCATTGGCAAAGAATATAAGAGACTCAGAAATTCAAGGATATAATTTATATGGTAATTAAGAAAAGCAGATGATATTATTTTGTGCCTGATAAAATCAGAAAATTATATTTCAGCTAAAAGAATGGCAATACCTGTAAATTATGTACCCACACACAAACAAGTTCAGCACTATATTTATGGGGACATGATAAAATGTATTTAGGAGTAAGGATTAAAAAGTACTCTGGTGGTGCAGCTAATGATATGTGGGAAGAAACTAAACAAACAGTAATACAAAAACAAAGAAAGTGTAAGCTCTGTTTTGGGGATATGGATACCAAGATACAAGCAGTTAAAATGTTTTTAGTCCCTTTAGTTTTATACACAGGTCAGGTCAGGCATATTTTTATCAGCCAGAGGAGAAGCTGTGAATAGAAATTAATAAGGAGCTGAAGGATTTTATCTGGGAGAGGAAGATGGCAAAAGTGAAGTGGGATAAGTTGATTCTTCCAACAGAACATGGCGGTCTGGGATTACCTGATTTGAAGGGGTATATCAGAGCTACAAAGTTAAGGCTGCTGTACATAGCACAAGTAGAAACCTATAATTCAAAGTGGAAAGGGATGATGACAAAATGGGGGGAAGCTCAAGAAACAAGGAGAGACTGGGATTTTGGATGCAGATCCTTAAGGAGAATAAGAATAACCATACAGAATATTATATTCATAAATAGCAGAAAGTTTTCTAAGAACTAATCCAATACGGGCATGGAGAAAGGAGATTCTGCAGATAGGGATGACTGCAATTGGGAATACAGACAGTAGGCAAGAGGGGGCTGGAATTTATTGCAGAAAACTGGCAAAAGAACCAAGGTATTGGGAACAAATAATTAGAGAGGGAAAGTTAATAAAATGGGAAGAGGCCAATAATTTATTTGGACTGCAGGCTAGAGATTGCCTTCCCTAGCAAGCATTGATATCAGAGTATAGGCAAAGAGAAAGAAATAGGGGGTTCCTAAATGGAAAAAAAAAACAGTACTAGAAGCTGTTGTTAAAAAAGGAATAATTAGTAGAGCATATAAAATATTGCATGATAACTATAAGAATCAATCAGAGGAGGTTAGAAAGGATTGGGAAGAGAGATTGGTAAGCAGTTCACCAAGAAACAATGGGGGTTATATGTATGCCTCACAAATATACAACAAAATCTCGAAGATTTAGAATCTTTGCTTGGAAGTGTTTATGTAGGGATTTTTATACACCAAGTAGACTTCAAAGAATTTTAACTTAAGTGGACAGCAAATGTTGGCGGGGAAGAAAGAGGTAATTGGGAAGATATTTTCTGGGACTGTAATGAGTTGGCAGAGCTTAAAAATTCCCAGCAGACTACTCTATCAGAAATACTAGGTGAGCAAATTGGTATGACTATGGAAATTATTTTTTGAGGTATGATATAGTATCAGAATTGTTTAGATATAGTAAGGCCTTGCTGAGTCTAATTACGATGTCTGCCAAAAAAGCAATTACTAGGAAATGGAAATCAAAGTCTAAATCAACTGTACTAGAAGTAGTGAATATAGTAACAGAGATAAAACAACTGGGAATGGGATCTTTATAAAATGGTAGGAACAAATTACATAGCAAAAATAGAAACTGTGGGAAGAATACATGCAGATATGGAATGAGGTTTAAAAAAAGGCAGGATTTGAATGAGTTATGTAATGTCTGACAGTGAATGGATAGATTATAAGTGATATATAATGTTTGCAACTAAATCTATGTCAATATGGTTGGTTTTCATTTATATAACTGTATGAGTGCCTATGTCATAACTGATAATTTAATGAAGATGTTTCTTATTTAATAAAAAAAAAGATCTGAAAAAATACCATTCTTCATAACGGTAAAAAATACAAATTTATTTTTATTTATTTATTTTATTTTACATTTGTTGACCGGACTAGTCTAACTGGATATATGTCCATTTTCAGTAGAGGCCCGGGGAAGTAAAAATATAATCACATTATATAAAGATTAATTTGTATGTTTAACATTTCAAGAGAAAAAAAAAGGGAGTAATCATAGTGGTCGTTTGTTCATAGAATAGTGCTAAATATACAAGTATATTTAATACAAAGCAAATGTAGTTGCGATACAAATGTAGTTGCAATACAGCATATAAAAAGATAGCAGCTGAGTTAGATAATATGTTGGTAAACAGGTTAACAAAGAGAAGGAAAACAAAATGTAGGAGTTGTAATAATCAGTATAAAAGTTAATAACTAGTCTGCTTAAATAAATTAAGAGGATGTAAGTAAAAAAATTTAGAAAGGTCAAGGTCAGTTTGTTAAGAAAAGGAACAAGAATAATTGAAAAGAAGAGAGTAGGTAGATTCAAGTAAGAAAGGTGGTAGATCAGTCAGGTTTGGTACAGGGGCACAACCAGTGTGTTCTGAGAAAAAGTTTCAGTTTGTTTTTAAAGAGTGATATAGAGGGAATTGAGGAAAGTTCGCTAGGAAGAAGGTTTCAGGAGTTTCCAACAGCATTAGAGAAAAGTGAGCCTCCAGCCCTGTTGTTTGAATTACAAATATTTACTAGACGTCTATGTGATGAATGTAAGGTCTTTAGATTGTTGTAGGGGATAATGAGTGTAGATAGTATAGGGATATTGGAAGGATGGTAAAGGGTTTTGTGGGCAATGGTAAGTTGTTGGAATTTAAGCTGATTTTGTAATTCAAGCCATCCTAGTTGCTTCAGGTTAGTACAGTGGTAGGTTCTAAAAGGTTTACCTGTAGCAAGTCTGGCTATGCTATTGTAGGCATTTTCCATTTTATTAAGGTTGTTTTTAGAGAGATTAGTGTATATGGGTGAGGCATAGAGGAGAGTAGAAATTAGGTGAGTGTGAGCAATGGGTATTCTTGCTGCAGGAGAGAGAAAGGGTTTGATCCTGTAGAGAGAGCCCAGTTTTCTATTAACAAATTTTAAGGTATTATTAATATGGGTGTCAAAGTTAAGGTTGTTATCTATGGTGATACCAAGTAGTTTGGTAGTTGGGTCTGGGGATATAGGAGTACTGTTATTGGATGTTACTGTGAAGTCTATTGGGGGGAGACTTACAAGTAGGAGTGAAAAGGAGGAATTTTCTTTTTTGGGGGTTTAGAAGGAGACAGCGTTGAGTAAACCATAGTTCAACTGTGTTAACGACCTTTTAGATAAGGGAGTGAAGTTCAGATATTGATGTGGATGAGCATATAAGTGTCGAATCATCTGCATATTGTATGCATGTAGCTTGGAGGATTGCTAGGTGAAGGTCGTTGATAAATATAGAAAATAGGAGAGGTCCTAATATGGACCCTTGGGGGACCCCTATGTTGACAGGCAGATGGGTAGATAGAATGTTATGCCAAAGCATGGCCTGTTGTCTGTTAACCAGAAAGGATTGGAACCATTTTATAGCTAATGCATCTAGTGACTGAGATTTAAGGATTTTTATAAGTAACTGGTGATTTACCATATCAAACGCCTTAGACAGATCTATAAACAGTGCAGAGGAAAGCATATTAAGGTTTCAATTTTTGTTGATACAGTGAGTGAAAGAAAGAAGGGCGGTAGTAGTGCTATGTGAAGGTCTGAAACCATGTTGAGAGTTGGAAAGTAAGTTATTATGGATTAGATGGTCTAGCAATTGTTTATGGATGCATTTTTCCATGATCTTTGCTAGGGGAGACAGTAGGGCTATGGGACGGTAATTGGAGAGTTCAGTGGATTTACCACCCTTATGAAGGGGGATAATATGGGAAACCTTCCATATGCTAGGGATATGTCCTTCAGTGATTGTTCTATTGATAAGAATGGAAATGGGGTAAGCAATAGATTTGGCTGCCTTTTGTAGGTATTCAGTGGGTATTTGGTCAGCTGAAGGAGTGCATGGTTTAAGTTTTTGGATGAGGGCAAGAATATATGCAGTTGGGACTGGTTGGAAGAGAAATGGAGGGGGTGGGTTAGTGATATGTTTGGATATAGGTAAGTCTTGAGTGGAAAGCTGACTGGCAAGGTTTTGAATGGCCTCAATGAAATAGGTATTAAAGGTATTAGCAGTCTGTTTAGGATTATCTTGGTCTGTGCCTTGTGGGTTTGGTGTGATGGATTGACCTGGGTGTAATAATTGATTAATACTTGCCCAGAATTTTTGTGGTTGATTATGTTGGATCTGTTGGAATTGTAGGTAGTAGTTTCTTTTGTCAGATAGTACTGCTTTTTTAGTTTAATTTCTTAGTTGCCTGAAATTTTGTTGATCTACTGGGTTTTTAGTTGATCGAGATTTGTTCCAGTATTTATTTCTGAGTTTGATTTTTTGCCTGGTTTCTTTTGAAAGCCATGGGGCATATTTAGTTCTCATTCTTGTAGAGCGTATTGGGGCATGGTGGTCTAGAATGGCTAAGAAGTTAGAGTTAAAGTAATTGACAGCTTCCTCCAGTGGGAGGTATTTTAAGGGAGACCAGTTACATGCTCTTAGTTCCCTTTGGAAGAGATCAGGGTTGAAGTTTTTCTTGGTTCTAATTGTTCTAGATATGGTTGGGTTAGGTAGACTGGTTTTATGCCTGATGATGTAGGTTAATGAGTGGTCACTTGCATCATCAGGGAAGGTACCAGATTCATATGTCTGGAGATGAATGTTTATGAGAATCCAATCTAAGGTACTTTCTTTCTTATTAGGCTTGTTTATCCTGGTAGGGGAGGTAATGGTTTGTGAAAAACCAAAAAGGTTTATATGGCTTGTAGGGTGGCAACTGCTGAAACACTTCCAATCAGTGTTAAAATCACCTAGGATTATGGTTTCTTGAGGCAGATTTTGAGATAGCCAACAGAGGAAATTCTCTATTGTGGCAATGTTATTACCAGAAGGAAGATAGGTACAGATAATATAAATTAATTTGAATTTGTTAAGTTGAAGCTTGGTAATACGAATTTCAGCATTGGGGACATCAGGTGGTATATAGTCGAAGGTAGTAATCTGTAGGCTGGATTTAAAAAGGATAGCTACACCACCACCCTTTTTGGTTGTGCGGTCAAGTTGCAAAATATTGTAACTGGGTGGGATGACTTCATTGTCTTTAGTTGAAGGTTTTAACCAAGTTTCTGTTAAACAAAGAATGTCAAAGGAGTAGACTTCTAGGAGACCATGAAGTTGTGCAACTTTGTTATTAAAGCTATGTATGTTGAGGTGAGCTAATATCAGTAAGTTAAGTGGTTTAGTAAAAGGATGGATAGTATGGATGTCAGGGTTGTGGAGTTGAGTGGAAGTAGTAGTTATAGGGCCTGGGTTTGGATGAATGTCACCATCTTTCAAAAACAGGAGTAGTGTTTGAGGTCTAAGATTTTTGGGAACTTATATAGAGTTAGAGACCTTCTAGGCTTGGGAGAGTCAAATTAAATACACATAGAGATTTTCTAAGTGAATAAATATCCCAAGTCAACCGTTTTCATCCCATCTTTTCAGAAACCCAGTATCTCTTGTGTGTACACAAGTCTTTCAAAGAAACAAACAGGAAGACACAATTGACATGATATGCTGCCATCTTGTGATCATTTGGTGTAAATACATTGTAAAAATAGAAAATAACTTATTTCCGCTTTGTCCTGGTTAGGGGTTGCCACAGCGGATCGCCTGTCTGCTCATGATTGGCAGTGGAGTTTTACAGTGTCAAGGTGCCGGCCTGATGCCCAACCTTCCACAGAAGGTACACACATGCACACACTCACACCTAGGACCAACTTAGATTGTCCAATCCACATACAGCATGTCTTTGGGATGTGGGAGGAAACCGGAGCACCTGGAGGAAACCCACATGACCACAGGGAGGACATGCAGACTCCGCATAGAAGGCACCCCAGCCGAGGATGGAACCGGAGAACCTCTTGCTGTGAGGCAGCAACGCTAACCGCTGCACCACCGCGGCCGCCCAAAACTGTTATTTTTCTAAACCTAAGTAAATAACCATTAATGCCAATGTTTGCAACCAGCTGACTGTATCAGTAGAAATGTATTTTTAGAGGAGTAATACATCCACATGTAGGAATAATAAAAAAATACAAAAAAAATAAATTAACAGATATAGAATTCAATATTGCACCACCTTCTCAATTTAAATACATTAAGTTAGTCCTGGAGAAAATATAGCCCCAAGATCTTTCTTCCTTTCTGTCAAGTATGTGGTGCTTCTGTGTAATGGTTAGATATTTCCCCAATGCCCTTTGTATTCCACTGAAACCAGCTGCAGTGTGTTTGGACAGATGTGAGCACTTCTCTCTCTATATATAGTAGCTAATATCACTAATATGTATAGAAACATGATGTTTCCCAGGATGCATTGACTTTCCAGCATAAAAAAATTAACAGTTGCAAACAACCAAGTATGCACAATTGAATCTGTTTGTCAAGTTATATAATGATACATTTCAAATGACTTAGTAGTGATCACTGTAGTAAAATACTTTGTTTTACAAACCATGGAACAATATGCACAGCATCCACAAATGTAACATCTTCTGGGTGGCTCTCCAAATAGAAAGTGCTGATTTCTATACCACCTTCAGATTTCTTAAAAGAAACAAAATGTAGGGATAAATTCCTACCGTTCCTATAGGTAAACATGATGCATTCAAGAAGAATGTCCCTGAAAAATCTGTCCTGATACAGTATATCCCAGTATTGCCCTATAAGTCACATAATATTATGCATATTGCAACCAAAATTAGCTAAAAAACATAAGGCTGTGCATCCACCCTATTTTCATACTTCCAGTTTCTATATGCCCACATTTCATCTGTAGAACAGAAACAAATCTTAGTTATTGCTTGGACAACCATGTCCTTGGCATATCCTCTGTTAAGAAACCTAGTCTTTAAGTGATTAGCTTCTTGGCTTCTTGATAAGAGTTATCTGTAAAGTTACAGATCCTTCTAGCTCATAAAAATTGAAAGTATTGAATGTTACAATATGTGGGGGTGGGTGGCAACTGTGCGAATATAGAAAATATTTTTGTTTTGCCACTTAAAAATATACAGGCATGCTTCATTTGCATTTTGTTACTTGTATGTAGAATGCACCTCTTTGAAAACCAATGTGTTTTCTTGTGATTCATCATAAATCAGTCATTTGACTGTTATGAATATATAAATATCTTTTGTCTAGTATAAATGGCAGATGAATTTATACAGCCCTCTGGGTATAAAGCAAAGTACATTAATGGTGCTGTCATTTCCTTGTGGTTTCTACACACACACACACATACATATATATATATATATATGGGTCCACTTCAAAATACTGACTTTCAAAATCCCTAAACTCAAAATACTGAGTCCAAAATCTCTAAAGCTCAAAATACTGAAAACTCAAAATATCGAAAAAAAACACAGTACAGCAACAGAACTATATTGCAGCAGAACTACATACAGAAACATATTACTCTTCTTCAGGTATAGGCAGGGGGGCAAGCCCTCCTGCACCCCCCACACCTCCTACTTCTTAAATATATCAACTCAGAGACTGCACTTCACTACACTAAAGTGCAGTCTCGGAGTTGATATATTTAAGTAGCAGGGGGGTGCAGGGGAGCTTGCCCCCATGCTTACACTTGGAGAAGAGTAATATGGTTTGTGTTTTATTTGTTTCAGTATGTACTTGTGCTGGAATATACTAAGTGTTGGTATCCTGTGTGTTTTCAATATTTTATATATATATATATATATGTGTGTGTGTGTGTATATATATATAGTATCACATTTCTTGCTTTGACCTAGAAGTATCAAACTGCTGAACCGGAGAGAAACTAATGTAATTCCACCGAGAAAACCTTACTGGCACAACTTTGGGAGTCCCAAGCAGGGGCGGCTCATGCTATAGGACTGCAGCCCTCCCACCTAGAAAACATAAAAAACAATAAGTAAAGAAACACAAAAACAAACAGTAAAAAAAAAACACATTCCCGTAATTCCTGGAAATACTCAGCGCATGCGCACACGCTCTCAGACTGCTTTCTCAGCAGTCTAGATAGGGGGAAGGCATCTCTGCCCTGAGGTGCCCAACAGTCTGTGCGGTGGTGATGTCACAGAATGGAGGCACTCCAGACTGCAGCAGCAGCATGTTGGACCAATCGCTCAATGGATATCTAAGCTAAGGTGCGCTGGACCAATCATGAGCGCTTGCTCATCGGCAGAGAGGATTACAAGGCGGATTTGCAATCACGAGCACTTGCCCATCGGCAGAGAGGATTACAGGGCTCAATGGATACCAATGCTCTTCGGCAGAGAGGATTACAGGGCGGATTTGCTCGTCGGCAGAGATGAAGTGAAGGTGAGCTTCTAGTGTTTGTGATTTGCTCATCGGCAGAGATGAAGTGAAGGTGAGCTTCTAGTGTGTGTGTGTGTGTGTGTGTGTGTGTGTGTGTGTGTGTGTGTGTGTGTGTGTGTGTGTGTGTGTGTGTGTGTGTGTGTGTTTCATTCCACTTTCTTTTATTTTATTTAACAAGCTAAATTAACTCAATTAAGAACTAGCAGATTCATAGGAAGCATGTAGTCCAGGAGACCATTGAAGAGCCTAGGCCCACTTCCCACACGTCCCAAAGCACTGTCTGGTTAACTGACTTGCTCAGTACCCCACAATTGGCAAATGGAAGTTGAGAAAACCAAATCCTGTACTACAGGAAGCAACCCATAACAAGTCATTGGCTTAATCCTCTATGCTAACTCCAGACCTCTAAAAGCATTTTGCAATGGATTGAGCCCAAGGCCTCAAACATGCAAAGTATGCCCTTTAACATTCAACTATATCCTACTTAGCTTTGTGATTGTCCTACCGTTTTGAAAGACATTGTATGGCACTGTCACCTGCTTTGGTTGAAATTCATCCATTTAAGCTCAGAGTGCTGTTTTAGGTTGTCAGTTGCTTCTGGATTATTATTTGAAAAGCACTAGATTACATAGCTTAAGGCTCCTAATGCAGTTAATGTGTAAACATCACTGTTTATTTATATGAATGCCTACTGTCTATGTTCTCTGCTGTAGTTGTACAATAGCAACACAGCCTCTCACTCCTACCATTAAAAAAACTGCATTGCAGTTTACATTTTATACCATTGATATATTTGATGTTTTTCTGTATGCTTCCGAAGTCGCTGAGGATTAGCCTTTCTAGTCAAATCAGGCAAAGTTGAACTCTTGTGACAAAACATAAGCCTTATTCGTGTAGTTTTGGTTCATTTGTGTTTGAATGTCTGCAAGTTGATATTGCCTTTTTGCTACAGGTTCATAGGCTGGTACTAGGCTATCAGCCCTAGGGCCTATACAAGCCTAGCCATAACAATTCCCTGGCTATTTCTTCCCACACTATTTACTTCCCTGGACCCCTGTCTAGCAGGGCGACTGACGTGATCCCCGGGGTGAATTTCCTTTCTTCCATCCAATCGTCAAGGTTCCTTTTGAAGAGGACCAAAGAGGCACTCTGCTTGACATGTATGGGCAATCTATTCCAGAGTCTGGGGAGTCTCTGGGTCAGGAAGCTATCCCTCCAGCATGTTTTGTTTATTGTGATGACAAGGCTTAGATCCCTGGAGCGTGTGGCTCTGAGGGATTGGGATTTCTTTAAGTGTAGCATGTCCAACAGCTCTGGGTTTGGCATGGCCTTGTATGTTATGCAAAGATCGCCTCTGAGTAGAAGATATGCAACAGTGTATAGCTGGAGTTTCTTAAGGCGGTCAGCGTAGGGCATCTGCATTATTATTTTAAAACTGCAAGGAACCCTATGTTAAGATTTCTAATTTTTGTTGTTTAAATGCAGCTATATTTATTTATGTGGATGTTTCCTGCTTAAACTCTCCTATTCAGAGTTTGTGCAGTCATTACACAGTCCGTTACCATCTAGCTGATATGTTACTACTACTGCCGCTTAACATTCATGAAGTTTAGTTGCGTAATTAAACAGCTGTTTCAAAGTTACTTTCTGGTTAAGTGCACATGTTTTTAGAGTGAAGTATATTAATGTTGAATCTAATCAAGACGTATCATTAGGTAGACCGCAATAGCTGCTGCCTGTGATAACCTGTCTCACACTCCCCTGCTCACTCTTTGCATACATGCACTAGATGGTTGCCATCTTGAGCAAATGGAACAATTCTCGTATGTCCTACTCCCTGACAATGAATATTGTTGTCAGTGATGTTGAAAGCTTTTTGCTCCAGAGAATGATCATTTATTCATTCTTTCAAGGATGTTTTCTGTGACAAACGCTGCAGCATTACAACTGTACTAAGTCCTTCCCTGAAATTATACTTTTCATACCATATTTACTAAGGCATTTTGTCTCTGGTAGGTTACTTCTGAGACAAGTGAAATAGGGCAGCAATCATCTGAAGTACAAAGATTGGGGAAAGACAGAGATGGATGGATGAATATGTGGAAATATGTAAAATAATCACTGCTGAAAAATCATTGCAGCAGTGGTTATGGTCCACAAAACTTAGAAAACTAAACTACCAACACTAAAATACATATGCTCCAAGACATAAACTTAGAGCATGAAAATCACAAAATACTGTTTTCTGGGGGGGGGGGGCTCCTCTGCACTCCCCTCACCCCTTGATACTTAAATATACCCACTCCAAGATTGCACAATAGCAGTGAAATGGAATGTTCCCCAACCCGGTATTACAGCAGTCTTGCACCAACACTGTTGATCAGCCATTCTGTAAACCAAATGGAACCGACTGAAAAACTGTCAATAATATGAGAGTTTAACAAAGAGAAGGTTGTCAACAAAATGACACAGAGAAACTCACACACACATACACACACACACACACACACACATATATATATATATATATATATATGTATATATACACATGCATACATCATATATATATTATACAAAATGCATGACTTGAGGTTAACTATTATTGATGAAAATGTTCAGCATTTATAATACTGCTTCTGCTAGAGTCTAGTAGTTTAGCAAAAAGATGTCTGAATGACTAGGTGGCAGTTTTCCTGAAACAGTAAATAAACATGTCAAATAGTTCTACAGGCTGGAATGGATGTACATAGGAAGTTGTAGCAAGGGAAGATTTTATAATGATGGTGGATTTAAGGAGCTCTGCACAGTGAACTGGGCTTTGATCTTATTTTATTCTTCTGACCAAAGTTGGGAGTGCTAAAGAAACACAGCTTTGTGCTTCCAGGGATCGCCTGATATCAGACAAGGAATTATTTGTTTTGCTCAAAAGGAACATTTTGCAGTGGATGCAATTTATGGCTGATACTGCTCATTGTCAACTCAGACCAATCTATTTCTATACTTCTGAACATCTGGTATACTTTTACAGTTCTACCTTACTATATCATCAAACCCACCTATATATTTATAGCTTACTATACAAAAGACTGCTAAATACAAAATATAAAGACGTGTCTGGAGCATTTCTCCCCTGGCCTCTGCTGAAAACAGGCTCTTTGGAACCTAGTCGGACTTTCCCAGTCAACAAATGTTAAATAAATAAAAATAAATAAATAAAAATTCCAAGCAGTAATACCACCGTATCCTAGCTGCACTTTACTCCCCCTGACTATACTCACAGCAAACTGCCCCATCACTGCATACATAATCTCCTTTCTGCAACTATGAATAAACTGCCCCACAGACTAGGTGGATTTAGCTCCTTCTCTGAGACCACCTTATAATTAATACCTCCCAGCTCACCTATTCATAACAAAATATACACGTACTGATGAGCCTGCATCATACTATTGCCATCCACAATGACAATTCCTCTGCACCTGCTGTTACATCTACAACAGTTCTTACATTCCAACTCTTACATCTGTACAGCTCTCTTGCATCTACTAAGCAACTAAGCAGAGTATTCCCCCATCCAAGGTAGACACAAGTGCTACAGTGACTTTTCATCTATCCTTGATTTTGCAGAATGTTCTGGTTTTGTGTCATATTTTGTACTGTTGATTTATGCTTATTATTCAGAAAGTGCCTGCTGCTCTGTGTTTAAGTACCAATGCTTTAATGACCATCAGGTAAGCTTGTCTGAGATTGCAAGATGCAAGTAAGCTTTAATAAGTATACTGTTAAAGAATACCAACATTGAAAGCCTTTTTGTTGTTGCCATGCAGAGAATATTTACATAACTAGATAGTGTATAAGCTTTAGGTATTGAAATGCATACGACAGTATTTGTAATAAAGGACAGGATTACAGTATTTTCAGAACCTCATTACATTTGTTGGAGACTTGCAGTCATCTTTGCAGACTTTACCCGTAAACTAAACAGAATGCCAATCTCATATGTGGTCCATAACATGTGCAGTAATCCTTTAAGCAATTTATCTTGAGCTTGTTTCTTGTTTGCTGTTCATTTTTTATTTTGATCATGTTTTCCCCATGAAACAAGTAGATAGTTGTTGTTAGGCAGCAGCCAGCAGGTCTTTTTTGGATAAGAAACATTTTTACAAGTGGGGGTATCACAGAGATTGCTACTTTCAGCATGTTACTTAGTATTTTTATAAAGCTGAATATAAATTATAATTAGAACTGCAGTGCAATGAGAAGTGTTTTTAGTTGAGTGCTGCTTGTTTTTTTATACTTCATTTTGACTGGCATTCCAGTAATGTATTTAAAAAGTAATTTATTTTTTCATGCCTCACAACCTGTTTGTTTTCATCTAGATATTAAGTAAGCTGTCATGTAGCCAATACATTGAAATATTTTTTTCTTCTACACTTCATTTTGTCTTGATTGGACTCTCATAATGACGGCTTGGTACCCAGGGCAGCGTATTTAATTAAAGTACCAGTTTTTGTGGTTTTTAACATAGCCACACCCCTTTCTAGTTGGCCCCACCCCTTTCTAGTTGGTCACACCCCTTCCCTTGGCCCCACCCATTCAACTGTCTCCTGCAGCCCCCCCCCCCTTTGACTTGAAGTCACCAGCCACCACTGGTCCCAAGTATGTCTTAACTTTTAAGTAAAAGGAGTAGTAATTCAGCCATAATAGTACCAAAATTAAATCAGTAAATCCAAAAGACCAGACATGGACACAGTTTTTCCCTAGAAAAGAAAAGAAGTTTTATTTTCAAATGATGAGTGCTTTCACCCTGAGTGTATATCTTCATTAGATCTGTTTTGTATATGCAAGAAGCACTACATATATACACTAATTCTAGAACACCAGAGTACCAATCCTGAATGACAAGGGAGGTGAACAGAGCTAAAGGGAGTAGAGGATTAGTTAGGGGCTAACTTATAAAAAGCATATGTAAGTGGATTGGCTGATACAGTTTGTGACTATGTTGAAGAAAAGGAAGGGGAAAAGGACCAGCAATGTGGAGCAAGGGCAGAGGAAAATGACTGACTAATGGTGCTAATGTGCATGCGTGGATTGGTTAAAAGAAGTATATGAAAGAACAGAGATTGGATGAGAGCAAGCCAAAAAAGTGTTTCCAAAGATATTAGGATTATCTAAGGACTACTCACTTATATGGTGGTTCCTGTCATGGAATTCAATGGAACCATTTAAAATTAGTGCAGAAACATAAGAATAAGAATAAAAATACAAATGCAAAACACAAAAACAAATTTGCACAAAGGTAGCTTGCTTGAATGCAATTGCAATGTCTGTGCTACTTCACTGACATAACCAAATCCCAGACATTAAAGTACCCTGATAAATTCAAACAGGTGAACTTAACAGACTAAAACTCTAAGTAAAGCCCATTACTCATTACTGTGAATCATTCTCTGTCATTCCTAGCAAAACCTGAATTCTGTTCCAACTGCAAGCATGACACCACAAAAAGCTATAGTGCCATGCTGAATGTCAGTAACATCAGAGTGGGATAAATATGTGGTTGTGATAGAGTCTAGTGGGGAGGTGTTTAGCAAGACTATAGCACTTTTGCCATAAGTGGCTTCATCAGATCTACTATAAATTTATATAAATATATAAAAAAGGGAAATAAATAAGGAACCAAAAGGCAGGAATACATACAAATTTACCAGTGTAGAATTAAATGATCAGTAAAAATTAAATGATCAGACTGTTTTTAAATAATACATGTAACTGATAAAACAGAAGCAGGCTCCCTGGTCAGGATGGTCTGTCTCTGGATGTGTTGGCTTGGGGAGGAGGGGGTGATAGACTTTTAACTCATCTCCTTATGCTATACAGTGGGGTGCTGGATAGAATTGAACCACTAGCCTCTTGGCACCAGGCAGTTGTATCCTTAATCCTGAAACCTGATAAGGACCCCCTCTGTCCAGAATCATACAGACATAAATCTGTGATAAACCATAACTATCAAATATTTATGTCGACCTTGGTCAGTTAGTTTGTTAAGACCTTCAGGCCTGTAATCCACCTAGATTAGATGGGCTTTCTACCAGGGTGTCTGACCTACGATAACCTACTAAAACCATACCTGCTTTTTGAGGATGCAGAAAGAAACCTTAAGCCACTGTCTATAATTAGCCCTGATGCAGAAAAGGCATTTGACAGGGTGTACTGGCCTTTACTCTTTGCTGTCCTCAGGAGGATGGTACATCCCTCATGTCTAATCAAGGCCTTATGTAACCTATACCATGATGCAACCACCTTTAAACGTGGCCCATACCTTTCTCCTTCTTTCCCAGTCATGGAAGGCACTAAGCAAGACTGCCCCTCTCCCCAGTTTTATTTAACCTATATATTGGGCCTTTGGCATGTAAGCTTGGGGAATCCATGATTAGACATTAATACATCAGGGGTATAGACAATAAACTCTCATTATACGCTGATGATCTTTTCCTATATCTTTCAGAGCCAGAAAGATATATACAAATTATGGATATTTGTCTAGTTTTGGAAAGATCTTGGGATACAAGGTTAATATTCATAAAATCCAATTCCTTTGCCTTAATTACATCCCTTCATCAACAAGATTTTCCATTTCTGGGTATTCAGGGAGCCTGCTTGTACCTTCGGTCTCCCAAACCATTCATGTTAATTTGGAAAGACTGATCCAGAAATTACTGGATCTGGTGGGTAAATGGAAGATGATTTGTCTGGGTATTCCTCAGTGGATCCAGGCAGTTGTCTGGTTTATTTTGTCCTTTATTTTGTACCTAGCCCAATGCCTGCCTGGCTCCTTTTCAAATAATGTTCTCACCTGGATTTGTAACACTATATTGAACTTTAAATGGGCTCAGAGGGCACACAAGGTAGCTTGAATTGTGTTGATCATTTCTCAGGTGGAGGTCAGTGTTGAATTACATGAACTGGAGCTATACATCAAAACTGCTCAATTTAAGATCTTTTGGGGTATGACTCAAGCAGATTAAATCTCAGTGTGGAAAAGGATTGCCTTATCAGGTCTTGGTAGAAGGACTGGTGTTTTGAAGGAATGAGGATGGTGCACACTGGCAGGCATGCATACCCCTTTTCTTTCTCTACTATGCATATACTTTTTGAGGTATATCAGTATCATGGAGTGAACCTTTGGGCTGCATTTTTATACCTATCAAATATTCACCCTCCTTTTTTATACCACAAAAGCAATTTGTGCCAACTACCAGAACAGAGGTGTTGGAAACAGCTGCTAGTGAGAGACTCTATCATGCCCTAGCCTCAGTTCTGAGAGCTGTTCCACAGCTACTGTATTTAACCAGCTGAAGGCTAAGCTGCAGATTATGGTTAATCACAGGGGGTCTGCTGACTCTATACCAACCTTTGTGTCATGGGTGTTTGCTAATAGGGATAAACAAGATTCTCCCATAGATAAAATTGGACATCTGCACAAGATGGCTATCTCTGGTCATCCTACTGTATTTGAGGGTTTCAGGGTTGCCTGGGAAGTAGATGTTCATCCCCCTATAACCATTCAGGAATGGACGTCCTTTCAACTTGCGCCAAGATATGTCACCAACTCCAGACTATTTGATGTTTTGTGTGGCAGCGGGCTCCCTATTGAAATGTCAGCACTCTAAATGACAATGCCAACAACCTGAAAAAAAAAAGACCAAAAAGACAGGAGAAATGCAAGTCTCAAAAATCTCTCTTCTCCTGTAAACTTCTTTTTGCAGGGGGGAGGGCAGCCCCTCACACCCCCAAACTTATATATACCAACTTCAAGATCACCATACCTCATAGAATAGGGAATATTCTGAGAAATGCCACCCTGGACTTAGTATATGTAAGTCCGATATTTCAGCCATCCAGTCTCTGCTTTTCAGGACTTGCTCTAGCGGGTCCCAACATCTCATATTCAAATGGTTACTCTGGCAGCATCCATATATATGTTTGTTTACACCCCCCCCCCCACACACACACACTGAATAGCCCAAATGTACACAGGGGTATCAGATGTGTGTTGGAGGTTTGAGATGGTCTGTGAGGATTGATGACATGTTTTGGGAGTGCCCTACCTTTTCAATGTTTAAATCCCACATACCAGAAATGCTACACAGGGTTGTGAGCAGCAGCCACATACCTCTGAGCCCTAAACTTTTTCTGCTAGCATTTAGCAGGGGCTCAGTGCCACTGACAGGGTGGGTGTCTTTTAATACAATTTTATTATTCGCTAAAAGATCTATACCAAAGAAGTGGAAACAAAGAATTTCTCCAATGGTAGAAGACCTAGTAACCCTGCTTAAATAGTTATTGTATACAGAGAAGTTAAGTACAGCAAGGGGGCTGAGACAGATGCAAAAAAGGCATTCCATTATTAAAGGTGAAGCTAAATGGTAATTGTTATTCAGCTCATTTACTTTGGAATTATCATAATAAATGGGTATCTATATACTTAGACTATGTGGCTTTTATTTGATGTTGTTCTGCTGTGATTTGTAGATATATTTTATATTTTTAAAGTTTGTGACAGGCTATCTGTGAATGGGCTAACCTGAGGTCATTCTTGTGGTCAAGCTTTTTTAGTTTTTTTTTTTTATTTCTCCAAGTCTTTTGGGTTTCTAATACCATGATGAGAATGGACCCCATTCATAAGTCAAAGTATGATTACAGTTCATGAAATTAGTATTGTTTCAATCTTTAATGTTAGTTAGACATACTCTTTGCAGCACCCAAAATGTGTCCATTATTGAATACTTCTTCAATTCATACTGCATTATATGTATCGGTAACATATCTAAGTATGACTGTAAATTTATTTTTATAACACCCTTTGCTCCTACTATTGTTGGAACTGTCTAGGTATCCATCTTCCATATTGCCCTTGTTTATGCCTGCAAATACTGGTATTTTATGACTTTGTGTCTCTCTGTACGTAAGACACTGCAGTCACTGGGTGTAGCAATTTCAGTGATCAGTGCTGCTTTTTTCTTCTTTTCATGGACTAGTATATCTTTTTTTCTCACATCGATTTTTTGAACTGTTGGTAATGGGTGATCCCATATGATATAAACTTAGGATCATAGGAGGTTATACTAGGCTATTGGCCCTGAGGCCCTTATAAGCCTAACCAAGAGTTTAGCCCGTATTTAGACATAATCAGCACCTGATGCCCCTGTCCAGCAGAGACATGGGTGGAATCACAGAGGTATATTTTCTATTTCCCATTCAGTTATCCAGATTGCGCGTAAAAAGGGGTAAAGAGGTATTCTGCTTGATGTGGAGAAGGAGTCTATTCCATAGATGCAGGAGTCTCTGGGACACAAATCTGTCCCACCAAAAATTATTGTTGATGTCACAGACCAGGTTGAGGCTGTGCATGTGGGTTATTCGAGTGGAGCTTGACTTGCGGATATGCAGCAGTCCCATCAAGGTGGTGTCCGTGATTGCATTGTATGCCAGAAAGAGGTCACCTCTGAGGGGTCTGTATGAAACTGAGTAGAGGGATAGGGCTTTTAGCCTATCTGTGTATGGTACATGTTTGAGGTTCTGGATTTTCCTGGTGAGGAACCTCTGTGGTCTCTCCAGCTCCTGCATGTGCTTTGCGAGGTACATGCCAAAGGAGGCATTGTACTCAATAATGGGCATTATAAGGGAAGAATACAGGGATGTTATGACCTCCTTGGATGAGATACCCTTACTTATGAGGTGGGCCATGTAGAAGGGTTTCCATACAATGGAAGCAACATAGTGGTCAAAAGTCAGGTTGCTATCAACCTGGGTGCCCAAATCCCTCACGACTGATTGTGTGCTTAGGACATTGTTATTAATGTGATAATTTGTGAGGATGTCACTCTCCCCAAAGGGGATGATGATGCATTTTTTTGGTATTCAGCTTGAGCCCATGTTTCTGGCACCAGTCATTTGTCTGAGTGAGACCATCTTAGAGATGTCCACATCACTAGTGGAATTGATGACAGCACCCAGCTTGCAGTCATCTGCAAACTTGGTCAGCCATAACCCACTGGTTTTGGCCTGCACCTCAGAAAAGTATATCCCAAATAACAGAGGCCCCAAGACAGAACCCTGGGGTATGCCGCTTGTTACGGGTCTACTGCTTGAGGTGGCTTCCCCTATTTTTGAATACGTGGGTTCTATCAGTGAGCCAGTTTGTTACCCATCTGGTAACATATGGATTGATGCCTAGTTGAGAGAGTTTATCTATTATGCCCAAGTGAGGAATAGTGTCAAAGGCTTTGTCCAGGTCAAGGTAGGCGGTGTGCATCATCTTTCCTTGTCCATGGCTTTGGTGACTGTCTCAAATAAGTCGACCAGATTTAGCAGACACGACTTTCCTTTGACAAAGCCAAACTGTATGGGATCAAGTATTTGGAGGTTGCCAATGTCCTTGTTAATGAAGTCCTTGATAATCCATTCCATGACCTTGCAGATCAGGTTAGTTAGGCTGATGGGTCTATAATTCCCGGACTGCACGACGCTCCACCTTTGTGTAAAGGGATGACAGTGGCTGTCCTCCACTCAGCTGGGATGAAGCCAGTACTCAGGCTTTGGTTGAATAGGGTGCCTAATGGTGCTGCAAATTCCTGCCTGAGTTCTCGTAGGATGCAGCCTGGGATGTTATCCGGTCCCATGGAGGCTGCACTTTTTGCCTTTGAGACAGCAGTGATGACCTGTTCCCTAGCTATAAGGGGAAGGGGGCAGGTACTGGGGATGTCCTGATTTACTGATGGGGGGCAGAGGGGTAAAGTTTTCACTGAATCTGTCAGTCAGCAAGTTTGCTATAGCTACGGCATTTGTATATGTGATGTCCTTGACCACCAGTTTAGAACAGATCTGGGTGCTTCCTTTGAGGTTACAGACATATGTGAAGAAGGCTTTATGATTGTCTCTAGTAGATGTAGCCAATTTGGACTCAAAGTTTGCTTTGGAGGATTTCACTAGTGCTCTTAATTGCTTGTTCAGGCTAAGTAGACATTGCTTCCAATTGGGCACCTGCTCCTTCTTGGGTTTGGACAGCAATTTTTTCCTTTTGTTATAGAGTTTATTTATGGCAGATGCCCACCAGACAGGTTTACTCTTCCTTGCGGAGGATGATTTAGTCCTGTCGGGTATTCCTGATTCCATTCATCTATATAAATGCTCATATAGTGCTTTGGTGTAATTTTGGATATTGGTGCCAGTTCCTACAGAGGGGGAGGGGGCTGTGAAGCTGTTTATACCATGCCTCAGGAGGCTGTAATCAGCTTTGGAGAAGTTTTTATGTCTGATCCTAGCTAGAGGGGGGTTGGGGGAGATGGTGACTTTGAAAGTGACAGCTTTATGATTGGATCTTACCAGGGAGTATGATACTATAGAGGTGCTGCAGTGGTTACTCATGTTGGTTAATACCAACTCCAAAATATTATCACATCTTGTGGGGGGTATTGACCAGCTGTTCCAAGGCATTTCCATTGACAAAATCAAGGAATCTCTGGGCATTTGTGTTCTGGCATGAGTAGTTCTTCCAGTATATGTTTGGGAAGTTAAAGTCACCCAGAATCAGGGTAAAGGGTTGAATCTTGATAGATTCGAACAGGTCCAAATAGGTAGATTTTGGGGGCTGATAGCTAGCTATGATTTGAATAGGGATCTTGTCAATGGTTAACTGCACCTGGAGTGTCTCCTGTGCGTCATACTGTTTGACCAGCCTGGAACTGTGTATCTCTTTAATGTATATTGAAACTCCACCTCCTTTGGCTTTACTGCCCACAGTTTGGGGTCTGAATGTATGATAGGATGAGTAACCAGGTTTCTGTGACTGCACAGATGTCAACATTTTCCAGAGTTAGGATTGCCTGCAATTAGTGCAGTTTTATGTTTAGACTCCTAGCATTTAGCAGGATGACCTTTAATTTGTGTTTTGTTGAAATTTTTATGTTGGTAGTTTTAACCTCATCACTTTTCCTAAAAAAAAGGCAATATAGGGGAGGCAAGAGCCTTTGCCAGAAGCCTGAAGCCCAGGTGAGACAGAGGCAGGTCATCACTGGCAAAGCATCGTAGTCTGTCGATCATATCTTCCCAGGCTGTCAGGTACTGGATCTCCATAGAATGACACCAGAAACTAAGCCAGTTGTTAAAGTTAATAATTTTATGTTTGTATCGAGGCATCATTCTGGGTGATGGCAGAATGCTGCTTAAGGCTAGGGACATACCTGCCTGGGGCACATAATCAGCGAGCTCAATCATGTCTCTCTTCATATAGTCCAGAGAGGTGTGTCTCAAGTCATTCACACAAACATGGACTATTACAGAGTCATAATAGTACCTGTTGTTGAGAGACTTGAGTAAGCATGTGATATGGCAGATTCTGGCACCTGACAGACAACTAACTGTGACTTTCTCCTTATCCAGCCTCGTGAAAGTCACATCTGTGTGTCTCACAATGCAGTCTCTTATGACTAATATGTTGGGTTTATGGTGAAGCCTTGGTGACTGTGACATAGGTGTGTGGACTATGTGTGGTGTGGAGGGCTGTGGAGATCGCATGTGTTTTTGCCTCGGAGGTCTCCTTTGTTTGGGTATGTTTATGTGGAGGACCTCCGCATATGTAGGTGTGTGTTGTGTAGGTGTGGATGATGTTTGAGGTGTAGTGATTGTGTTGACACCTTTTTGGTGCCAGATATACTGGCTTGAGTGAGAGAGAGCTTGGACTCAAGGTTCCTACTGTAATTGCATATCTCACAAATTGTGTTCTTAGGTAGTAGTAGTAGTAGTAGATGGTTGTCCATGTACATGAGGCAGTTGCTACACTGTCTCAGGATGTCCAGATCAACCAAACTGGCAGGAGAAACTGTAGGAAATTGTCCATCCATATTTGTCAGAATCTGAGGGAGACAAGCCAGGGAGACCTAAGGAGTGGGTCTAAAGCCCAAGTGCTTAAATCAAAACTAAGAGCTTAGAATAACACTTAACAATTTAGACAGGCTATAAACAAGTAGTAATAAATGCAACAGAAAAGATACAGTTGAACACTTTAAAGTGCAGGCAGCAAGTAGCAGGAAAAAGCAAAGCAAGATGAAGTAACAGAGTAGTAGGACCAAACACAAATTAGAAAAATATAAGCAGCTGAATAAAGTGCCTTTTTTAAGTAAAGAGGGAGAGAGCAGGAACAGAAGATAATTCAAGGTTAAGAGACTAAGGGTTTTGGCCTTCCCAAATGATCTCTGTATTAGGTAGAATGAGCTAAAGAGATAGGACCGGGGGGCAGATCAAATTTACAGTAGAGGTGGGCAACTGCAAAAGCCATCAGCTTTAATAACACAACAGCAATATGGTAGGAGAATGGGAGAAAAAAGTTCAGCACAGATCAGAAAACAAAATTCTGGCAGCAAATATATAAATAATTCAGTCAAGCAAAAATAAAGACAGTGCAGAACTCTGAACAGTTAAAGTGCCAAAAATATACTTATCAGTTCTATATTTCCAGATTGTTTGAGAAGCCCTCTCAGTCAGAACACAAGGAGATTCTAGCAATGATATGCAGGAATTTAAGCTTTGTAACTCATGTATTCACTGCTTGTCAGCTACTTCAATATTATAATGTTTGCACAGTCCCCACTACAATGTTGCCACATTATTATGCCTTTCAGTCAGGGGCAGCCCGTGCTATTGGACTGCTGGTCTGCAGCCCCCTCAACTGTAAAATAAAGAAATAAAAAGAAAAATAAAGAAATAAAAAGAAAAAGAAAAGATAACAAAAAATTTTAAAAATCGCAGACTTTCGCGCATGCGCACTAGTCCGGACTGCAGCTGAGACAGTCTGGAGCATGTGCAGACCGTCTCAGCAGCAGTCCAGACTGGGAAACATGAAGAACGGAGCTCCCAGAAGTCTATGCAGTTTTAAACTGCATAGACTGTTGCTGGGAACAGATCGGACCCGGACTGCAACATCGGCAGGCTGGAGTCTCGTCGGGAATCTCGCGCGATGTGCTCAAACGTGCCAGAAGGGATGGGATCTACTCGAACGCGCCAGCTATGGGATGTAATGGTCTATAAACGATGTGTGTGTGTGTGTGTGTGTGTGTCTGCACGCACACGTATGTGTGTTTATGTGCGTTAAGAGTGGCATCCTGTTGCTCAGGACTGTTTATTTCTTCCTTGTGCCTTATACATATTTCTTGTCAGAATAGGACCCCCCCCCCCTCATCCAGTGACCATGGAAAAGATAAGGCTGGTATACAAAAATGAAGGAATTGCTTCTTACACAATTGAGAATGAAAAAGATTCAATGAAGCCAAATCTAGACCATTCTGAATATGCTTGTGATTTCACTACCAGCTGAGCTACTGAAGCAGTTAGAATGAACACAGTGGCATTGATTGCATACAAATGATAAATATGGGAACTTTACACAATATCTTCCAGTTTGTGTCCTTAACTGAGAGTATTCCCAGTATTAGTCACTAGACAGACACTTTCTGAGAAGCTTCAGTTTCAGAGTTCAAAAAGGAGAGTGCAGACTGATTTGTGCCTTTGCATTTTAATTGTCTTTTATCAGTTTCATTTTCAGACAGGCCTAATTATGTTATAATATCCTTGACTATCTTAGCAATAGGCTTCAGTCACTACAAAAATGGTAAAACCATCAGCTGCTTGACTTGTTTTTATTCAAGCAGTTTTGCTAGATGTTTTATTCTTGCATTCTTTGCTCACTACCTGTTGTAGTGATGTCATGTGGCTGGAAATATTTACATTATGTGTAGTATGTGATGAGATCTGTGTCCTATACAGTGATTTATTTTCCCCGTTTTCTGATTCTGAAGAAACATTTCTTCTGTTGTGCTAGGTGTTCTTTTGCATAAGAACCACTTAACTTGCATGTATGTGTTTACAATATATGTGTACATTTGCTTTAATAAGAGTAATGATTTAATGTATTTTAGGAGTTTATATATATGAGTAGAGTCATTTAGAGCTTGAGCTGGTAGCATGCTCACTCAGTCGTATCATTACTGTAAGCAGTGGCAGCTGTTGTTTCCATTCATAACTTCTAATGCCTTAAATACAGCCCCATGACATAATGGTTAAGGTCTTCACTTTCCAGTGACAAGATACAGGGTTTGATTCTGACCTTTGGTTATTGGCTAGACTTGTTATAGTCTGCAGACTATTAATCTAATATTTGTAAGTCCTCTGTGACTTTATGGAAAAGGGACTTGTCACCTAAGCCAGAGATTGTGGGTTTGAGTCCCATCTGGGGTGATATAATATTTGGTTGAAGGGTTGCATAACACATAAGGTACTTACCTTGCAAACACAAGATGTAGGGTTTGAATCTCAAGTCAGATAAGTGACTAGGCTTAAAATGATTCACAATTGTAGTTAGCCTAGTACTGACTTAAGAACATAATTAAATTTACCAAGTCTGAGATTGCAACACAATGGGGAAAGGGCAAAAAAAACAAGTTCCTGTGATCTCAAGCAACTGCTAAGACAGCAGCTTAACGTATTTACATATAAACTTTTTTGAGTAGGTATATTAGGTGTTTGACTTTATGAATGGAGTTCCAGCAATATGGCAATATAGCACAGAGGAACAAGGTAATACTGGACTAATGAGATTCATTCTAAAAACCTGGATTCATTCCAACTGCCTTCTGCTGTAGACTATATTTCTGTTCACAAGTGAGTATAACCAGAACCAAAACAAAACTCCTTTCTTATTCATGAAACAAAGTTCTTGTATGTAATGGCTCTTACTTGATTAAATAAACAAGCAATGCCAGTCAGTTATTTATTGCTCAGGTACACCAAGAAGAATTACAATCCATTCACAACCCCTTTCTCTCATCTTCGTTCATGGAGTAGGGGTGTCACACAACATCGACAAACATCCAGAGCCATTGCTCACACTTGCCAGCTGGCCAGCACTGCCACAGTTGTTTTTTCATACCAGACTCATGCATGCATACTCACACATACAGTCGATTTAAAGAGTTCAGTCCCCCCTACTACATGTCTTTGAAAAGTTGGAGGAACCGGTGCACTTGTGGAAAATCTACCCAGACACAAGGCGAACATGCAGACTCTGCACAGAAAGCACACCAAATGAGAATCGAACTATAGAACCTCCTGCTGTGAGGTGACAATGCTACAGCACCACTCCACCATCGTGCACCCCAAATTACAAAGATAGAAATTTAGAAGGGATATAAAGCTCTCTAGGGTTTTATTTCAGCTTATTCTGCTAGTTTTGCTTAGTATTGCTGTTCCATATAATCTAATATTCCTGAAGATGAAGGGTTTACAGAGATGTGAAAATTAGACCAAAGGCTTGAAGCTTTAAGGTAAAGGATAGTATTAAGGCTGGAAGACACATATGGATGATGAGTCTTTAGATTAAGGGAATGCATAATTAATTAGTTATACAAGAGGTGGTGATAATTGCACAAGAAACCACCAACACTTATACAGCAAATGTGGGAAATTAATTTTGTGTTTGGTGCAGGAAGTAACTTGATGAGGTAGGTGCTTTGGGAGAATCTGCAAACATAGTAAATAATGAGAAAACTGAAAAACACAGCAAAGTCAGTTTTGTTGCAATGCCATGTGAAAATCGAGGGCCATATGTCAGTAGGTGTTATCTGAATAGGAAATTAAATCAAAGTTCTGTTTTCCTCTTTTGTTGGTAGTTGAGGAGAGCACTGAGCATGTCAAGGTACTAGGTCAACTGTCCCTGATTTTGGCTCAAAATGTTGCTCTTCCCCCTACTAATCCCTCCGCAATATAGCAATTTTGGAAGAAAACATGGAGGGTTTACAATTAAGAAATAACTGTAATAATCAGAGTTATAGATCACTTTTATTTCAGAAATGCATGTAGATTCTTTTATTTTGTCAGCTGCTCCAAGTTAGCAGTACTAATATTAAAGTGTCCCTTCTTTGACAGGTTCCCAGCTGTATTGTGTGGCTATTTTATATTTTTACATCACATTTTGGTCCATTTTTTATAAAATTGTGTTTTTTTTGGCAAAATTGTGGGTTTTTTTGGCAAATTAGTGACAAATCATTAAAGACTGAAGTTAGAAAATAATGACAGACATTTGAGTTTAAGATTTCATACCATTCAGAAAATTCATACTAATGCAAGACCTATTCTATTATCTTTCTAAGTTTATAAGAGCAATATTTAAAAATTGTCCTTATTTTTGGGCCTTTGTCCCACTTCTTTGTATGGCTTTGTCCAGATTTCTTGCTCTGAGGTTGACAGGTATGACAAATGTGTCAGGGCCATCACAGTCAGCCAGAGACATTTCAAATTGTGACATACTTCTTGCACCCCACTCCCCCATGTAGTGACTCTGGATGTGTCAAAGCAAGGCAAGGAGTAGTTATGCAGTGTAAATGTGCAGAGTACCCCCCCATCCAAGGTAGACACAAGTACTAGAGTGGCTTTTCATCTGTCCTTGATTTTTGCAGAATGGTCTGGTTTCTGTCATATTTTTTGTACTGTTGATTTATGCTTATTACTCAAAGTGCCTGTTGCTCTGTGTTTAAGTAGCAATATTTTAATGACCATCAGGTAAGCTTGGCTGAGATCGTAAGATGCAAGTAAGCTTTAATAAGCATACTGTTAAAGAATTGCCAACATTGAAAGCCTTTCTGTTGTTGCCATGTAGAGAATACTTAACTAGATAATGTATAAGCCTTGGATATTGAAATGCATATGACAGTATTTGTAATAAAGGACAGATTACATTATTTTAAGAAGCTCATTACACTTGGAGACTTCCAGTCATCTCTGCAGGTTTGCAGGCTTTACCCGTAAACTAAACAGAATGCCAATCGTGTGGTCCATAACCTGTACAGTAATCCTTTTAAGCAATGTATCTTGAGCTTATTTCTTGTTTGCTTTTCAATTTTACTTTGATCATGTTTTCCCCATGAAACAAGTAGATAGTTATCAGGCAGCAGGTCTGTTTTTAGATAAGAAACATTTTTACAAGTGGGGGTATCACACATTTCTATTTTCAGCATGTTACTTGGTACTTTAAAGCTGAATATAAATTATAATTAGAACTGCAGTGCAAGAAGTGGTTTGAGTTGAGTGCTACTTGATTTTGACTGGCATTCCATTAATGTATTTAAAAAGTAATTTATTTTTTCATGCCTCACAACCTTTTTGTTTCCATCTAGATATTAAGTAAGCTGTCATGCAGCCAATGCATTGAAATATTTTTATTCTTCTACACTTCATTTTGTCTTGATTGGACTCTCATAATGACGGGTTGGCACCCAGGGCAGTGTATTTAGTTAGTTTTTGTGGTTTTGAGCATAGCTCCTCCCCTTTCTAGCTGGACACACCCCTTCCCATTGACCCCACCCATTCAGCTATCTCCTGCAGCCCCCCTTTGATTTGAAGTCACCAGCTGCCACTGCTTTCAGTGTACAGTCCTTCTGCCATTAGTATATCACAACCAGCAACATGTGCAACTGTTTCCAATTCTGTTTTACAAACCTACATTTGTCTGTTTCTTCCTCATATTCAATGGACTTTGAAAACTAACGTATATGTAGTCCACTATCTTGGGCTGCCAATATTAACCTTTTGTCTTTTGGTTTAAATTCACCTCTCCTTAACCATTCATGCATTTGATTCTGATCAACATAAGGTTGTTCCAAGAGTTTTCTACACCTGCAACCATATTTATGCATTTTCCACATTTCTTGCCTTCTCATCGGATCTTTCACCTTATATTCTTTCTTTCGTTTTTTTTGGCACATTCAGTTGCTGTCTGATTTTCATCTACTTCTGGTTTGATTTTCATTCCCGCTTAACACAGATATGCTTCTGCTAAACTAAGTAGGGAGGTCATCTTAGAGTTATTCTTCTCATGTTTTAAAACTTTCACTACATTTGGGTCTTGTGAGGTCAGCAGGTATGTATGCATTCCTACGATTGTAGATCTATACATGCAATCATTTTCAAGGAGGCCCATACCTCTTTTAGAATGGGAAATATATAGTCTTGGTATGCATTGATTTTTATAAAATCATTTAATGAGCATGAAGCATCCTTCTTGTTTTCCTGTCTAATCGATCCAACACCTTTTGGGGCCAGTTAGTCACTCCAAAAACTGTAAGTTAGGACAGGAAAAGCAAATTGGTTTATAGCTTGGACTTTGTTCAATACAATAAAAAAAATACTACTGTAATTTACAGACAGTAAATCAAAATAACCCTGAGAAGTTTTGGGCAGGTTTAAATAATCTACTACATCCCGGACAAACTTCAACCCCAATCCCTGCTGCTGCTATTGATAAAAGCCCTGAAGATGTTTCTGACAGTTTTAACCGATTCTTTACTGAGACAATTCAAGCCCTAGCTAGCCAACTACCTTCTAGCTCCCCTGGTCCTGAAAGTACCACCCCCTAGAAACCTACTCGCGTTCAGCTTCTAACAAGTTGCCACTTCACTTATCTGTACCTTGATCAAAAAATTAAAACCCACTACACTTTCTGCTGATCAACTCCCTGCCAAGTACCTACAAAAATCAGCTGATGCTATTGCTTACCCCATCTCAATACTAATCAATCGAACCATAGTAGAAACTAAAATTACCACCATCTGGAAAATATCCTATGTAATCCCACTTCAGAAAGGAGGCAGCTGTACTGAATTCTCCAATTATAGGTGTTAGAAAAATATGTATTAACATATGTGTGCAATGCTTATTTTAAATAAGGGAAGATTAACACATTTTTATTCTATATGCAGCATTAGTTCTATTTGAAACTGAAAACATGCTTTTCTGAAACTGTGCTTTCTGACACTGCAAGATGCACTCTGACCTAGTTTGCTAGCACAGCAAAATATATGTTTATGCTTTGGAAATGTACTGGAAAGCGGGTGATTTTCTGCTAGGTCAGGAAATTAAATAGAGAATAATAGTAATTTCTGTAGATCCATTCATTAGGAACAATAAGCTCTGTTCGTGCTAATAAAAAAGTGCACAAGCTGCAAGAAAGTTAGATACTATAAACAATGAACTGCTTCAGAAATCTGTACTTGCATTGTGCTTGAATTAGCCATAGTACCTAGACTTGTAACATCACATAGCAAGAAAGTTATCACTAGCGCTATCTTCTCTTGCAACAAATTGAAGAGGAAACGCAGTGTGTACGACAATAAAACTTAAAGTTTAATGTAAAACAACTCACAATTACACACTCCACAAAACATAACTGGCTTGACTTAATTGAAAATATAGAGTGTAGCGCTTTCACCTATTACATATAGGCTTCATCAGAACTAACAGCTTGTTTAAAAAATTCATTTAAATAACTTTTATGGCGCGAAAAACTATGACATTATTTAAAGCTGTATTCACATTTTCGCAAACAGTATTTAGTCTACATTTTGTTAAACCCATTAAAACGTAACCTATTTAACTGTTAATTTAAAATCAATATTATAAAATACAATACTTCATGTAATCAATAATAATAAGAATGTGTCCATAATTCATTAACTGTAATAAAGATGTCTCAATTTTAAATAAACCAAAATTGTTGCCTAAAGACCTGAATAAGATATTTCACTTATTGATGAATAATTACTCAATATAATAAATATATACTCATTGATTTATATAAATGTAAATAAATACAGGCCATATGAATGCCTATTTCATCATTAGTGTGCTGATAGTGATAAAAAAGTTGATAAAAAATATATATATGTTATTTAAAAAATATATATATTATTTAAAAAAAAACATATGAATAACTAATAGTAAATATGCTGAAATCTAATAATATAATAATGATGATGCTGTTCAAGACGAATGGAAAACATTAAAAGACATTAAAAAACCTTGTGATAAATACTATAAAAACAATATAATAAATATTAGAAAACTACAAAAATACTGTAAAAAATACTGTAAATACAATAAATTAATTGTACGAAAACTACACCAAACAGAATGCAAAGAGAAATCTAAGGAAATGTATATTACAAAGAGAAAGTGACTGTCATACTAATCATTGTTGGATATACTTTATATTGTACAGTATCCTGCATGGGTTTTATTTCAGTAAACTTAATAATGGTTTAACGGCTATAGATTCATTTAAACCAGGCTCTGTGGCAGCATCGGTAAAAAGTTGCCACCAAATTTCCTTGTAACTTAACAACTCCTTACGGTTATCCCCTCCCAAACCTGGTTTGATGTGTTCTAAAATGCCAAAGGAGAATGTGTGGTCTGCTCCCTCACTTTCTACATGCCTGTATAATGCACTGTTTTTATCCTTTTTCCTGATACAATATGTATGATCATAAATTCTCCTTTTGAATGCCCTCTCTGTTTTTCCAACATAATATGCCGAGCATATTTGACATTTAGCCAGATAAATAACATAAGATGTGTTACAATTACCCCTTGCATATTTAATGACTGTCTTGTTAATGTTATCTAAAATGATCCCAGGTACTCTTGTAATATTTCGACATTGATTGCAATTGTCACATCTTTTGGTAGTTGTGACATTTCCTATGTCTCCTCTTCTAAAGTTAGTCTCTTTACCTAATTCTAGGATTTTCTTTAAATTGTCTGACATTTTATATACTATGAGGGGTTTGTTACCCAATAATTTGGACACCTGTGGGTCAACTTGGAAAATTTTCCAGTGTTTCTCCAATATTTCCTTGATTTTACTTACAAAAGGTGTATATGGGAGGATACATGCTTTCTGATATTTATTGAGACATGTTAATTCATTTTCTTTATCTCTTGTGTCTATTACCCCTAACAGAGGTAAATAGTTAGTTCCCCATCTTGATATTACATATTGTCTTACTTCTGTCAACATATTACTGTTGTACATTCTCTCCTTAAACATACCTGTGATGAATTCAATCTCTTTTAGCATTTCCTCTTTTCTAGACGTCATCCTGGCTGCCCTAATGCATTGGCCTTTAAAGATGTTACGCATCATTTTCCTAGGATGATGACTATTGAAATGTAAATAGTCATTTGAAAAGGTGTTTTTCCTATATATATTAGATTTGAAACCCTTTTCGTCATGTGATACAAATGTATCCAAATATGCTATACCATTATCACTGACTGAGTGGGTAAATTTGAGAAATTCACTGCTCTTGTTGATATAAGTGATGAATTCGTTTAAATCATCAATATCGCCTTTCCATAAGATATAAATATCATCTAAAAATCTTGTATAGTGGACAACATGAGTGAAAAAACTACTGTTGAATAAACATTCTTCCTCCCAATGCAACATTACCAAATTCGCAAAAATGGGGGCACTGGCTGACCCCATAGCCACTCCCCTACACTGTTTAAAATATTCGCCCTCAAATAGTATATAATTATGTTCCAATACTAATGTCATGCATTCCATAATGAGACATATTTTATCCCATTCAATGTTTGTGTGCTTCCTTATACTTTCACAAAACATTTCCAAACCCTCCCTACTAGGGATACATGAGAATAGGTCAATGACATCTATTGTCACATAATAAAGGTTGTTGGTATCAAGGTGGGTAGGAAATTTCCTAAGAAAGTCCCAAGAATCTTTAGCCAAGTGGGGAATACATGGATAGATGTCTTTGAGCCAGACATCTATAGCTTTTCCCAAAGGAAATGTCTTCGCCTTACTTCCTGACACAATTGGCCTGAATGGGGGGTCTTCACTATTTTTGTGAATCTTTGAAATCCCCACCAGTTCAGCCAATGTCGGATGTTGTACTTTTAAAAAATTGTAAACGTCATTGTTTATTCGATTGTCTATCCAAAACTCTTCCAAATATGAATTTATCCTTTGGTAAGCTATATTAATCTCATTAAGAGAAATTGTTTCATAGTTGCCTGTTTCTGTAAGGAGTGCATTTAATTTTGCATTATATTCCATTCTGTTGTAGATCACAATCCCCCCTCCCTTGTCAGGTTTCATAATACGGATGTTGTGATTGTTTCTAAGATTCCTTAATTCTTCTCTTTCAACCTTTGTTAAGTTATCTTTAATTTTAAATTTCCTGGCTATATTGGTAAATCTATATAAATCCCTGTGTACCTGTTTCTCAAAGAAATCTACCATAGGATTCATTAAAGGTACAAATGTACTTTTGTTTTTTAACAATGTATCACCTTGGGTCAGTTCAAAATAAGTTGTTTCATTCTTGTTCTGGAACATGATGGACAAATTCAATTTGCGTGTATACAACTTAGTTTCAACTAAATGATCGACCAAATTAAATTTTGGTGTTGGTATAAATTTCATTCCTTTAGATAAAAGTCTAAAGTGTGTATCCTCCACCTGAAAATTGGTATAATTGTATATTTTGAAATTGTCAAAACTATGTACTACTCCTTCTTTCTGTATGCAATTTCCTTGACCATTTAAATTTCTTTCCCTTTCTTCTACTAATCTATCCATTTTTCTTCTTGATATTTTCTTTGTCGTTGGTTGTAACCTTTGTTGTAATACCCTTTCTTTGTCCATGTTTTTTCCTTCCAATATTGGGGATTCCAGTTCCTCTGAAAATTCTGTTTGTACCCACCCTGATCACCATAACCTTCCTCATAGTCTTCGTATATATTACCCATCTCATTGTACCTGTTACTTCTACCAAATCTATTTGATTTTTCATAATTGTAAGATAATTTTTGTTTGTTGGGTTCCACATCTTTGTGCCACCTATATGCTTTATTCTCCTTGTATTGTACCAAGTCCCTATTTAATTTCTTACATTTTCTATCATAAATAGATTTGGATTTCTTCTCCACTATCTCAAATTGCTTGTGATATAAATTAATCCATTCGTCGAACAGTACATCATTCTCGATCTCTAAATTTAATTTTTCAGCTTGTTTGATGAGTTCCAATAAATTCTCATCATTATATTTAATCAGTAAAGTCATATACTTAAAACCACACTCATTGAATAGATCATTAAAATCCTTTATGACATCATCATTAATGTTTAAACCTAAGGGAAATTTAAATAATCTAAGTCCCATAGGGACTACTTTCAATGTTAAACACTTGTGTAAGTAGGCATTCTCAATTTTGGTATTGTCAACACTGTTCATTATCTTACCTAATTTATAAATCTTGTCTTTCAGTGTTTCATTGACCCTCTCAGAGCCACCCTTTTTGTTACGGGTTACTACTTTCCCCTTTCCAAAATTATCAAAATTAAAGTCTTGAAAAAGAAAATTATTCAAATTTGCATTAATGTTATTGTCCACTATATGCCCTTTGTTGATGAAAAAATTCTGTTCAGTACCTTTTTGGCCCTTTCGGAGCCTACTGTGTTGGCATAAGTTTTAACAGGCTTTGTTCGTTTAGGTCGCGTGCCTGTGCGAAAAATGTCTTCCTCATTGTCCTCTACCTCGTAAATTGAAAAGTCAAAGGTGAAACCTGTGGAGTCCAGCTGATGTCTTGCGACATTAGAATGAGGGACCTGTGCAGCTGGTAAATCAATGTCAGCACTAGTATCCAACGAAACTTTGTGTTGTGATACCGCTCCTCCCTCGTACTGGGCACCTGCGGTACCTCTCTGCTGAACAGCTGATCCACCAAACGAATTGCCTTTGTGCACCCCACCCGGTTCTGCAGAGCACTTGTGTGAATTCCTTTGACCAGCCGTGCATTCGTCGTTACTGTGATAACCATTGTGGTTACCTTTTTTGCGATGTGAACCCTCCTATTTCCTTCATTTTTGTAGTTCTCTGCTCCCTGGTGTTACCGGTGCTTCCGCAACTATCATTGTTGCCGTTGTGAGGACTATGCAAGAACGATAATTCAATGCCTTTAAATTCTGATTCAGTCTTTAGCATAAAGGCATTCATAGTGTGTGTGAGCTGTTTAAATTCCTTCTTAAACACCGCCAACTCGGCCTTAATGATTTCCGTGTCTAACATTTCAGACGTCTTGTCTGTTTTTGTTGCCGGTACATCTGCGTCCCCCTCCATTTACAACTACAGAAATGAGGGTAGTTGCAATGAAGAACAAATTGAAAGTACTCACTAGCGCTATCTTCTCTTGCAACAAATTGAAGAGGAAACGCAGTGTGTACGACAATAAAACTTAAAGTTTAATGTAAAACAACTCACAATTACACACTCCACAAAACATAACTGGCTTGACTTAATCGAAAATATAGAGTTTAGCGCTTTCACCTATTACATATAGGCTTCATCAGAACTAACAGCTTGTTTAAAAAATTCATTTAAATAACTTTTATGGCGCGAAAAACTATGACATTATTTAAAGCTGTATTCACATTTTCGCAAACAGTATTTAGTCTGCATTTTGTTAAACCCATTAAAACGTAACCTATTTAACTGTTAATTTAAAATCAATATTATAAAATACAATACTTCATGTAATCAATAATAATAAGAATAAGTGTCCATAATTCATTAACTGTAATAAAGATGTCTCAATTTTAAATAAACCAAAATTGTTGCCTAAAGACCTGAATAAGATATTTCACATTGATGAATAATTACTCAGTATAATAAATAACTCAATATAATAAATATATACTCATTGATTTATATAAATGTAAATAAATACAGGCCATATGAATGCCTATTTCATCATTAGTGTGCTGATAGTGATAAATAAATACTAATCAATCGAACCATAGTAGAAACTAAAATTACCACCATCTGGAAAATATCCTATGTAATCCCACTTCAGAAAGGAGGCAGCTGTACTGAATTCTCCAATTATAGGTGTTAGAAAAATATGTATTAACATATGTGTGCAATGCTTATTTTAAATAAGGGAAGATTAACACGTTTTTATTCTATATGCAGCATTAGTTCTATTTGAAACTGAAAACATGCTTTTCTGAAACTGTGCTTTCTGACACTGCAAGATGCACTCTGACCTAGTTTGCTAGCACAGCAAAATACATGTTTATGCTTTGGAAATGTACTGGAAAGCAGGTGATTTTCTGCTAGGTCAGGAAATTAAATAGAGAATAATAGTAATTTCTGTGGATCCATTCATTAGGAACAATAAGCTCTGTTCGTGCTAATGAAAAAGTGCACAAGCTGCAAGAAAGTTAGATACTATAAACAATGAACTGCTTCAGAAATCTGTACTTGCATTGTGCTTGAATTAGCCATAGTACCTAGACTTGTAACATCACATAGCAAGAAAGTTATCACTAGCGCTATCTTCTCTTGCAACAAATTGAAGAGGAAACGCAGTGTGTACGACAATAAAACTTAAAGTTTAATGTAAAACAACTCACAATTACACACTCCACAAAACATAACTGGCTTGACTTAATCGAAAATATAGAGTTTAGCGCTTTCACCTATTACATATAGGCTTCATCAGAACTAACAGCTTGTTTAAAAAATTCATTTAAATAACTTTTATGGCGCGAAAAACTATGACATTATTTAAAGCTGTATTCACATTTTCGCAAACAGTATTTAGTCTACATTTTGTTAAACCCATTAAAACGTAACCTATTTAACTGTTAATTTAAAATCAATATTATAAAATACAATACTTCATGTAATCAATAATAATAAGAATAAGTGTCCATAATTCATTAACTGTAATAAAGATGTCTCAATTTTAAATAAACCAAAATTGTTGCCTAAAGACCTGAATAAGATATTTCACTTATTGATGAATAATTACTCAATATAATAAATAACTCAATATAATAAATATATACTCATTGATTTATATAAATGTAAATAAATACAGGCCATATGAATGCCTATTTCATCATTAGTGTGCTGATAGTGATAAATAAATACTAATCAATCGAACCATAGTAGAAACTAAAATTACCACCATCTGGAAAATATCCTATGTAATCCCACTTCAGAAAGGAGGCAGCTGTACTGAATTCTCCAATTATAGGTGTTAGAAAAATATGTATTAACATATGTGTGCAATGCTTATTTTAAATAAGGGAAGATTAACACGTTTTATTCTATATGCAGCATTAGTTCTATTTGAAACTGAAAACATGCTTTTCTGAAACTGTGCTTTCTGACACTGCAAGATGCACTCTGACCTAGTTTGCTAGCACAGCAAAATACATGTTTATGCTTTGGAAATGTACTGGAAAGCAGGTGATTTTCTGCTAGGTCAGGAAATTAAATAGAGAATAATAGTAATTTCTGTGGATCCATTCATTAGGAACAATAAGCTCTGTTCGTGCTAATGAAAAAGTGCACAAGCTGCAAGAAAGTTAGATACTATAAACAATGAACTGCTTCAGAAATCTGTACTTGCATTGTGCTTGAATTAGCCATAGTACCTAGACTTGTAACATCACATAGCAAGAAAGTTATAATTGACCGGTGGTCGTCAAGGCCATCCTGTTTACTAAAAAATATTTTTTAAACTTTGAAGAGTCAGCTAGAAATGTGAGAAACATCTGTAAAGTAACAGAATTGTGAACTGGTGATGTACTACATCAGTCGTAGTGGGCAATGTCTTGAAAGAAAGCATAATAACTGTGACACTTCCTGATTTAGTCAGACAAACTCTGTAACTGCATTTTTTGTCTCCTTGCGCAAGAATAAAGATACCTGAACTGAACCTTATGCTTTTGGTCTTTTGAAGTATTTTTCTCTGTCATTTTTTGGTCCTTCGGATCGGAAACCCTCATTTAGCCTAGGATCATATGGGCCAGGTGGCATGAAACTGTGTAGGGAAGATACCACATCAGATCTTCTTCATTGAAAGACCTCCGACTGAATTGTCATGCAAAAGAGGCCAGCCACTTTTCTGATCTACAACTGAAGGCAGGTTCCGTTTGAACAGTGAGTGACCAATCGCTGAGGCTCAGGTAGGGTGAAATCTACTTTTTTCTGTTTTAGATCAGGGACTTGATTGCATTTGTTCTGTGAGAATTTTGTTAAAATTCAGGGACAGAAATATTGCTATCTTGTCATAGATCAGGGAAACAGAATAAGTAGGCAGGTAGTCTGAAGAGACTGTACACACTTGGTGGTACCACATTAAAAACAAAAGGGTTACGTAACATTTAAAAGGTTAGAACAAAATGGGTAATACGTGCACAAAAACGAAAAGACCCCAAAGCCCACCGTTAACCGAAGACGCAAAATATATGCAATCACAGCGCGCCGACAACATTAGATATTATACTAAATGGGTTAATAAATATGAATTTGATGGGAAACTTGAAAGATCCTCGCTTATCAAACTTATTAGACAGCTAAAAAATTATTCTAAAGGTTGGGTTAAAAAACAGTGTAAATTAGGAGTTCCTCAGGCACACAGGTGGATTGAGGAAGCAAACCGAAGAGAACAAAAGAATAAAAATTCAAAAGCAATGTTTCTAGACAAAGAGGATAATAACTTGGTTATAGCATCGGCCCCACTGCCCTCTCCAGTTCCGGTTCCCTTACCAGCTCCCTTACCAGAATATGAAGCAAAAGAACAAACTGACCCACCTCCACAATATCCAGTTGTTCCTATAAAACCACTACCGTTTGTTAGAGATCCTATCGAGACTAGGTCTCGAACACGTAATTTAAAAGGGGATATTGAATTATATCAAATGAATGGAAATTCACGGGCTATGAGTGAAGAGGAGATATGCCCACTCATAGAAGTACCAAATCCTCAGGCAGGACAAGAAGGGCAGGACCCAACTCTCTTAGTATACAGACCGTGGACACCGGAAGACATCCGGAAAGCAACAGAGGGAATTCCCCATCCAAAAGTTAATTTTATAAAGTTCTTAGAAGACTTACAGGGCATGAGATTAAGTTATCACTTAAACGGAGAGGAAGTAGAAAAAGTAGTCAGACAAATAGTAGGTCCAGATTGGCACATGATCAGTGGCAACTGGAATCCTCATGATGCTGCACTTAGACCCCTCCCACATAGCAGCGCAGAACTAGATAACAGAGTGAAAGGTCTGACAGACCAAATTTCTGAGAAATGGAAGCCTAGGGCAGACTGGACTTGCATTAATCAATGCATCCAACAAGAAAGTGAAACTGTTGATAGATATTTTGCCAGACTATTGGAATGTTTTAACAATCACTGTGGAATGCAGGTGCCTGAAGACCAGACACAAGATTCCCCATATGAGCAGCAGTTAAAGAATGCATTTTTGAAAGGCAGTATTGCACCCATAAGTAGTTTCATTACTAAACATATGGTAGACCATCGTACAAGCAGATTATAATCACTGCTTGAATATGCTAGACATGCCGAAAGGCATTTTAATAACAAAAAGAAAAAGAAAGCCCAAGTATTTGCTGTGGAAGATGGAGAAGTTTATTTAGTACAGTCCGGACAAAAGGGCAAAATGAATGCCCAGGGAAACAAACAATCTGATCAGTGATCAGAGGACTTTGAAGGGAGAAAGAAAAGAGGTGAGTGCTTCAAATGCGGGAAAAAGGGACACGTGGCAAGGCATTGCAGGAAAAATAAGGCAGCAGTGGAAGACAAAAACGATGAAGGTGAGGACTGACTATATGAAAGTCAGGAATCGCTAGATAGGAATAATAGAGAAAGGACAAATGAGAATGTGATAGAAGGAGCAGAGAATGTGATAACAGAGGAAGTGCAGGAAGCTACCAATAGTGAAGAAAACAAAACATTAGACCTAGCCTTACTGAGCTTAGAGCTCTATCTAGCTGACATAAAACCAGAAGTGACACTCCTGGTAGAAGGGAGGGAAGTCAAATTTTTGTGCGATTCAGGGGCATCACGAACCCTGGTACACCCCTCCAAACTACCAGAAAATTCAGAATCACATGACTTTATACTAGTAAAAGCAGCTAATGGACAGCTGTATCGGGAGCCTCTCTCCCATAACATTACAATAACAGATCCTGTTTCAGGATTAACCCAGAAAAGCAAAATTGTTGTTTCTGCAAAATGCCCAGTGAACGTTTTGGGTAGAGATCTTATGCAACTATTAGGCATAGCAGTAGTTCCAACCATGCAGGGTATGGAAGCACAGCGACAAACTAATACTTTTGCAGTGCAAACGGAAGGTGAGACATTTTACTGGTACAGCCAGGACTTAGTTACGACTGGCCCTGGAGCAGTGACTAAAGAGTTAATGAATGTAGCTATCAGTAAGTTCCCCTCCCTTTGTATTGACATACAACAGCTGTTGCACTGTACTCTGTATTATTGTAATACACCAGGACCTGACAAAGAATATGAACAAGAATTGTTTAGAAATCATGCAAACAGATTAGTACTGTGTAATTTGTACTGGGACATGAAAGGGAACAGTGTAGTTAGCTGTTCATTACCCCAGGAGTTCTTTTCACTTTACAAATCAAATCTAATCTAATGTTAGTTTAACTAAAGAGGAAGATTTAAAATGGGTAAACCTAGGAGAAAAAAATCACAAAATGGGAAAAACAGACAGAATCAGAACTGTCAGAACAGGGAATACAAAGACAGAAACTGAACTGGATAACACAAACACATCCAGCTGTACACTTGCAGTCCAGCAAAGACAGCTGAGAAGCCCTCTTATTAGAAGAGGAAGAAAAAGCTTTGTTAGACATACCAGAAACTCTCTGGTCAACAGGAAAGTCAGACGTAGGACTTATTCACACAGCAGTACCAGTTACTATCACACCAAAGTCAGCATTTAGACCACAAAAGAGACAATACCCCTTGAGAAAAGATGCAGAGGCAGGTATTAAACCAATCATAGCAGCTTTACTTAAGAAGGGAATACTGGTGGAATCTCCTGATTCGCCATGTAACACACCCTTATTCCCAGTTAGAAAAGCAAATGGAGAATGGCGTATGGTCCAAGATTTACAAGCTGTAAATGACGCAGTAATACCAAGAGCACCTACGGTGCCAGATCCACATACCTTGTTGAATGATTTAAAACCTCAACAGAAGTATTTTTCTGTGGTAGATATCAGCAATGCGTTCTTTTCTATACCGATACACCCTGACAGCCAGTATTGGTTTGCATTTACATTTCAGGGGAAGCGGTATACATATACGCGACTACCACAAGGCTATAGTGAAATCCCAATGATATTCTCACAAGAGATGGCAAGCAATTTAGTGGGATTTATCCCACCAAGAGGTAGTCAAATTTTACTTTATGTTGATGACATTCTGCTGGCCGCCCCTACCCAGCGAGATTGTAAGGAAGATACTATAGCATTATTAAAATTCCTAGCAGTTGAAGGACACAAAGTAAGCAAAAATAAATTGCAGCTTTGGAGAAAACAAGTGAAATACCTTGGATATGTAATATCCAAAGATGGCAGAACATTAGATGAGGACAGAAAAGTAGCGATCTTACAAGCACCAAAACCCACAACCAAGAAGGAAATGATGTCCTTCTTGGGTACGACTAATTTTTGTCGAAGCTGGATCCCAAACTATGCTTTGGAATCTGCACCTTTAACCGACCTGATTTTTAAGAAGCCTATGGCAGCACAAGATTTAATACAGTGGACACCAGAAGCAGAATTAACCTTCTGCAAACTGAAACAATTGATAGCATCATCATTAGTTTTAGGATTACCAAATTATCACAAACATTTTTTCCAAACTGTAGTTTGCAAGCAAGGTTATACAACATCAGCATTGACTCAACAGCATGGGGACAAACAACGCCCCGTTGCTTATTATTCATCACAACTGGACCCAGTGGTGCGGTCTTTACCTCACTCTGTACAAGCAGTAGTTGCAGCTGCAATGGCAGTGCAGGCTTTAGCCTCAGTAGTGTTATTCCGCCCTCTCACATTGAGAGTGCCTCATGCAGTCGCAATCATTTTACTGCAAGAAAAAGTAGCATATCTTTCCCATGCTAGGCATCTTTCTTGTATGACTATATTGCTGAGTCAACCTCACATGACAATTGAACGATGTACTACTTTGAATCTGTCTACCTTGCTCCCAACTCCTGTGGATGGCACACCCCATAACTGCCTACAGGTAATTGAGCAAAAGACACTGCCTAGAAAAGACCTCACAGATGTTCCCTTGGATGATGCCGAGGTGACATATTACGTGGATGGCTCATGCAAAAGGAGTCCTACAGGACAGGACCTAACAGGTTACGCAGTAGTTTCTGATACTGAGATTATAGAAGCGAAACCTCTACCACATAACTTATCTGCACAAGCAGCAGAGTTGATTGCCTTGACACGGGCATGTACCTTAGCAAAGGGTAAAAGCATAAACATTTTTACAGACAGCCAGTATGCTTTTTCTACTGTACATGTTTTTGCACAACAGTGGAAGAATCGAGGAATGGTGACATCTACTGGCACACCGATTAACCATGCACAGTTTATTTTAGATTTGTTAGATTCTATTCAGTTGCCTCAGAAAGTAGCTATTTGTAAATGCATAGCCCATACAAAACAACAAGATAGGATTTCAAAAGGCAATGTGAGAGCTGACACAGCTGCAAAGCAAGCAGCCTCAGAAGCATTTCTTTTGAACGAGGAATTACAACCTTCTGAGATTTTAGACTTAGAAATGTTCAAAACAGTGTAGACACTTACTACACAAGCTGAAAAACAAAAATGGAAAAGACGAGGAGCAATTCTCAAGGAAGGGCTGTACATCTCCAAAGAGGGAAAACCCATATTACCGTCTAATTTATTTAGATATGCAGCTTTGTTGAGCCATGGGCAGAGCCATGTCTCAACAGGGGGGATGGTACAGTTAGTGAATCGGGTATTCGCTACGTATGGGTTTACAAACTACACTAAAAAATTTTGCCTGTCATGTCACACTTGTAATAAACATCATGCACAAGGGGCATTAAAGCCCAAGCAAGGGAGTTTCCCTACACCACTGTATCTGTTTCATACTATCTGTATGGATTTCATAGAATTGAGCAAATGTGAAAACAAAAAGTACTGCCTTGTCATTGTGGATATGTTCTCCAAATGGGTGGAGGCCTTTCCGACTAGTAAACCAGATGCAGCCACTATTGCAAAGACCCTAGTTAAAGAAATTATTCCTAGATTTGGCATACCAGAAAGGATCTACAGTGACAATGGTACACATTTCGTTAACCAAACTATACAGCAGTTAAGCCAGTATTTTGGGATTTCTTTAAAACATCACTGTCATATCACCCTCAAGCTGCAGGGATAGTAGAGAGGCACAATGGAGTTTTAAAGAATAAGCTTAAAAAACTTATGGTAGACACACAAAAGAACTGGGTGTACTGTTTGCCCCTGGCACTGTTGAGCATGAGAACTGTTCCGAATGCAAAAGGATTGACACCTTTCGAAAAGATTTTCGGAAGAGCTTATTATATACCTCAGTGGAAACCTCTCTTGCCTGCAGACCAGGAAGCAGATTGGACACTTGCAGAGTATAGGAGGAGTATGCTGAATAACAAACATCTTTTACAGTTTAATTCTGTTTCAGATAAAGACCAAACTAAACCATTCGAAGTAGCAGTAGCCCCAGACACTTGGGTCTGGGCGAAGACAATCAAAAATAAGAATTGGACGACACCAAAGTGGGAAGGTCCGTATCAAGTACTGCTGAGCACGCCCACAGCAGTCAAGATTGCGGAACGTTCATCTTGGATTCACTTGACACACTGTAAACTAGTCAAAAACTTTGAACTTGATAAAACTCTTGCTAAGACACAGCAGCAGTAAAATGACAAGACCCAGAGATAATAGAAATTCTGAACAACTTTAGCAGTATATTCAGCAGTGTTGCATAATCATCTTAATAACTGCATTAGTGACAATGTTCTTTTTGCTGTGGCTTTTGCTGTGGCCTTTCTTTTCTTCAGTCACACCAGCTAGACTGAACAAACGTGATTCGACACTCATAGACTGGCATCCGAACTTTAACACTTACCAAGCAATCAAATATGTGTATGCTGAGACTTTTAATATTTCAAATTGTGGGATTTGCACAGCTATACCAACAGCATACGGGGGATTATTGACGGCTGCTGTCCCCCTAGGGGTCACTGAGACCTGGGAAAACTTGATTTTTGAGACTACACCTGTAAAATCTAGAGACAAAATTGCATTATTTCTACCTGATACACAAACAGGAATTGTATGCTTTTTTAAGAATGACACGATTCAAGTAGGTTGGAGTAAATGTAATGTGACTGTTTCTTATAAATGTTATATTAAACCTAAAAATACAGAAACAATTTGTGATGCAGATTATGACTTATACTTTGAGTCCTTGCAATAAAATTAGAAGTTATGTACCTACCATAACGTTCCATGTTAGTTGTCTTCTCTCGCCTTCTTTCTTGCTGGATGGGTTCGGAGCCGATCCTCGGCTCCGACTCGGCACTAGCTTTAGCTCGAGAACTCCTTTTACCAGCTCGAGGCAACCCTATATCCCATGATGCAAGGCGGAACTACCTCAGATCTCGTTTGGCAGCTAACTAACCCTGCTAAAGACTTATCCTAATATAATTAGGAACCATGGTTCCTAAAAGAAGTCCTCATAACAATGCTCCAGAGGAAGCAATCTAATAGGAACTCTCCAAGATCCGTCCAGGCCAGGGGGAAGGAGGGAGGGACGCAAGAAAGAAGGCGAGAGAAGACAACTAACATGGAACGTTATGGTAGGTACATAACTTCTAAATGTTAAGTTGTCAATCTCGCCTTCATTCTTGCTGGATGGGACCGCGTCCCTAGCACCTGTATCCCGGGTGGCTCAATGGAACAGACTCTTGAGAACAGTGGAACCAAAACTGGCCCTATCTCTGGAGGCCAAATCCAACTTGTAATGAGACACAAAGGTATGAGGCGTGGCCCAAGTAGCTGCTGCACAAATAGTGTCAATGGGAAGTCTATCCTGAAAGGCTACAGAAGTGGATAGACTCCTGGTCGAATGTGCTTTTGGCTTAGAAGATAGTTGTTTGCCCCTTAGAGAGTACACATAGGAAATGGTGGAAGTCAACCATCTAGATAAGGTCACTTTAGATACTGGAAGACCCAACCTGTTTTCTGCATAGGAGACAAACAATTGGTCTGATTTTCTAACTTGTTTAGTCCTATGTAAGTAGTACCTGAGCTGACGATGAACATCCAAAAAATGCAGCTTCTGTTCAGCCCTGTCAGAATAGTTAGGAAAGAAAACTGGTAGATCAATAGATTGGTTAATATTGGCTTGAGATACAACCTTGGGAAGAAAGGAAGGGTTAGTTCTGAGCGAAACCCTATCCTTATGAAACACCAGATAAGGTGAACGAATACAGAGGGCCTGAATCTCAGAAACTCTTCTTGCAGAAGTAACAGCCAGCAAAAATATAGTCTTCCATGTCAACAACTTTAAAGAACACGTAGCAGACGGTTCAAAAGGAGGTAGAATTAGGGATGCCAACATTAAGTTCAGATCCCATTGCGGAGGAGGATGTTTCACAGGCGGTTTTAGGAGAAAAACTCCTCTCAAAAAGGCTTTGCATAACCTATGAGACATGATGTTATTGTCCTGCAAGCCAACATGAAATTTGGAAATAGCAGCCAGTTGTACTTTGACTGTAGATGAAGACGATCCCGAATGAAAAACCTCCACCAGGAAATCCAAAACAGAATGTATAGGAGCGGTGAAAGGATCAATATTTCTGGCGTTTGCCCAAATAGAAAAACATCGCCACTTGCTAGCATAAACAGTTCTAGTGGACGACTTTAAAGAAGACACTAAAATGTCTCTGACTGAGTCAGAAATCATTGGTAGCCTGGCTAGGGAAGGAAGTGGAGCAACCAAGCAGTGAGGTTGAGAGAATGAATGGCCCGGTGCTGATGACCCGACTGGTGGATCAAAAGATCCGGAACTGGGACCAGATGCCAGGGCTGCACCAGAAGGTGATGATGTAGAGACGGAAACCAAATTTGTCGAGGCCAATATGGAGCAATGAGGATCAATTTGGCTCTCAGAACGGTGGCTTTCTGAATGACTTGTGGAATCAATGGAAAGGGAGGAAAAGCATAAAGAAGTCCCGAGGCCAATCCTGGGTTAGAGAGTCTCTCAAGGGTTGGCCTGGAAGAGGAAATAGTGTGAAGTAATCTGGGCACTTGCTGTTTTGAGGGGTAGCGAAAAGATCGCAACAAGGCCTGCCCCACTTCAGAAAAATCTGATCCACTACAGACTGATTGAGAGACCACTCGTGAGGCATCAGAATAGATCTGCTTAGCCTGTCCGCCAATAGGTTGGACCTGCCGGGATGTGCGTTGCTATCAGAAACCGCTGAGAAGAGATCGCCCATTGCCAAAGTCTGAGAGCTTCTCGACATAAGGGATAGGACCTAGTTCCGCCCTGTTTGTTGATGTACCAGACCACGGACATGTTGTCCGTCTGTACTGCAATAGTCCCTGTGGGAAGAAAGTCGTCGAGGGCTTGCAACGTTAAAAGCACTGCTCTCATCTCCAGGACATTTATGTGCAGGTGGTATTCTATGGGTTGCCACGTCCCGTGGACCATCCTGCCCTGATAATGCCCCCCCCACCCAATCAGAGAGGCATCCGTGGTGACTGTGGCAACTGGAGGAGGGGGAACAAAGGGTCGGCCCTGATGAAGAAGAGGGGAAGATATCCACCATCGTAGATGAGCCCTGCAAGACTGTGTCACTAAGATCTCGTGTCTCATGGGCAGATCGTGGTACAACCACTGCGTGAACAACATCCACTGCAGGAGACGCATGTGGAAGCGAGCCAGTGGAAGAAGAACAATGGCTGCAGCCATCAGGCCTAGAACTTTCAAGACAAACCTGGCTTTGACCTTGTTGCTTTGTAACAGAAGCTGAACAAATTTCTGGATGTCCAGAATCCTTTGATTTGTTAGCCTGGCTAACCTTTTGAAGGTATCTAACTCTGCGCCTATAAAGGTGATACATTGGCAAGGCAGCAGAGAGGATTTTTCGAAATTCACCGAAATTCCTAGACTCTTGCAAAGCTGTAAGGTGTAGTCTCTGGACCGAAGAAGCTGATCCTTGGAGGTGGCGGAGAGGAGCCAGTCGTCCAAATAAGGAAACACTTGGAATCCTCGACGTCTGAGGTGAGCTGTGACCACTGCCATGCATTTGGTGAACACTCTGGGGGCTGAAGTGAGGCCAAAGGGCAGTGCTCTGAATTGGTAATGACTGGCTCCCAGCGGCGGAGAAACCTTCTGGAGCGCCTGTGAATCTTTATATGATAGTACGCATCCTGAAGGTCTATCGAGCACATCCAGTTGTCCTTGCCCAGAAAGGGCAGAATGGATTGCAGCGTGACCATCCGAATCTTGCCTTTCTGACAGACTTGTTTAGTCTGCTTAGGTCTAGTATTGGTCTCCAATCTCCCGTCCTTTGGGGACCAAAAGAATCTTGAGTAGAAGCCGGATCCTACTTGGTCTGCCGGCACTGTTTGGATGGCTCTTTTTCCCAGGAGTTTTGAAACTTCCTGTTTTGCCAAATCCCTTTGACCGGGTGAGATGTCTGGAAGGGATTGTAGAGGTACGGAAACCTTTCAAGGGGATTTTGTAACCCTCGGATATAATCGACTGTACCCACTTTTCTTGTGATAGGGATTGCCAGGCTACTGGGTACAGCGAAATTCTTCCCGACTGCCTCCAAGGGTGGACAGTCGGGCAACACCTCAGGGATGCTGAAAGGGCTTCTCAGGAAGAGGCTCCCTGTTGCCCTGGTTCTGAGGACCCCTGCCTCTAGGGCGTCTATTATTGTTACCCCTCTGCCTCTGGGGTAAACTGACCACGTGTGTCCGTGTAGCTCCTTGGGCTTTACGGAACCACATCTTCCCTCCCTTCTGACCCTTGGGATATGGTCTAGAAGGAGTGGAAAACTGGACTCCAACGGCAGAAAGAGTTTTACCGTCCTGTTCACATCTGGTCAAAGTATCCTTCACCTGAGGTCCGAACAAAGCCGAACCGTCAAAGGGTGTTGGTGAAGGACGCCTTAAAGGGTCCATAAAATTACACAGCCGCATCCAGGCTTGGCGTCTAAGAGCAACACCTGTGCCTGCGGCCCTGCTCGTTCCATCGGCTGCATAAGATATGAGCCGCATGGAGGAGTTGGATATCGAATTCAGGATAGCTAGCTGAGAGGCAATCTTTTCCTGAGCCCCAGCAGCTGAAGGATCCTGGACTACTTCTCCCAGTTCCTTGAGAATATCTCGTTGAAGCCTGGTGAAGTGACAAAGGTAATTCAGCGAACGCATAGCAAAGGTCGCTGAAGAAAACATTCGCTTTCCATACCTGTCCATGGTCCTAGAATCCTTATTAGGAGGATGGACAGGTACTGAAGGATCCGCCAGTTCCTTCTTAGTGGCTGCCGCCACCACCATAGCATCCACAGAGACACCTTTGGACAGGAACTGTTTGTCCGAAGGGGCCGTGATGAACTTGGATGGTCTCCTGGGGACAGGTTCCACAGAATCTGGAGCCACCCACGCCTTCCGAGCCACTACCTGCATGAGTGGGTCGAAAGGCGGAGACACCCAGGAGGTGGAGGGCCGGGATCCAAAAGCCTCCAGGTATACCGACTCATCCTCGGAGGGGTCAATGGAGGGCCAATTCCCCCTCTGTTTGAGGAGCTCAAGGATGTCTGAAAATGAGACATCCTCAGAGGGGGACCGTGGGGAACCCTCCGACTCATCTAAGTCGGTATCTGATGTAGTAGACTCAGGGGAGTCTGTGTGTTTCCTCTTACATGTCCTCTTCCGAGGGGGTTCCCCTGCAGGGTCAGGAGAAACCTCGGAAGAGGAGGAAATTCCCAGTGGGGAAACCTGGGGCGATGGATCCCTGGGCCTGGGAGCAAGAGGCTGGCAAGAGGCATCTGCAGGCACTGATGAGGGAGGAGCTAGAGGGATAGACCATTGACCAGGCTCAGAGGCCAGGACACTCCTCATCACCTCAAAGGCTCCTCTCCCCGGGAGACCTGAACACACCCGCTCCGAAGAAACAGGAATGGTCGGCTCCAAGGAGAGAGAAGGCTCCGAGGCCGATGTCGGCGCCGAGCTTACCAAAGCCGAAGCTCCAAGAGGGAGAGCGGGGTCGGACAAGGGTCCGATGCCACTAGCCTCCTCGGAGCCGACAGTGGAAACCCGACGACCGGATCCCTCCAAGGAAAGTCTCAAGGAGGAGATCGGAGCCGAGGATGACGGAGCCGAAGGATGTATCGGTTCCGGCATCGAAACAGTCACTGTCCCAAGAAGCTCCGGCTCCGAACTCTGGTGTGGAGTCGGAGGAGGAATCTCAAGAATCGGGGCTATAGCCGAAGTCTGTTGAGATGGGCTATGGAGCATTTGGGCCAGTGCCTGAGATTTCAACAGCCTGCTTACCACCCTCTCCAAATCGTGGTCAGACAGCCTGGAAGATCTCGAAGATCGGCTCGATGGCTCCGCTCCGACAAAAGAGGAGACCCCGGAGCCGAGTGAATACTTAGTATCGAAGGGGACCGGGATCTTTTACGGGCCGGAGCCATCGGAGCCGAAGTCCCTTGAACCCCAGATGGAGCCGAGGATCTCTCGGCTCCGATGCTGGATAAAGTGTCGGCTCCAGCCGGAGCCGACAAGGCAACAGTAGTCAGGGTATCGGAGCCGGCCGGCACCGAACACACTACTCTAGCAGAAGAAGTATCGGCTCCAGCCGGAGCCGATGTCGGCTCCGACGGAGCCGGAGCCACCGGAGGAGGCTTGGACACTGTAGCCTGAGCCTTCGGTGGCTTAAGAGGTTTTCCTGCCCCTTGCTTAGGAGGAGAACCTTCAGGTTTTAACAAACCTCGGAGGATCAATTTGTTCCTCCTTTCCTGCAGGACTCTCTGGCTAAAGGCATGACACAACGCACAGGAGTCCTGCAGGTGCAAAGGCCCCAGGCAATACACACAAGAAGTGTGACCGTCTGTCAGGGACATTTTCTGACAGCACTGGTCACACTTCTTGAAGCCTGAGACCTTGCCTTCCCTAGACATCCTAAAAGGATATACCCAAACAGTCCCCACAAACACACAACTTAATCCCTACACAGACACACAGGAAGGGAATAACTTGGGGAACTAGGCCTGACTAAAACTTTAACTGAAAAACTATTTTAAAAGTTTAAAAAGGAAGGGAATAGGGTGGGCTGTACTAAATACAGGCTAACCTAACACTGAAGGGAAATTAAACCCCTAACTAAACTTTTTCTTCTTTAACAAGAAAAAACTTACCTCAGCTGGCAAAGGAGACCTCTTTCGCTAAGCGGCAAACGAGATCTGAGGTAGTTCCGCCTTGCATCATGGGATATAGGATTGCCTCGAGCTGGTAAAAGGAGTTCTCGAGCTAAAGCTAGTGCCGAGTCGGAGCCGAGGATCGGCTCCGAACCCATCCAGCAAGAATGAAGGCGAGATTGACAACTTAACATCTGTCAGTAATATACAACATAATCCTGTTCTATTAAAGCAACTGTCTATTATAGATAAGAAAATGTTTCATGCAGGGAAGGTGTATATCAATACTAAGGTAGAAAACTGTTATTTCATATGTGAGAAAAAGGCATACAAATGGTTGCCTGAGAATTGGTCTGGCAGTTGTTTTTTGGGTTACCTGGTCCCGGCCATACGACACACTACAGCTTTGCCTCATGGGAGAATTTGAAACGTCAGAGACGTCGCAAAGAAACCTGAAAATCCAATCAAGAAACCTGAGAATCCAGTGGGACAGATCGTAGCAGGCTGGAGAAACCATAACTCCATGAAAGACAAAAGTAAACTAGCACACATGGACTTGAGTGACACTATCATATCCTGGGCTGGCATAGCCCCTGCATATGGTGCAGTTAAATCAATTTGGGAACTGAGAAAGCTATCCAAACTTCTCAAGGTCATGAGCAATGCAACTTTTTCTTCTCTTGAATTAATGACTGATGAACTGAATGCAATGAGAACTGTGGTGCTTCAAAACCGCATGGCTCTTGACTTCACCCTAGCGGCGAGAGGTGGTACGTGCGCTTTAATCAAAGATGAGTGTTGTTTGTTTATTCCCGACAATAAACACAAGATCAACGATCATTTGGAAGTGATCCAGCAAGTGTCAGACATGACCAGGCCAGGCCCAAACCCACTGACTGACTTTTTCCAGAATTTGTTTGGGGGGTGGGGTTCCATCCTAATGAACATCCTGATTGCCATTTGTGTGGGATTACTTCTGTTAGGAGCATGTATTTTCTGTGGTATTCCCTGCATGAAAAAATTAATCAAAGATTTTATAGACATGTCAGTTTCCGAGACTTTGTATCAAAGTACTGAAATTGAAGAACTGTTGAAAAAGGAAACACTTTCATAAGTTTAAACTGAATGACTCTCTTAGCTGCAAATCCTCAAAGGAAGAGGTTAGGAGAAGAAACAAACTGTTTATGCTTTTGAAATAGAATAAAAAGTATTAACAGGGGGGAAATGTTAGAAAAATATGTATTAACATATGTGTGCAATCTTTCTACCTTAGGTCAATTTAAAACTAGACTCAAACAACATCTGGCACTTAACTGGCTATGTCAATGTATCAAGCCTGACTAACTCTCTCTAGAATGTGCAAAAATCTGTTAACCAGCTTACTGTGTAATTTAATTTAATCCTGACTTAACACTCGGGATTAACTCTAACCTGTGGAACTTGTTTAACTTGCTTACTTATGTAATCACTGTAAATAGTCTGTTTGTAATGCTGTATCTGCTTACCCCTGGAGCTTTTCTCCCTGGGCCTCTGCTGAAAATGGACATGTATCCAGTCGGACTATCCCGGTCAACAAATGTAAAATAAAAAAAATAAAATAAATTGTTCCTAGATGTCAGTGTTGTTTTCAATATTTTTAGTCTTCTAAAATATTCCTAAGTTTTATTCGCATTTGTTCATGTTTTATTGTTGATCCTTCATCAGGTCCCAAATATTTTTACACTCCCTCTTGCTCAAGTGCTTTTACATCACTTTCCTATCCAAGGCTGATGGTTACTTTGTGCTGCAGCTTTCCTGCTTTTACGGTTGCTTTTGCACATTTATCAAGACCAAATGACAGTCTTATATCATCTGAAAAAGTTTTGACCACTGGCAGTTGTACTTTCAGTTCCTGTTCTGGTGAACTATACAGTTTTAAATCACCCACAAAAAGAACATGATAAGTCTTTACACTTTGTTGCTGTCTGGGAGCCAAATTGTAGCTGTGACCTAATCTGTTACATAGACAGTTTAATAGACTAAGAGCAAGACAAAAGAGCAGCAGTGACAAAGACTCACCCTGTAATATCCCCCTTTGAATTTTTATCCCTTGAATAATAATTTTTCCTTTATCACAGCTCAACTGCAAAGTGGTTTGCCACTGTTTCATGGTCACTGTAATGTAATTAATCAGTGAAGGGTGTATCTTATACATTTTAAGCACTCTTTTATCCATGAAAGTGGAATACTGTCAAATACTTTTTTGTAGTTTATACATGCCTTACCTAGATTGTTTCCCTTTTAACAATCTTTCTTTATGACATTATTTAACAACAAATGATCTTTTGTTTTATATGAATTTCTTTTGTTACCCTGTCGTTCTGTTGTCATGATTGAGTTTTCTTCCAAATGACTATAAACTGTCAGCATCAGTTCCAGTGTATAGTTTATACATCACTGGAAGGCAAGTTATTGGTCTATAATTTTTAGGACAGCTTGCAGGTTCACTCTTAAGTAGTATTGTTTTTCCTGGTGTTAACCAGGTTGGTATCTGTTCAGTGTGCACATATAGATAGTTCTTACTCATGGCTAAATCTTTATGTAAAGATGTTAATACCTTTAGCCAGAAGTTAGGTACTGATCTGGGCCTTTGGTTTTCCAGTTAGGAGCTTTTCTTAACTTTGTTTTAATCTCTCTGGCTGTTACTTCATCCCATTTCATATCCTGTACATTTTAACTTCTTATTCTTTCTTTCACTTCTTCTATCCATTCAGCATCTTTGTTATGTTCTGCAGGATCTTCATAGATATTTCTCCAAATCTATCTATTTCATCTTTTTTGGTGGTGTTTCAATTCATTTTGCCTTGTTTCCCAGTTCTCTATAAAACTTTTTGAGTCATCAATAAATTGCCTATTTTGTACTTTTCCTTTATATTTATCGGCATATATTCTAAGATTTTCTGCCTGTGCAGATATTTTTAGTTCATTATTTGCAACAGTGCACAACAGATACCAATCTGTTCTGATACTATGCATTGCTTTTATCACATCTATCCATCTGAGTATTTTTTTTTATCTGTTTCCTTTTCTGTACTCCTCTAACAGTGACTCTTCTTGTCTTAATTGCTTTTTAGTTTTCTTTATTTGATTCTTCCATGATGGAATTTAATTTCTCCCCTTCTTTTCCCTTACTGCCCTGTGTTTTTTGTGGTAAGACCTTATCTGTTATTAATTTAGCTGCAGTGTAATATATCCTATTTACTTCTGTTATACTGCATGAATCTCTATGGACATTCCTAATTACTGTCAGAAACTGATTTGTTTTATCAAACTTCTAACTTTTGGGGTTTTACTGACTTTCTGTAGTTTATTTCTTTCACTGATGTTAATATGTCTGCCCATCTCTATCAAAATAAGCAACTCTTCTCTTAGATAATTTTCTTCTAAACTTGGGGCACATTCTTTGTTCTCCATTTTCTGCGGGCATTCCACAGAAAGTTCCAGAGCATCTTCCTCTACCACATTCTGTTCAGTTTCATTGTGTGTCATCCGTTGCTCTTTTATATGGGAACTCACTGGCCTATCAATTCACAACATTGACTATGTCAGAGTTGTCACAGTTCCTGTTCCTTCCCTTGCTGTGCAGCTCCAACTGAAATTTTGCACTGGTTTCCTTTGAAACGCTCCAGAGTATCTTCATATGGCAACTGATCAGATGTTTCCTGCTCCGCTGATTTATCTGCTGTGATGTTATCAGAGTTAGAGTTTCTACACTAAATCCTTCAATTAGCAGGTAATCCATAAATAGAAGTTATGTTCTTACCATAACGTTCCATGTTAGTTGTCTTCTTCTCGCCTTCTTCTTGCTGGATGGGTTCGGAGCCGACCTCGGCTCCGACTCGGCCACTCTAAAAGCTCGAGAGTTGGTTCCACCGGCTTGAGGCTCCCCTTATATCCCACAATGCTAGGCAAGAGTTACCTCAGATCTCGTTTGTAAGCTAACCCAGCTTATATCAATAACAGTATAACTGTAAATAGAATCCACCTCTAACAGCAGGAAGAAAAGGGTGACCTACATCCTGAAATAAGAAATATGCACAATAGCATATGACTAAGAAAGAGGTGGTAGAAAGAGAGGTCACGATCACAACTCCTCTAGGTCTGTCCAGGCCAGGGGGAAGGAGGGTGGGGCCTAAGAAGAAGGCGAGAAGAAGACAACTAACATGGAACGTTATGGTAAGAACATAACTTCTATATGTTAAGTTGTCTATCTCGCCTTCATTCTTGCTGGATGGGACCGTCCCTAGCACCTTGTCCCGGTGGCCTAACGGAACAGAGCCCTGAGAACAGTGGAACCAAAATTAGCTCTATGCCTAGAAGCTAAATCCAACTTATAATGGGAAATAAAAGTGTGAGGAGTAGCCCAAGTAGCCGCTGCACAAATGGTGTCAATAGGCAGTCTGTCTTGGAAGGCTAAAGAAGTAGCCAAAGCTCTGGTGGAATGGGCTTTAGGTTTATTAGGCAGTTTTGGTGTCTAATCTCATAAACAAGGGTAATCAGAGACGTTAGCCATCTGGATAATGATACCTTTGAAACTGGAAGTCCTTTTCTGCTTTCCGCATAGGAGACAAACAGCTGATCAGATTTTCTGAATTGTTTCGTCCTGTCCAAGTAGTACCTTAATTGACGATGAACATCCAGGCAGTGTAATTTTGTTCAGACCTATTTGAATACTCTGGGAAAAAGACAGGGAGGTCAATGCTTTGGTTTAGATTTGATGTTGAAACCACCTTAGGCAAAAAGGACGGGTTAGTTCGTAAGGAAACTCTGTCCTTATGGAACAAAAGATAAGGAGAACGACAACTGAGTGCTTGAAGTTCTGAAATTCTTCTAGCTGATGTGATAGCCACCAGAAAGAGAGTTTTCCATGATAATAATTTCAAGGAACATGAAGCTGCAGGTTTGAAAGGGGAAAGAATCAAAGAAGCAAGAACTAAATTTAGGTCCCAAGGAGAAGGAGGATTTCTTATAGGAGGTCTGAGAAGAAAAACTCCTTTCAAAAAGGCTTTGCAAAGTTTGTGGGACATTAGGGCAGATTCAGAAATGCCCACATGAAAATTAGAAATAGCTGCCAATTGAACCTTAAGAGTAGATGGAGATGAACCTGCATGGAAGAGTTCAGCTAGAAAATCAAGGACTAGTTGGATGGAAGCGGTGAAAGGATCTATGTCCTTTCCTTGTGCCCAATATGAGAAGCGATTCCACTTACTCAAACAAATCTTTCGAGTGGAAGATTTATGGGAAGCTATCAATATATCTCTAACCGAGTGAGATAATTGAGGAAGCCTGGCTACGGTTGGAACTGGAGGAACCAAGCAGTGAGGTTCAGAGAGGGGAGGGAGCGATGAAACTGACCCGACTGGTGGATCAAAAGATCTGGAACTAGGTCCAGATGCCACGGTCGCTCCAAGAGAAAATGATGTAGAAAGGGGAACCACACTTGTCGAGGCCAGTAAGGAGCAATGAGGATCAATGAGGCCTTCTGAGCGATAGCTTTCTGTATTACTTGAGAGATCAGAGGGAAAGGAGGAAATGCATACAGAAGTCCCGGGCCAAACTTGGACTAGAGCGTCTCTGCTGGGTTGGCCTGGTAAAGGGAATAGAGTGAAGTATTCTCTGCACTTGCTGTTTTGGGGAGTAGCAAAAAGATCGCAGCAAGGCTGACCCCACTTGAGAAATATCTCTCTCACTACAGAGTCTTTCAGAGACCACTCGTGAGGCATGAGTATAGCTCTGCTCAACTTGTCCGCAATGTGATTGGACTTCCGGGATGTGCGTTGCTATCAGAAAACGCTGAGAAGAAATCGCCCATTGCCACAGTCTGAGTGCTTCTCGACACAGGGGTATGATCTGGTTCCGCCTTGTTTGTTGATGTACCACACTACAGACATATTGTCTGTCTGGATTGCAATCGTTCCCAAGGGAAGAGAGTCTTGAAGGGCTTGCAACGCTAAAAGCACTGCTCTCATCTCCAGAACATTTATGTGCAAGTGGCATTCGTTTGGTTGCCATGTGCCCTGGACTGTCCTGCCCTGATAATGCCCCCCCCCACCCGATCAGGGAGGCATCCGTTGTCAGAGTAGCAACTGGAGGAGGTGGAACAAATGGTCTTCCGACAGGAGCTGGGGAAGACATCCACCACATGAGATGCTTTTGCACGCTTGCGTGATCATAATGGTGTGAGACATTGGAAGTTCCTGGTATGACCATTGAGAAAAAGCATCCACTGAAGGATCCGCATGTGGTATCTGGCCAATGGGAGGAGAGGTATGGCGCTGCCATGATTCCCAACACCTTTAGAACTAACCTGGCTTTGGCTCTGTTGTTGTTGAGAAGAAGTGACACCAATTTGTGAATGTCTGATATCCTTTGGTTCGTTAGCGTTGCAGACATGTTTATAGTATCTAAATTTGCCTATGTAGGTAATAGTACGACAAGGCGACAAAACAGACTTTTCGCAATTTATTGAAATACCCAGTTTTTGACAAACGCGAAAAGTATAATCTCTGGCCATCAGAAGGAGATGCTTGGTGGGAGCTGTGAGAAGCCAGTCGTCCAAATATGGAAACACCTGGAATCCTTGTCGTCTCAGGTGAGAAGCTACCACTGCCATGCATTTGGTAAACACCCGGGGGGCAGTGGTGAGACCAAAGGGCAGGGCTCTGAATTGAAAATGACTGGTTCCCAGCCTGAAGCGGAGGAATCTTCTGGAGCGTCTGTTCATTTTTATGTGATAGTACGCATCCTGAAGGTCTATAGAGCACATCCAGTTTCCTTTTCCCAATAGGGGAAGAATGGATTGCAGCGTGACCATCCGAAATCTTGTTTTCTTGACTGATCTGTTCAAGATACTGAGATCCAAAATTGGTCTCCAGTCCCCTGTTTTCTTTGGAACTAAAAAGAACCTTGAGTAGATTCCGGATCCTTGTTGGTCTGCTGACACTGGCTGAATTGCTCTTTTTGCAAGCAGTTTTGAAATTTCCGAAGCTGCTATATCCCTTTGAGCGGGTGGAACATCTGGAAGGGATTTTTTTGACTGATTTGGAAAACGAAGAAAGGGGATAGAATAGCCTTCGGAAATGATGGACTGTACCCATTTGTCTTGAGTCAGGGATAGCCAGGCTTCTGGGTACAGTGACAATCTTCCCCCGACTACCTCCGAAGATGGGCAGTCGGGCAACACCTCAGGGATGCTGAAAGGGCTTGTCAGGAAAGGCTTCCCGATTGCCCTGGTTCTGCGGACCCCCCCTGCCCCTAGGGCGACGTCTACCATTGTTATTCCCACCTCTGCCTCTGGTAGGAAAACGACTCTGTGCATCAGGCGAAGTCCCTTGAGATTGTTTACGGAACCACATCTTTCCACCCTTCTGGCCTTTGGGGTAAGGCCTAGAAGGAGTCGAAATGCGGACTCCGACGGCAGAAAGGGTCTTGCCATCAGTCTCGCACCTAGTCAGGGTTTCTTCACTTGAGGACCAAAAAGAGATGATCCATCAAAAGGGGAGTTCGTGAAAGACGTCTTGAAAGGTTCCACAAAGTTGCATAGCCGCATCCAGGCGTGCCTACGTAAGGCTACCCCTGTTCCTGCGGCTCTGCTCGCTCCATCGGCCGCATAAGAGAGGAGGCGCATGGAGGAGTTGGAAATGGAATTAAGGGTAGCCAGCTGCGTGTTCATTTTCTCTTGGAAACCCGCAGCTGTAGGGTCCTTCAACATTTCACTCGCTTCCTTGATCAAGTCCCTTTGAAGTCGAGTGAAATGGCACAGGTAATTCAGCGACGCATGGTAAATGTCGCTGAGGAGAACATCCGCTTCCCGTACCTATCCATGGACCTAGATTCCTTGTTAGGTGGATGGACAGGCACTGAAGGATCAGCCAGTTCCTTCTTTGTGGCGGCAGCTACCACCATAGCATCCACAGAAACTCCTTTTGATAAAAATTGCTTGTCTGATGGAGCTGTGATGAATTTGGAGGGTCTCCTGGGAGTGGGGTCCACTGAATCAGGAGCCGTCCATGCCTTCTTAGCAACCACCTGCATGAGGGGGGGGACACCCAGGAGGTGGAAGGACGAGAGCCAAACGCCTCAAGATACACAGATTCGTCCTCCGAAGGGTTGAGGGCTGGCCAATTTCCCCTCTGTTTAAGGATCTCCAGAATGTCTGCAAATGAGACATCTTCAGAAGGGGAACGGGGAACCCTCAGAATCATCCAGATCTGTGTCCGGCGTGATAGACTCAGGTGAGTCAATGTGCTTCCTCTTGCACTTCCTCTTCCGAGGGGCTCTTCTGCCAAATCAGGAGAGGCCTCGGAAGAGGATGAAATCCCAAAGGGGCTCCTGAGGAGCTGGCTCTCTGCGGTCCGGGATGAGGGAGTGAGTCGACTTACCCTGAGGCAGCATAGAGGGAGGGGCTGACGGAGCCGACTGTGGAGTAGAGCCAGGCTCTAACACACTCCGCATGACCTCGAATGCACCCCTGTCAGGCAGAGCCAGAGGTCCCGCTCCGAGGAGCTAAGGACCCCCTCGGCACCGACAGTGATGGCTCGAGGCCGATGTCGGAGCCGAACTCACCAGCGCCGAAGCACCGAGAGGGAGAGGGGTCGGACAAGGGTCCGATGCCACTCACCCCTCGAGCCGACGAGGAGGTCCGGCGCCGAGATTCCTCCACGGAAGAAAACGGAGCCGGACGCGGGCGAAGACAATTGTCTCGGCTCGAAGTGACCACAGTCTCGGTTCCGACACGACCCGGCTCGAACTCAAAAGAGTCGAAGGAGGAAAGAGTTGATGGACGGGGCAGGCACCGACTGATGAGTCGGGCTCTGAAGCATCTGGGCTAGTGCCTCGGACTTAAGTAGTCGACTCACCACCCTCTGAAGGTCATGATCGGAAAGCCTCGATGACCTAGAGGAATGAGACCTTTGGCTCCGTTCAGGCAGCAGGGGAGATCCTGGAGCCGAATGAACGGAGCCAAGAGAAGGTGACCTAGACCTCTTTCTGGTTGTCGGCTCCGAAGATCTTGTCCGAGCTGACACGGGTACCTCGATAACCTCGGCTCCAGCCGGAGCCGAGGAAGCCACAGAAACTGTGGACTGAGTCTTATCGGCTCCAGCCGGAGCCGATAAAGGCAAAGGTTGAACAACCTGAGGTCTCGGCTCAGAAGCCGGAGCCGAAGACCTCGATGCCTTAGAGGGCTTTCCTGTTGAAACTGACAGGGAATCCTCTGGTTTTAACAAGCCTCTCAGAATCAACTTGTTTTTTCTCTCCTGCAGGACCCTGGGGCTGAAGCCATGGCACACAGCACAGGAGTCCTGCAGGTGCAAAGGCCCCAGACAATAGACACAAGAAGTGTGAGCGTCTGTCAGAGACATTTTCTGACAGCACGCATCACACTTCTTGAATCCAAGACCTTTGCTTCCTTTGACATTTTCCTAACTGACAGGTGTACACTAACACACACCCAAACACACAGTTATACCCTGTCAGAAAAATTATTAATACTAAAAATAATAACAATTTTAGTAAAATACTAATAATTAAGCACAAAAAAGTTAAAGTAACTACACAAACACACCCTAGGGAAGGGAAGGCCAAAGGCCCAAGGGAAGAACCAACGGTTCTTTTAATAAGAAAACGGGAAAAAATAGGGTCGGGGATAAAGATCTATATCCTACACTAATTTAGGAAGAATTAAAGTTAAAAGGGGAAAAAAGGAGTAACTTTTTGTATAAAAAAGCTAACACTCACCAGGAACCGGTAGAAGCAACCAACCTCGAAGCTGTAGCGGCAAACGAGATCTGAGGTAACTCTCGCCTAGCATTGTGGGATATAAGGGGAGCCTCGAGCCGGTGGAACCAACTCTCGAGCTTTTAGAGTGGCCGAGTCGGAGCCGAGGTCGGCTCCGAACCCATCCAGCAAGAATGAAGGCGAGATAGACAACTTAACATCCTCAGTTTCTATTACTTCTTCTTAACTTCTCCATTACTAATCCTCTTTTCATATTTTTTGTATTGTAAATTTTTTCATAGCCTGATGCCTTTGCCTATATTTCTCTACAAATATCTTTGGTGCTGCACTTTTTGTATTGATTAGTTTTGCTTTCTCCTTTGTATAAATATTGCACTATATTAAATCTCTTTTATTTCCCATTCCCATATTTCTTCTTCAGATGTTTCCTGCTCCTCCTGTTTTTCTTTACATGGGAGACTCATTATTCCATTATGCTGTGATATAATCCGTGTTAGACTTTCTACACTAAATCCTTCACTTCACAGACATTCCATACTTCAGCTTGTATTTTTTAACTTCTACTTTGTTAATCTTCTGTTCTACGTTCCCTCTTTGTGATCTTATTTTTGTTGTATTGTGAAATTTTCCATATGTGGATGCCTTTGCCTGTATTTCTCTCAGAATATCCTTGAGGGCTGCTTTTTTGTATTGATTCATTTGGCTTTTTCCTTTGCATACATATTGCATTATATCAGATCTCTCTTTCTTTCCCATGTCCATATTTCTTTTTTATACCTTTCACAAATCTCTAAATTTTGTTCTTTATACTTTCAAACTTCCTCAGTTGCTTTTTTTTCCAAATGACCAAAGGTTTCTTGGTCTATATAATGTTTTTCATAAATCTATTGTATTAATGAACACACACATTTTTATTTGAAGCTTCTGACAGTTTTTTGCTGCAAGTATTTTTCTTTCCTCTAATTTCTCTCTTAATCTTTTTTTATATTTTCTGTCTGGAAATTATGGGCTTCTTGCATAATAGTAATAATGCATAATTTCTTTCTTATCCTCAGTAGTCCACTCTATCATCTTTATGGCTCTTTTTTTGGCCTATCAGTTTCTATGATTTTTGTGGAGTATTACTGACTTCTACAACAGGGGGTCATCCTCCCCCTGAGCCTGGCCTAGCCCCATTGTAGGAATGTTTCTGTGTCTTGAGGATTCTACACTGTAATTTTTCCCAGTCCTGGCACCAGTACACCTACACCTACCGGGATTGGGCACTTTTTTATCTTGAGTCTTCTGGACCCAGGTATCTTTTTTATTTTTTAACTTAATTCTGTCGATGATATATGGTATATTTGTACATCTATTTTGCACCAATTGTATTTTTAAAGCTTGTGACAAGTTATCTGGTGATGCAAATAAAGTTGTGTTTTCAAAAAAAAAATAAAAGTTTATATCTATGAGTCAGCTAACTTGAGGTCATTCCTATAGTCAAGCTTTCTTAGTTTTAGGATGCTACTGATGGAGCATGGGATGTTTAGTCCTGGGCTTGGTAGGTGGTTAGGTGTGTAATCTATTACAGCTCTCTCTTCTCCAGCAAAGCTCCTGTGTTTGCATGATGTCCTCCTTGTTTGTAGTGTGTTTTATCTACTTGCTTTGGTTTCCAATAACATCACAAAGACCTTTTGTAGGTGAATCAACATTTCTCCACTTTGCCTTTAGGCATTGGTGGGTAACTATAGCATGGCACAGTGGTACAGTGAGTACTGCTGTTTACTTACAAGAGGTTCTCTGGTTCAGTTCTTGTCTAGAATGAATCTGCATGTCCTCACTCTGTGTATGTTTTCTCTAGGGTAATAAGATTTCCTCCACATCCCAAAAACAAGTGGCAGCTGGATTGGCAACCTTAGGTTGCTCTTGGGTGGTGTGTATATGATGTGTAAAAAAGGCCTGGCACTCTAATTCCTTTCCCTACTTTTCTATCAAATGTTATTATTGGCATCAGCTGATACAGGGGTCACTATAGGAGTCAGATGCTACTTGACACTAGGCTTGGCGCTAGACGGATGGATAGAAGCATGCACCGTGAGTGTGTGTGCACATCTTGTGACAGAACTCTCTGTTAGGAACACTGTGTGTGTGCATGGAAAAAAAATACATTAGCGCATCTTAGAATACATATGGCATGACAAGTTAGTGTGCATGTGTGAAAAAAATATCATCACCAATTTTACCTGTGGACACTCTTCTAAGTAGCAGCAAAAACAAAAAACTGAATAATTATCAAGTGATTATCTATCATAAATAAGGCATAAACTGCATTACAGAACATCTGGACCCTCAGATCTCCCACACCCTGGCTGTATAGGGAATTTTTGACACAGGCTTATTAGCAAAACCCTCTTCTAAACCTCTGACTTGGGTCCCACCTACTCTAATGCTGGCCATGCTCAGAAATATACAGAAGATCCCTACAGCTTGTGTGGTATCTGTGAATATCAAGGTCAGTCTTTTTTTCTTTGATCACAGTGAAATCTCAGATGCATGTACAAGGCTGATACAGCTAGAGTGCTGGCTGGGGACATTGTGATTAAATAAATTTTCTGCACAATCAAACTTCAACAGATTTACACAAAAGCTTGCTATAACTTGTCTAGAAGCAATGCACTGTCTGGGAGTAACATGGTAGAATACATTACTGGGATCATTATTTGTTTTTCCAGTTTTTTCATAATCAAATATCATATGTGTATACTGGTAGCTATCTTTTGGGGGTGGGGCAAGCAAACATGTGCATATGGGTCTACTTGAATAGACCAAATTTTCACTTACATAAATTTTATTTTACTGAGATGACAACACTGAACTGTCACTAAACTGAAACTATATACTATCAAAAATTTAACTGGGAAATGAGACACTTGACCAACAGTAAAACTGAACATACACCACACTATGTCAAACCCACCCGGGGGGGGGGTATGTATCCCACACATCCCCAACTAAATATACCAACTCTGGGATCGCACTAAAGTGGGGGAGAGGGCAAATTTCACCATGTTGGCCAAGTGTATGGTTTCCCAGTTAAAAATTTCGGTACTGTGTAGTTTCAATTTAGTGACAGTTCGGTGTTGTCGTCTTGGTAAAAATAAAATTCGGTTAAGTGAAAATTCAGTCTATTCAAGCAGACCCATGCATATATGTCTGACAGCAGGAATCAAAAACATGTTACTGTAACCATTTGTTCTTTTACTTTAGTCCCCAGTCTGACATCAGAGGTGTACATATAAGATGACTGACCTTTAAGAAGAGTGATAAAAAGGCATGCTGTATATATGTACGACAGCAGCAACTTGAAATATAACTGTGGCCATTTCCTCTTTTACTTTCTTCCTTTGCTAACACCAGAGGGTACACAGATGTTGAATACCTTTTTATTGGGGGGAAGGGGAGGTAGTATTCCCAAATATGATTTATGCCTCTTCGCAAACATTTGTCATCTTAATTTATTGGGAAGAAGTGTTTTGTCATCCTTCAGCATTAAGCCTCAGACATGATTTAATTCTTTAGTGAAAGAAGAAAAAAAGACTACATTTCTTTCCTTGCTCATTTTTGTTCAGGTCATCATTTGTTTAAAAGGTTGGGAGGAAAATAACATATAAACCATCTCAGAGCATTTAGGACTCCGTGACTTCTGGGGGCCTACCAGTCCATAGACCCCCAGCTTAATTCCACTATTTCTTCCACAGTTCTTATGAAATAGGGTACACTGAAAAGATGCAGGAAAAGGCTGAAGAACAGAAAGTGTATAACTCTTCACAGTCATGAATTTTTTCAGACTGTCATTTGGTTAAAAGGCTGGAAGATAAAAGGTCTAAAATTCAAACTGGAGTATCTGCAAACCTGAATTTTTGGCTGTGGCTTCTTATGTGTGAAGCTTGTGAACTCTCTGTGTCTGTATAGGTGTATCCATGTGCTCAGGTTTCCTACAACACCCCAAATGTGAGGTAGGTGAACTGACATTCCTCCATCTTATGCAAAGCATAAGTGTGTTTTTGTGTCTTGTGATACATCTATGTGCTATGTGAATTGGGTGGGACAATGTCATTTGTTTGTGTATTTGGGTGAAAAAAATTAGTATATGTTGTGATAAACCTAGCTTCTGGGGACAGTGTCAATACGTGTATTCTGCAGTTACTAGAGTACACTCTTGCCCAGTTTATTTTCTTAGTTATTATTTTTGTTTACGCCATTTATGAATCAAACAAAGTTTGGAAAAAGCTCTGAAATGGACAACAAAATATCTAGATCCCCTATGGTTTAGGCCCCTGGACCCCACCCTGGTTTAATTCATTTAATTCCTCCACTGTTATTACAGTATATTTAAAGTGCAGTCTGGCCTATCTGAAATGCACTCAAAGGATGCAAACAAAAGCTGAAGTGAGACAAAATGTGAAAAAAAGGTAAAGTTACATTTTCCAGCACATAATTATGGACTCAAGGATGTGGTGCAGGTTAAAAATCCCCAAAGGAAAAGGCTTCATCACACAGAGAACTGAAATGGAATGGTTCGTAAGAACGGAAGCTGCAGTGTTAGAAAACATGCATAGGAAAGGCCTTCACCAAACAGGACAGGTAAATACTTCATGTCTTCTAGCTACATAGTTCTGATTTGAAAGATGATCTTAGGCTCACAGTACAGTGAGAAGTTCCTCCATTCAACCATCTGATTGATTTCTTAGTGGTATGACCTCCTGCCTGAAGCAAGATACACAGCTTCTCTTGTAAGAAACTGACCATGAAAGAAATCAGGCTGAGATCATCTAAGATCATCTGAGTTGCTAGATTCAGGCTTCTGAAGCTGTGATGCATCAATTGCCCTTCCTCATGCTGGACCCTTGCGGGTCATTTAAATAAAATGAAAGCACAGTTGTGAAGGAACTTACCACAACTGTAGATGTTTGAGTCTGCTTACTTTTGCAATACTGTTAACTTTTAGGATTTCTGCTGCAAAAAGCCTGTCTAGCCTAACTTAAAGATTTTTTCACCCTTTCCTGTCCTAGCCAGCTGGATGCCCTCCCATCTAGTCATCAGCACGCTTGTGGCATAAGAACATTCGACCACACCATCTTTTAGTTCCCTCTTTCCCTTGAAATCAGCAGGGGTCTAGCACTAGCCACAGCACCAGCTGCCCAGGTGGTAAATGCCGTACCATTAGACCCAACCCCAAAACTCCATCTCCATGTGCTAATCAAACCCAAAGGGGATGCTTTTTAGGGTTATGTGAGAGGGAAGGTAGAAAGAAGGCTGAGCGGCTATATCCCCCTCAACCCCAGGACCATAAAAGGTAATGAAGAGAGAAACAGAGGGAGGGTAATATCACTGTAACAGAGAATACATTTCATACACAATTGTACTATGTTCATCGTGTTGCTTACAACTGCAAGTAGTGCAAACTTTTGGGAGGAGACCAAAGCATATGAACCATAGGGTGAATGATCCTGGTAAAAAATGGGATGTAATAGCCCTTGTTGGATGGCTTTGGAAACATTCTGCCCTGGCTAAAACTCCACTGCCAATCATGAGCAGACAGGTGATCCACCGTGGCAACCCCTAACCAGGAAAAAGCCGAAAGAAGATGAAGAAGTGCTTGGAAAAAGTGTGGATAAATGACCAGGTAGCTACACCCAGGATGGCCTGGGTGTTGATCCCACTAAGAAAGGCAGTAATGGCTGCTGTTGCTTTTGGGAGGTTTTACATATTCAACTAAAGTTTTTACTGTAGAAAGATTAACAAAATGAGTTACACTAGGCTAGCAATTTGGAGATGGTCTGCTATGAGAAAAGCCTGTAGTCCCTTTCCACTGCAAAGGCAATGAATTACAAACAATTTTTTTTACTCCCTTAGTCTTTTTTGAATATGAGCATCTATGTTATGCAAACTTCTTTCCTCACTTGCTCTGTGCAGTAAGGAAGAACATAGGGTGGTTAATGGCCTGATTTTAGTAAAAAGATCTCTTACCACTTTGGACATGAAGGTCGGGTTAAGCGTGTATGGTTACTCTATACTTCTGGAAAATGAGAAGGGTTTGCTTGCGCATAAGCACCTATAATTCAGATATTCACCTAGTAGATTATATGGCTACTAAGAAAACAGTCTTCCAGGTCAAGTATGTGCTGCAGTTGCAGGTTTAAATGGTGGTAAAGTTAACTTTTCTAACATACAGATTAATTCCCAAAGATGGGAAATTTTCTTCTTAGGTGGCCTTAACTGCTGCACCCCTTTAAGGAACTGTTTTACATGTGACAAGGAATAAAAGGGGTCCAGGGAAGGCTTGCAGCGATATAGCAGATACATGCATTTTAATGAGGCATAGGATAATCCTGATTTGCAAAGATATGACAGACTTCTGAGGATCATGGACACTGGGCAGTGGTTAGGGTTGAAGTCCTTTCTCTGGCATCAAAGAGAGAACTTTTTCCACTTTGTATGATTTCTTTGTGTATGATTTCCTAGCCTTCCTTATAATAGCAACCATGTCCTTCATGAACATGTGCTTAAAGGAGATAAGTACTAGTTCATAAACAAGTAATCCTTAGAATTTTCAAGGTGGGGTATATGAGTGAGTTCTTGTTTTGGGATAAGAGGTCCACAAGTTGAGACAGTGGAACATGTTCTATCCTTGCCATGCTCAGCCAAAAGGATCCTATCTGGAGCATTTCTGCCCTGTACTCCTTTATCTCCTGAATTACCCCATACACAACTGATGGTGATGTCCACTGTTCAGGCCCCTGTGGTTGGTGTCCTGGTGCTAGAGTTATTTAACTGTTTGATTTTTGGAGAAACAAAAAAATTATAATTTATGGAACACCACACATGTGGACCAAGTCCAGAAATATGCCTGTGTTCAGCATGCATTCCAGAGGGTCTGCCTTTGTTCTATTCAACTGATCTGTCATTACATTCTCATGGGATGGAATGTATGATGCTTCAAGAGGTAAGTCTGACCCCTTGGCAAGTTACAATGCTTTAATGGCTAGCCTGCACAAGAAATAACACTGCATTCCCTGTTTATTGATGTATCCCATAACTTCTGTGTTGTGTGATACTATATGCAAGGTCCCTGCTGCCAAATAATTTGAAAGATTTTATTGCTAAATCTAAAGACATCATCTCTTTGATGTTGATCTGCTGTTTCAGCTGAGCCTCCCTGACTATATCTGAAAAGTCTGACACAAGTGTCTGGGTATCTGAACCTGGACTGAATGGAATGTCCTATTTAAGGATCACCTGTTATATCAAACATAAAATCTCATTTTGATGCAAGGCAATATAGAAAAGGAACTGGTCGCTACAGGTAGTGGGCATACTGACACCATATGTTCCACAGATGCCACTGCAGTTTCACATAGGATGCCATTTACCCCAATGTTCTAAGTTATTCCCTGGCCACAATCTGATTATGCAGCTATATAGAATTAATTAAAGGGCCAGAAACAGTGCTTGCTCTGAAAGAAAGAATGCCTTTCTGTTTGGTGGTGATTAGAAGGGCTCTCCAAGACTGGATTTGTTGGGAAGGAATTAGATGTGATTTGTGTAGATTCAGACAGTGTCCAAGAGTCTGGAAGCAGGCTAGGGTGAATTGTGGAGCAGTCTGTGTCTTCTATTAGGTAACAGTTTCAACCAGGCACTCAGCCAGGTAAGAGTAAATGCTGCTATTACTGCAGCCAGGCACTTTGTAAATATCCATTGTGCAGAAGATATAACAAAGTGCAATGAAGTAACTTGGTAATAAGCACCTACAATTTTGAATCTCACCTGCTGCTACTACATCTTGGCTATAGGTAGGTACAGGTAGCCATCATTCAGATATAGGGTTATGATAAATGCCTGAAGAAAGAGAAAATGCATCAGGGCCTACAAAGTTAGCATTTTGAACCATCACCAATAGAAACTGTTTTTTAGCCTTGATACACCTAAAATGGGCCTCCAAAGTCTGTCTCTTCTTGGTACTAGAAATAATCTTGAATAAAGTCCTTGTCTAGTACTCTCTCTATGGCCTGTTGTCTTAAAATTTCAAGGAGTATTAGTCTGAACTGTGTCTAAGCCGCGGTGGTGCAGCCATAGTGTTGTCGCTTCACAGCAAGAGGTCCTCCCGTTCGATTCCCAGCTGGAGCGCCTTCTGTGTGGAGTCTGCATCATGTCCTCCCCGCGGTCGAGTGGCATTCGAAAGACATGCGTAGAATGGGTGTGCCTTTGTTGAAGGTTGGGCATCGAGCTGGCACCTCGGCACTGTAAAAATCTACTGCCAATCATTAGCGGACCGGAGTTCCGCTGTGGCGACCCCTAACCGGGAAAAGCCGAAAGAAGAAGAACATTTGTCTGAACTGTCTTTGTTTCTGGGTAATTGTGGGATGCCTAAAAAAAGTACAGTTGTGAAGGACTGCACCATAATGAGATCAGAGCCGAACCTCGGCTCCAACTTGGCCTATACTAAAGCTCGAGAGCTAATTTTACCAGCTCGAGGCAACCCTATATCCCATGATGCTAGGCGGTAACTACCCAGATCTCGTTTGGTAGCTAAGAAACCATAGCCAATTCAGTCTCCCCTCTGAGGTGGAGGAGGAGAAGGAAGAACTCCCCAAATATCACTACCTGAAGCTGTATCTACCCCAGGACCAACTGTCTGAGCTAGGAATAGTGCAAGATAAGGTCCCCTGTAAGAAGGGGAAAAACCTCTCGGTCTGTCCAGGCTAGGGGGATGGTAGGCGGGACGCAAGAAAGAAGGTGAGAGAAGACAACTAACATGGAACGTTATGGTAGGTACATAACTTCTCAATGTTAAGTTGTCAATCTCGCCTTCATTCTTGCTGGATGGGACCGCGTCCCTAGCACCTTCATCCTGGGTGGTTCATTGGAACAGACTCTTGAGAATGGTGGAACCAAAATTTGCCCTGCTTCTGGAGGCCATGTCCAATTTGTAATGTGTAACGAAAGTATGAGGAGAGGCCCATGTGGCAGCCGCACAGATAGTGTCTATTTGTAATCTAGCTTGAAAAGCTGTAGATGTAGCCAATGCTCTGGTTGAATGGGCTCTTGGCCTAGAAGGCAATTCTTTACCTCTGAATTGATAAATACAGGTAATCACAGAAGACAGTCACCTAGACAGGGTTACTTTAGATACCGGAAGGCCCTTTCTACTCTCAGCATAAGATAAAAAGAGTTGATCAGATTTCCTGAATTGTTTAGTTCTGTCCAGATAGAAGCGGAGCTGACGATGAACGTCCAAGACAATGTAGTTTTTGCTCTGCCCTGTTTGAATAATTAGGAAAGAAAACTGGAAGATCAATAGATTGATTTAAATTTGTCTGAGAAGCCACCTTGGTTAAAAAAGACGGGTTAGTTCTTAGAGAAACCCTGTCTTTGTGGAACACTAAATAAGGAGGGCGAATACAGAGGGCATGAAGTTCAGATACTCTCCTAGCCAACGTAATGGCGACTAGGAATAGTGTCTTCCAGGAAAGTAACTTCAAGGAGCAGGTTCAAAGGGAGGGAGAATCAAGGATGCTAAAACTAAGTTTAAATCCCACTGTGGTGGGGGGTGGGGGTCTTTGATCGGAGGCCTGAGTAAAAAGATACCTCTGAGGAATGCCTTGCAAAGCTTATGGGACATGATGTTGGAGTCCGACAAGCCTATGTGAAAACTTGAGATGGCTGCTAGCTGAACTTTTACTGTGGAGGAAGAAGATCCTGAGTGAAAGATTTCGGCCAGGAAATCCAAGACCGAATGCATTGGAGCAGTGAAGGGATCTATGTTCCTAGCCTTTGCCCAAAAGGAAAAGCGTTGCCATTTACTAGCATAGATCCTTCTGGTGGAAGACTTAAGGGAAGCCACGATAATATCGCGGACAGAAATCGAAATCATAGGAAGCCTGGCTAGGGACGGAAGTTGAGCAACCAAGCTGTGAGGTTGAGAGATTGGAGGGATTGGTGCAGCTGCCCTGATTGATGGGTCAAAAGATCTGGCATTGGATGCAGATGCCAAGGCTGCTCCAAAAGATAGAGATGCAGGAAAGGGAACCATATCTGTCGAGGCCAATAAGGGGCAATGAGGATCATCTTGGCCCTCAAGGTGGTAGCTTTCTGAATTGTTTGTGTGATTAACGGAAAGGGGGGAAAGGCGTAAAGAAGTCCCCGAGGCCAATCGTGGACTAGAGTGTCTCTGGGGGGATGGCCCGGAAGGGGGAAGAGAGTGAAGAAGTCGAGGCACTTGCTGTTTTGTGGTGTTGCAAAAATATCGCACCAAGGAAACCCCCACTTCCGAAATATATTGTCTGTCACCGATTGCTTGAGAGACCACTCGTGAGGCATGAGAACAGCTCTGCTCAGCCTGTCCGCTATGACGTTGGACTTCCCGGGGATGTGCGTTGCTATCAGAAACCGCTGAGAAGAGATCGCCCATTGCCAGAGTCTGAGTGCTTCTCGACACAGGGGATATGACCTGGTTCCGCCCTGCTTGTTGATATACCATACTACAAACATATTGTCCGTCTGAATTGCAATCGTCCCCAGGGGAAGAGAGTCTTGAAGGGCTTGCAACATCAAAAGCACTGCTCTCATCTCCAGGACATTTATGTGCAAGTGGCATTCGAAGGGTTGCCATGTGCCATGGACTGTCCTGCCCTGAAAATGCCCCCCCCCACCCAATCAGGGAGGTGTCTGTTGTGACTGTGGTGACTGGGGGGGGGAGGAGTAAAAGGTCTGCCTTGATGGACTTGAGGGGAGAGCATCCACCAAGATAGATGTTTTCTGCAAGATAGAGTTATTAGGATCTTGTGTGTCATAGGGAGCTGTTGGAAGGACCACTGGGAAAAAAGCATCCATTGAAGAAGCCGCATGTAAAAGCGGGCAAGGGGAAGAAGCATGATGGCTGCTGCCATGAGACCTAATATCTTCAGAACATACCTGGCCTGGACTTTGTTGTTCTGAAGAAGGGCGTGAACATGACTTTGAATATCTAAGACCCTCTGCTCTGTTAACTTTGTTGAGAGCTGAACGGTGTCCAAGGTGGCACCTATGAAAGTAATAGACTGACAAGGCGATAAGGCAGACTTTTCAAAATTTAGAGAGATACCTAGCTCTTTGCAAATGTGGATGGTGTAGTCTCTGGCTAGAAGGAGTTGACGCCTGGTGGTGGCAGTGAGGAGCCAGTCGTCTAGATATGGAAACACCTGGAATCCTTGACGTCTCAGGTGAGCCGTAACCACTGCCATACATTTGGTGAACACTCGGGGGGCTGTAGTGAGACCAAAGGGCAGGGCTCTGAACTGGTAGTGACTGGCTCCCAGCCTGAAGTGGAGAAACCTTCTGGAGCGCCTGTGCATTTTGATGTGATAGTACGCATCCTGAAGGTCCACTGAGCACATCCAATTGTCCTTGCCCAGAAGGGGTAAAATGGACTGTAGAGTGACCATCCAGAACCTCGTTCTTTTTACAAACTTGTTTAGATTGCTGAGATCCAGTATTGGCCTCCAGTCCCCTGTTTTTTTTGGTACTAGAAAGAACTTTGAGTAGACTCCGGATCCTAGCTGGTCTGCTGGAACTGGCTGGATGGCTGTCTTTTTTAGCAGCTTTGATATTTCTAGTGCTGCTTGTTCCCTTAGACTGGGTGGAACGTCTGGAAGAGACCCCATTTGAATCATAGGGGTTTGGATAAAGGGGATTTTGTAACCCTCGGATATGATCGACTGCACCCATTTGTCTTGAGTGAGAGAGAGCCAGACATGTGGATACAGCGATAATCTTCCCCCGACTGCCTCCGAAGGTGGACAGTCGGGCAACACCTCAGGGATGCTGGAAGGGTTTGTCAGAGAGGGTTTCTCTGCTACCCTGGTTCTGCGGACCCCCTCTGCCTCTTGGACGGCGTCTGTTGTTGTTGTTCCCCCCTCTGCCTCTAGGGGTGACCGGACCTCTTGCGTCAGGCGTGACTCCTTGAGATTTACGGAACCACATTTTTCCACCCTTTTGACCCTTAGGATATGGTCTAGATGGGGTAGAAAAATGGACTCCTACGGCAGAAAGAGTCTTGCCATCTTGTTCGCATCTGGTCAAAGTATCTTTCACTTGAGGTCCAAACAACGCTGAACCATCAAAGGGGGAGTTAGTGAAAGACGCCTTGAAGGGGTCTGCGAAGTTACAAAGCCACATCCAGGCATGATGCCTCAAAGCCACACCTGTGCCTGCGGCCCTACTCGCTCCATCGGCTGCATATGAAATAAGCCGCATGGAGGAGTTGACAATGGAATTCAGGGTTCCTAGCTGTGAGTAAATTTTTTCCTGAGACCCAGCAGCTGATGGATCCTGTAGGACCTCACCCAGTTCTTTAAGAATGTCTCTTTGAAGATGGGTGAAGTGGCATAAGTAGTTCAGCGGCCGCATGGCAAAGGTCGCTGACGAGAACATCCGCTTGCCGTACCTATCCATTGTCCTAGATTCCTTGTTAGGTGGATGGATAGGTACTGAAGGATCAGCCAGTTCCTTCTTAGTGGCCGCCACCACCACCATGGCATCAACTGGGACACCTTTGGATAAAAATTGCTTATCAGAAGGGGCTGTTATAAATTTAGAAGGCCTCCGTGGGGTGGGTTCCAATGAGTCAGGGGCCATCCATGCCTTCCGTGCCACCACTTCCATAAGGGGGTCAAAGGGCGGAGACACCCAGGAGGTGGAGGGTCGAGAACCAAAAGCCTCCAGGTAAGCCGACTCGTCCTCGGAAGGATTAAGGGAAGACCAGTTTCCCCTCTGTTTAAGGATTTCAAGGATGTCAGAGAAGGAGACATTCTCAGAGGGGGACCTTGGGGATCTTTCCGACTCATCCAAGTCGGTATCAGATGTGACAGACTTAGGGGAGTCCACATGCTTCCTCTTACATGTCCTCTTACGCGGGGGTTCACCTGACAGATCAGGGGAAACCTCAGAAGAGGAGGATATTCCCAATGGGGAAACCTGAGGCATTGGGTCTCGATGGCCGGGGGCGAGAGAGTGGGAAGAGACATCAGCAGGCACTACTGTGGGAGGAGCTGATGGAGCTGACCGTAGAGCAGGCACTGGGGCCAATACGCTCCTCATGACCTCGAAGGCGCCCCTGTCAGGCAGGCTAGAGAGCTCCCGCTCCAAAGAGCTAGGAACCCCAGCCGGCACCGACAAGGACGGCTCCGAAGCCGATGTCGGGGCCGAACTCACCAACGCCGATGCTCCGAGAGGGAGAACGGGGTCGGACAAGGGTCCGATGCCACTCGCCCCCTCAGAGCCGGCGAGAGAGTCCAAGCACCCGGATCCCTCCAAGGATAGCACCATGGACGAGATTGGAGCATATGACAGAGCCGAAGGGGGAGGTATCGGCTCCGACGTCAAAACGGTCACGGCTCCGAGGAGCTCCGGCTCCGAACACTGGGGTAGAGTAGAAGGAGGAATAGTCTGTTGTATGGACGTAGCTGCTGTCTGATGAGATGGGCTATGAAGCATTTGGGCCAGTGCCTGAGACTTTAATAGTCTACTTACCACCCTCTCAAGGTCATGATCGGAAAGCCTGGAAGACTGAGAGGAATGGCTCCGATGGCTCCGCTCAGAGAGTAACGGTGACCTCGGAGCCAAATGTATGGACTCCAGAGATGGAGATCTGGATCTCTTGCGTGCAGAGGGCATCAGGGTTAATGGAGCCGATGAAGCCGTAGACACGTTGGCTCCAGCCGGAGCCGACTTTGAAGACAGAGTCTTAGAGGTATCAGCTCTGGCTGGAGCCGATGCAGGTAGCTGCGATACAGAGGTATTGACTCCAGCTGGAGCCGATAATGTCGCAGGTGATGAGCCACCATCTGAGGGCTTAAAACTCGGAGCTGATGGTTTAGGTTGTTTCGAAGGCTTCCCCGGCACGGACTTAGCCGGGGAACCTTCGGGCTTTAACAAGCCCCTTAGTATCAATTTATTCCTGCGCTCCTTCAGGACTCTTGGGCTGAATGCATGGCACACTGAGCAAGAGTCCTGCAGGTGCAGGGGTCCCAGGCAATAAACACAAGAAGTGTGACCGTCTGTCAGAGACATCTTCTGACAGCACGAGTCACACTTCTTGAAGCCTGAGACCTTTGTCTCCTTCGAAATTGTGAAGTCGAAAGGAAAACCCAAAGTTAGGAGAAAACACACACACACACACACACACACACACACACACACACACACACACACACACACACACACACACACACACACACACACACCAACAAATAGGGATACAGGGATACTTAGGGAACACACACACAGCAAAGAATCCCTGTGAGGGAATTAAAATAAAACAGAAGGACCTAAGGCCTAACCTAGGGAGAGGGAGAGGGAGAGGGAGTATGACAGGGATAAGGGATAAAAAATAGGGACTAAACTTTAAATTTAACAGAAACTAGCCTGTAAAAGATTAAAAAGAATACTAGGGGAAACACTAAGGAGAATACTAAGATTTTTGTGAAAAAATAGTCACTAACCTGTGAGCCGGTAAAAAGAGCAACCTCGCTAGCGTAAGCGGCAAACGAGATCTGGGTAGTTACCGCCTAGCATCATGGGATATAGGGTTGCCTCGAGCTGGTAATATTAGCTCTCGAGCTTTAGTATAGGCTGAGTCGGAGCCGAGGTTCGGCTCCGAACCCATCCAGCAAGAATGAAGGCGAGATTGACAACTTAACATCTGTAGATGGTTAAGTATGTTTACTGTTCCAGTAGTGCTAACTGTTGGGATTTCTGCTACAGAAGGCCTGATGTCCAGCCCAACTTCCAAAGTGTTTTACCTTTTCCCCTTCTCAGTCAGGCAAACAGTCTCTCACTTTAACATTAGTCCATGTTATCTTTAGCAAGTCTGGTAGGATTAAGACTACTGGCCATCCAGCTGGTAAATAGTGCCCAGGGAAGACAGTCCACCCAGATGAAAACCTTAAAGTTCCCTCTCCAACACTAAGCAAACTTGGGAAAATGTGACCTGTAGGCTTAGGCGTAAGAGAATGTGAGTTAAGGGGAGTTGGGTACCCACACCAGAAAGAAAGGGGAAGTAAAAGTTGGCTAGGTACCCCCAACCCAAACATGGCAAAATGTCAAGGACAGAGGAGTGGAGGAAGGAAACTATTACTACAGTGGTGAACTTAGTCAAACATCTGCAATTATGTTAAGTTCTTACACACCTGTATTACATTATTTTGTATGCTGCAGTAGTGCTAATTCTTGGGATGATTTCCAAAGCTTATGTAGTGCAGGGTGGCTGGCCCTGGGATGGGATGCACTGCAAGTACCCATACAAGATTGCTGTGGCAAAACCCACTGTAACTCTGGAGAAAATGACTAAGTTGCAGCACTTGGAAGAAGTGTGGACAGGTGACCAGGTAGCTGCTTTCAAGATGACCTGGCAGCTGACCTCTATCAAGAAAGGTTGCTGCTGCTGTGGTTGTCTTAGTGGAGTGCACCCTTACATGTTCCTGTGCAACTTTGCCACGAAGAGTGACAAAACAGATGCATTCTGCTAGTCATGTCACGATAGCCTGTTTAAATATAGTCCTGTTGTCCTTACCCTTTGCAAAGACTGTGAAAAGTTATCTCTTCCTTTTGAATGATGAGAAAGGGCTCTTTGCACATAAAGACCCGCAATTCAAAAATTCTACTGGCAGAGGTTATGGATACTAGAAATACAGTTTTCCATGTGAAGAATCTGAGAGCTGCTGCAGCGGTTGACTCAAATGGTGGAAATGTCATTTTTCAGTACTTAACTCAGGTCTCAAGGATGGCAGATTTCCTTCTTGGGTGGTGTCAAATGCAATACTCTTTCAAGGAAATCTTTCCCCTGGTAGTAAGGAGTAAAAAGGGGATCTCAGGGCAGGAAGGTAGAGACAGCAGATGTATGCATGTTCAAAGAAGCACGAGATAAGTCTGATTTATAAATCAGCTTCATGGAATAGAGGGATAAAAGCATAACTAGGGTACAGGCAACAACCTGGATTTGAATAGTGGTGTGGGCTTCTGACATTCTGGCAGGGAGGGTGGGTGTGCCCATCCTGGAGAGGGCATTTGCTAAGGTACTCCCTAAAGGGAGACATGGTCCATAGAGGGAAGTAGCCCATGTACTTGGGTATGATTTCCTTGCATTTGACTTCCTAGCCACTGTCATGATTGTATGCATGAACTCAGTTAATATGTGCCTAAAGGGAATGAATGTTAAATCATCCACAATTTCATTTTTAAGGTCTTCAGATTAGAGTACATGAGTAAACCTTTGTTTTAAGATAAGGCCCAAATGTTGAGGCAGCTGCAGCATATGCTCTGCTCTTTCATACTCAGTGGTAAGTAAAACCAATGCTGTTCAGCCAAAAAGGTGCTATGAGCAACACTCTTGTCCCCCTGGACTTTCTGAATAACCCTGAGTAGGAGACGAATTGGAGAATGGCATAAAATAATATACCTACTTAGCTGTTTGAGAAGGCATGTGCTGCCCAGGTTCTTGAAGTTGTGTCTTAGTGCAATATTTTCTTAACTGCTTGTTTTGTGGAAAAGCAAAAAAGATCTATTCTGTTGCACCTCACTCGTGAACCAAGTCCAGGAATCTGTCCCTGGCTTAGCATCCATTCGTGCATTTTCTTCTATTCTGCTCAGCTGGTCTGCCAGTGAACTCTCCTGGGATAAAGGAAGAACAATGTTCAGGAGAAGTGAGGTTTATGGGATGGACAGGAAATTAACAATTTATGTGATGCTGGAGTGAATGATGATTATTATAAAGAAAGCACATTTATATTGCATGAACACAATAAGAAATATCACTACAGTTTGTTTTATTTTCTATTAATGTATTGCTACTTATATCATTTCAGTTGTGACTTGATAAAGATGTTAAAAAAGATTCTAGGAATATATACTTTTCCCCCCAAATCTATCCAGGAATTTGCGCTCTTTATCATTATGGATGATATTGAACTCTGGAGCTAACTCTGAACTCTTTGTGGCAACGATGGAAACTACAACAGACTCCACTACAGGTTTCTTATACAGATGTTTATACAATTCCTTAAACATACAGAACTTGTCTTGATATATATATATATATATATATATATATATATATATATATATATATATCTATCTATCTATATATATATATATATATATATATATATATATATATTTTTTTTTTTTTTAGGAGCTGGGGGGCCAGGATTCAGGTTCTAAGGAAGATGGCTCAAAAGGTGAACTCACAGGCTTGGAAACTTGGGGCTTGGCACTGAAGTTAATTTCCTCAATCCCAAGGAGATGCAATTTTTTAAGACTAAAATATATCCCAGGAGTCCCATTTAAAGCACTCATAATCACATTTAGTGCCTTTTCAAAGGAGTCATCTTCCCGAGGGAAACTTCATGAGACCATCTCCTTGTCATCAGAGTTATAGCTATGTGGAAAGTGGATATGCATGTAGTACACCACGTTTTCCTAATCTAGGCTGGAATCCAAGGAGTCAGGAGGAAAAAAGTGACTTCCACATTTTTGGAGAACCAGTCATCAACAGTGAAGGTTGGGCTACTTGCAGACTTATCATATATTAAACTGTGACACAAAATCCTCAGTGTACCTGCAGTAATCAAAAACAGCAAAAGCTCAGACCGATGCCTTTTGGTGGCATCCACCCTTTGGGTGTTAATCCTCTAATAAAAATAAGCAGGCATTTCACCATGTTGACATGGAGGGAAACTAGGCAGGGTAACAGTAAATGGGCTATCTGCAGCCTCCAACAACAATATGAATTAGCAAAGGATGAACAACTGTTGTAGGAATGTGTGAAATGGTGTCCATCCTAGAGGCCTCACTTGCATGTCTAGAGATGTGTTCAGTAAAAATGAACTAAGCTCCCACAGTCTGCTTCCAGTGGAGTCAGGACAAGCAGGAATGTAGTAAATACATGCTGCAGGACTCTGGATCTAGCACCTTCAGACTTCAGAGGAACTGATGAGATCACTAAGGCCTTGTGCAGTCTCCCCAAGGAATCCTTAACAATTCACCACTTTGGCCTTTAGATTATTTCTGACCATTTTCTCTTCTATAAAGGATTTCTTCTTTAACAGTAAAAATATCTCTTGTCCCAAAGGTGGCAAAAGTCCTTTGTGCTAATATCAACAGCTTTTTGCATGCAAGGAATACCAGTATGTTTTAGACCCTCCGATGGAAAATGTTTTCTTTTTAAAACTACATAGCACTTGCAGGAGATGATACGGTTCTATTTTGTTTAGGGGAGAATTATAAGTCATAATGCCTTGATGAAATTTGAATCTACAGCATACTTTTTGAGGACTTCTTCTGGGAATGGCATGGAGCTCAGTAATTTGCTATCTGCACATTCCAAATACAAACTTTAAAACATATTAGCTAAACAATCTAATAATCAATGCAGAAAAAGAAAAAAAAGTTCCCAAATGGGTACTTACTGCTCCGGAAGTCACAAGGAAGGGACAGATGGACTTAAGACTGATGACTTCTCATGTCAAAAAAGTACTAAAAATTAAGGAGGCTTTTCCTCCTTAAACCATATCTCAGCAGGGGCCCTTTCCAGGAATGGAGACAGCTCTGGTCTAAGGATATTCACAAGCTCTGGAAGTCAACCTGGAAGGTCACTTCCACCTGTGGCTAATTCCCATGGATGAAGAATTATAATGAAGCAATGACTCTAATGATGAACATCAGCAGATCTTCCAAGATATAGTCACTGCAAGAGAAAACTGTAACATCTGGGTTATTCTATCATAAATTCATAGATTCATAGACTGTTACTAGGCTAATGACCTAAGGGGCCTTTCTAAGCCTAACTAAGTTTTCTTGACAGAATAATAATGTCCTGCATCCAAATAGGACACTGAGGGTCAAGCATTTATAAGCTACCTCTCCTATTCCCAATCCACTTGTCTAGGTTGTGCTTAAACTGGGTAACAGACAAACTCAGCTCCACATGGATGGGAAGCCTGTTGCATAGGAGGAGCAGTCTCTGGGACACATATCTGTCTCTCAGGCATGTTCTGTTTACATCACAGACAAAATTCAGGTCCCTAGACCTTGTATTTCAGGTAGTCTTTTACTTACGACTATGTAGGCAATTCATAAGAGTGAGGTTTGCAGAAGCCTTGTAAGCCAGGCTTTGATCACCCCTCAGCCATCTAGAAGAGACTGAATAGAGGGACAGGGCTTTAAGCCTCTCTGCATAAGGCAGGTTTGTTACACCTTATATTCCTTTTGTAAGGAACCTTTGAGGTCGCTCTAGTTGCTGCATATGCCACGTCAGGTACATACCAAAGGGAGTATTGTACTCTAAGAGTGGTCTGATAAAGGCAGAGTACAGTGGGATAATGACCTCTTTGGACGTAGATGTCATGCCTTTACTTATAAGTTGCTCAACATAAAAAGATTTCCTCACCACTGTGGCCATGTGGTGGTCAAAGGTAAGGCTACTGTCTATGTCCATACCCAGATCTCTGACCAGTGGGTCGACTCTTAGGGCTTTATTATCAACATGGTAATTAGTCGCAATGGTTGATTTCCCAAAGGGTACAATCATGCATTTCTTAGCATTGAGTTTAACACCATGGCTTTGGTTCATAGTTTCATAGTTTCATAGTATAGTACTAGGCTATCTGCCCTGGGGCATTTGTAAGCCTAGCCATAGTGATGTGGCTTTTGCCACCCCATGAAATGGTACAAAAAATGTACAGAATAAATTTAGAATACTGTGCCTCCATCTAGTAGTGACACAATGAAGGTCCCCTTATATAATAGAATTAGTTTACTGTGCCCCTGTCTAGCAGTGACACAGATGTGACCCCTGGGGTAAACTTACGATCTCCCATCCACTCATCAAGATTTCTCTTGAAGAGAGTCAGTGAGGGGCTCTGCCTAATATGAACTGGGATCTTGTTCCAAAGCATGGGAAGCCTCTGGGTTATGAATCTATCCCTCCAGCATGTCCTATTCATACTTGTGCCGAGGTTTAAGTCTTTAGCGCTCGTGGTCCTGATGGATTTGGATTTTTTGAGGTGGAGCATGTCCATCAGATCCTGATTGGACATGGCCTTGTACGTCAGGCAGAGATCACCTCTGAGCAGGCGGTATGCTACTGAATAGAGCTGAAGTTTCTTTAGTCTGGCAGAATAAGACATATGTTGGAGACCCTTGATCCTCTTGGTGAGGTACTTTTGTGGTCTCTCCAGCTGTTGCAAATGCCGGGTGAGGTACATACAAAATGGGGCATTGTACTCAATCATGGGTCTGATGAGGGAGGAATATAGGGGTACAATGACATCCTTGGATCTGGATGTGAATCCCTTCATGATGAGGTGTGCAAGGTAGAATGTTTTTCTAACCACTTTGGCAACGTGGGTGTCGAATGAGAGGTCACTGTCGACTTGGGTCCCTAGGTCTCTGATTACTTTTTCCGTACTCAGTGGGTTGCTGTCTATGTGATAATTTGTGGGTACTTTGTTTTTCCCAAAGGGGATGACTATACATTTTTTGGCATTTAGTTTAAGGCCGTGACTCCGGCACCAGTTGTCCGTTTCTGTGAGGCCTTTTTATAGGATGTGTGTGTCTGCTGGTGTATCGACTATGGTGCCTAGTTTGCAGTCATCTGCGAACTTTGTCAGCCACAGCCCTCCCATGTTTGCTTTAACATCTGAGAAATAAATGCCGAACAAGAAGGGTCCCAGGACAGATCCCTGTGACTGGCTTTGAGTCTGACATTGCTCCAGCGATTTTAACTTTATGGGTTCTGTCCTTTAGCCAGTTTTCAACCCATCTAGTGACATAAGGGTTTACTTTTAAGCTGTTGAGCTTATCTATGATGCCTGAGTGGGGTATTGTGTCGAAGGCCTTAGCCAAGTCCAGGTATGCTGTATGGACTGCTTTGCCCTCATCAATGGCTCTAGTGACTGTTTCGAAAAAGTCAACCAGGTTTAAAAGGCAGTATCTGCCCTTTACAAAGCCGAACTGGGTGGGGTCAAGTGTCTGTAGGTCCCCTATGTCTCTGTTTATGAGTTCCATAATGATTCTTTCCATAGCTTTGCAGACCAGGCTGGTTAAGCTTATGGGGCGGTAGTTTCCAGGGTCTGTAGAGGCACCCCCTTGTGGAGTGGGACCACTGTTGCTGTACGCCAGTGTTCAGGTACATATCCCGAAGTAAGGCTAAGGTTAAATAGCATTTTTATGTGTGGGTTTAGCTCCTCTTGGAGTTCACGTAACAAGCAACCCGGGATACTGTCAGGTCCCATTGATGCTGTGTTTTTTGCTTTGTTTAGGGCGGTTCTCACTTGGACATCTGAGATGACAGGGAGATTACATTCAGCTGGAATAAGTATTTCTTCTTTTGGGGGTGAAGGAGGGGAGAAATTTGCACTGAACCTGTCAGTCAGAATGTTGGCAATATCTGTGGGTTCAGTGTATTTTTTGTTGTTGTGAACCAACTCTGAGCATATCTGAGGGTTTCCGCCCAGGTTTCTAACATAGCTGAAGAAGGCTTTGTGGTTATCTTTAGTGTCCTTAGCGATTTTTCTCTCAAAGTTGGCCTTCGATGTTTTTATGAGAGAACGTAGTTTTCTGCTAATGTTGATCAGAGATGTCTTCCCTTCATGGGATTTTGCTCTGATGTGCAGTAGCTTCCTTCTTTTGTTATACAATTTGTTTATGGCTGAGGTCTACCAGACAGGACGCTTACCTTTGGTGGAGAGGGACTTGGATTTGTTTGGGATTGCATGATCCATGCATTCTTGGAGATGTCCATAGAAAGCATTTGTGAAGGATTCGGCATTGTGGGATGTGGTATCCACTGGCACAGTGGGCTTAAAGGATACCATCTCAGTCTTAAGAAGAGTGAAGTCTGCTTTTGAGAAGTTGTGGTCTTTTGTGCTGGGGGTGAAGGTGGGATATGTATATCCAGGGTGATTAGTTTGTGGTCAGATCTCACTAGTGAGGGGTATACTTCCGGTGTGGAGCATTTTGTCCCCATGTTTGTGATGATCAGGTCTAGTATATTATCTCCCCTAGTGGGAGAGGTGACTAGTTGTTCCAGTGCATTTGAATTTATGAATTCCAGGAACCTTTGGGCTAGGGTATTAGGGCTAGAATAATGTACCCAATCTATGTTTGGGTAGTTGAAGTCTCCCAGTATGATGGTATTTTGTGATACATTCATATCCTCCAATGTCTTCAGGAAGGCTGAGTGGGGTTCTTGAGATTGGGAGGGTGGTCTGTAACATGCTACCAGTTGTATAGCAGTTTTGCCTATGGTTAGTTGCACCTGTATAGTCTCTGATGCTTCATGTGTTGCTACTAACCTGGAGGTGTGGGTGTCCTTGATGAATATGGACACTCCCCCTCCCTTTGTGGTTTGGCCCGGGTTTTGGGGCCGAAAAGCATGATACGAAGTATAGCCTGGTAGCGCTGGGGTGCTCCCAGGAGCCTTGAACCAGGTTTCAGTTACTGCACAGACGTCGATGTTCTCCATGCTGAGGAGTGCATCAAGTGCCTGCATCTTGAGATTTAGACTTCTGGCGTTGAGCAGCATTACCCTTAGTTTTTTTCCATTTTTGTTTTCTAAGGAGGTGGGTTTGTCTTTTGAGCCTTGCCTAAAAAAGGCACTATGGGGGTGGCAAGAGCCTTAGCCACTATCCGGAAGCCCAGTGGTGACAGGTGTAAGCCATCCCTTGCGAAGCAGCGTGGCCTGTCCAACATGTCATCCCAGGCAGACAGACATTGGATCCCCTTAGAATGACACCAGCACTTGAGACAATTGTTAAAGCTGATCATCTTGTCTTTGTATTGTGGTATCATTCTTGGTGAGGGCAAGATGCTGCTCAGGGTCAGGGTCATACCAGCCTGGGCTACATAATCAGAGAGCTCCTCTATGTCTCTTTTCATGTAGTCCAGGAAGGTACGTCTCAGGTCATTCACACCAGCATGGACAATGACGGAGTCATATTTGTACTTGCTTTGCAGTGACTTGAGTGCGTGTGTTATGTGGTGGATCCTAGCTCCCAATAGACAGCTCACAGTCACCTTCTCCTTGTTCAGCCTGGTCAGCGGGACATCAGTGTGTCTGACTATAGAGTCACCTATTACTAGTGTATCAGGCAAGGTGTTTGGCCTTAAGGGCTGTGATTGGTTGACACACTGATTTATTGAAGTATGTGTTGCATGTGTTTTGTTTTGAGGTGGTGGATTTTTGGATGTCTGCTTTGGGAGCCTCTGTTGTTTTGGTAAGTTTTTTATTAGAGCCACCGAGTATGTCTTTGTGTTTTTATGTGTTTGGTTTGCAGTTGTGGTAGGTCTATGTGGGACTGGGATTGTTGTGTGTGTGGTTGCCATCTCCTCCTGTCTGGTCATGCCAGCCCTGAGTTGAGAGAGTTCAGCCTCCAGTTTGGCTATATAGTTGCATCTCTCACATGTATTTGTGTTTGATGGGAGGAGGAGAGGGTTGTCTGTGTACATGAGACAATTGTAGCATTGTCTCAAGATACCCAGATTGACCAGCTGAATTGGAGACGATGCCAGTAATCTACCACTCGACATGCTAGAACAGTATAAGGGAGTGCTGTACCTTTAAGGGAAGTGGATATTCACAGGGGTGGTAAGTAGATGTAGTGCTTTACTTAGTACGAGAGTGCTTACTTAGTAGAGAAGTATTGAGAACAAGTGCTAGGCTTATAATATAGTGAGAAGTCTGGTTATACTAAGAGTAGAGCTTCCTTAAGGGAAAATTTGAAGAGCAGACTTGGCGGAGCCAGAAAAAGTTTAACCGGCGCTGTGCTATGCTCACAACCGCACAAAGCAGTGCAAACGCGGATTTTAAACAGTGAACTACAAAAGAGCTAGAAATGGTCCAAAACAACCAATTGCTACAGCTTCTTGTGCTGAGGTCACTTCCTACAGGGACAGGTAGGCTGCTCAAGGCTCCCCACTCCCACTGGTGAGAAAAGAAACTTCCTTCTATCCAAGTAAGGTAATGGACAACACAGGAACTACACCACAGCCCAGAATACAGCAATGCCTGTAAACTGGTCTAAACTAGTCGAGGAGAGGCGGGAAAATGAGGATTTTTTTTTGTTTTTTTGGTAGAAACACACAGAAAATGCAGAAACAGTGATAAATTAGTTACACAGGCTAGCACACTTTAGTGGGCAGCCTCCACAGTTAAATTAAACAAACAAACAAACTTTCTATCAAATTCGACTAAAATGTAACTTTAAGTGCAGATTTTAAAATAATGCAGCAAACAGTTAAAAAACAGTTCAAGCTAGTTCAGGGTAAGCTACAGAAGCTATTCCAAGTGAAAAAAAGCAAAGATACTTAAATCCAGAAAGTAGTTGCTTTTCTGAGTTCCCTGCTGCTAGGACCACTCTGCAGAACCACGAGGAGCTTGTCTGAGCAGTATAGCCAGAAAAAAATGCCCAGAGGCGGATTTTAAACAGTGAACTACAAAAGAGCTAGAAATGGTCCAAAACAACCAATTGCTACAGCTTCTTGTGCTGAGGTCACTTCCTACAGGGACAGGTAGGCTGCTCAAGGCTCACCACTCCCACTGGTGAGAAAAGAAACTTCCTTCTATCCAAGTAAGGTAATGGACAACACAGGAACTACACCACAGCCCAGAATACAGCAATGCCTGTAAACTGGTCTAAACTAGTCGAGGAGAGGCGGGAAAACAAGGATTATTTTTTTGTTTTTTTGGTAGAAACACACAGAAAATGCAGAAACAGTGATAAATTAGTTACACAGGCTAGCACACTTTAGTGGGCAGCCTCCACAGTTAAATTAAACAAACAAACAAACTTTTGATCAAATTCGACTAAAATGTAACTTTAAGTGCAGATTTTAAAATAATGCAGCAAACAGTTAAAAACAGTTCAAGCTAGTTCAGGGTAAGCTACAGAAGCTATTCCAAGTGAAAAAAGCAAAGATACTTAAATCCAGAAAGTAGTCGCTTTTCTGAGTTCCCTGCTGCTAGGACCACTCTGCAGAACCACGAGGAGCTTGTCTGAGCAGTATAGCCAGAAAAAAACGCCCAGAGGCGGATTTTAAACAGTGAACTACAAAAGAGCTAGAAATGGTCCAAAACAACCAATTGCTACAGCTTCTTGTGCTGAGGTCACTTCCTACAGGGACAGGTAGGCTGCTCAAGGCTCCCGACTCCCACTGGTGAGAAAAGAAACTTCCTTCTATCCAAGTAAGGTAATGGACAACACAGGAACTACACCACAGCCCAGAATACAGCAATGCCTGTAAACTGGTCTAAACTAGTCGAGGAGAGGCGGGAAAACAAGGATTTTTTTTGTTTTTGGTAGAAACACACAGAAAATGCAGAAACAGTGATAAATTAGTTACACAGGCTAGCACACTTTAGTGGGCAGCCTCCACAGTTAAATTAAACAAACAAACAAACAAACTTTCGATCAAATTCGACTAAAATGTAACTTTAAGTGCAGATTTTAAAATAATGCAGCAAACAGTTAAAAACAGTTCAAGCTAGTTCAGGGTAAGCTACAGAAGCTATTCCAAGTGAAAAAAAGCAAAGATACTTAAATCCAGAAAGTAGTCGCTTTTCTGAGTTCCCTGCTGCTAGGACCACTCTGCAGAACCACGAGGAGCTTGTCTGAGCAGTATAGCCAGAAAAAAACGCCCAGAGGCGGATTTTAAACAGTGAACTACAAAAGAGCTAGAAATAGTCCAAAACAACCAATTACTACAGCTTCTTGTGCTGAGGTCACTTCCTACAGGGACAGGTAGGCTGCTCAAGGCTCCCCACTCCCACTGGTGAGAAAAGAAACTTCCTTCTATCCAAGTAAGGTAATGGACAACACAGGAACTACACCACAGCCCAGAATACAGCAATGCCTGTAAACTGGTCTAAACTAGTCGAGGAGAGGCGGGAAAACAAGGATTATTTTTTTGTTTGTTTGTTTTTTTTTTGGTAGAAACACACAGAAAATGCAGAAACAGTGATAAATTAGTTACACAGGCTAGCACACTTTAGTGGGCAGCCTCCACAGTTAAATTAAACAAACAAACAAACAAACTTTCGATCAAATTCGACTAAAATGTAACTTTAAGTGCAGATTTTAAAATAATGCAGCAAACAGTTAAAAAACAGTTCAAGCTAGTTCAGGGTAAGCTACAGAAGCTATTCCAAGTGAAAAAAAGCAAAGATACTTAAATCCAGAAAGTAGTCGCTTTCCTGAGTTCCCTGCTGCTAGGACCACTCTGCAGAACCACGAGGAGCTTGTCTGAGCAGTATAGCCAGAAAAAAACGCCCAGAGGCGGATTTTAAACAGTGAACTAAAAAAGAGCTAGAAATGGTCCAAAACAACCAATTGCTACAGCTTCTTGTGCTGAGGTCACTTCCTACAGGGACAGGTAGGCTGCTCAAGGCTCCCCACTCCCACTGGTGAGAAAAGAAACTTCCTTCTATCCAAGTAAGGTAATGGACAACACAGGAACTACACCACAGCCCAGAATACAGCAATGCCTGTAAACTGGTCTAAACTAGTCGAGGAGAGGCAGGAAAACAAGGATTATTTTTTTGTTTTTTTGTTTTTTTGGTAGAAACACACAGAAAATGCAGAAACAGTGATAAGTTAGTTACACAGGCTAGCACACTTTAGTGGGCAGCCTCCACAGTTAAATTAAACAAACAAACAAACAAACTTTCGATCAAATTCGACTAAAATGTAACTTTAAGTGCAGATTTTAAAATAATGCAGCAAACAGTTAAAAACAGTTCAAGCTAGTCCAGGGTAAGCTACAGAAGCTATTCCAAGTGAAAAAAAGCAAAGATACTTAAATCCAGAAAGTAGTCGCTTTTCTGAGTTCCCTGCTGCTAGGACCACTCTGCAGAACCACGAGGAGCTTGTCTGAGCAGTATAGCCAGAAAAAAATGCCCAGAGGCGGATTTTAAACAGTGAACTACAAAAGAGCTAGAAATGGTCCAAAACAACCAATTATTACAGCTTCTTGTGCTGAGGTCACTTCCTACAGGGACAGGTAGGCTGCTCAAGGCTCCCCACTCCCACTGGTGAGCAAAGAAACTTCCTTCTATCCAAGTAAGGTAATGGACAACACAGGAACTACACCACAGCCCAGAATACAGCAATGCCTGTAAACAGGTCTAAACTAGTCAAGGAGAGGCGGGAAAACAAGGATTATTTTTTTGTTTTTTTGGTTTTTTTTGGTAGCAACACACAGAAAATGCAGAAACAGTGATAAATTAGTTACACAGGCTAGCACCATTTATTGTTCACAGTAAGACCTTCTTGAAGAATGCTAGTGGCTGCAGGGGAGTTGATGATAACCCCCAGCTTGCAATAATCTGCAAACTTAGCCATAAAACTTCAGCATTTGCTTCCATTTCAGAGAACTAGATGTCAAAAAGGAGCTGGCCCAATACCGAGCCCTGGGGGACTCTGCTAGTGACTGGCCTCTTTGTGGAGGTGCCTCAGCTATTTTGACCTCTTGGGTCCTATCACTGAGACTGTTAGCTATCCAATGGGTGATAAAAGAGTTTATACCTATATTAGTGAGCTTGTCTATAATTCCTGAGTGAAATATTGTATCAAAGCCTTGGCCTGATTGAGGTAAGCTGTGTGCATAGTCTTACCTTCATCCAATGCTTTGGTGACCCTCTCAAAAAATCCACCAGATTTAATAGGCAAGACCTTCCTTTAACAAAGCCGAACTGTGATGGGTCCAGTGTTTTCAGGTTATCTGTGTCCCCATTTATCATGTCAATGATGATTCTTTCCAAGGCCTTACATATGAGGTTGGTAAGACTGCACACATCAGTGGTTGGACCTCCTTTGTGCAGGGGAATGATTGTAGCCATCTTCCATTCCTTGAGCACAAAACCTGACTGAAGGTTCCAGTTGAAAAGTAATTCAAGTGGACCAGACAGGTCATGTTTCATGCTATTTGTTAAACATCCCATAATGTTATCGGCACCTATCAGCGTAGTGTTTTTTTGCCTTAGAAAGTGCATTAATGACCTGTTCTCTAGTAATGACTGGGGGGGACCTTGTGTTATATGGTATTTTCTTTGGATTATCAGGGGAAGTGGGGGGAGAAATTTGAGCTGAACCTGTCATCCAAAAGCTTAGCAGTGGTCTCTGGTTCAGTGTTGCCATTTTCAGTAAATTCTGGGCATTGTTGTGTATTTCCTCTGCGGTTACAGACATAACTGTAGAAATCTTTGTGATTGTTCTTTGCTTGAGAAGCTATTTTTTCTTCAAATTTAGCCTTTGAATTATTAATTAACCATCTCAACTGCCTGTTTAGATTGGTGAGGGAGCTTGTAGTATGTATGGCTTTGTTCCTCCTATGGTTGGCCAAGATTTTTTTCTTTTGCTGTATAACCAATTGATAGTGTGATTCCACCAGGGTGGTTTGTCTTTTAAGTTTGTCTTATTCTTAATACAAGTGAGCACAGCTCGGTCTATACATCTATCAATATGGCTGCACAGAGATTTTGTAAATAGCTTACTATATTCTATGGTGTTTACTGGGTTTGGGGTGCTTGGATTTTGGCCAAGGTGTTTCTTAGTAGAGAGAGGTTAGCCTTAGAATAGTTCCTAAAAGTTTTTGCTTTTGCTGGATCCCTGGATTTAATTTTTATTTCAAGTAATACTGCCCTATGGTCAATCTGATGACCGAAGAAATTATATTGGGTGAGGAACACTGGCTCCATATGTTCATGAGTACATCAAGAATGCTTGTACCCCTGGCAGGAGAATGGACCAACTGTTCCAGGATGTTGGTATTAACAAAGTTTAGGAATCACTGGGCTTGTGCATTAGAAGTGGTGTAGGATTCCCACTCTATACAGGGGTAGTTGAGATCCTCCATGAATTTGATATTGGGTTGAACAATGAGGGACTCTAGTACATTGAGATAGGTAGTATGGGTTTCCTGGGACATGGAGAAGGACCTATATGTTGCAAGGATATAGTACGGCACCCTGTTTATGGTGAGTTGCACATTTATGAGTTCCAGTGGGTCATATACTTTAACTAGTCTGGATGTGAGATTAGTTTTAATTTAGACCGACATTCCTCCACCCTTAGTTCCCTCCTATGTAGTAGCTGGTCTAAAGGTGTGAAAATCATTATAACCTTGCATTGCTGGGATACTTTCAGAGACTTTAAACCATGTCTCCATTACTACACAGATGTCTACACTCTCGAGGGAGAGGAAGACTTGCAGGGAGTGGAGTTACTTATTAAGACTTCTAGAATTGAGCAGTACCATCTTCAGATATTCCTTGATAGGTTCAGTTAAGTCGGTAGATTTATCAGTTTGGCATTGCCCAAAAAAGGCACTGTGGAGTTTGAAAAGGTCTTTACCAATATCTGAAAGCCTAGAGAAGATAAGTATATACCATCCTTGGCAAAGCAGTGTGGTCTGTCAACCATGTCCTCCCAGGCTGTCAACTATTGTACACCCCTGGACTGACACCAGAAGCAAGGCCAATTGTTAAAATCAATCATTTTCTGTTGGTAACATGGCATCATCCTTGGAGAAGGTAGTATTCTGCTCAGTGCTAGGCTCATACCTGCCTGAGACACATAATCCGTGTGCTCAATCATATCTCGCTTCATATAGTCAAGGGAGGTACATCTCAGGTCATTAACACCCACATGGACTATGACAGAGTCTTACTGGTACCTGTGGTTCAATGACCTGAGTGCCTGTGTGACTTGATAGATCCTAGCCACAGAAAGGCACCTAACCATGACGCTCTCCATACTAAGTCTGGTGAGGGAGACATCAGTGTGCCTCACTATAAAATCACCAATGACAGGAAATTTGGTTGTGTGTTGGTTTGCCTTAAGGGCTTAACAGTGGAGACACTGAATACAGTATCACTATGTGTAGCTGTGTATGGCGTTGTAATGGAGTGTTTATATGACGGCTGAGGACCCTTTCTTTGATTGTACTGTGCAGGAGATGTTATTGTTTTAGGAAAGTTAGCTGTAAGTGCCTCAGCATAAGTAGTTTTATGTGTAGGCACTTTACCCTGTGCAGTAGGCATGGTGCAAGTGTCACCAACAACCTCTATAGGATTAGTTATGGTTGTATGAGAGAGATTTGCTCCAGTGTTAAAGTGTATTTACACCTCTCACATATACTGTTTTATTAAAAATAAGTGGGTTGTCAGTGTACATTAAGGTAATTGCTACAATGCCTCAGAATATCCATCTCAATCAGAGTGGCCACAGATAGAGTAGGGAAGTGCATATCCATGGCCACTGATCTACTGGGGAGGAGCGAGGAAAACTTAAATATTGAACAAGTCAATAAGACAAGCAACTTGATGAGCAGTGCACAGCTATTATCAAACTAGATGCTCTAGTAGTTTAAAAATATGTCTAGATAGTAATGCCACAAGTGTGCAGACCACAGACCAGAACAAAGACTCTTAGAATAGTAGGCACAATAAGAGTTCCCATCTCAGAAGGTTGAAGGCTACCCTATCCTACCGCAAGGGTGTAGACCACAAACCTTCCTAATGTAAAATAACTATTTTAGAACACACATGCTTGAACCACAACAAAAACACTTAGAATAACAGACACAATAAGCCTTCAGCCAGCAGTTCCCAGCTTAGAAAGGTGGAGGCTACCCTTTCCTCCCACAAAAGTGTAGACAACAAACCTACTTAATGTAAAATAAATGGCTGGAAACCCAAGTACTTTAATCAGGACTAAGACACTTTTAAAATAACAGACACAATAAGCCTTCGACAAGCAATTCCCAACTTAGAAGGATGTAACCTACCTCTCCTGCCACAAGAGTGTAGGAAAACATCTTGAAATGCCTTCAATGCTAATTAGACTGCTCTCATCTCTAGAACATTGATGTGCAAATTGGTCTCTTCAGGGGACCACGTGTCTTGGACTGTCCTTCCCAAAAATGCCCTCGACCCCAGTTGGATGGCATCCATGGTTATCATGGCTACTGGAGGAGATAGAATAAAGGGGAGTCCCATGTGAATGTCCTGGATCCACCAAAAAAGATGTTTTTTGCATACCAGAGTGAGTTTGACTGGGAAGGATAGAGGATGTTGCAGAATAGACCACTGAACAGCTAGAGACCATTGGAAAACACACATGTAAAAACATTCTAAAGGAATTAAGACTATTACCTCTGCCATTGGATGAAGAGCCTGAAGGATAAGTTTGGCTGGAGGAGCAGGATGAACAAGAATTTGCTGAACCTGAAACTTGATTGCATCTATACAATGAACAGGGAGAGAAGCAGTCTGATTTATTACGTTTAGCTGGGCACCTATGAACTCCAGGCTCTATACTGGTTGTACTTTGGACTTGTAAATGTTGACTGCAATACCTAGTGTTTGACAAAGCTGGAGCAAATAGTCGCAGGACTATTCTGGGAGATGCATGGTTGGAGTGGTGAAAAGCCATTTGTCTAAATATGGTAACACTCAGTCCTAGCAGTCTCAGGTGAGCTGCTACCACTGCCATACACTTGGTAAGCATCTTGGGGGGGGGGGACTGTGGTGAGGCCAAAGGGCAGGGCTCTGAACTGATAGTGGCTGGCTCCCAACTGAAAGTGCAGGCATCTTTGAGATTGTTTGTTCATTTTGATGTGATAGTACACATCCTGAAAATAGACTGAGCACATCCAATCATCCTTGTGCAAAAAGGGAAAAATGGACTGACCCATGACTATTTGGAACTTTGATTTTCTCACAAAATGGTTCATGTTGCTTAGATCTAAAACTGGTCTTATGTCTCCTGTCTTCTTTGGCACTAAAAAAAACCTTGAGTAAGTTCCAAATCCTCTTTAATATGACGGGACCTCTTGGATGACTCTTTTGTTCAGCAGCTTCTAAATCTCTTGAGCTGCAGCTTCTCTCTGACTGGGTTGAATGTCAGGAAGCTTTCTTCTTTTGGTTGGGAGAATCTGGAAAAAAATGGTATAAAATAACTACTGGATATGATTTTTACCACCCAAAAATCTTTTGTTATAAAAGCCCAGGCATCTGGGTGCAAGGACAAGCACCCCCCTCCCAAATGCATCCAGTGGTGAGCAGTCAGGCAACCCTTCAGAAGCACTAAAAGGGTCTATCTGGAAAGGAATCTCAGAAACCCTGGTTTTGTGGGCCACCTCTGGCACAAGTTTGGTGTCTTCCATTTGAAGTCCCCTTCTGCATCTGAAGGAGATGTCCCCATGTGAATCATAGAAAGATCCCTGGTATTTATGGAAACACATTTTCTTGCCCCCTCTTTGATTTCAGGAAAAAGATCACTGATGGGTAGAAAATCAAATCCCTGCAGCAGACAGGGTCTCTCCTTCCTGTTCATTGTGGGAGAGCATTTCTTTAACAGAAGGACCAAATAAGGACATTCCGTCAAAAGGAGCATTGATGAAAGAAGACTTGAAAGGCTCTGTAAAGTCACATAACTGCATCTAGATGTGTCTTTGTATGGCAATGCCTGAACTGGTGGCCCATGAGGTATCCTCTGCAGCGTGGGATATCAACCTCATGGACGCATTGGAAATGGATAACAGAGTGGCCAGTTATGAGGATGATCTTTTATAGTCCTCTACAGACATGGACTCTGAGAGGGATTTGGAGAACTCCTTGGTCAAATCCCTCTACAGTCTTATAAAGTGCATCAAATATTTCAGGGACCTCAAGGCAAAGGTTGCTGAAGCAAATATGCACCTTCCAAATCTGTCCAACATCCTCAACTCTCTATTAGGGGGATGGACAGAGAATCTTTGATTGGCTAGCTCATTTTTTGTGACTGCTGCCACAACCATAGCATCAACAGGGGCTCCTTTGATCCAATGGGTTCTGTCTTTTGGTGGTGCCAAAATCTTGTTTGGATAACAGGGGATTGATTTGACAGAGTCCAATTCCTTCCAGGCCTGGAAAGAAACTAGGTCAATACGCTTGTGAGCTGGGACAGTCACCCAAGAAGTAAATAGGCTAGAACCAAAAGCTTCTAGAAATACTGACTCCTCAGGGGAAGGATTAGCTGTGGACCAACCACCTTTCCGCTTACACATCTCCAAAATGTCTCTGAATGAGACGTTATCAGGTGGTGATTTGAGAGGACCCTTCCCCTTAGTTGAAGTCAGTATCCTCTGTGAGAGATTCCAAAGGGGAATCTATGTGCCTTCTTTTGCACATTCTCTTACAGGGAAACTCCTCAGTGGGATATGCTAGGGATGTGTCCGAAGAGAGGGTAAGTTCCTCCAAAGGAACTGTCTGGATGCTAGTTGGCACTGGCTGTGGAAAAAGTCTGATGTGGAAAAGGTCTGATGGGATCAGAACTCACACCCGCTGGGGGAATGGATGTAGGATCAGAAGAAGAGTGAGAGATCAGATCTGTTGGATGAGAGGATACCCTTTCCACTACCTCAAAGGCAGACTGGGAGAAGCCATGTCCAAGTTGCCTCAGAGCCAAAATTTCTAAAGCAGATAAACCCAAACCCTGTCCCGATCTCTGACTCAAGGATGGAGCCAGACCCGAGCTATCTACCGCTGAGGGACAAAGCAGCAAGGATGGGTCCAACAACACTGGAGCAGATCCCGGTCCCATGGATATGACACTGATGCTTCAGCTTCCAGACTCATCCTGCTCTGAGGAATATGAGCAAAACCAGTCAAGGAAACTGTTGGAGTCAAAGATGTAACCCTGTTTGGCTCCAACACAGATTCTTTCAGGACTCTTGAATCAGAGAAGGAGATATTATATGGGAAGTGGAAGGGAGGCTCATGGATCCAATGGGACATTTAGCCATAATAACTCCGTATGAATCTGAGCTTTGAGGAACTTCCTCATCGTCCTATCCATTTCGGCCTTGATGAAACTTCTGGAAGACCTGACAGATGAGGTAGTGGACTGTAAGAGTGTTTCCTTGGAGTGTTTTACAGAAAAGAGGAGTGAAGGCACGTAGACACCAGATCAATCACTAACTCGGGTGAGCAAATTCTGAGAGTCTTTGAAAAACAAGGGATCAGATTTGAGGTTCTTGGATCCAATGGCTGTATCAGATATTTGCTAGCTATTATTATCGGATCTGAAGGCTTTGGATCCAAAGAAGCAGGATCCAAAGATCTTCAGATTTTCTGAGGGGGCTCCAAGGTCACAGAGGTAAAAGAAGTCTTCAGAGGTTTTGGAGGGGACCTCTTCCAAAGCTCCATCGGAGCTTTGAAATGCTTGCTGGGGGGTTTAAGCCCCACAGGAGGAAGAAGGGGGAGTAACCTCTTATGGACCAACTTGTTTCTCCTGTCTGCAATAGCCCTAGAATTAAAAGCAGCTCAGATAGTACAACTAGTATCGAGATTTGCTGCTCCTAGGCAATAAACGCACTCCCTCTGAGCATCAGAATTTAGAATTTTGTGCCCACATGAAATGCATTTTTTAATTCCTGTTAGCTTTTCACCCATAGTTTGTTTTGGAAAGGGGTAAGAAAAAAGAGGAAAGCTTTTTTTATTTGTTTAATGTTTAAACAGCAGGAAAACTACCAACAATGGTAGGGGTAGTTACCCTAAAAAAGGATAGGAAATAAAAAAAAATAAAGGAAAAGAAATACCAGCAATAGTACACAACGAGAAATTACCCAACAAGGTAGAAAAGGGGAGAAGTAAAAGAAGTTACTGATGGGTAGAAATTCCAAACACTAAATAGGAAAAGAGGGAGGATGTAGGGGAAGCTTAATTTAACTGAATTAGAATAACAGAATATTTTACCTTGTTTACCTGAAAAGGTGTTCTGAAGAGATATGTGATAGTAATTTGTTAAAATAAGAGAGAATAAAATAAGTATTTTATTGATTTATTTATCCCTGGATTTTTTTCCTTTACTGACCAGTCTGGTTTACCTGCTTGTCTCTTTAAAGTAGAAGTATCCATTTGTTCTTGTGTGTTTATTAAGTTTTTTCTTCTTGATAAAGTTGTTTGCTTCTTCAAAGGTTTTGAAAGTTTTTTTCCTTCTGGAAGGCATAGTCTTATCTTGGCAGGATATATCAGCTGTGCCTTTATGCCGGCTTGTTTTAATGATCTGATAAAAAGGATGAAAAATTTTCTTTTCATTATAATAACTGAGGAGTAATCATTGTCAAATCTAATTATCTGGTCATTTATTTTCAGAGAGAGAGCCCAGGCAGTTTTTAAGATGAAATCTTTATCTTGGCTGGATATAAATTTGACAATTTAAAACTTCAGCTTGGCAAGCTAAGAACTTGGTTATATTCAACTGGACGTATAAGAGAATTTAAGTACCTTTTTATGCACTTTTTTTTTTAAAAATACAGTATTTAAATTGATTTAAACTGTGTATGAAGGAGTGTTGAAGGAATTTTTAACTGGTTATTCTGCTCTTCAGTAACTTGAACTAAAAGCTAGTGTTGGCTGAATTTTGTTATTTGCTAGTAATTACAGGTGTGGGGGTAGCCACATTCATTGATTTCCTGTCCTTGCATATTTAAACTGGTGCATGTGAAATAATTCCTGCTTTAAAACTTCAGCTTGGCAAGCTAAGAACTTGGTTATATTCAACTGGACGTATAAGAGAATTTAAGTACCTTTTATGCACTTTTTTTTTAAAAATACAGTATTTAAATTGATTTAAACTGTGTATGAAGGAGTGTTGAAGGAATTTTTAACTGGTTATTCTGCTCTTCAGTAACTTGAACTAAAAGCTAGTGTTGGCTGAATTTTGTTATTTGCTAGTAATTACAGGTGTGGGGGTAGCCACATTCATTGATTTCCTGTCCTTGCATATTTAAACTGGTGCATGTGAAATAATTCCTGCTTTAAAACTTCAGCTTGGCAAGCTAAGAACTTGGTTATATTCAACTGGACGTATAAGAGAATTTAAGTACCTTTTATGCACTTTTTTTTAAAAATACAGTATTTAAATTGATTTAAACTGTGTATGAAGGAGTGTTGAAGGAATTTTTAACTGGTTATTCTGCTCTTCAGTAACTTGAACTAAAAGCTAGTGTTGGCTGAATTTTGTTATTTGCTAGTAATTACAGGTGTGGGGTAGCCACATTCATTGATTTCCTGTCCTTGCATATTTAAACTGGTGCATGTGAAATAATTCCTGCTTTAAAACTTCAGCTTGGCAAGCTAAGAACTTGGTTATATTCAACTGGACGTATAAGAGAATTTAAGTACCTTTTTATGCACTTTTTTTTTTAAAAATACAGTATTTAAATTGATTTAAACTGTGTATGAAGGAGTGTTGAAGGAATTTTTAACTGGTTATTCTGCTCTTCAGTAACTTGAACTAAAAGCTAGTGTTGGCTGAATTTTGTTATTTGCTAGTAATTACAGGTGTGGGGGTAGCCACATTCATTGATTTCCTGTCCTTGCATATTTAAACTGGTGCATGTGAAATAATTCCTGCTTTAAAACTTCAGCTTGGCAAGCTAAGAACTTGGTTATATTCAACTGGACGTATAAGAGAATTTAAGTACCTTTTATGCACTTTTTTTTTTAAAAATACAGTATTTAAATTGATTTAAACTGTGTATGAAGGAGTGTTGAAGGAATTTTTAACTGGTTATTCTGCTCTTCAGTAACTTGAACTAAAAGCTAGTGTTGGCTGAATTTTGTTATTTGCTAGTAATTACAGGTGTGGGGGTAGCCACATTCATTGATTTCCTGTCCTTGCATATTTAAACTGGTGCATGTGAAATAATTCCTGCTTTAAAACTTCAGCTTGGCAAGCTAAGAACTTGGTTATATTCAACTGGACGTATAAGAGAATTTAAGTACCTTCCTATGCACTTTTTTTTTTAAAAAATACAGTATTTAAATTGATTTAAACTGTGTATGAAGGAGTGTTGAAGGAATTTTTAACTGGTTATTCTGCTCTTCAGTAACTTGAACTAAAAGCTAGTGTTGGCTGAATTTTGTTATTTGCTAGTAATTACAGGTGTGGGGGTAGCCACATTCATTGATTTCCTGTCCTTGCATATTTAAACTGGTGCATGTGAAATAATTCCTGCTTTAAAACTTCAGCTTGGCAAGCTAAGAACTTGGTTATATTCAACTGGACGTATAAGAGAATTTAAGTACCTTTTATGCACTTTTTTTTTAAAAATACAGTATTTAAATTGATTTAAACTGTGTATGAAGGAGTGTTGAAGGAATTTTTAACTGGTTATTCTGCTCTTCAGTAACTTGAACTAAAAGCTAGTGTTGGCTGAATTTTGTTATTTGCTAGTAATTACAGGTGTGGGGGTAGCCACATTCATTGATTTCCTGTCCTTGCATATTTAAACTGGTGCATGTGAAATAATTCCTGCTTTAAAACTTCAGCTTGGCAAGCTAAGAACTTGGTTATATTCAACTGGACGTATAAGAGAATTTAAGTACCTTTTTATGCACTTTTTTTTTAAAAAATACAGTATTTAAATTGATTTAAACTGTGTATGAAGGAGTGTTGAAGGAATTTTTAACTGGTTATTCTGCTCTTCAGTAACTTGAACTAAAAGCTAGTGTTGGCTGAATTTTGTTATTTGCTAGTAATTACAGGTGTGGGGGTAGCCACATTCATTGATTTCCTGTCCTTGCATATTTAAACTGGTGCATGTGAAATAATTCCTGCTTTAAAACTTCAGCTTGGCAAGCTAAGAACTTGGTTATATTCAACTGGACGTATAAGAGAATTTAAGTACCTTTTTATGCACTTTTTTTTTTTTAAAATACAGTATTTAAATTGATTTAAACTGTGTATGAAGGAGTGTTGAAGGAATTTTTAACTGGTTATTCTGCTCTTCAGTAACTTGAACTAAAAGCTAGTGTTGGCTGAATTTTGTTATTTGCTAGTAATTACAGGTGTGGGGGTAGCCACATTCATTGATTTCCTGTCCTTGCATATTTAAACTGGTGCATGTGAAATAATTCCTGCTTTAAAACTTCAGCTTGGCAAGCTAAGAACTTGGTTATATTCAACTGGACGTATAAGAGAATTTAAGTACCTTTTTATGCACTTTTTTTTTAAAAATACAGTATTTAAATTGATTTAAACTGTGTATGAAGGAGTGTTGAAGGAATTTTTAACTGGTTATTCTGCTCTTCAGTAACTTGAACTAAAAGCTAGTGTTGGCTGAATTTTGTTATTTGCTAGTAATTACAGGTGTGGGGGTAGCCACATTCATTGATTTCCTGTCCTTGCATATTTAAACTGGTGCATGTGAAATAATTCCTGCTTTAAAACTTCAGCTTGGCAAGCTAAGAACTTGGTTATATTCAACTGGACGTATAAGAGAATTTAAGTACCTTTTTATGCACTTTTTTTTTTTTAAAATACAGTATTTAAATTGATTTAAACTGTGTATGAAGGAGTGTTGAAGGAATTTTTAACTGGTTATTCTGCTCTTCAGTAACTTGAACTAAAAGCTAGTGTTGGCTGAATTTTGTTATTTGCTAGTAATTACAGGTGTGGGGGTAGCCACATTCATTGATTTCCTGTCCTTGCATATTTAAACTGGTGCATGTGAAATAATTCCTGCTTTAAAACTTCAGCTTGGCAAGCTAAGAACTTGGTTATATTCAACTGGACGTATAAGAGAATTTAAGTACCTTTTTATGCACTTTTTTTTTTTTTAAAATACAGTATTTAAATTGATTTAAACTGTGTATGAAGGAGTGTTGAAGGAATTTTTAACTGGTTATTCTGCTCTTCAGTAACTTGAACTAAAAGCTAGTGTTGGCTGAATTTTGTTATTTGCTAGTAATTACAGGTGTGGGGGTAGCCACATTCATTGATTTCCTGTCCTTGCATATTTAAACTGGTGCATGTGAAATAATTCCTGCTTTAAAACTTCAGCTTGGCAAGCTAAGAACTTGGTTATATTCAACTGGACGTATAAGAGAATTTAAGTACCTTTTTATGCACTTTTTTTTTAAAAATACAGTATTTAAATTGATTTAAACTGTGTATGAAGGAGTGTTGAAGGAATTTTTAACTGGTTATTCTGCTCTTCAGTAACTTGAACTAAAAGCTAGTGTTGGCTGAATTTTGTTATTTGCTAGTAATTACAGGTGTGGGGGTAGCCACATTCATTGATTTCCTGTCCTTGCATATTTAAACTGGTGCATGTGAAATAATTCCTGCTTTAAAACTTCAGCTTGGCAAGCTAAGAACTTGGTTATATTCAACTGGACGTATAAGAGAATTTAAGTACCTTTTTATGCACTTTTTTTTTTTAAAATACAGTATTTAAATTGATTTAAACTGTGTATGAAGGAGTGTTGAAGGAATTTTTAACTGGTTATTCTGCTCTTCAGTAACTTGAACTAAAAGCTAGTGTTGGCTGAATTTTGTTATTTGCTAGTAATTACAGGTGTGGGGGTAGCCACATTCATTGATTTCCTGTCCTTGCATATTTAAACTGGTGCATGTGAAATAATTCCTGCTTTAAAACTTCAGCTTGGCAAGCTAAGAACTTGGTTATATTCAACTGGACGTATAAGAGAATTTAAGTACCTTTTTATGCACTTTTTTTTTTTAAATACAGTATTTAAATTGATTTAAACTGTGTATGAAGGAGTGTTGAAGGAATTTTTAACTGGTTATTCTGCTCTTCAGTAACTTGAACTAAAAGCTAGTGTTGGCTGAATTTTGTTATTTGCTAGTAATTACAGGTGTGGGGGTAGCCACATTCATTGATTTCCTGTCCTTGCATATTTAAACTGGTGCATGTGAAATAATTCCTGCTTTAAAACTTCAGCTTGGCAAGCTAAGAACTTGGTTATATTCAACTGGACGTATAAGAGAATTTAAGTACCTTTTATGCACTTTTTTTTTTAAAATACAGTATTTAAATTGATTTAAACTGTGTATGAAGGAGTGTTGAAGGAATTTTTAACTGGTTATTCTGCTCTTCAGTAACTTGAACTAAAAGCTAGTGTTGGCTGAATTTTGTTATTTGCTAGTAATTACAGGTGTGGGGGTAGCCACATTCATTGATTTCCTGTCCTTGCATATTTAAACTGGTGCATGTGAAATAATTCCTGCTTTAAAACTTCAGCTTGGCAAGCTAAGAACTTGGTTATATTCAACTGGACGTATAAGAGAATTTAAGTACCTTTTTATGCACTTTTTTTTTCGCAAATACAGTATTTAAATTGATTTAAACTGTGTATGAAGGAGTGTTGAAGGAATTTTTAACTGGTTATTCTGCTCTTCAGTAACTTGAACTAAAAGCTAGTGTTGGCTGAATTTTGTTATTTGCTAGTAATTACAGGTGTGGGGGTAGCCACATTCATTGATTTCCTGTCCTTGCATATTTAAACTGGTGCATGTGAAATAATTCCTGCTTTAAAACTTCAGCTTGGCAAGCTAAGAACTTGGTTATATTCAACTGGACGTATAAGAGAATTTAAGTACCTTTTTATGCACTTTTTTTTTAAAAATACAGTATTTAAATTGATTTAAACTGTGTATGAAGGAGTGTTGAAGGAATTTTAACTGGTTATTCTGCTCTTCAGTTATTCCCACCCACCGCCCTGTTTTTGTTTTGGTGTTAATCTTAGTGGCATTGAAACTGCCGCCCTCAGCCTGCCTCTGGGCCCATCTCATTTGCTCACTCAACTGAGTGCAGTGAGATCATATTCTGATTTCAGGCACTCCTACTGTGTACAAAGAGAGCATCTGGGAAATAGAAAAAAAAAAAAAAAATTAAGCTTATTTCCTGCCTTTCTTGTTAAGTGGTACAGACTATTTGTAGGCTTCTGAGCCCCCAAGCCCTTCTGTGTTTGAGGGAAGCCTTCTAGCTTGTTTTTTTTTTTCTTGTAACTAGCCAGTTTTCTAGTTTCAGCACTCAAATCTGTTTCTTTGATCTCAGCACTTGTTCAGGAAAAAAAAAAAAAAAAAAAAAAAAAAAAATTCATCTGCTTTTACTGTACTTGTGTTTTTACCTACTTCTTTTTACTTTTGCATCATCTTAAAATACTCAATTGTATTTATTACTGCTTGGTGTAACTCATTCTAAGCCTTTTGGTTTAAACACTTGGGCTTCGGACCAGTTAGTTGTTTTGCACTGAGAGGTTTGTGGTCTGCACTGTTGTGGCAGAACAGGTAGCTTACATCCTTCTAGGTTGAGAACTGCTGATTGAGGGCTCAGTGTCTGTTATTCTAAAAGTGTATTAATTCTGGTTTAAGCACTTGGGCTTTCAAGCCAGTTATTTTACATTAAGAGGGTTCGTGGTCTGCACTCTTGTGGGAGGAGAGGCTGGACTCTGCCCTTCTGAGCTGGGAATTTCTGGTTAAAGGCTTATAGTGCATGCATATCTGAACTGTTTCTTACTGAAGTTGGTGCGCCTTGTTTGCTGTGGCATAGACTGGATTCGGGCCTGCTGGATCTAGCTTTGTTTGTGTAACTTGAGCACTAATCCAGACATTCTCTAAAGTATTCAATGGTATTTATTACTGCTTGGTTGTAACTTGATTAAAGTGTAGCTATCATTCAAGTCTTTTGGATTAAGCACTTGGGCTTCAGACCAGTTGTTTTACATTAGGAAGGTTTGTGGCAAGCACTGTGGTGGCAGGACAGGTAGCTTTCATCCTTCTAAGTTGGGAACTGCTGATTGAGAGCCCAGTGTCCAAGTGTATTAGTTCTGGTTTAGGCACTTGGGCTTCAGGCCAGTTATTTTACATTAAGAAGGTTCGTGGTCTGCACTCTTGTGGGAGAAGAGGCTGGACTCTGCCCTTCTGAGCTGGGAATTTTCTGGTTAAAGGTTTATAGTGCCTGAATATTTGAACTGTATCTTACTGAAATTGGTTCACCTTGTTTGCTCTAGCATAGACTAGATCCAGGCCTACGGAATCTAGCTTTGTTTATATACTTGTTGTTTGTTTGCTTGTTATTTCCCTGGAAGCTAATTCACCTAATACGCAACTTCTCAGCTTCTGTGGATCACTAGTGATATCTGCATTGCTTACTGTACTTATTTCCTTGTTTCACTTGAAAGAAAGTTACTGTTTGTCGTTTTGCATTTAGTTACTTGTATCACATTGCACTCAAGTTACCTGGCACTTGCTCACTAAAGCAATTATATAAGTCAGCACTAAAAATTAAAAGCACTACACCCTCACTCCCCACTGGCCCTTGTTTTCAATTAAGGATTTCCCAATATTATTCTAGCATGTCCAAAGATCAGTTGTCAATCTCCTCTCCGGTCCAGCTGGTGAATCTGGGAATCTTGAGGCAATGTTATAACTGCCTCATGTACATAGACAACCCTCTCCTCCTCCCACATAACACAAATACTTGCGAGAGATGCAGCTATTTAGCCAAACTGGAGGCTGAGCTCTCTCAACTCAGGACTGGCAAGACCAGACAGGAGGAGAAGGCAACTACACACACCACAAAACCAGCCTCACATAATGCTACCACTCCACTGAATCAAACACATAAACACACAAAGACATACTCGGAGGCTCTGAGTAAAAATTGCCTAAACAGCAGAGGCCTCCAAAGCAGACACCCAAACAACTGCTACCTCAAGACACCCCACAAGCAACACATAAACCACAAAAGCAGTGTGCAAAGCAGTCACAGCCCTTAAGGCCAAATACAACACCAAACATACTTGTCATAGGTGACTCCATAGTCAGACACACTGACGTCCCACTCACCAGGCTGAACAAGGAGAGGGTCACAGTAAGCTGCCTATCGGGCTAGAATCCGCCACATAACACAAGCACTCGGGTCACTCCACAGCAAGTACAAATATGACACAGTCATTGTCCATGCTGGTGTGAACGACCTGAGACGTACCTCCCTGGACTGCATGAAAGAGACATAGAGGAGCTCTCTGATTATGTAGCCCAGGCAGGTATGACCCTAACCCTGAGCAGTATCCTTCCTTCACCAAGAATGATGCCACAATATAGAGACAAGATGATCAGCTTTAACAATTGGCTTAATGTCTGGTGTCATTCAAAGGGGATCCAGTGTCTGTCTGCCTGGGATGACATGCTTGACAAGCCACGCTGCTTCGAGGGACGGCTTGCACCTGTCACCCTGGGATTCCGGATATTGGCTAAGGCTCTTGCCACCCCATAGTGCCTTTTTAGGCAAGGCTCAAATTCTAAACCTACCACCCTAGAAAACAAAAATGGGAAGAAATTGAGGGTAATGCTGCTCAATGCCAGAAGTCTAAATCTCAAAATGCACGTACTCGAGGCCCTTCTCAGTATGGAGAACATCGATGTCTGTGCTGTAACTGAAACCTGGTTCAAGGCTCCTGAGAGCACCCCGGCACTATTAGGTTTTACCTCATATCATGCGTTCCGGCCCCAAAACCAGGACCACTCCACAAAAGGAGGGGGTGTATCCATATTCATAAAGGATACTCACACCTCCAGGTTGGTGGCAACGCATGAAGCTTCGGAAACCATCCAGGTGCAACTAACAATAGGCAAAACTGCTCTACAAATTGTAGCATGCTACAGGCCACCCTCTCAAACTCAGGAACCCCACACAGCCTTCCTGAAGACACTGGAGGGTATAAATGTATCTCCAAACACCATCATATTGGGTGACTTCAACTACCCGAATATAGACTGGGAACATTACTCAAGCCCTAACTTTCTAGCCCAACGGTTCCTGGAGTTCATAAATTCAAATGCCATGGAACAGCTAGTCACTGTTCCCACGAGAGGAGAAAATATACTAGATCTCATTGTCACAAACATGGGGACAAAATGCTCCACACCGAAGTATATCCCTCATTGGTGAGATCTGATCATAAACTAATCTCACTGGAAATCCACATCCCGCCCCACCCCAAACAAAAGACCACAGTGAAGAACTTCTCTAAAGCAAACTTCACACTACTCAAGACTGGTGTGGTATCCTTCAAGGCCCCTGAGTCAGAGGAAACCACAACCCAAGCTGCGGAAGCCCTTACAAATGCCTTCTATAAACACCTCCAGGACTGCATGGATCAGGCAATCCCAAATAAAACCAAGACTCTTTCCACAAAGGGCAACGTCCAGTCTGGTGGACCCCAGCCATTAACAAACTTTACAATAAGAGGAGAAAGCTATTACATGATAGAACAAAATCCATAAAAGGGAAGTCACCCCTGATCATTATTAGTAAAAAATATGAGCACTCATAAAATCAACTAAGGCCAATTTTGAGAGAAAAATTGCCATGGATTCAAAGGACAATCATAAGGCCTTTTTCAGCTATGTTAGGAACCTGGGTGGAAACTCACAGATATGCTCAGAATTAGTCCAAAATGATACAAAAATCACTGAACCCACAGACATTGCCAACATACTGGCAGACAGGTTCAGTGCAAACTTCACCCCTCTCCCCCGCTAAAGGAGAGATAACTATCCCAGCCGAGTGTAGCCTCCCGGACATCTCAAATGCGCAGGTGAAAGCTGCTCTCTCTAAAGCTAAAAACACAGCATCAATGGGACCGGATGGTGTCCCCGGCTGTGTGCTACACGAGCTAAATGAGGAATTAAACCCGCACATAAGGCAGCTGTTTAATCTCAGCCTTACCACAGGATACGTGCCCAAGGAGTGGCGTGACGGCAACTGTGGTCCCACTCCACAAAGGTGGTGCCTCTACGGACCCTGGTAATTACCGCCCCATAAGCTTAACAAGTCTAGTCTGCAAAGCTATGGAGAGGATCATAATGGAGCTCATAAACAAAGATATAGGGTACTTGCAGACATTGGACCCGACCCAGTTTGGCTTTGTCAAGGGAAGATCATGCCTTTTGAACTTGGTCAACTTCTTCGAAATAGTCACCAAGGCCATTGATGAGGGAAAGGCAGTCCATACAGCCTACCTTGACCTTGCAAAGGCTTTCGACACAATACCCCACTCGGGTATTGTAGAAAAACTTACCAGCTTAAATGTAAACCCATATGTCACAAGATGGGTTGCAAACTGGCTTAAGGACAGAACCCACAGGGTTAGAGTTGCTGGCGCTGTGTCAGACTCCAAGCCGGTCACAAGTGGTGTCCCACAGGGCTCGGTCCTTGGCCCCCTATTGTTTGGCATCTACTTCTCAGAAGTACAGGCCAACATGGGAGGACTTTGGCTAACAAAGTTTGCAGATGACTGCAAACTGGGTGCCATAGTGGAAAGTGCATCGGACACGGATATCCTTCAGAAGGGACTCACGGAAACAGATAGCTGGTGCCAGAGCCATGGCCTGAAGTTAAACGCCAAAAAATGTATAGTCATACCCTTCGGGAAAAACAAGGTAACCCCAAGCTACCATATAGGTGGCAATCCACTAAGCACAGAAGAGGTTATCAGGGACCTGGGGACCCAGGTTGACAGTGGCCTTTCTTTTGACACTCACATTGCTAAAGTGGTTAGAAAGACCTTCTACATTGCCCACCTGATCATGAAGGGATTCACATCCAGATCTAGTGAGGTCATTGTTCCCCTGTACTCTTCACTTATCAGACCAATGATCGAGTACAATGCCCCATTCGGGATGTATCTCACCCGACATCTGCAGCAATTGGAGAGACCCCAAAAGTTCCTCACCAAAAGGATAAAGGGACTCCAAAATCTGTCATATGCTGCCAGATTGAAGAAACTCCAGCTCTATTCAGTCGCATACCGTCTGCTCAGAGGTGACATGTGCCTGACATACAAGGCCATGTCCAACCCGAATTAATGGACATCCTCCACCTCAAAAATCCAAATCCACCAAAACCACTAGAGCAAGCGACTTAAACCTTAGCACGGATATAAATAGCACGTGCTGGAGGGATAGATTTATCACTCAGAGACTCCCTATGCTGTGGAATAAAATCCCGGTCCATGTGAGGCAGAGCACCTCGCTGACTCTGTTCAAGAGAAATCTAGACCTGTGGATGGGAGATCGTAGGTTTACCCCGGGAATCATCTCTGGGTCACTGCTGGACAGAGGCACAACAAACTAATGGGCACAGTATTTTTTCATATAAGGGGTGGCGTAAGCCACAATAATTTGGGCTAGGCTTATAAATGCCTTAGGGCAGATAGCCTAGTATAAACCTATGAACCTATGAACCTAATGACTGATCTTGGATGAATATTTTTGCTGCCAGAGGGAATTGTAGATAAGAATCTATGGGTTCTTTCAATACCGAAGGAAAGAGCCTCCGGTAGGTTTAAGGTTGTATGAAGCCATGTAGTTAAAAAGTTTACTGCATTGTCTCCTTCCATTCCTTCTGGCATTCCGTAGATTCTGATGTTATTCCTTCTGGACCAGTTTTCTAAATCATAAATTTTATTAATAAGTCTGTTATTTTGTTGCAGGAGGGATTCAGTGTTTTTTCCCCTTCTATTAGTCTACAGTCAATGTCTGAAACTGATTCTTCCAGTGCTGTTATTTGAATCTTTTATTGTTTTAGTATGTCACTTAATATTTCAATCTGTTTAGTTGAATCTTCTTTGATCTCATCCACTTTAAGGTCCAATTTGTCCATTTCAGCATTAAGTCATGTATGTTTGTAAGGAGTGAGTGTAATTCCTTTTTCATGGAGTTTTCCTGCTGAGTGGATTTCAGTAGACTCATCTTTCATCTGTTGCATTTCTCTCTTTTTTTCTTCTGTTAATTTTGACAGGAAAATATAATAATTATAAAATGAACAATACACCAATAATGAGCTTGAGGCTTCTAGATTTTGAATCTTCTGTTTTTAAGTTATTTTTGGTGATTTCTCTAAATAATTCATGTCAGAAGAATTGTATTACTGCAGAGCAGAGAATTTGTGCTGCCTTTAACTTGCCATCCAAGTCATGCCCCCTACAATTTTTTTTTTTGATCAAGCTGGACATTTGAGTGGAATGCCAGTTCAAAAATCTGCACAAAGCACCTAATGACTTGGCTACGATTCTGTAACATTCACTAGAATACACATCCAAAGAGCTGCACTAAAGAAATAAATGCCCGCATGTAAAACAATATAGTACTTTATGTTTTGAATGGCAAACATTTATTGCATTAATGTATTTATTTATTGAGTGTATAGATTAGTCCTAAAGACCCTTTTTCAGCCAACACATATACCATAGAAATGTCATAAAATACATTTTACACACACACACACACACACACACACACACACACACACACACACACACACACACGCAATACAAGCAGAAAACATTCCAGTAAAAAACAGGTTTAAAGTAAATTAAAAAGTTCAAATTAATGGTTCAAACACTTAAAAAAATAAACAAGTCATACTGAAAGAGCTGATAAATAATATGGACTGTTTAAAATTAATACTGTTTAGCCACTCATGTATTTAGATTTATGATGTCTAGAAGGAAGAGGTTGTTGGATTCTTATTCTGTGCAGATATTTCAAAGAAAAAGGAGACTTTCCCTATTACAGGTTGTTTCTTTTTTGGTTCCCAAACAGCAGAGCTATTAAAATCCTAGGAAGAGAAGGGTAAACTGGAGGATTAATATCAGGAAGAGTATTTTCCTTCTTTGACACACATTTAGAGAGTTCCATAATGTCTCTTTTCAAATAGTCCAGTAAGCTAAGCCTCAGGTCATGTACAACCACATGGACTATGATAAAATCATACTGGTACCTGTGCTGCATTGACGTGAGGGTGTATGTGATATTGTAGATCCTAATTCCAGATAAACGACTAACCATTATCTTCTTCTTGTCCAGCCTGGTAAGAGTATCTATGTGACATGCAGTAGAATCCCCTATGACTAGAGTACTGGGCTTTGTTCTTGGGGGAATCATTGGGTGTAGGTTTATGTCTGGTGTTAGGTATTGCTTTTGGTGTTTGCTTTAGTGACTGTTGAGGGTAGGTGTTGCAATTTGACAGCTTAGGAGGGTTTGAGGTTTGGAGAAGTTTCTTTTAAGAGCCTCAGCGTAAGAAGGTCTATGTGTGTGGTGAGCAGTATACGTGAAGGATATAGTGTGTGTGTTCTTGACAACCTTGTTTGTAAGTGAGATTTTTGCCTCCAAAGAAGCTATGTATGTATGTATGTACATCTCTTGCATACTGTGTTAGTTTCTTTAAGGATTAAAAGGTTATCTGACTACATAAGACAACTGCTACAGGATTAGGATCTTAGGAAGATTCCCAGAGCAGTCAGGAGGTAGTAAGTGGAGACTATTTGGATATCAGTATGCAGCCCCAAAGTTGTAATTCTTAGAAAAGGTGTGTACAGAGAACCAGGTTGCTGCTTCAAGGATGGCTTGGGTAGAAACTTCCCTATGGAATGGTGTGGTGGCAGCCACAGCTATAGTGCAGTGTGCTTTAATATGGCTTGGTAGTCATTTCCCATGGTGTTGGTAACAAAAAGCAATGTTGTTTCCCAGCCACCTGGAAAATATTTGCTTGTGAACTGTCTGTGCACATCAAAGGAATTTAGGATTTTCACTTCTGAATGCTGGGACCTGTGAGGGAAAGGAAACACTGGAAGCCTAATGTTCTGATTCAAGGCCAGTACAATAACCACTTTCAGCATAAAAGGAGGATTGCTACATAAGACCACTCTATCCTTATGGAACACTAAAAGAGCTCTCTGTGCAATAATTCTTGCAATTCCAAATACATCTAGCAGTGGTGACTGCCACCAAGTACAGTGTTTGCCAAGAAAGAAGATAGATACTGCAAGATACAACCGGTTCAAAGGTAGGCAGCCATCTGTCTCTCATGTGGCTTAAGATGAATCAATTTCTTACAGTGTAGGTCTAGAATATAGAGGGGGATCCATGGGCAGTCAAGTACAGACAGCAGATGCATAACCTTTGTGTGTCACCCAATTTTAAAGATATTTCTACTGATATATTACCTGTATGATCCTTATATATCTGTAAATACCTTGACTGTACTTACAAATTTCACTGTTTTCCGCACAAATCTTAACTTAAATGTCAACTCTAACACCGTAAATAAGTTTTATGATTTTACTATTCCAACTTGAAAATGTTATTACTTTGTCTATAATTACTATGTTCATTTAAAATTTTTTGTATTGTAATTTGTGGAACTTTTCTCCTCGGGCTTCCACTGAAAAAGGGCTATTACCTCAGCTGGACAAATCCGGTCAACAAATGTAAAGTAAAATAATAATAATAAATGTGTATGCCAGGCTTGATTTGTAGAGGTCTGAGGTATATTCCAGTACAAATGCCACCTTAGTCTTTCTGAGGTCTATGCCCCTTTAGGTTAACCAGAAGAACGTTTTCCATTTTGCTAAGTATGGTTTTCTTGTACAGGGCTTCTTCACCTCCTTCGTAATGTTTGGCATGTCCTCTGAATATTTTTGCCTGCCTAAGATTATTATAGTATAAGATTATTCTGGCAGTCAGCCTGATTCTGTTCAGACTGGGCTGTAATAGGGTCCTTTTATTCTGAGATAGAAGGTCCACTTACTGATACAGTGCTTCATGTTTTCCACTTGCCAATTTGTATAGGAGAAGGAACCAGTACTACTTTGGGGAGCTATGAGGATCACTTCTGGCCTCTCCTCCTGAACTTTTGTCAAAATCCTGGGAATCAAGGACATAGGAGAGAAAGCATACCAAAATAGACCTGACCAATTCAGGGAGAATGCATCTGTCATCCAGGCTCCTAGAATTGCTAGCCTTCAGCAAAAGTGGCTCAGCTGCCTATTTAGATGAAAAGCAAATAGATCTTTCTCTCGCACCCCACCCTACCTGCTTGTTCAATCTAAGAATACTTCTCTGTGTAGAATCCATTCAACAGAGTCTGCATACATCTTGCTTAGTTATAAACAAAGACATTGGCAACCTTCAAACACTGGACGCCATCCAGTTTGGGTTCGTGAAGGGCCGATCATGTCTCCTGAACCTGACTGACTTCTTTGAATCAGTCTCCAGAGCCATGGACGAGGGTAAGGTGGTCCACACAGCCCTCACCAAGGCCTTTGACACCATCCCCAACTCTGGAATCATAGATAGACTTGCTAAGCTGGGCATTAATCCATACGTCACTCGATGTATTGCCAACTGGATTACTGACAGAACCCACACTGTAAAAGTAGCCGACTCCAAATCCAGCTCCAGACAAGTGACAAGTGGAGTACCTCAGGGTTCAGTCCTGGGACCGCTCTTGTTTGGCATCTACTTCTCTGAAGTACAGGCCAACACTAAGGGACTCTGGCTAACAAAGTTTGCAGATGACTGCAAACTGGGAGCCATTATTGAATCCCCAAATGATGTGGATACTCTACAAAAGGGCCTTACAGAAACAGATGCTTGTTGCCAGAGCCATGGGCTCAAGCTCAATGCCAAGAAATGTATAGTTATCCCCTTTGGGGAAAAACTTGTAGCCGTGAATTACCATATAGGTGGCAGTACACTAAACACTGAAAGTGTGATAAAAGACTTAGGGACACAGGTGGACAGTGGTCTCACCTTCGATAACCACATCGCCACAACAGTCAGAAAATCCTTCTATGTGGCACACCTCATCACTAAGGGCTTTTCATCCAGAAAAAAGGAGGTCATTGTCCCACTGTACTCATCCCTCATTAGACCCATTATAGAATACAATGCCCTGTTTGGTATGTACCTCTCAAGAAATCTGCAACAACTGGAAAGGCTGCAGAAATACCTCACTAAAAGAATCACAGGCCTAAAGCAGATGCCCTACACTGACTGCCTTAAAAAACTCCAGCTATACTCTGTCGCATATCGTCTACTCAGAGGTGATCTCTGCTTAACATACAAGGCCATGTCAAACCCAGAGCTGTTGGACATGCTACACTTAAAGAAATCCCAATCCCGCAGAGCCACACGCTCCAGGGATCTAAATCTTGTCATCACAATAAACAAAACATGCTGGAGAGATAGGTTCCTGACCCAGAGACTCCCCAGACTCTGGAATAGACTGCCCATACATGTCAAGCAGAGCACCTCTTTGGCACTCTTCAAAAGGAACCTTGACGATTGGATGGGAGAAAGGAAATTCACCCTGGGGATCACGTCAGTCGCCCTACTAGACAGGGGTCCAAGAAGTAAATAGTGTGGGAAGAAATAGCCAGGGAATTGTTATGGCTAGGCTTGTATAGGCCCTAGGGCTGATAGCCTAGTACCAACCTATGAACCTATGTTTGCTATCACATTCTGATCTGAAGGGATGTATATGTCTGTCAGAAATATTCCCCTCTCCACTGCAATTTCTCATGCTTGCATGGCTAGTGTACACAATGCACAGGGATGGATCCCTCTTTGCTTATTTCCTTTCATTAAGCATTGTGGTTAGTTTATAGGTTCATACTAGGCTATCTGCCCTAGGGCATTTATAAGCCTAGCCAGAATGTGTTTGGCTTTCGACACCCATTTTAAATTTATTTTGCTATGCCCTTTTTCGAGGTTAGTATACTGTGCCTCTGTCTAACAGTGACACAGAAGTGATACCCGGGGTAAACCTACGATCTCCCATCCACTCATCAAGATTCCTCTTGAAGAGAGTCAATGAGGGACTCTGCCTAACCTGGACTGGGATTTTATTCCAGAGTGAAGGGAGCCTCTGGGTTATGAATCTGTCCCTCCAGCATGTCCTATTTATTTCAGTGCTGAGGTTCAAGTCTCTCGAGCGTAGCTCGATGGGATTTGGATTTTCTGAGGTGCAGCATGTCCATTAATTCTGGGTTGGACATGGCTTTATACGTCAGGCACAGATGGCCTCTGAACAGGCGGTATGCCACTGAGTAGAGCTGGAGTTTCTTTAACCGGGCAGCATATGGCATCTGTCTGAGCCCTTTGATCCTCTTGGTGAGGTACTTTTCGGGTCTTTCCAGTTGCTGCAGGTTTCTGGTAAGGTACATCCCAAAAGGGGCATTGTACTCAATTATGGGCCTGATGAGGGATGAGTAAAGAGGCACGATGACCTCCCCTGATCCATGATTAGGTGGGCTATATAAAATGTTTTTCTAACCACTTTGGCCACGTGGTTGTCAAATGAGAGATTGCTATCAACTTGGGTCCCCAGGTCCCTAATTACTTCTTCTGTACTTAATGGATTACCACCTATGTGGTAATTTGTGGGCACTTTGTTTTTGCCAAAGGGGATGACTATACACTTTTTGGCATTTAGCTTGAGGCCATGGCTCTGGCACCAGTTGTCTGTTTTATGAGGCCCTTTTGGAGGATGCTTGTGTCGGCTGGAGAGTCGATTATGGCGCCCAGTTTGCAGTCATCTGTGAACTTGGTCAGCCACAGTCCTTCCGTGTTGGCCTGTACCTCCCAAGAAATATATACCAAACAAGAGAGGTCCCAGGACTGAGCCTTGTGGGACACCACTTGTAACTGGTTTGGAGTCTGACATGGCTCCAGCAATTCTAACCATGTGGGTTCTGTCCTTGAGCCAGTTTGCAATCCATCTAGTGACATAGGGGTTTATATTTAAGCTAGTGAGCTTATCTATAATGCCCGAGTGGGGTATTGTATCGAAGGCTTTTGCGAGGTCCAGGTAGGCTGTGTGGACCACCTTCCCCTCGTCAATGGCCTTGGTGACTGTTTCAAAGAAATCAACCAGGTTTAAGAGGCAGGATCTGCCCTTAACAAAGCCGAACTGGGTAGGATCCAGTGTCTGTAGGTCCCCAATATCTTTATTTATGAGGTCCATGATGATCCTTTCCATAGCTTTGCAGAACAAGCTAGTCAGGCTTATGGGGCGATAGTTTCCAGGATCCGTTGAGGCACCACCTTTATGGAGAGGGACCACTGTTGCTGTACGCCACTCTTTGGGCACATATCCTGTAGTTATCCTTCCATTGTATATATATGCAGTTTTAACCTCCTCAAAGAAATGTTTAGAATAAAATGTGTGTGTTCAGCATGTTCTCTATTTTCATTATATAACTGAGTAATGATAGAACTAGACATGTTATAAAGGCTGACAAGGGTGGAGGCATAGTGGTTACAGATACTCTCAGTTATATAATGAAAATAGAGAACATGCAGAACACACCTGAGTTTTATTCTAAACACTCCTTTGAGGAAGTTAAAACTGCATATATAGCATAGAAACATAAACTAACCACAATGCTTAATGAAGAACTTATTAGTGAAAACTTCTTTGAGTATTTGAACACTCCTCACCCCAAGCTACCTTGCTTTTTCAGGATTCCCAAACCCCATAAGAATAGGGAAGATCCACTTTACAGACAAGTTATTGCAAGTGGAGGTTCCATATCAGAGGCCACTGCCATACACTTAAATTTTATTCTACAGCCTCTTGCAGAAAAGAACTCATCTTTTATTTTATGTGAATGAATTAAACATATTGACAACTATTGATGTTAAAGCCCTATACACTATCACACGTGCTGTATTGAAGCAGCTACAGAGGCTTACAGCAAAAATAACAATGCTACACAAGGGCAAACTGAGTGTTTGGGAAAGCTAATAAACCTGGTGTTGAGTTACAATTTTTTCAGTTTCAATGGCCAGGCTTACAAACAGATGAGGGGATAGCCATGGGTGCAGCTATGGCCCCTAGCCTGGCCAATGTAGCCTTGGGCAAGTGGGAGGAGGAATTTGTACTGCAAAGTGGATACCATGAATTTTTGACCAGCTACCTTCACTTTATTGACAATGTATTCACAGTCTGGCAAGGTGAGAAATCTAAACTCACTGAGTTTATCCATTGCATCAGTAACTCCACCTCTTTCCTGAAATGTATCACTTCCATCAGCTCGGAGTCAGTGCAGTTCCTTGATATGACTGTCAGTACTGATAAAGACAGAGAAAAAGGAAACCAACAAGAGTGAACTACTTACTTTACAGAGACAGTATGCATCCAGTAAAAACTAAGCACAATGTAATAAAATCACAAGGCTACAGATTAGCACACATTACCACAGATTTGGCCCTTTTTCTCAAAAATATGAATGATTTTGAAAATGATTTCTTAACCAGAGGATATGGCTTAAACATGCTGCATATGATCCTGGATCCCATTAGAGATTCTAAAATTAACAATGACCCTATATGGTAAGAGGCCTTCTGGTAGAATTATGCAACAAGGCCACCATAACCCAAAAGAACAGAAAAGTAAGGACAGTTGCATTTTAACTTACACCCGTGATTTTAATACAATTAAAGCCATTATTACAGAGAAGTGGGCCATCCTCACTGACAATCAGCAGCTTGTAAGGGTTTTAGGAGAACATCCTACTTTTGTATATAAAAAGAGCAGAAGCATACACAGCTATGCAGAAAAGAAAAATAAGAAACACCAGGATGACATGAGCACTAAAATCTGTGGCCTATATAACTGCATTTTCTGGGAGAACTTGCTGGAGTGCGATTCATTTGAGCGCCCCTTTCTTACAAAAATGGTGAAAATTTCAGCAGGTGGTAACTGTAATACTGAAAAAAGTTGTATATAGGGCTATGCATAGCTGGCTCTAGCAGGTGCACTTTTCCAGTATTTATTTAATATAGGTAGACCAGGATGGGGGCACCAGGTGGTGTGGGAGGGGGCATCGTGGAGCCCTTTTGCCTAGGGCACCAGTTGACCTAAGGCTGCTCCTGGAGCTATGTGCAATGATGTCCCTGCATTTCATGTGGGTAAGACTGTGAATAAACTGAAAAGGAGGATCTCAGGTCATCTTTTTGACATCAGACATAAATGCCAGAGGAACACCTTATCCAAACACTTATTAGAACACCCCAGACATTCTGGTTTTAAATTTATCATTCTGGACTGTGTGGAGATGGATGAGCTTGAAGGGGACATCAGTGGTGTTTTGGAAAAAAAAGAATTACGCTGGCAGCTGAAATTAAATCCAATCAGAAAACCAGGACTTAACTACTATTGCTCTATTAAAAGTGTCTTGAATTTACGTAAGCTGCCATACAATCTGTAAAAGTTTTTTTAGGGAATTTTTGTGGAAATATTTTATGTACTAAAAAAAAAAAAAAAACAAAAAACAAAAAAACAATGTGTAGTATGTGTATAAATATCCAACAGGAAAAAACGACCAACCTGTGCTGTGTAAACGTCTCATCAAACAAATAAACCAGAATAAAGCAGCCCAAAAAAGTAGAATGATGAGATGACACCAGGCTCTCAGCATAAAACAATCTTTTATTTTAAAACAACATAACAGCTCTTGCTGCTTCTTCAGCTGTCAGTATAAAAATGCACACACAGCAATTTATACAGAAATTCAACTAACAAATCAACCAATTAAGCAATTATGTATTAAAAGGATACAAACAATAAATGCAATAAAAATTTAAAAATAAGAAATAAACTTAAATTCAACTAATAGAAATAAGTGTATGTAAAGCTTATCTATAAAGTGAGCATGTCTGTAACAAAGATTTAAGGGGGACTTTATCATTTAGTCCTGAACCATAATCAGCCCTTAACTGAGCTATCCACTTACTCTCTAAGCATTCAGTAGCACTCCTAACATCACCCAGCCTGTGTGTGCATTTTTTTATTGACATCTGAAGAAGCAGCAAGAGCTGTGAAAGCGCTTATGTTGCTTTAAAATAAAAGATTGTTCGTTTTATGCTGAGAGCCTGGTGTCATCTCATCATTCTACTTATATGTATAAATATGTTTAGTTACTATAACCTCAATTCGGCTTTGATTAGATTTAGCACAGTTTTGCATCACAAGACATTTCAACAGTAAATTCAAAACACACATTTTTGTCATACCACTATTACCATGAAGTATTGGTAAAATTCCCCCATTTGGCATACCACTGTATACACCTGCACAATTTTATAAATTACTGGTTTACTTCATCCACTATTTTGTGTGTGTGTTTTTTTTTCTACTGGTTTTCATTGAAGAAACATATTTTTTGGGTTGTAAACATGAAAACTGTCATGACAATTTTTTAACAGCAAAGCACTGACATTTTTTCTGAGCTGTAAATAATTTTTTTTCTGAAATAATTTTTTCTAAATATTTTTTCTGAGCTATAAATAACTTAGTTTTTATACACACTAATACATATTACATATGATTAGACAATTATATATTTATGTACAAAAGCAACGGAACGAACCAGGCAGAATCCAGGCAAGAGGCAGAAGCACAAAAGTCAGTAATGCTGTATAAAAGCACAACAGTCAATAATGCTGTAAGAAATCATTCATCATGGCTAGAAATCCAAGAACCACGCAAGAAGTCTTCAAATAATAAAAACAATCCACAAGTTTAATAAAAACTGGTAAGCGCTTTCGCTGTAGAGCTTCTTCAGACCAAGTACAAACTAAAGAAATCACACTATATATACACATATTATCAAAACTTCATCCAATCAAAGACTGTTCAAAGTAATTAAAAAATTAGCAAGTAGCAAACACTTAATTGAATCATTCATCTGAAACAAATGAATGCTCATTCATTCAAATTGCAAAGCAAGCAAAATAAGCAATACTAAAACACATGCTAAAATAGCTGCACTAAAAGCTGTCTAATAAAGAAACAAAAATGTATATATATGTATATATATATATATATATATATATATATATATATATATATATATATATATATATATAGTAAATGAATGGTTACATAATGCTATGCTCTTAAATTAACTATACTAAACAAAAATGTATAAACATATGAATATATATACAAAAATAAATATATGTAAATATACATACAAATATCATGCAGTCCCAAAAATAATTTATGTAACCTTCTTTTCTTTAAGAAAGGTTTAATAGAGGCCCTTTCATTAAGGCCTTTTCCTCTGTCAGCACGAAGTATAACAATCCAACAGGTTTCTCTATGCTCAGTATGTGTCAGAATATCACCTTCTCTAATACTAGGATGAATAATTTCAATGACTGAAATTAAAGGTGTGAGTGTTATCCTGTTCTAACACATGCTTCGAGAGTGCATTATGTAAAGAGCTTTTTCTAATATGATATATATGCTCCCTCATTCTGTCACGGAGCACCCTGTTGGTTTTGCCAACATAAAAAGAACTACAGGCTGTGCACTCTGCTAAGTAAACAACATGGGGGGATCATGCAGTTTGCTTCTACTTTAAAAAATAATTCTTTTCGAAGATCTGGATGATAGACAACATTAGATGTGTTAATAAACGTACAAAAATTACAGGTACCACATGGCAGAGTGTGCCCCATAACAGGGGTCGTGTTGACAGAATTCCTGTCATAACACAAGAACCTCCTCAAGTTTTTATGATTCTTGAATCTAAACTTGGGAATATCGCCCACTATCCTAGCTATAACATCATCAACTTGTAAAATGGGCCAGTGCTGTGCAAAAAGATCAGTAACTTGTCTATAATCGCTTGTGAAAAACAGAGGAATTTTAACTTTATTTATGGTGTTATTTTGACCATTAACAAAACCTGCCTCCAAGGCAGGTCCAAAATACGGTCTCACTGTGGTTAGCCTCAAATCTTTGAGGTCTGACCATTGTTTGCTGATTTCACTAGCAGTGTATCCCCTGTCCAATAGCTTTCTATGCAAACCAGCAAGCTCGTGCTGGAAGCCGTCCAAAGATGGATTTAACCTAGAGGCCCTCATTCCCTGTCCTCTGATTAAATTTCTAAAAATATAACCAGTATGCATGCTGGACCTAAAAAGAAAGGTATTTCTATGACATGTCTTACGATGTATACCTGTATTAATTGTGTGCTCATCCAATTTTTCAATATAAATGTCCAGAAACTCAATACAAGTATAAGACCAATTCTAAGTAAACTTAAGACTGTCAGTTAAATTATTAATAACATTAAAAAATTGTACCAAGTCATCAGGTGACCCTCGCCATAACAAAAACAGGTCGTCGATAAAATAACACATGTTCCTTAAAACGTGTAAGAGGGAATAACATATTAAGCTCCCAATGGGCAAGAAACATATTGGCGTAGCTATTGGCACATGAAGTGCCCATAGCTACTCCATGTTTCTGTAAATACATTTCATCGCAGAAAGTGAAAACGTTGTTTTCAAGAACAATTTCTAGGAGAAAACAAATCAAGTCAATTTGCTTCTCAGAATAATCACTATGTGCTGATAAATACTCATGCACATATTGCATGCCCAAATCATTGGGAATCATGGTAAATAATGATTGAACGTCAAAGGTGACAAAAATGACATCAAAGACATCCTTGATATTTTCATATAAATCCACCAAAAACTGTTTGGAATCTCATAAAACTGTATGATTCTGACTGATGACAGGTCTCAGGAACTTCTCATCATACAGTGAGAGTGGTTCAGTAACCCACCCTCCTCCAGCCACAATAGGTCTCATGGGAGGATTGGTGGGATACTTATAGATTTTGGGCAAACCTTGAATTGATGGAATTAATGGATCAGTTACTTTCAAAAAAAAAAATAATTCTTCGGTGATAAGATGAGCAGAGAAAATATCCAAAATATCATTACCAACAGATGAAATAATATGATGCACATCCCCAGTCGAGATCTTATCATAAAAATTAACATCAAGGTCATGGATTGACTATAATGTGACCTGTCCATGACAACTATAAGCCCGCCTTTATCTGCTGGGCGAATTACAATAGAACTATTATTTTGCAACTGATTCAAAGCTAACCTTTCTGGACATGTAAGGTTATATCGGGTGTGCTTCCTAAAATTATTACAATTATCATAAAAATGATAGATATTTTCTTCAGTCAGTTTAAGGTATGCCTCAACCAAAGGATGATTACTAGGAATAAAGCTACTAGACTTCTTCAAATTAAAATAATGGCCCATTTCATCACTGGGAACAGGTCCTACATCAGAACCACCATATATCAAACGTAACATAACATTCCTGCAGAAAACTTTCAAATCTAAGATTGTATCCGACATCTTGCTCTTGCAAGAGGGTATAAAATTTAAACCCTTACAAAGGACCCTACATTCCTCAAATGTCAACTCATGTGCAGAGATATTAAGGATTAATGATTCAGCACCTTGCCCCACATCTTTTTCAGGGTTTGATTCGGATGTGGCTCCCCTGAAAATTTGCGCTTGTGGCACCCTCTGCTGACTGATCACCCCCACCCCCTCCCTGATCCATATGGACTGGTAGGGGAAAAGGGAGTTAGTCTATGGTGCCATTTCTGGCTATATTTAAAGTTTCAATGCCAACTGTGGGAAGACTTCTATCCTTTGGTCTGACAACATTGCCTGAATCCTGACCTTTATTATTATATTTGTTCACTACAACTTTCTGGTACAAACTACCCGTATGATTCACACTCCTAAGTGGCACCGGATTGTCGGACTGCAACCCTAACTCGGTGGTGCCAGGAGGAAATACTTGATTGCCCACCATGTCCGCACCATCTCCAGCTACTTCTGCAAAACTTAATACTCTAATATTGGACCCTTTAACTAAATCATGAATACGTTCATCACTAACAGTATCCCCCACAGACTCAACAGTACATCTATTAGAAGCATCATAATTGCTGCTATCTGCAGCACGATTGACGTTAACTTTAACTACGTTATTCCTTGCAAAATTGTCCTCATTATTATGTCCGGTACGCGGCTACATAAAGACGTGGCCGTTCCGAAAGTCATTTATGTCCTTCAAGACTTTAGTTTTCTTCTGATGCACCAGCTTCCGCTCAAATATGGCTACACCATCTAACAAACTTTCAAAAACAGGGGTCAAAACATCATGGTGATATTTCTTAATGAGTACATCTTGCTTTTCTTGTAACGAATGTCTTAGCCTGTCCTCCTCCGGGCTGAAATAATCAATAAGTAAGCACATATAGCTGGCACTTACCTCCAAGTTCAGCTTCTGCCAGCGTGCCAATAACTCAGGGTGTTGAGACCCTTGGGTTGGCATGTTGAGAACTCGAAGTCCTAGAGGTACTATCTTTTTCTCGAGGCACAATTCAAAGTGCAAACGTTGTGCTTGTAGTCTTTTTAATTTAAGGAAATCATGCTCAATATCCTCCATGCTGTGCTGCAAGCTGTCCAAATCCCCTGTCTCATCGGTGATGTCATCATCAGTTGTGCGAAAATCAAACTGCCACAGGCAGCTCCTGTCTCTCAGCAAATACTGAGAGAACCTTTCTGAGAAGGGTGGTAGCACAGTATTCACTTTGCTAGTAGGGTTATAGTCCAACTCGATCGTTAAGGGTTGTTCTGTTGCCATGTCCTCATGGGTTGCAGATAATAAGACAAAGATAAAAAGTAGTATAATAATTATAACCAGCAGCCCAAGAGGTAAATCTTCCATTGCTAGAAAATAACTGGCAAAAATAAAATATGTACAACAGCAACAGCCTGTAGTTCTTTTTATGTTGGCAAAACCAACAGGGTGCTCCGTGACAGAATGAGGGAGCATATATATCATATTAGAAAAAGCTCTTTACATAATGCACTCTCGAAGCATGTGTTAGAACAGGGTAACACTCACACCTTTAATTTCAGAGTCATTGAAATTATTCATCCTGGTATTAGAGAAGGTGATATTCTGACACATACTGAGCATAGAGAAACCTGTTCGATTGTTATACTTCGTGCTGACAGAGGAAAAGGCCTTAATGAAAGGGCCTCTATTAAACCTTTATTAAAGAAAAGAAGGTTACATAAATAATTTTTGGGACTGCATGATATTTGTATGTATATTTACATATATTTATTTTTGTATATATATTCATATGTTTATACATTTTTGTTTAGTATAGTTCATTTAAGAGCATAGCATTATGTAACCATTCATTTACTATATATATATATATATATATATATATATACATATATATATATACATATACATATATATATATATATATATATACATATACATATATATATATATATATATATATATATATATATATATATTTTTTTTTTTTTTGTTTTGTTTCTTTATTAGACAGATTTTAGTGCAGCTATTTTAACATGTGTTTTAGTATTGCTTATTTTGCTTGTTTTGCAATTTGAATGAATGAGCATTCATTAGTTTCAGATGAATGATTCAGTTAAGTGTTTGCTACTTGCTAATTTTTTAATTACTTTGAACAATCCTTGATTGGATGAAGTTTTGATAATATGTGTATATATAGTGTGATTTCTTTAGTTTGTACTTGATTTGAAGAAGCTCTACAGTGAAAGCGCTTACCAGTTTTTATTAAACCTGTGGATTGTTTTTATTATTTGAAGACTTCTTGCGTGGTTCTTGGATTCCTTGCCATGATGAATGATTTCATACAGCATTATTGACTGTTGTGCTTTTATACAGCATTACTGACTTTTGTGCTTATACTGCAACACTGACTTTTGTGCTTCTGCCTCTTGCCTGGATTCTGCCTGGTTCGTTCCGTTGCTTTTGTACATATTTTATTTTTGCCAGTTATTTTCTAGCAACAGAAGATTTACCTCTTGGACTGCTGGTTATAATTATTATACAACTATATATTTATAGTATTCTAGTCAGATAATGTTTATGGTTAGATAGCTATGTGTTTTTTCTTGTATCAGTCTCGTTAACTCTTTTTACTTATCTACCTATGTATATGATTTTAGCTCTTGTCACAGACCCCATGAAGGCTTTACTGCATTAGTTAGCTGAAAGCAATTTTAGTTAAAAGTCTGAATTTGTATGTGTCTGTTATGTTTTTCTTAGGTTTATAGGTTAGTACTATGATAACTGCCCTTGCGAGCCATTTTAAGCCTAGCAAATTATCCCTTGTGAGGCTCAAACCCTGCACCTTGTGTTTGTAAGGCAAACACCTTAACCATTAGGCCACCCTCCCAACCCATTAACTCTGGATGTCCACAGACAGCTTAAAATATACTTTTAACACCTTCAAAAATTCTAACCAGTTATTCAAAACAGATAACTTCCAAGTGGTTGTCCCGATTTGGGAATGTGGGTTGGAAATAGGTAGCGTTTTCCTTATAAATATCGAAAAAAAGGATAAAAACTGCCAAAAGTCACCAAGAACCATCCAAAAAGCAGCAACCACGATAGAAGGCACCAAGCAGTAGTTTTTTAGAAGCAGACTTGTCAAAATTTATTTCGAACACACAGTTAAAGCATAAACGCATTCACCATACAAAGAATTGTGTTTTCGTCATCAGAATGACTTCATCAGATAACCAGCATACCCTAAAGCTTTCAATTTATACTTGAATACATCTTTTTCCACCAATAGAAATTCACTTTTAATTAAGTAATAAAATGTTCTTTATATAAAAATATATATATATATATATATATATATATATATATATATATATAAAAATACCATTTCAGTTAAATATTGTTAAATGTACTAAATGCATTTAATAAATATAATATTATAAACATATTCAGTTTAAAAACAATCATTAATTAAAACATCAATTAAAGTAAAAACATTAAAAACCGTTAATATTGTTTTCAGGGAAATAGTGTGTCACCTATCTATGAGAACAGTGCCCTCTCCTGACCAAACATGTTTATTACATTTAAAGTTTTGCAGCTCTCATTTTTAATAGAGGTACTATGGAAATACAATCATTCAGACCTGGTATTTTGTCAGCTTCTAAAGTGATTTGCCACCACAGTTCCCTAAATTCAATTCTTTCTTCCCATAATCCCCCTCTATTGTCATTTTTTATCTGTTCTACCACTAAAAATTTGTACTTATATTCAGGACAAACTTTAGTGTGCTTAAACAACGCATTACTTTCTTTCCCTATTGAAATGTCGTAAACATGTTCGTAAATCCTTCTTTTTAATTTCCTTTCAGTCTTTCCTATATAAAATGAACCACATTTTTCACAAGTAGCTATATATATTAAACCTTTCGATTTACAATTGTAAAACTCTGCACTATTTACATATCTACCTCCACTTTCTAAGAATATTTTATCATTGTTAATAATGTATGGACACTGGGTGCAATGCCCACATTTGTATGTACCTATTCTACTTCTCTTTTTTTCTATTTTATTTCTATTACCACTATTCTCTATTATACATCTTATATTTGGTGAATTTTTGAAAATAACTTTCTGTGGTATAGTAGTTATATTTTCTATATCTGTCAAGGCTATAAATTTCCCCCATTCTTTTAAAAATATTTTTTTGACTATATTATTCAGACCATTATATTCGAGCAACAACGTTTGCTGATATTCTTCAATTTCTTGTTTATTACTATCTGTTTCCTTGATAGCTTCTCTCTTTTTGTATAAAGGACAAAATTTATCACTTCTCCCTTTTTCCACCTCTTGTCTTATTTGTGTAATAAATGTTAATGGGTAACTTCTCTCTAGAAACATTTTTTCTAAGAGGTCACATTCCTTTTTAAAATCCATATCAGTACTTGTCATTCTACTTCCTCGAACAAACTGTCCCTTCACTATGTTTCTTTTGCAGTGAAAGGGGTGAGCACTCTCAAAGTGTAGATAAGAATTACAAAAAGTATCCTTTCTAAATATTCTAGTTCTTAATTCATTTCCTTCTTTATATATTTCCAAGTCCAAATAATATACATTAGATTCGGAGATATTATGTGTAAATTTTAGAAAATTGGTAGTATTTTCTATATATTTTAAAAATTCAGTGAATTTTTCTTTTCCAGCTGTCCATAAAATTAGGATATCATCCAGGAACCTTCTATAAATTTTCCAACAATTTTTAAATTCTGAATTAAAAATATATTTTTCTTCCCAATAAGCAAGTATTAAATTAGCATATGTAGGGGCGCAAGCCGCCCCCATAGCTACTCCTTGTTTTTGCTGATAAAATTCCCCATTAAAATAAATAAAGTTGTTCTTCAAAACCAGTTCCATTAGCCAGGTGCTTGTTAATTTCTCATTTTGTGTTAATAATGCATCTTCATAAACAATTTCCTCAAACATTATTGTCCCTTCTTTATACGGAATACAGGAAAATAAATCAATAATGTCTATTGTTACAAACAATATTTGATCATTAACAGGACTATCGGGTAATTCCATTAGTAAGTCCCATGAATCTTTCAAAATACATTTCCTTTTCATCCAAACACTTTTTAATTTTTTGTCTATGAATTTGGCTAATGGATATGTTTTTGAACCTTCTGCCGAAACTATCGGTCTAAAGGGTGGGTCCTCTTGATTTTTGTGAATTTTAGGTATTCCAAATATCGTGGGTGTTCTAGGTTTGTCCACTTTCAAATATTTGAAGGTATTATAGTCTATAATTTCTTCATCCAACATATCCTGTAAAATAACATCTATTTTATTATAGGCTATATTCATTTCATTTAAGGATGCTATTGAGTATCTAACCTCATTCCACAAGATAGTGTTCATTTTACCTTCGTATAAGATAGTGTCCATAATAACTAACCCACCACCCTTATCAGGTTTCATAACCCTTAATTTACTATTATTTTTTTATTTTATACAGCAAATCACTTTCTTCTTTACTTAAATTTGGGTTATACCATATTTTGTTTGCCTGTTTCCTCACTTCAGATTCTATAATTTTCTCTACATTTTTTAATTGTGGATGTAGCGGAGGGTTATAGATGCTTTTACGTTTCAATTCTGTCTTAAATTGTACTTTATTATTATCGTGAAACAAAATATGTAAGTTTACTTTTATTAAAAAACTTTTTATATCTAATATACTACCTGTTATATCACCTTTCCTTTTAGGAATATATTTTAGGCCCCTAGAGAATAAACAGAAATGCTCTTTCTCTAAAACTAATTCACTGAAATTATAAATTGTAAAGTTGTTATACACATATTTATTCCTATCCTTTACTATTTCATTGTCAATTTGTATATTGGGGTGGGGATTCAATAAAATTTCCCCCTCCCCCTCCCCCCCCTGGAAAATTTTGCTGTTGAGGGCCCTGTTTGCTTTTCAGTCTTTCAGATCTCCTTAAAGGTGGGAATTCAACGTCATAGTCTTGTCCATCCTCTTCATAAAAACATGTTTCACCATCATTTACATTAATATTATTATGTCTATCATGGTATTTATGTCCATCACCATAGTTGTTATATCTTTTGTTAGGTGTAGGGTAACATGTGTTGTTCTCATATTCATTAATATCCATCTCCAGTTTTCTAATTTTCCTACTTATTAAATCTTCACAATTTATGTCAATATCTTTCCTAATGTTATAGTATTTTTCTTTTTCTTCTCTAATTGAAAAAATTAAATCATCTTTGATATGCTGGTCCATTTCATCAATATCTTTCTGTAAAGCTTCTTGGTTTCTTGTATTGTCTTTTATAATCAGCTTTAAAACATCAATACCACATTTGTTGAACACATCCAAAAGCTCTTTGTGAAAGTCAGTACCAATAACTACATTGTTCGGGAATTTAAACACCCATAATCCCTTAGGAACAATGTCCCTAGTAATACATTCTTTTAAATACTCATTCTCAATGCTCAATACTTTGAATTTATACATTAGTTTAGACAATTTATCAACTTTATTTTTATAAGAATCATTTAAACTTTCTTTTTTCTTATTGTTACAGTCCCATTTAAACACACATTTGCCTTTTAGCCAGTCGGAGGTCTCTTTATGCATAATAGTTGTCACAGTACCCGAGTTACAGCAACGCTCCTCTCAAAAAGCGTTGTTGTTTCCATTTAAGCCACTTCTTGCTTCCAGATTGTGAAAAATCATCGGAGTGTTACCAGCGTCAAAAGTACCTTCTATTTCCCCATTGTTAGTTCCACCAAGGTCGCCGGCTTCAGGATTGATGCCAATAAGCTCCCCTTGCTTCCGTTTGTTCCTTACAGTTTTAGCGTTAAACCCTTCGGTTCTTGACACTTGCGCTTGTAAGTTGACGCTGCTAGCCTCGATAAACGACTGGCTAATGGGTGTGAGTAATTCCACTAGGGCTGTTAACTGACCAATGAGCTTCCTAACTTGCCCTGCTTCGTCCTGCCTCCTAGAATCAGGAAGTGGTGAGCCATCCATCGTGAATCCACAAAGATAAACCAATAAATATCGAAAAAAAGGATAAAAACTGCCAAAAGTCACCAAGAACCATCCAAAAAGCAGCAACCACGATAGAAGGCACCAATCAGTAGTTTTTTAGAAGCAGACTTGTCAAAATTTATTTCAAACACACAGTTAAAGCAAAACGCATTCACCATATAAAAAATTGCGTTTTCGTCATCAGAATGACTTCATCAGATAACCAGCATACCCTAAAGCTTTCAATTTATACTTGAATACATCTTTTTCCACCAATAGAAATTCACTTTTAATTAAGTAATAAAATGTTCTTTATATAAAAATATGTATATATATATATATATATATATATAAATACCATTTCAGTTAAATATTGTTAAATGTACTAAATGCATTTAATAAATATAATATTATAAACATATTCAGTTTAAAAACAATCATTAATTAAAACATCAATTAAAGTAAAAACATTAAAAACCATTAATATTGTTTTCAGGGAAATAGTGTGTCACCTTGGTGCCTTCTATCATGGTTGCTGCTTTTTGGATGGTTCTTAGTGTTTTCCTTAACTAGGATTTAGTTTGACCTACTTAGTAGTAATGTGTGGGGTGGGTACTTGCTGTTCTAAAATGCACTTTTCATGGCCCTGTTTATATTGTTTGCCCTTGAATAGGCTGGTTTAAAATTAAGCAATACATATATTTTCCACATCTATTTCTAAGTGTATAAAAGTTGGTACGTTTAACATTGTAAAATATTTCTGATTTTTGTTGTCTGCGATGAATAAAGGTTTGTTGGTTTTGGAACACTCCCTGGTTTTCATGATTTTTGGGAATTATTGTGACTGAACTCATCAACAAAGTTTTAAGACCACTAGTTTCTCTGTGTTTTTTTTAGTGTTTCCTCACCACTCAAGGTGGCGAGGTTGGAACTAGACAGATTCATATGCTTGTTCATTTTTATATAGCTATATGGGCAGAATACCATAGCTTATAAGATTTGAGAAGAAGGATGTGTGTCCATGAGTTCCTGAAGAATGGTCCTGGCAAAGCCTGCCCTAGATCTGGAAAAAGTCTACTCCATTTCCAAAAGAAGGGAGTACCACAGTTGCCTGAGCCAGAAGGGAGTCACCACAGTGATCTTACAGAATCCTTCTGAATCTTCAGTGACCCAGGATAACAGTGGAAAAGCATAACGGAACATTCCCCTCGAAGACACAATCTGTCTGTTTTCCAGGATGCTCATGAGTCCTGGAGCAAAACTTTGTCAGCTGCTTGTTGTGAATGGAGGCAAATATGTCTGTTTGAAGAGTATACCTACAGCTGTACCAAATCCTGTAAGATCCCTGACTCAATTAATATCCGTGAAGGTCTGTCCTGGTCCTGCTCAGGTTGTCTACCACAAAGCTTTTGCTATGACTGAAGGTAACAAGCCTGTAGGATGACTGATATTGTGCAAAACTGATATATCCCTGACAACCACGGCTAATCTGCACAGAGGGTAAAATCTGGAAATCCTGTTTACACACCACTTCACTGTGGTATAGTCTGTGAACACCTGCAGGGGTCCAATGAACCACAGATGATTGAGAGAGTTGAGTGCATTTATTAGTGCTAATCATTCTTTGATGTTTAAGTGCTCTGATCTGTCTTTTTTGTTCCAAAAACCTTAAGCTTTTACCCCCAAAGACACATGTTCCTAAGCAAAGTCTTGTCTCAGTAGCAGATGGTCTAAGTAAAACTTCCATATCAAGTGGATAATTCAAAGTTTCAGCTATTACATCTTCAGGGAAATTTAGAGAACATACCCATCTAACTGTGTGACTCTGAGCAAGTCGCTTAACCAGATACCATTCCCAGGATGAGTCTGAAAAAGGTCCATGGAGATCATTGCACTATCTTGGAAAACAAATACAATAACAGACTGGTGCTCATATTTTCAAAGGTAGTAAGCAAAAACTTTAAAATGTGAGCTTGACACATTAGAATTATAAAATTAAGAATGAAGGAAGAAAATACTCTTTTCCCAACTATATCAACAGTGTTCCTATAATTGTCAGAGGGAGAAGGATTAACATTTACAAGTTCAGATAAGATTAGAAATTGAGTACCTGTAAGAATGAAGAACCTCATAAAATCTGTCTGCTTTGTAAGTGCTGTAAGCTGAAATAAAAAAAAAAAAATCCCCAAAGCTGGAAGTGCAGAAGGACAGCCATAGACTGAGGCAATTTCAGTTGTAATAAATCATAATATTTTTCAAAGAACCTAGAAAGTCATTCTGTTCACACTGAAAATATTAGTTTGTTCTAGCAAATGTTTCAGAAAAGGAAAATAATTTCCTCAGAGACAGAATTTGATGCCTGAGGGAAAATAACTGAATTTGTCTCCTTAGATTCTATTCCCTATACATTATATTGGGAATAATCAGAAAAGTACAGTTGTGCAAGAATATACTGTAACAGTAGATGTCTTACTGAACTCTGTTGCAGTATTCCAATAATTCTGAGTTATCTCATTGAGGTAACCTGACGTCCATCCTGTGTACCAAAGCCAAAAACCTACCTTATCCTATGCTCACACACCCAGCAAATGGCCTAAACCTGTGAGCATATGTGGATGAAAGAAAGCAAGCTCCTCAGACTATCTAAAGCCAAGAACCCCTGGGCAAGTCTAAGTAAAAGTTCTAAGAAAAAACAAGGTCACCCAAAAAGAGGAGACAAGGTTCTACTCCCAACTCGGTCCACAGGGTGTAGAGATAAATATAAGTAAAACGGGGAAGGATGGAGAGTTGCTATACTGCAACAGTGTTCAGTAGGACAGCTACTGTTATGGTAAGTTCTTACACAACTGTATTATGTCCTTCCTTAAATCACTACTGCAGTATTTCAATATCATTCACTGATTTCCAAAACTTAGAGGTTGGAAAGTGTGGATGTATCAGAGACATACCAATCCAAGAAGTACAGATCTGACAAAAACGTCCTTGATGTAGAAAAGGTATCTACTTTGTAATGTTAGTGAAGATGTGTACAGAGGATCAGGTTGCTTCTTTCAGAACAGCTTTGGAATCAATGACCTTGAAGAAAGCACCAGAGGAGAAGATTGCTCTGGTAGAATGTGCTTTCACTGGTGAAGACAAGGACTTGCCATGGCAAGAATAAAAGAAGGAAATGGATTTAGAGCTCCAACTGGAAATAGACTGCTTTGAGATTAAATTGCCCAGTTTTCCTTCCTGGAAAGAGACAAAAAGCTGGTCTGTTTGCCTAATGTCTTTGATCTTATCAAAGTAGAATCTTAGTTATCTATGTACAGCCAAGGAGATCCAAGGAGTGCAGAAAGCTCTCACCTTTGTTCTGTGGGTTTGGAATGAAGGTAAGTAAATATGTAGATTCATTGACCACCTTGGACATGAAAGAAGGGTTAGCCCTTAGGCAGATCCTATCCTTATGGAAAATAAGAAAAGGAGGAACAGTCAAAAGGGCTTGAAGGTCAGAGACTGTTCTGGCAGACATAAGGTCCACAAGCAAAATAGTTTTCCAAGTACAAAACTTTAGGGACACAGAGGTCACAAGTTAAAAAAGTTCCAAAGTGAGTTTTTCCAGGGGGAGGTGGAATAACCCTCCTAGGTGGATTCAAGTGAAGGATGCCCTTTAGAAACTGCTTGACTTTAACCTTTGAAAGCAAGGGTGAATTAAGTGGCATGCAGGCTGAGATGGCAAAGAATGCCTTAAGAGAAGAGTAGGCAAGTCCAGATTTGAGAAGCTCACACAAGTAGGACAGAATTGTTGGGACTACCCCCCCCCCCCCAAGAATGGGGCTGTCATTCTTTTTATGACATCAGATAGAAAATGTCTTCCATTTGTAGATGCAAGACTTTCTAATGATGGGTTTTATTGCTTCCTAAAGCACATTCTCAGAGAACCGGTGTCTGAAAATTATTAAAATTCTGTTTTCAACAGTATATTGAGAGCCTGTAGGTTGGGATGAATGCATCTCCTTATTACTACAATTGTCAATACCGGTATTCTACTCTTCATTATCTAAATATGCTCTCTTCTAAAACATCTCAAACCCTAAACTCAGCATTCCCCACCATTATACAATGTCTCACTCTATCCTCACTCATGCTCATATTATAAACCTACTCTACATCTTACCATTCACAACTCCCTGACTACTTTACCCATTATCAAAAGACACATGATTGCAATGCAACCCCTTCATCCATCCTGTTCAATATAGGTCTCCACGTACATAAAAATCACTACACAAACCCTATTAAATCTAAAATACTCCCAAAAGGATTCAAAGGTACAATTACCAACTGTTCCACAAAAACTAAAACAACACTTTCAAATAAGTGTACTACTGAATTTACTGCAGGTGATATTCACTCCAACCTGGACCCTTTCAGGTACCAAGTTACTGCACAAATAAATCAATGCTGCCCAATAACATAAACTGTTCTGACAAAATAAGAAATAGCAACAATAAAATCAATCTATTCCATATGAACCTCAGAAGTATTGTAAATAAAATCCCAGAACTACACTCATGGATAAAATATCACTCCTCTGACATATTAGCGACAAAGAATCTTGGCTAAAACCTAATATCAGTAACACAGAAATACTCCCTGGCTTTAACATCCTTAGTGCTGATAGATTAAACAAAAAAGCAGGAGTAGCAGCAATAATGTACCACAGTAGCATAAACTTGTTATCTTTCTCATCTCTCATACCCTCCTTCCACAATGCCTAACTACTTCTAAATTTTCTGAAACTAAATGCACATACAAAAAAGTTATGTACTCACCATAATTTTCCGTGTCATCCATTTTTATTATTCATCAACAAATGGGTTTAGATCCAACCATTGGATATGACCTGGATACTCTATCCAGCTCATAGAACACTGATACTCTCGAGCTCCTCCCTTACCCATAATGTACTAGTCCCCTATCATACCTCAGATCTTGTTTACCTATATAGTAATTAACACTTAGAAATGTTAGATCTGTAAAACAAATCACTGCAGTCACTCGTATACAATAAGGAACTTATTACAGCACTTGCCCAATGGCATTCAGAGATGTGCACCAAATTGTAGAAACAAACTCCAACCACTGGTATAAAGAAAGTCTCTTTAGAAGCCAAAAAAGCAATCCGGAACTGTTGAAAATAATAACATTTATTCCCATACAAAACGTTAAGCGCTTTCACTCGTTTAACACGAGCTTCCTCAGAACAATTAAATTATCCTTCATCCACTTCTTAAATACATTGCATTGGCGCCAAAATCCTGAATTATTAAAGCAACAGTGCTCTCTAACAGGATTATAATAAGTAAATTCTAAGCATTGCCATAAAAATTGTGACATTTCTATTAAAAATCACTTCACTTATAATTTTTAAAAAATCACATACGAACATTTAAAATGTTGCTTATTATAATGTACAGAAAATTTTACTTCAGCTCTCAGTATAAGGCTTTACTTAGTATGTATATAAAATCAGTCTATACTTATAATATAGAACCCTAATTATAAAATTACCTATATGTCTACTTAGTATTAACAAACTACATATGTATTGTTATGTCTAGTGTGATCAAAAAAATATATATAATACTAGTACAAATACATATAAATAGGAAATGAGTGGCAATAATTAATATATTGAAAAGGCCTTACTACAACAATAATTAAAAATATGCATGCACTAATTTTTAACCATCAAAAGAGGCAGAGGCAGATTACAGTTAAGCCTCTTTTGATGGTTAAAAATTAGTGCATGCATATTTTTAATTATTGTTGTAGTAAGGCCTTTTCAATATATTAATTATTGCCACTCATTTCCTATTTATATGTATTTGTACTAGTATTATATATATTTTTTTGATCACACTAGACATAACAATACATATGTAGTTTGTTAATACTAAGTAGACATATAGGTAATTTTATAATTAGGGTTCTATATTATAAGTATAGACTGATTTTATATACATACTAAGTAAAGCCTTATACTGAGAGCTGAAGTAAAATTTTCTGTACATTATAATAAGCAACATTTTAAATGTTCGTATGTGATTTTTTAAAAATTATAAGTGAAGTGATTTTTAATAGAAATGTCACAATTTTTATGGCAATGCTTAGAATTTACTTATTATAATCCTGTTAGAGAGCACTGTTGCTTTAATAATTCAGGATTTTGGCGCCAATGCAATGTATTTAAGAAGTGGATGAAGGATAATTTAATTGTTCTGAGGAAGCTCGTGTTAAACGAGTGAAAGTGCTTAACGTTTTGTATGGGAATAAATGTTATTATTTTCAACAGTTCCGGATTGCTTTTTTGGCTTCTAAAGAGACTTTCTTTATACCAGTGGTTGGAGTTTGTTTCTACAATTTGGTGCACATCTCTGAATGCCATTGGGCAAGTGCTGTAATAAGTTCCTTATCGTATACGAGTGACTGCAGTGATTTGTTTTACAGATCTAACATATATAGTAATTAAGAAATAACAAGAATATGAGATAACACTATCTGGAGCTCAAATAAAGGAACATTGGTTCCTTTAGCATCTTCTAATCCTTCCAGAAGTCAAATCAGTAGGGGTTTGGAGGGAGGAGCTGAGGAAGAATGAAAATGAACAACACAGCTGGAACTTTATGGTGAGTACATAACTTTTTTATCTGATGTTGTCATTTTCATTCATTCCTGAACAAATGGAACAGAGTCTCCAGCTACCTAAACCCTGGGAGGACTCTAAGGAAGGATAGTCCTGAGCATTGCTGAGCCGAGGGCCACTCTTCCCCTAGAGACCAGATCCAATTTGTAATGAGCAATAAAGGTATGAGGATTAGCCCATGTTGCAGCTGCACAAACATCATCCAAGGAAGATCTGGATAAAAATATAGAAGACGTTGCCAAAGACCTGGTGGAATGAGCCCTTAAAGGTTTTGACAAAGACAACCCCATTTTTTGTAAACAAAGGAAATCCAATCAGTTAACCATTTGGCTAAAGTTACTTTAGTAACTGGGTTGCCCAATTATGAATCTAAAAAGGAGACAAATAATTGATCTGATTTCCTGAAAATGTTTGTCCTATGTAAATAAAAATGTAACTGTCTGTAAACATCCAACAGATGCAACATATACTCTCCTTTGTTTGTGACATTAGGAAAGAAAACTGGAAGGTTGATATTTTTATTGATATTGGATTCTAACACCACCTCAAGAAGGAAGGATGGATTAGTTCGTAAGGATACCCTATCCTTATGAAAAATCAAATAAAGTGGCTTAGAAGATAGGGGTGAAGTTCTGGGACACTTCTAGCAGAAGTAATGGCCACTAAAAAGACAGTCTTCCAGGTTAACAATTGTAGTTCACGTTTAGCTGACAGTTCAAAGGGAGATTAGGGCAAAGATTATAAAACCACATTTAAATCCCACTGGGAGTGGGATCTTTAAAAGAGGGTCTAAAAAGAAAGATTTCCCTTATAAAGAAAGCTTGGAAGAAGCTCAAGATGAATTATTTACTCCAATTTGAAAATTAGAAATGGCAGAAAGTTGTACTTAAATAGCTGAAGAACTAACAGCTTCATTAAAAATCTTAGCTAAAAACTCAAGAACTTTGGGTACTGGCACTGAAAAGGAGTCAGTGACATTTTGCTGTGTCCAAACAACAAATATTTCCATTTGCTTCTGTAAATTTTTCTAATGGAAGCTTTGTGAGAAGATAAAAGAATGTGACATCCAGGGGAGAGAGCCTGAGCTAACTATCAATGGAAGTAGAGAACCTATGCGGTCAATTTTTAGGCCTAAAATGGCCAGGTGTATCATATAGGTTGGGTGAGACAGAAGGTCTGGAACTGGATACAGAATCTATGGTGAGTGAAGCAGATGAGGCCAAAGAAAGGGGAATCAAATCTGACGAGGCCAGTTAGGAGCAATGAGGAAGACTGTACTCTTCAGTCGAGATGCTTTCTGAAGGAATTTGGTGATTAGAGGTATTAGGGAAAAGGTGTAGAGGAGACTGGAGAGCCAATCATGGAGAAGAGTGTCTCCTTGTGATTCCCCCAGTGGGGGGATCAGGCAAAGAACCTGATGCACTTATTGTTGAGAGGAGATGCAAAGAGGTCGCAGCAAGGTTGACCCCATTGACGGAACATCTTTTCTCCCACTTTCATGTTGAGTGACCACTCATGAGGCATTAGAATGAACCTGTTTAACTTGTCTACTATCAAGTTGTGATTTCCCCTAGAATGTGCATCACTATCAGAAATTGATTGGATGAGATCGCCCATTGCCACACTGTCAAAACTTCTCGACACAGAGGATAAGATCTGGTTCCTCCTTGTTTGTTGATGTACCAGACCACTGGCATATTATCCATCTGAAGCATAATAGTCATGAAAGGGAGAGTGTCTCGGAAGACCTGCAATGCTAGGAGTACAGCTCTCATTTCTAGGACATTGATATACATATTTGCCTCTTCGGGAGGCCATGTGCCTTGCACTGTTCTTTTCCCAGAAGTACCCCCCCACCTGACTTGGGAAGTGTCCGTGGTAGCTATGGCCTTGGGCTGATGGAGAATGAAGGGGTGACCTTGCATTATCGGATTGGAGTAAATCCACCAAAGGAGGTAATTTGTACATGCCTGAATTATTTTGATTTTGGCGGACAAAGGTTAATGAAGAATAGACCACTGAGTCACTAGGATCAACTGAAGAATTCTCATGTGGTATCTTGCTAATGGAACCAAAATTATTGCAGCAGACATTGATCCCAATGCTTGAAGGATCAATCAAGGTGAGTGAGAAAAATTTTGGATGATCCTTTTGACTTTGAATCATATGGTGTGTACCCTTGGTAAAGGAAGGGAGGCTGTCAAAGATACTGTGTTGAACAATGCTCAGATGAACTGCAGTATTTGAGTTGATTCTAGTTGAGATTTGTTGTGATTTATAGTAATTCCCAAGTGAGACCATAACTGGAGTACATAATCTCATGCTTTGATCAGATGATGCTTGGTCGGAGCAGTTATGAGCCAGTGGTCTAAGTAAAGAAACATCCAGAATCATTGCAGTCTAAAGTGAGCTGCCACTACTGCCATGCATTTCCTGGGGGTTGTGGTGAGACCAAAGGGCAGAGCTCTGAATTGGTAATGACTGACTCCCAGCTGGAAACGAAGGAATTTTCTGGATTGTTTGTTCATTTTTATATGATAGTATGCATCCTGAAGATCTACTGAGCACATCCAGTCATCCTTGTGCAGAAAAGGCAGAATGGACTGAACCATGACCATCTGGAACTTGGTGTACTGAACTGACTTGTTCAGAATGCTGAGATCCAATACTGGTCTCCAGTTCCCTGTTTTCTTTGGCAATAAAAAGAATCTTGAGTAAGTTCTGGACTCTTTCTGACCCTGGGGGACCTCTTAGATGACTCTTTTTTTTCCTAGCACCTTTTTCATGTCTACTGCTGCTGCTTTCTTTGACTGGATGGAACATCGGGGATTTTGTTTACAGTTAAGGGGATAGGGAAAAAGATATTAAAAAACCTCTGGAAGTAATCCTCTGAATCCATGAATCTTTTGTAATCTATAGCCAGGCTCTCTGGTGCAGGGAAAAATGACTCCTGACTGCCTCCAGAGGTGGACAATCAGGCCTTCTTTCTGGAGCGCTGGTAGGATCTGTCAGAGATGGTATCTCTAGACCATTGGTTTTGTGGGCCTCCTCTGCTGGGTGGTCAGCATCTTCTGTTAGAGTCCCCCCCCTCCCCTGGGAGAACTTAGGATCCTGGGACTTTCTGAACCACATTTTTTGACCACCTTGTTGATTCCTAGAAAAGGTCCTTTGAAGAGTCAAAAAACATATGCCCACAACAGACAGGGTTTTACCATCCTGCTCACACCTGGATAGTTTGTCTTTAACCTTGGGACCAAATAATGAACTTCCGTCAAAGGGACATTGATTGAAGGAAGACTTGAAGGGCTCTGCAAAATCACACAGGTGCATCTAGGCATGCCTCCTAATGGAAATGCAAGAACCTGCCTCCCTTCAGCTACATGTGAGATGAGCCTCATGAACGAGTTTGAAATAGATTATAGGGTAGCCATCTGTGAGGCAAGTGAGCTCTCTGCCTCAGAAGTAATGGTCACAGAGAGGGATTTTGTAATTTCTTTAATCAAATCTCTCTGGAGTCTGGTGAAGTGTGCTAAATAATTCAATGACAGAAGTGCAAAAGTTGCTGAAGCATATACACTTTTCCTGAATCTGTCTGGTTCCCTAAACTTCCTGTTAGGAAGATGAACAGAGGAACTTTGTTATGCAAGTTCCTTTTTTGTGCCCACTGCTACAACCATGGCATCAACTGGTACTCCTTTGCTCCCAAATTCCCTATCCTTGGGTGGTACCAGGATCTTGTCTGGTCTCTTGGAGATTGGCTCAACAGAATCAGGTTCCTTCCACATCCATCGACACATCAAATCAATGAGATTGTCGGTGGGTGTAGTCACCCACGAGGGAGATGGTCCAGCTCCAAAGGCTTCCAGGAATACTGATTTCTCTTCAGAACGGTTGTCAGTGGACCAGTCACCCCTTTGCCTGAGGATCTGTAGTATGTGTCTAAAGAAGACGTCATCAGGTGGTGATCTTGGGAACCCTTCCTCTTCATTAAAATTGGTATTCTCCATGACAGACTCTTGAGAAGAGTCTAAGTGCCTCCTTTTACACTTACTCTTCCTAGGGACATCTTCGGCAGGATGTTCCATAGAAGTATCAGAAGATATCGATATACCCTGATGGGTATCCTGGAGACTTTCGGCTGGCTGTCTCCATGGTGCGCAAAGTTGAGGCTCAAGATGCAAAGACAACTGGGTCTGGGAAGTAAGAGCCAAGGAAGATGGATGTGTCCTTTCTCCTGGGGCAGAGAAAACTCTCTCTACTACCTCAAAAGCAGAATGCCTCTGAGAGAAAGAGACCAACGGTTTTGAGAAGACATGCTTCTGGACCATCGGCAAGGGTTGGTGCTGAGCTGTCCAGCACCTAGGATCTGAAGGGAAGAGATGGCTCTGACAACCTTGGAGTTGACTCCAACATTTGGGATTCAGTGCCGATGCTACAGCTACAAGAGTCATCTGGTTACAACATGCTCAGAGCTGGTCCACTCAGACACGGTATTGGCATAGAAGATACTATGATCTTCGGATCTGATATGGATGGATCTGGGATCCTCAGATTCTACTGCTCCAAAACAAAAGGTCAAATTAAAGACAAATTAGGTGGGGTAGTACTCACGAAGGTCTCCAGACCCGATGGAGTAGGAGCAGGGAGAACCCCCATTTGAATTTGCATTGAGAGGAATTTCCTTATCATCATGTCCACATCTGCTTCAGTCAAACTTCTACAGGAATGAGAAGAAGAAGCTATTAATGAAGCCCTAGAATGATGACACCTTTCCAGAAAAAGAGATGGGTGATGAGAGGACACCAGATCCAGGCTTGGAGGAGATTGGATCAGTGGTGACTTATCTGTATGCTTCTTCAGATCTCAGGGTTTTATATCTGAAATCTTTGTGTTTGGATCCAAAGTAGTCAAACCAGGAGATGTTGTCTTTGGATCAGAATAGGTTGGATCTGAAGGTTTTGAAATTTTGAGAGGTGGTACTGAACCTGGAGCAGAGGAACTCGTATGGCCCAGGGAATGCTTTTTAGCCTCTTTTTTGTCGTATTTCATAGGTTCACAGGTTCATTGGTAGGTACTAGGCTATCAGCCCAAGGGCCTACGCAAGCCTAGCCAACAAGGTTCCCTGGCTTACGTCACCCAAGAAAGTTATTTTCCTGTGCCACTGACGAGCAGAGACACAGAAGTGATCCCCGGGGTGTATTTCCTATTTCCCATCCACTCATCAAGATTTTTCTTGAAGAGTGCTAATGAAGAACTTTGCTTGACATAGGTGGGTAGCCTGTTCCAGAGTATGGGAAGTCTCTGGGATAGGAATCTATCCCTCCAGCATGTCCTGTTTAATGTGGTGACAAGGTTTAGGTCCCTAGAGCGTGTAGCTCAGAGGGATTGGGATTTCTTTAGGTGTAGCATGTCCAACAGCTCTGGGTTTGACATAGCTTTATATGTTAGGCAGAGATCACCTCTGAGTAGGCGATATGCTACGGAGTAAAGCTGGAGTTTTTTGAGGCGGTCAGTGTAGGGCATTTATTTGAGTCCAGTAATCCTCTTTGTGAGGTACTTCTGTGGCCTATCCAGCTGCTGCAGATGTCTTGTGAGGTACATTCCAAAAGGGGCATTGTACTCTATAATGGGTCTAATGAGTGATGAGTAGAGGGTAACGATGACCTCTTTTTTCCTGGATGAGAACCCTTTTATGATGAGGTGTGCCACGTAGAAGGACTTCCTGACTACTGTGGCAATGTGACTATCAAAGGAGAGACTACTGTCCACCTGGGTCCCAAGGTCTCTTATCACGCATTCGGTGTTAAGTAGATTGTTGCCTATGTGGCAGTTCATGGGTACAGAGTTTTTACCAAAGGGGATGACACACCACTTTTTGGCATTGAGCTTGAGGCCATGGCTCTGACACCAGGCATCTGTCTCAGAGAGGCCCTTCTGTAGGATGTTCACATCATTTGGGGACTTGACTATGGCTCCTAGTTTGCAGTCATCTGTGAACTTCATTAGCCAGAGGCCTTCTGTGTTAGCCTGTACTTCAGAGAAGTAGATACCAAATAGGAGCGGTCCCAGGACGGAATCCTATGACTCCACTTGTCACTGGTTTGAGGTCAGATTTGGAGTCTGCAACTTTTACAGTGTGGATTCTGTCAGTGAGCTAGTTGGCAACCCATCTTGTGACGTAGGGATTTCATGCCAAGTTTATTGAGTTTAGCTATAATTCCAGAATGGGGGATGGTGTCGAAAGCCTTGGCGAGGTCAAGATAGGCTGTGTGAACCACTTTACCCTCATCTACGGCTTTGGTGACTGCCTCAAAAAAGTCGATCAGGTTCAGGAGGCATGATCTGCCTTTCACAAACCCGAACTGGGTGGGATCCAGAGTTTGGAGGTTACCAATGTCTTTGTTTATGAGTTCCATGATGATACGTTCCATGGCTTTGCAGACCAGGCTCGTCAGGCTAATAGGTCTATAGTTCCCGGGATCAGTGGTGGCTCCCCCTTTGTGGAGTGGGATAACTGTCACTGTGCGCCATTCAGTGGGCACAAAGCCTGATGCGAGGCTATTATTGAACATGGTGCTTAAGTGGGGAGCCAGTTCATTCTGAAGTTCGTGTAAAACACAGCCTGGGATGTTGTCCGGTCCCATGGATGCTGTGTTTTTGGCTTTAGAGAGTGCAGCTTTCACCTGCGTAGTTGTGATTACAGGGACTCTGCATTCTTCCTGTATAGATATGGGCCCTTTAGGGGGTGGGGTGGGGGGTAAAGTTAGCACTGAACCTATCTGCCAGGATGTTGGCAATATCAGTTGGTTCTGTAATTTTCATGCCTTTGTGCTGTAACTCAGAGCAGATCTGGGTGTTGCCATTGAGATTCTTGACATAGCTATAGAATGCTTTGTGGTTGTCCTTGGAATTAGTGGCAATTTTATTTTCGTAGCTAGCTTTGGAGGATCTTATAAGGGATCTCAGCTTCTTACTGAGGCTGATCAGGGAGCTCCGCCACTCATGGGATTTTACTCTCTTCTGCAACAGTTTCTTCCTTCTGTTGTACAGTTTGTTTATGGCAGGGGACCACCAGATTGGCTTCCTTTTTTTGGAGGATAGCGTCTTGGTTCTGTTTGGGATAGCACGATCCATGCACTCATGTAGGTGCTTATAGAGCGCATTTGTGTAGGATTCAGCAGTTGTAACTGTATTGTCCATCTGCATGGGTGTCATAAAGTTCACTACTTCTGTCTTAAGAAGCATGAAGTTGGCTTTGGAGAAATTTCTTACTGTGGTTTCCTTAATGAGGGGTGGGGGTGGGATGTGGATATCAAGGGTGATTAGCTTATGGTCGGATCGGACCAACGAGGAGTTGACTTCACGTGTGGAACACCAGTCACTCATGTTGGTAATGACTAGGTCTAGGATACTGTTGCCCCTGGTGGGGGTGCGGATAAGTTGATCTAGGGCATTGGAGTTTATGAATTCCAGAAAGCGTTGCACTAAGGAGTTAGTACATGAGAAGTTTTCCTAGTTAATGGTGGGGTAGTTGAAGTCACCCATTATTAGGGTGTTTGGTTGAACCCTAATATTTTTGAGTACATCAAGAAAAGAGGAGTGGGAATCCTGGGGCATGGTGGGGGATCTGTAGCAAGCTACAATTTGGACTGCAGTTTTGCCATGAGTTAGTTGCATTTGGATAACCTCGGATGCATTATGCTAAGCAACTAGCTAGGAGGTGTGGATATCCTTAATGAATATGGACACACCCCCACCTTTGGTGTTTCGGTCCAGGTTAGATGGCCGAAAAGTGTGGTATGAGTTATAGCCTGGTGGTGCAGGGGTGCTCTCTGGAGCCTTGAACCAGGTCTCAGTCACTGCACAGATATCGATGTTCTCCATTTTAAGGAGTGCCTCGAGTGAGTGCATTTTGAAATTTAGACTTCTAGCATTGAGTAGCATTACCCTCAGTTTTTGCTTGCCTGTTCCTGTTATGGTGGTGAATTTGTTACTTGAACCCTGCCTAAAAAAGGCACTATAGGGGCAGCAAGAGCCTTAGACAGTATCCGGAATCCTAGGGGCGACAGGTGCAGCCCATCTGTGGCAAAGCATCGTGGTCTGTCAACCATGTCATCCCAAGCAGACAGATACTGGATCCCCTTTGAATGACACCAGAAGCTTAGCCAATTGTTGAAATCAATAATTTTGTCCTTGTACTGCGGTATCATTCTGGGCGATGGCAGAATGCTACTCAGGGCTAGGGTCATACCTGCCTGGGCTACAAGATCGCAGAGCTCTTCCATGTCTCTTTTCATGTAGTCCAGGGAGGTATGTCTCAGGTCATTCCCACCAACATGGACAATGACAGAGTCATATTTGTACTTGTTGTGGAATTACCTGAGTGCGTGGGTTATGTGGCAGATCCTGGCACCCGACAGGCAGCTGACAGTAACCTTCTCCTTGTTTAGCCTGGTGAGTGGGACATCAGTGTGCCTGACTATAGAGTCACCTATGACTAGTGTGTTGGGTATGTTGTTTTGCCTTATTGGCTGTGTTTGAGTGGCACACTGAATCTGTGGGCTGTGTGTCATTTGGGTTGTGTTGGGGGATGGAGGTTGCTTGTGTTTCTGCTTTAGAGGTCTCTGTTGCTTAGGCAGATTATTATTGAGAGCCTCCGCGAATGTTTTTGAGTTTCTATGTGTGGATTTTGGTGGTGTAGACGTAGTGAGAATATGTGATGAGTGTGGTGTGGTGCAAATGTTTACCTTCTCCTCATGACTGTCAGGTTCAGTCTTGGTTGGTGAGAGCTTTACCTCCAGTTTGGCTAGATAAGTGCATCTCTCACAGGTTGTAGTGTTGGGTGGTAGGAGGAGAGGGTTGTCTGTGTACATGAGTCAATTTCTACATTGCCTCAAGATGCCCAGATTCATCAGATAGACAGGGGAGAACACTGGGAGCTAACCCTTGGACATGCCTGAATAAAAAATTATTTTTCTCTAGATAAGTGAGGAAAGTGAGTACAAGAGCTGTTTTTCTCAACGCCAGTGAGAAAAGTAAGTACAGAAACTGTTTTCCTTTAGGTAATGAGGAAGATTGAGTGCTATAGTACTGAGTAGCTTATTTAGTGCTTACAAGTTCTGAACAAGTGCTGAGTATGAATAAGCAAATTTAAGTGCTAAAACTAAGAATCTGTATCTGCACTAGACGAGTTACAGGACAGAAACAAGTGCAAATGCAGGCTTCCAAATCAGAAAGTTGAGAGAGATGGAAGATTGCCCAAACGGCCAATAATTACAAATTCTGGGCCAGAACCACTCCTTATGTGGTAGACAGGTTACCTAATGCTTACCACTCCCACTGATAAGCTAGAAGGCTTCCCTCCAACACAGAAAGGCTTGGGGGGCTCAGAAGCTTACAAACAGTCCTGGATACAGCATATCTGTATCTGGAACACTAGTTACAGGAAATATAGGAAACGGACTTACAGTTTTTTTTTTTTTTTTTTTTTTTTTTTTTTTTTTTTACAGAAAAGTAGCAAAAACAGTAGTAAAAACAATTCACATGCAGTGCAAGCTAGCACACTTGAGTATGTAGCAATATTAGACCACACACAGTTTGAAAAATGCAATTAAATTAAAAAGGACTAAAAGCAAGTGCAGAAAGGGTTTATTAAGTAGAATGCGGTAAAGAGATGGGACTGGGGGAGTGTCCTAGATCAAATTTACAGTGGGGCGGGCACTGCAAAAGCCACCAAATTTAAAGTACAAACCAAAAACAGGGAGGGGGGGGAGAGACAGTTTCAGCAGAGATTTGAGCGACCACTAATAGTATAAACTATAAAACCAAAAAAATATACTCAGCTCTGTATATTTGCAGATCAGACTCTTAGAACAGTGAGACAACAGATATTTAAGCAACAATTAAACTCTATAATAAAGAAAACTATACTCAGCTCTGTATATTTGCAGATAGTCTTGTAAGGCTGTCTCTCAGAACACAGGTTCCAATTTAAATGCAGGCTGTTATTAACAGGTCAAATTAAGGGAACCTTGAGTTAGGTAACACACAAGCTATAAAAAACAGTTATATCAGCTGAAGACAAGGCAGAAAATGGGGGTGGGAAGACAGTTTCAGCAGAGATTTGAGCAACCACTAATGGTATAAACTATAAAACCAAAAAAATATACTCAGGTCTGTATATTTGCAGATCAGACTCTCAGAACAGTGAGACAACAGATATCTAAGCAACAATTAAACTCTATAATAAAGAAAACTATACTCAGCTCTGTATATTTGCAGATAGTCTTGTAAGGCTGCCTCTCAGAACACAGGTTCCAATTTAAATGCAGGCTGTTATTAACAGGTCATATTAAGGTAACCTTGAGTTAGGTAACACACAAGCTACAAAAAACAGTTATATCAGCTGAAGACAAGGCAGAAAATGGGGGTGGGGGTTGGGGAGACAGTTTCAGCAGAGATTTGAGCAACCACCAATATTATAAACTATAAAACTAAAAAAATATACTCAGCTCTGTATATTTGCAGATCAGACTCTAAGAACAGTGAGATAACAGATATCTAAGCAACAATTAAACTCTATAATAAAGAAAACTATACTCAGCTCTGTATATTTGCAGATAGTCTTGTAAGGCTGTCTCTCAGAACACAGGTTCCAATTTAAATGCAGGCTGTTATTAACAGGTCAAATTAAGGGAAACTTGAGTTAGGTAACACACAAACTATAAAAAATAGTTATATCAGCTGAAGACAAGGAAGAAAATAGGGGTGGGGGTGGGAAGACAGTTTCAGCAGAGATTTGAGCAACCACTAAAAGTATAAACTATAAAACCAAAAAAATATACTCAGCTCTGTATATTTGCAGATCAGACTCTCAGCGCAGTGAGACAACAGATATCTAAGCAACAATTAAACTCTATAATAAAGAAAACTATACTCTGCTCTGTATATTTGCAGATAGTCTTGTAAGGCTGTCTCTCAGAGCACAGGTTCCAATTTAAATGCAGGCTGTTATTAACAGGTCAAATTAAGGGATCCTTGAGTTAGGTAACAAACAAGCTATAAAAAACAGTTATATCAGCTGAAGACAAGGCAGAAAATGGGGGTGGGGGGTGGGAAGATAGTTTCAGCAGAGATTTGAGCAACCACTAATAGTATAAACTATAAAACCAAAAAATATACTCGGCTCTGTATATTTGCAGATCAGACTCTTAGAACAGTGAGACAACAGATATTTAAGCAACAATTAAACTCTATAATAAGGAAAACTATACTCAGCTCTGTATATTTGCAGATAGTCTTGTAAGGCTGTCTCTCAGAACACAGGTTTCAATTTAAATGCAGGCTGTTATTAACAGGTCAAATTAAGGGAACCTTGAGTTAGGTAACACACAAGCTATAAAAACCAGTTATGTCAGCTGAAGACAAGGCAGAAAATGGGGGTGGGAAGACAGTTTCAGCAGAGATTTGAGCAACCACTAATGGTATAAACTATAAAACGAAAAAAATATACTCAGCTCTGTATATTTGCAGATCAGACTCTCAGAACAGTGAGACAACAGATATCTAAGCAACAATTAAACTCTATAATAAAGAAAACTATACTCAGCTCTGTATATTTGCAGATAGTCTTGTAAGGCTGCCTCTCAGAACACAGGTTCCAATTTAAATGCAGGCTGTTATTAACAGGTCATATTAAGGTAACCTTGAGTTAGGTAACACACAAGCTACAAAAACCAGTTATATCAGCTGAAGACAAGGCAGAAAATGGGGGTGGGGGGTGGGGAGACAGTTTCAGCAGAAATTTGAGCAACCACCAATAGTATAAACTATAAAACTAAAAAAATATACTCAGCTCTGTATATTTGCAGATCAGACTCTCAGAACAGTGAGACAACATATATCTAAGCAACAATTAAACTCTATAATAAAGAAAACTATACTCAGCTCTGTATATTTGCAGATAGTCTTGTAAGGCTGTCTCTCAGAACACAGGTTCCAATTTAAATGCAGGCTGTTATTAACAGGTCAAATTAAGGGAACCTTGAGTTAGGTAACACACAAGCTATAAAAACAGTTATATCAGCTGAAGACAAGGAAGAAAATAGGGGTGGGGGGTGGGAAGACAGTTTCAGCAGAGATTTGAGCAACCACTAATAGTATAAACTATAAAACCAAAAAGATATACTCAGCTCTGTATATTTGCAGATCAGACTCTCAGAGCAGTGAGACAACAGATATCTAAGCAACAATTAAACTCTATAATAAAGAAAACTATACTCTGCTCTATATATTTGCAGATAGTCTTGTAAGGCTGTCTCTCAGAACACAGGTTCCAATTTAAATGCAGGCTGTTATTAACAGGTCAAATTAAGGGAACCTTGAGTTAGGTAACAAACAAGCTATAAAAACCAGTTATATCAGCTGAAGACAAGGCAGAAAATGGGGGTGGGGGGTGGGAAGATAGTTTCAGCAGAGATTTGAGCAACCACCAATAGTATAAACTATAAAACCAAAAAAATATGCTCAGCTCTGTATATTTGCAGATCAGACTCTCAGAACAGTGAGACATCAGATATCTAAGCAACAATTAAACTCTATAATAAAGAAAACTATACTCAGCTCTGTATATTTGCAGATAGTCTTGTAAGGCTGTCTCTCAGAACACACGTTCCAATTTAAATGCAGGCTGTTATTAACAGGTCAAATTAAGTGAACCTTGAGTTAGGTAACACACAAGCTATAAAAACCAGTTATATCAGCTGATGACAAGGCAGAAAATGGGGGTGGGGGTGGGAAGATGGTTTCAGCAGAGATTTGAGCAACCACTAATAGTATAAAGTACAAAACCAAAAAAATATACTCAGCTTTGTATATTTACAGATCAGACTCTCAGAACAGTGAGACAACAGATATCTAAGCAACAATTAAACTCTATAATAAAAAAACTATACTCAGCTCTGTATATTTGCAGATAGTCTAGTAAGGCTGTCTCTCAGAACACAGGTTCCAATTTAAATGCAGGCTGTTATTAACAGGTCAAATTAAGGGAACCTTCAGTTAGGTAACACACAAGCTATAAAAACCAGTTATATCAGCTGAAGACAAGGCAGAAAATAGGGGTGGGGGTGGGAAGACAGTTTCAGCAGAGATTTGAGCAACCACTAATAGTATAAACTATAAAAAACAAATAAATATACTCAGCCCTGTATATTTGCAGATCAGACTCTCAGAACAGTGAGACAACAGATATCTACGCAACAATTAAACTCTATAATAAAGAAAACTATACTCAGCTCTGTATATTTGCAGATAGTCTTGTAAGGCTGTCTCTCAGAACACAGGTTCCAATTTAAATGCAGGCTGTTATTAACAGGTCAAATTAAGGGAACCTTGACTTAGGTAACACACAAGGTATAAAAAACAGTTATATCAGTTGAAGACAAGGCAGAAAATGGGGGTGGGGTGTGGGACGACAGTTTCAGCAGAGATTTGAGCAACCACTAATAGTATAAACTATAAAACCAAAAAAATATACTCAGCTCTGTATATTTGCAGATCAGACTCTCAGAACAGTGAGACAACAGATATCTAAGCAACAATTAAACTCTATAATAAAGAAAACTGTACTCAGCTCTGTATATTTGCAGATAGTCTTGTAAGGCTCTCTCTCAGAACACAGGTTCCAATTTAAATGCAGGCTGTTATTAACAGGTCGAATTAAGGGAACCTTGAGTTAGGTAACACACAAGCTATAAAAACCAGTTATATCAGCTGAAGACAAGGCAGAAAATAGGGGTGGGGGGTAGGAAGACAGTTTCAGCAGAGATTTGAGCAACCACTAATAGTATAAACTATAAAAACCAAAAAAATATACTCAGCTCTGTATATTTGCAGATCAGACTCTCAGAACAGTGAGACAACAGATATCTAAGCAACAATTAAACTCTATAATAAAGAAAACTATACTCAGCTCTGTATATTTGCAGATAGTCTTGTAAGGCTGCCTCTCAGAACACAGGTTCCAATTTAAATGCAGGCTGTTATTAACAGGTCATATTATGGTAACCTTGAGTTAGGTAACACACAAGCTACAAAAAACAGTTATATCAGCTGAAGACAAGGCAGAAAATGGGGGTGGGGGGTGGGGAGACAGTTACAGCAGAGATTTGAGCAACCACCAATAGTATAAACTATAAAACTAAAAAAATATACTCAGCTCTGTATATTTGCAGATCAGACTCTCAGAACAGTGAGACAACAGATATCTAAGCAACAATTAAACTCTATAATAAAGAAAACTATACTCAGCTCTGTATATTTGCAGATAGTCTTGTAAGGCTGTCTCTCAGAACACAGGTTCCATTTTAAATGCAGGCTGTTATTAACAGGTCAAATTAAGGGAACCTTGAGTTAGGTAACACACAAGCTATAAAAAACAGTTATATCAGCTGAAGACAAGGCAGAAAATGGGGGTGGGGGTGGGAAGATGGTTTCAGCAGAGATTTGAGCAACCACTAATAGTATAAAGTATAAAACCAAAAAAATATACTCAGCTCTGTATATTTACAGATCAGACTCTCAGAACAGTGAGACAACAGATATCTAAGCAACAATTAAACTCTATAATAAAAAAAACTATACTCAGCTCTGTATATTTGCAGATAGTCTTGTAAGGCTGTCTCTCAGAACACAGGTTCCAATTTAAATGCAGGCTGTTATTGATTTGAGCCCCAGATGCTGTATTGGAAGTTTTTGAAGGAAGTAATCCTCTCAAAATTAGTTTATTTCTCCAATCAATAAGGGCCCTAGGGTTAAAGGCCTTACAAATATCCACAGGCAGAATCCAAGTGGGCTGGGCCTAAACAATAAGAACACATAGTGTGAGCATCAGATAATTATGGCTACAGGCTGTACATTTATTTTTGAACTGGAGATTTTTCAGCCATATCTATTATAAATAGTGAAGAGAAAATATTTTTTTTTTTACATATAGAGAATGATGAAGGGAAAGTATTACTAACAATGGTAATAGAAGAAAATACCTTAAAGGTATAAGGGAGAAAAAAGGAAAGGGACAATACCAACTATCGTACTGTAGAAAAACAGTAAAAGTATAGAAAGGGCAAGGGAGGATTTGTACAAAACTTTACTAAGAAAAAGGTAAAAAGATTAACAAAGAAATTTCTACTTTTACTCACAAAAAGCCTGTTACTGCTCAAGAGCTAATAGCAACCATGTCCATACATGACAGCAGGAAATGAGATCTGAAGTATGGTAGGGACTTAGTGCATTATAGGTAAGGGAGAAGATTGAGTGTTTCAGTGTTCTAAGGGCTGGAAAAAGCGGCCTAGTTGGATGTATAGTAGCCCTTTATATCCCACCTGGAGACAATATCAGTACACTGAAGGACATCCTATCCTGGCTACCTCACAAGGTATTCACAGAGACAATTATATTAGGTGATGTTAACATTCACTGGTCAAGCCTAACCTCTGAGAGAACCACTTCTAGTATAAACCTGTACAATTTCTTCCAACTTATCAATGATCCTACCAGAATCAACCTGAAAAATGGTAAAACTATCATCTTGGACTAGTTAGTAACAAGTTACCCTAACAATATAAACTCCCACTTCACCTTAGCAAGCACACTTAGTGTCACCTGCCCATATATGACCATATATATCCTTATTCAAAGTCCTCTAACTCCTGCTTGTCCAACCTTTCTTGTATCATTTATTCTCTATATTCTCTACCCTCCAATGAAATAGCAATATGCTTCATGTAACTCATTGTGCTATTTTTTGCTGTAACACCATTGTTTCTGTATTTCATTTATTTTGTAACGTGTACTTTTACATTTATTTGCTGTTATTTACACTGTCTTACTATCTTAAAGTTTCTGCAGCTTTTCTCCCCAAGTCTCCACTGAAAATGGGGCACTGGCCCAGTCAGATATTACCCGGTAATCAAATGTAAAACAAAATAAATAAAATAAAATGCCATACTACTCCCATCTCCCAGGGAGCACGCATATAGATCCTCTTGTAACATGAACAATTTTGACCCAGAATTGTTTAAGACTTCACTGCAATCTCACAACTGCAACATCCTAAAAATCTTGCCACTAGATGTTACAGTTTTCTATTTTAATACGATATTTATGGAACTACTAAACAGCATGGCCCCCCATTAGGCTTAAAAGAAGGCAAAACAACCTTTCTCCTTGGCTCACTCCTACCACCAGGAAATCAGTGAGAAACAGAGATAAAGCCTGGAAGGTATGGTCTTCAACAATGTAAATAAGTATGAAATAAAGCCAAATGCCAGATCAAATTTGACAAGAAATTGTATTACTTCAGTTTACAGAACAGATGCTACAAAAATTCCAGACATTTCTGGGCCACCATATATAAAAATACTACACCCTGGCTCAGACAGACAACCAAACCCCAACCCTCACAACTAATCAGAAGAAACGGCTTATGATTTCAATGATCACTTTATCTATAGCATCAACAAACTACTTCACAACCAAACTTAAAACAAATCAACCTTCTCCAATATTCTGACCACATTCCACTCAGTCTTACCTCCTAATTCCATTAATCCTCACTTTTTCTCCTTTCAACCAGTATCCACTATGACAATCAGGAAATACCTCAAAGAAATTAAATTGAGTACACTAGCTCCATAATCAATTAATGACTAATTTACTAACAAACAATGTTGTTACTCCACACAACATGGTTTCAAACCAGGTCACAGAACTACCACAGCTCTTCTAAACTTCACCAGCACTATTAACCTAACCAGAGAGAAAAGCCACCTGGTTTCTGGATCTGTCCAAGGACTTTGATACTATTTTCCACAGCTTATTTCTAAAACAACTCTCTTTTCTTGACCTATCAAACACCTCCACCAAATTGTTCTCTACATGCCCTTCCAATAGACTCCAGCCTGTTAAATGCATTAATTCCTACACATTCTTCCCATCTGTTAAAACAGGTGTTTCCAAGGTTCTGTACTGGGGCCACTGTTTTTCAACATTTTTGCCTACAACCTACTCTCTGCTAAATGTCAAGCATTCCTAATACAATATGCAGACAATTCCACATTAATGTGTTCTGCCAGTAACCTAATTACTCTAGAATACTTTTATCAAGAGTCACATTCATCAGCTGAAAGGTGGCTCAATAACATCCAGCTTCCACTCAATCAAAAAAATAACTGCTATTATTTCTCTCAAAAGCCTTTAAATACATCAAAAAAAGTTTTTCAGTAACACCCTTTGATAATTTCCCTGCAGAAGTTATCTCCCATTCCAAGCCAATAAGCATGACACTTGATAATAACCTGAAATTTGAATTATGTGTGCAACAGGTTATCAAAAACACTCATCAAATATTATGAACACTATATTACAAAAAAAAGAAAAAAATTAAGTAATTTATCCAGGAAACTCCTGACCTCTACGCTCCTACTCTCCACTTTACTATATGTCTATATGCCCCATCAGTACTGTCTGACCTGCAAGCTTCCATCCAAAATAACTAAACCGGTTCTACAATAAAATAGCAAAAATTGCCTCTAATGCATCCAAGAGAACCCATCACTGCTTAGCCCCAAAACAGCTTGATTGGCTTGAATTTTCTAAGCAGCTCACTTAAACCAAACTACTCCTAGCTTACAAATTAATACACAAACCACAGCAAACCAAAGCCTTACTAGACTTGTTGCATACAAACACTCCTGCTAGGCTACTTTGATCTGAAAACAAAATACACCTCACTACTTACACACCATACTTGTCCACAGTAACCTATCTCTATTCCTGCAGTGTAGCCCACTACTGGAACACTATCCCCCTTATCCCTTAACTATACTAACATCCTTTCCAGTTTCAAGACCAATCTAAAAAATATCTGACACTTGGTACCTGTACCACCCTCAAAACAATGCACGGCAACCTACTTATTATAACTCATACTTATTTCAACAATTGGCTAAAGTATTGGTGTCACTCAAAGGGGATCCAGTGTCTGTCAGCCTGGGATGACATGCTTGACAAGCCACGTTGCTTCGCTAGGGACGGCTTGCACCTGTCACCCCTGGGTTTTCGAATACTGGCCAAGGCTCTTGCCACCCCCATAGTACCTTTTTTAGGCAAGGCTCAAAAGACAAACCCACCTCCTTAGACAACACAAGGAAAAAGAATCTAAGGGTAATGCTGCTCAATGCCAGAAGTCTAAACCTCAAGATGCATGCACTCGAGGCTCTCCTCAGTATGTTGAATATCGATATCTGTGCAGTAACAGAAACCTGGTTCAAGGCTCCCGAGAGCACCCCAGCACTACCAGGCTATACCTCATACCATGCTTTTCGGCCCTAAAACTTGGACCGTACCACAAGAGGAGGGGGAGTATCCATATTCATCAAAGATACCCATATCTCCAGGCTAGTGGCACTGCACGAAGCATCTGAGACCATCCATGTGCAACTAACAGTGGGCAAAACTGCCTTCCAGTTTGTAGCCTGCTACAGACCACCCTCCCAAACTCAGGAACCCCACTCGGCTTTCCTGAAGACACTGGAGAATATGAAGGTCTCTCCAAATACCATTATATTGGGTGACTTTAACTACCCAAACATAGACTGGGAGCACTACTCAAGCCCCAACACCCTAGCCCAACGGTTCCTAGAATTTATAAACTCAAATGCCATGGAACAACTGGTCACCACTCCCACAAGAGGGGAAAACATATTGGACCTGATCATCACCAACATGGGGACTCTATGTTCCATACCAGAGGTATACCCCTCATTGGTGAGATCTGACCATAAATTAATCATTATGGACATCCATATCCCGTCCCCACCCCCAGCAAAGGAAGCCACGGTCAAAGACTTCTCAAAAGCAAACTTCCCACTTCTCAAAACTGAGGTGGAATCCTTCAAAGCTCCAGGGCCAGTGGAAAATACGGCCCAAACCGCAGAATCCTTTACAAACGCATTCTATGGATATCTACAGGAATGCATGGATCGTGCTATCCCAAATAAAACCAAGACACACTTCTCCAAAGGCAGGAGACCTGTCTAGTGGACCCCAGCCATAAATAAGCTGTACAACAGAAGGAGGAAGCTACTACATGATAGAGCAAAATCCCTGAAAGGTAAGGCAACTCTGATCAGTACTAGCAAGAAACTACGATCCCTCATAAAATCATCTAAGGCTAGCTTCGAAAGAAAAATTGCACAAGACGTTAAAGATAATCACAAGGCTTTCTTTAGTTATGTCAGAAACCTGGGTGGAAACTCTCAGATATGCTCTGAGTTAGTGCAAAATGACAAAAAATACACTGAACCCACAGACATTGCCAACATCCTGGCAGACAGGTTCAGAGCAAACTTCTCCCCCCCAAATGAGCAAATGACTATCCCAACAGACTGTAGCCTCCCTGACATCACAGATGCACAGGTGAGAGCTACCCTCTCCAAAGCAAAAAACACAGCATCAATGGGACCGGACGGTGTCCTGGGCTGTGTTTTACATGAGCTCCAAGAAGAACTGAACCCTCACTTAAAATCACTGTTCAGTCTTAGCCTTACAACAGGATATGTACCCAAAGAATGGCGTACAGCAACAGTGGTCCCACTCCATAAAGGTGGTGACACAATGGACCCCGGAAACTATCACCCTATAAGCCTAACTAGCCTGGTCTGCAAAGCTATGGAGCGTATCATCATGGAACTCATAAACAAAGACATTGCGTACCTCCAAACACTGGATCCTACCCAATTTGGCTTTGTTAAGGGCAGATCTTGCCTCTTGAACCTGGTCAATTTCTTTGAAACAGTCACCAAGGCCATAGACAAAGGGAAGGTAGTCCACACAGCCTACCTTGACCTTGCAAAAGCCTTCGACACAATACCCCACTCGGGCATCATAAATAAGCTCACCAGCCTAAATATCAACCCCTATGTCACAAGATGGGTTGCAAACTGGCTTAGGGATAGAACCCACATGGTCAGAATTGCAGGTGCCATGTCAGACTCTAAACCAGTTACAAGTGGCGTCCCACAAGGCTCAGTCCTGGGACCTCTCTTGTTCGGTATATATTTCTCTGAGGTACAGGCTAACACAGGAGGACTATGGCTGACAAAGTTTGCAGATGACTGCAAACTAGGGGCCATAATCAACTTGCCGGCTGACACAAGCATCCTCCAAAAAGGTCTCACAGAGATGGATAACTGGTGCCAGAGCCATGGCCTAAAGCTAAATGCTAAAAAATGCATAGTCATCCCCTTTGGGAAAAACAAAGTGCCCACAAATTACCACATAGGTGGTAATCCATTAAGTGCGGAAGAAGTAATTAGGGATTTGGGGACCCAAGTAGACTGCAATCTCTTCTTTGACAATCACATTGCCAAAGTGGTTAGAAAGACATTCTATATAGCCCACCTTATCACGAAGGGGTTCACATCTAGATCAAGAGAGGTCATTGTGCCCCTCTACTCATCACTCATCAGGCCCATAATTGAATACAATGCCCAATTTGGGATGTACCTTACCCGACACCTGCTACAACTAGAAAGACCCCAAAAGTACCTCCCCAAGAGGATCAAGGGACTCAAACAGATGCCCTACGCAGTTAGGCTAAAGAAACTCCAGCTCTACTCAGTTGCTTACCGCCTACTCAGAGGCGATCTGTGCCTGACGTATAAAGCCATGTCCAATCCAGAATTAATGGGCATGCTCCACCTCAAGAAATCCAAATCCATCAGAACTACACGCTCCAGTGACTTAAACCTCTGCACAGAAATAAATAGAACATGCTGGAGGGACAGATTCAGATCCCAGAGGCTCCCCTCACTCTGGAACAAAATCCCAAGCCATGTCAGACAGAGCCCCTCAATGACCCTCTTCAAGAAGAATCTTGACGTTTGGATGGGAGATCGTAAATTTACCCGTGTCACTGCTAGACAGAGGCATGGTAAACTAACCTTAAATGGGCTATCTTCTGTGACCTACTATACAGAGGCACAGTCAACTAATCTAAGAAGGGTGGCAAAAGCCAAACACACTCTGGCTAGGCTTGTAAATGCCCTAGGGCAGATAGCCTAGTATCAACCTATGAACCTATACCTTTCTTGCTCTGAATTCACTAACATCTCCAAATCTTAGCAGATGGTAATGGCTTAACATTAAAAGAAATTCTCACTTGACTTACAAGATGGCTGCACACTAATCAACAGCTTAACTTCAGCTCTCTGAGTGTGAAAACAGAAACCTGATAAACAGCGGCCAGAGATCTTGTCAGCTAGAATGAAATTCAGTTACTGGCTAGTAAGTACACTGCCTGGATGCCTGAAAAAAAGAAACTAAGAGAGCCTGAAGGAAAATCTAGTAGAAAAGGTGAAGAGAAGACACTGACTGGGATGTTGCAAGACATGGCTTCTGGTAATCTAGAGGAAAATATGTCAAATGTGCTTAGAGCTGTATAAAATAAACAAAACACTGAAGGAGTATATCAACTCAAATAGCAAAAGGCAAGAAAAAAAATGGAAGAAACTTTAAACAGACATTCAGATGAGCTGATAAAACTGCAAAAAAACAGAGGCCAAAATGAAGAAAAGGCTGGCTCAAGAAGTGGTTTGGAAAAAAATGGTAGAATTAGAGGACAGTCCTTATACAGTGAATCTGAGATTTTCTGCTGTACCAGAGAAATTAGAAGGGACAGACGGTATTAATTTTATGAAGGCACAAATAAGCAGCTGGCCTGGTATTCCACAGCAGGAACTGTTAACTGAAATAGTTCGCCATTTATATGCTCCAAATATGGCCATGAGAAAGCAGCCAAGACTTCTATTAGTAAAGATGCAAACCTACCAGCAGAAATAGTTGATCCTGACAAAACTGTGGCAAAAGGGCAAAGTATTAAAAGTTGGAGACAGCAGAGAGTTTGTGGAAAATGATTATTCATTGTCACCAGACAGAAGAAAAAAATTATTCCAGTAATCACAGGATGTTGAGAGACAGGTGTGAGATTCAAGCTACAGTATCCGGCTGTCTTCAGAATATTTTTTCCTGGTACATCAGTCATTTTTGATGCAGAACAGGCTAAGAAGGAAATGCAAAAGTTTGTCTAACAAAAATGACACCTCAAGCAGAGGGGAACTCTGCTTCTCATTCTTCTGATAACAAAGCACATGGACAGATTTTGCCAGTGAAACATTTTCCACTGTTGCAAAGGAAAATACTTGAGAGACAGAGAAAGGCACAGGAGTTGGCCAGATGAATCTGGAGCATAGTGGAACTGAATGGGAATCTGGAGTTGGGAGATGGAGATGAACAAGACAAAATCAGCAACAGTGAATAAACATGACACTGCAAAGCATCAACCACATTTGTGAAATATGAATATATAATTATAAGTGAAGCGAGTGGACTTTTCTTTTTACTTTGTTAAACTTGTAAGGAACTGAAAAGCAGTTGCCTCATTTCCTATCATTAATGTTTGGAAGGAGGGGAAGAAGAACGAAAAAGGTAACTCTAGGTAAAACATTTTTTTTCTTAACAGTATTTCTATAAATCTTTTCACAAATGTAAATTGCATATTTTATATTAAAGTATTTTAGTTGTTCTTGTGTGTGATAAAGTTATTAAAGTATTAAGACATGTAGGCATTGCAATGCAAAAACAGAAGGCAAGTATACAAAAGCATGTTTAAGTTAATAGGCTGTAAACGTGGATTGTTGTGGTCGGGGTGGTGTGAAAAAGTACACAGACCATAATACATGTAGAGCTGATATGTTTTCTCCTACTTTTGAATATGTGAATTTCTGGATTAAGACCCGTGGCTTATTCTATTAACCAATTTTTAAATGGAAACAAATAAATTTGAGAACAGTGATTATAATTACAAGTTTTCCTTTAGCAATAAATGTTTCAGCTTTTCTTTCATCCTGCAACAGAGAACTACATTTTTCTTAGTTTTTCCACGGAGGCAAACTAATGATAGGACAATAAAAGACAGAACACTGCTTTCTTCAAGGTTAAAAGTTAATGATTTCTGAAATTATGCAAGTAGTTTTTAAATCTGGAGAAGGGAGAGTAAAGATAAAAAGAAAAGACACCAGTTAGTGTAAGTAGAAGCATAGGCAATAACACACATTTTAGCATGGATAACCCCAGTTTCAGGTTAATTAGGGCCTATATTAGTAGCTGTCTATCTGGCACAAATGTTCCTTTTAGGAGGGTTAAACTACATTATTTGAATATTCACATAGTTATGTGTGTTTGTTTTAACTTAATAGGTTAAGAGGGTGTTCAGGGGGTGTATTTGGCTTTTTGTTTGAGGGTTTCTATTAAAACAAAAAGTCTTGTAAAATGTGACATAGGTTCTAATGTTGATGATAAGAAAATACTTATAAATGATTAATTCACCAAACATAATGGGTGCATGTGTCACAAAAGCAGAAAATAGACATTTTAAAATGCTGCCATATATAATAGGTGGGAATAATGACTTCTTACCATAATGGTGGCACTTTCCTTATCTTGGAATGTGAATGGTCCCACAGGTGTAGACAAAAAGGAAAGAATACTTAATTATATTAAGAAATGTGTAAATAGCAATGATACAGGAGGCACATTTGGAAAGAACTGGACATTTGAATTTGATAAATAAAGGATTCCAGGATGGATATTCTCCAGAATATTAGGGACAAAGGAGAAGAGGAGTACTTATATTTATTGTTACAGGAGCTCTAGTAGTGATAGAAAAGGAACCAATTAATAATGACAAATTTGTAGTAGTAAGGGGCTACTAGCAGGGGAAGAGAAATACACTGGCATATGCTTATATTCTGACCTAAAACTGCTATTTTGATTTACTATATTTTTGAACTTTAAAAAAATTGGGAAAAATAAATAGCTTTCAGCAGGGGATATTATTTGTAGGTGGGGGCTGGGATTTGATTTGCAACAATGAGGATGTATCGGGGGGGGGGTTATATTTCTGAAGAACTTATGAAACTATTTGGTATGAAAGACATTAATTCAGTAGTAGAAACTTGGAGAGAATTTGCATAATATTCCCCAAGGTACAATGACTGGGATAAACTTGACAGAAATTATATTTTACAGGAGCATACCCATTTAATTGAGAACACTGATATGCATCCAATAACTATTCAAGATCATGCACCAATAATTACTAAGATAAAAATGCATGGTAATGAAATAAAGATGAAACACTGGAACGTCCCCACCTACCTGTTAAAAAGAAAGACATTTAAGGAATGAGTAGTGAAAATTATCCGGTAGTTATTAGGGAAGATGGAAAGTACTCCAGACGTTATAGCTAGTGAGTGTGATAAAATGAAAGTGGTGTTTAAAAATAGGGTAGAAATAAAAGAAGAGATAACTGGTTAGGAAGTAATAAGAATTAATTAGAGGAGCTGACAAAGGTTCAAGTATTACAAAACAAGGGGAATTTCCCAGAACATGAAGAGGTACTATTGAGAGTACTAAAGAGAAAATAAGGGAGTACCTGGACAATATGCATGAGTTTAGAAAGATTGCTGTTAAGCAAGTCTTTTTTGATAACTCCAGAGCACAAAAAAACTATAGGTGCAATGACTTAGGCAACAAAAAGTAGAAGGGGTTGTTGCTAAGCTTAGGATGTCTATAACAAGAAAAACATCCAGATATTCTGCAGCGATATTAGAGATATTTCAGAAATTTTATGAAAATTTGTATAAAGCAGAGACGTGGGGAAATCCAAAAAAAGCTCAGACAGGAATATTTATGGAAGGCTTAACTATACCAAGGTTAGCCATAGATGAGGCTCAACAACTAACATTTAATATGGTAGGAGATTAGATAAGAATGGTGATGTATAATCAATCTACAGGAAAGTCTCCAGGAATAAATGGTATACCAGTAGAAGTTTGGAAGTTAGGAGTGGAAGAAAGTGATAAAGATCTGGAAGGTTTTGTTTAACAACATATTAAAAGGAGCTGAATGCACCATCTTTGAAAAAAGCTGTGGTGGCTATAATACATGAAAGCAGCAAAGACCCATCTGATCCAGCTTTTTATAGGCCCATTTCAATTTTAAACCATGATTATAATGTGTTTATGTCTATAATGGGTAAAAGAATGGCAAAGGTGATGCCAAAATTGAATATAAGAAAATACCGCCGTCACTGGGGGGGGGCTTGATACAGAGAGAAAGCATTTGAGAGAGTAAGCTGGGATTTTATGAGTAAGGAAAGGGCAACATTTGCATTTTCTCATACAATAATAATGTTAATTAGAAGGATATATGAGGGTTTAGAGGCAAAATCAAATTGGGAGGGTTCCTGTCTGATAAATTATGTCTGAACAGAGGAAACAGGCAGGGGTGTCCTCTTTCCCCTTTGTTATCTGCATTATATTTAGAACCATTGGCAAAGAAAATAATGGACACAGAAATTCAAGGACATAATTGGTATTGTGTTCGATAAAAGTTGGCTTTATTTACAGGTTATATTATTTAGTAATTGATGGAACCAGAAAATGACATCACAGTGTTGTAGAATATTCTGAGACAGTTCCTTTTTTTCGGGATATAAAATTAATGAAGATGAAACAAAGGTTATAGCTATAAACTATTTACCACACATGTATTGGTCCGGCAATATCCATATTTATTGGGACATGATAAAATTAAATATTTAGGAGTATGGATTAAACAGGATTTGGTTATGGTGGATAAGGATATGTGGGATGAGACTAAACAAAAAATAATACAAAAACTGAGAAACTGAAAGGTCTTGCCTATGGATATGCATGGCAAGGTACAAGCAGTAAAAATGTTTTTAGCCCTTTTCATTTTATAAACAGGTCAGGCATATTTTTATCAACCAGAGGAGGAAGTTGTTGACAGTAATTAATAAAAAGTTGGAGGATTTTATTTGGGATGGGAAGAGGGCAAGATTCAAGTGGGGCAAGTTTTTTTTTAACATTTTAACAAGAAACATCTTTATTAAATTACCACTTATGACATAGGTGAGCCTACGTTTATATAAATGAAAACAAACCATATTGACATAATCTTAGTTGCAAGCATTATAAATCACAAATCAGACTGACATAATTTTAGTTGCAAACATTATACATCACTTAGAATTGGGTCTATATTACGAAATCGAAAACCCGTTTCAGCGAACACTGCAACCGCAACACCAACACACATAGCCCGAACCACAAATACGCCGAACCCCCTAAACCACGAAATTTCAAATCTTGAATTGTCATAGTTGGCCAACACCACCGCGCGCTACTTACTACATACCCAAACATAATAAATAAAACACATACATACACTAACCAAACCCTACTTCTAACCCTACACTAAACCTTACATACATTACTATCTATGCACTTACCTTAACCCGCACCCTAACCCTAAGGTCCGTAACTATCGCACACTTACCCTACAGACATATACCCAAACAAAACAAATAATCCATACACATACACTTAACAAAACCCTACTTCTAACCCTACACTAAACCTTACATACATTACCTATCTATGCACTCACCTTAACCCGCACCCTAACCCTAAAGTCTGTAACTATCGCACACTTACCCTATGGAGCTATACCACAGACAGGCGAACCATGACACTTCGACATTTTGTGTTTCGCAGTTTTGAATGTTAACTGTTACCGTAGTTTGTGCTATATGTGTCGGTGTTGTGGTGTTCGCTGAAACGGGTTTTCGATCTCGTAATATAGACCCCTTAGAATCTACCCAGTCATTGTCAGTCAAACATTACATAGCTCATTCAAATCCTGCCTTCTTTTAAACCTCATTCCTTCCCTGTAAATATTGTTCCCATAATTCTCATTTTTTTTTCTGTGTAATTTACTCCTACCCTTTTCTAAAGATTCCAGTTCCATTTGTTTTATCTCTGTTACTATATTCACTACTTCAAGTACACTTGGTTTAGACTTTGATTTCCATTTTGTAGTAATTGTTTTTTTGGCAGCTGCCATAATTAGACTCAGCAAGGTATGTCTATGTCTAGGCAGTTCTCATTCTGTATCATAGCTCAGAAAAATAATTTCCCTAAATACGTCAGTTTTCAAACCCAGTATCTCTGATAGAGTAGTCTGCAGGGAATCTTTAAAGTCTGCCAACTCATTACACTCCCAGAAAATATGTTTCCAGTTGCCTCTTTCTTTCTCATCACACCTCCAATATTTTCTGTCCACCTGAGGAAAAATTCTCTGGTGTCTACTTTGGGTATAAAAACACTTTTGTGAACATTTCCAAGCAAAACTCCTAAATCGTCTAGATGTTGTTGCATATTTAGGAGACATACATATATCCCCTATTGTTTCTTTGTGAATTGCTTATCCAATCTATCTTCCCAATCCTTTATAACCTCCTCTAATTGACTTTTAGAGTTATCATGCAATATTTTTTATGCTCTACTGATTATTCATTTTTAACCGTAGCTTCTGTTCTAGATTCCACTAAAAACTCTGTTAGTGCTTCTATTTTGTTTAGATGCCCTCTGTTTCTTTCTCTTTGCCTATATTTTGATATCAGTGCTTGACAGGGAAGGCAATCTCTAGCCTGCAGTCCAAATAAATTGTTGGCCTCTTCCCATTCCATTATTTTCCCCACTTTAATTATTTGCTCCCAATACCCTGGTTCTTTTGCCAGTTTTCTCCAATAAATTCCAGCCCCCTTCTTGCCTATTGTCTGTATACCTAATTGCAGCCATCCCTATCAGCACAATTCCTGTGTTGCCTTAGTTTTTAGAGTACTTTCTGCTACTTTATGAATATAATATTCTATATGATTATTGTTATTCTCCTAAAATATTTGCATCCAAAATCTCAGTCTCGCCTTGTTTCTTGAGCTTCCCCTGTTTCATTATCATCCCTTTCCACTTTGAATTTTAGGTTTCTCCTTGTGTTATGTATAGGAACCTTAACTGTGTAGCTCTGAAATACCCCTTCAAATCGGGTAATCCTAATCCACCCTGTTCTACTGAAATAATCAGGTTATCACACTCGACTTTTGCTGTCTTCCCATCACAGCTAAAATCCTTCAGCTCTGTATTAATTGCTATTCACAATTTATAATCTGGTTGATAAAAATATGCCTGACCTGTGTATAAGACTAAAAAGACTAAAAACATTTTAACTGCTTGTATCTTACCATCCATATCCAAATACGAGAGCTTCCAATTTCTCAGTTTTTGTATGATCTTTTGTTTAATCTCTTCCCACATATCCTTAGCTGCCACTCCAGAATAATTTTTAATCCATACTACTAAGTACTTAATTTTATCATATACCTATAAATACAGATATAGCTGAACCAATTAGTGTGTGGGTACATAATTTACAGATATTGCCTTTGTTTTAGCTTAATTCATTTTGTATCCAGAAAAGACTTGAAGCTGTCTGAAAAATGTTCCACAACATTGAAATGTCCTTTTCCGATTTTCTCAGGTATAAAATAATCCATCCATCCTCAACCCCATTTTCCCATTTTGCATATGGGGTTTGGGTCTCACTTCAACAGTGATAATCATCATCAGGTGGCTAGGGCTGCTGTGGTAATTCATCTGTACCACTCACTCACATACACGCTCACACCTATGGTCAGTTTAGAGACCCCAATTTACCTAATGCATGACTTTGAAATGTGGGAGGAAACTGGAGCACCTGGCAGAAACCCACACGACCGCAAGGAGGACATGCAGACTTCACACAGAATGCACTCCAGCTGAGAATCAAACCAAGGAACCTCTTGGTGTGAGGCAACAACACTAACCTCTGCACCATGGCGGCTGCCCAATCAGGTATAAAAAGAATATCTGCAAATAATATAGAGCCAGCTTTTCTTGATTACCATACCAATTATATCCTTGAATTTCTAAGTCCCTTATTTTCTTTGGTAATGGTTCTAAATATAATGCAAATAACAAAAGGGAAAGAGGACACCCCTACCTGATGTATCTTCTCAAGCAGAAATTGTCAGAGAGGAATCCACCTGCTTTAATTTTCGCCTCCAATCTCTCATATATCCTCCTAATCAGCCTTATACTTTTATCAGGGAATACAAATGCTTCCATTGCTCTGCTCATAAAGTCCCAGCTTACTCTATCAAATGCTTTTTCTGTATCAAGACCCAACACCAACAGTGGTATTTTCTTACATTCTGCTTCCCTCTGGATCAGCAGTATTCTATTAATTGTTGTCAAATGCTTGCCTCCCCTCCACAAAACCACACTGATCCATATCTATCAATTTTGGCATCACTTTTGCCATTATTTTAGCTATTATAGACACAAACACTTTATAGTCATGGTTTACTATTGAAATGTGTCTGTAAGATGCAGGATCTGATGGATCTTTACCTATTAGGTATTACAGCTAGTACCGCTTTCTTCCAGGATGTTGGTACTTCCCCTCCACTTAAAACACTGTTAAAAAAACCTTCCAGATCTTTAGAAGTTTTTTTTCTCCTCCTAGCTTCCAAACTTCCACAGTAATACCATTTATTCCAGGAGAGCTTCCTGTGGCTTGATTATATACAATATATTACAATAAAACTGCTAAATTTGCAGCCAACTTACCTAATCCTACCCACCATTGCATAGCTCTCAATAAGCTGCAATGGCTTGAATTTTCCCATCATCTAAAACTATTCCAACTACTTTTAACCCACTATAGTAAATGAAAACCAGACCACTGTGGACACCAAGAACTCGCTCCAGAGGTTACAATAACAATTGATTTATTAAAAAAATAAATAAGAATAAATAAGAACAAGAACTTTTAACCCACCTCATACTAAATAAACCCACTGCATGTCCCTCTCTCACCAATCTAGTTATCTACTATTCCCCCTTTGTCCCCTACACAGTTCAGAAAAACATCTTCCAGAAACATGTGCACCCAAAATGAACACAGACAATCTCTTATATAAATCATCCATAACAAAGGTCTGGAACACCCTTCCCTCTAACTTGCAAAACATCACACAAACAGTTTAAAAAAAAAACTAAAACACTTCTTCCAGAAAAATTGGATCTGCCCTGTCAGGATCCAACCTGACCAATCTCTTTCTCCTTCTGTCTTTTCTCTTTGTCAAATCGACTTAATCTTAAAAATTCTTGACTCCTAATTGCATACTCCTCCTTGTACTTGTTCTCAAATTATATGTATTTCTATGATATCTCTGTAAATGTTAATTATGCTGCAGTTTTACTGCACTGTATGTTATCTAATCAATACACTTACTGTGTTATTCTTGTAAGAATTACTTTTGGAGCTTTTCTCCTCGAGTCTCCACTGAAAATGGGCATGTGCTCGGTTGGACCAACCCAGTTAACAAATGTGAAATAAATAAATAAATAAATAAAATCTATCATCCTTTTATTTTATCTCATTTCCTCCTATCTTAACAGTTAGTAATTGAGCCTCATCCACCTCTAACCTTGGCACATTTAATTCTTCCATAAACATTTCCGTTTGTACCTTTTCTTGATTTCCGCAGTTCTCCGCTTTATACATACTTTCACAGAATTTCCAAAATATTTCTAATACCGCTACAGGATCTATTGTTATCTTCCTTGTTATAGGCTTCCTAAGCTTGGCGACAGCCCTTTCTTTCTTTTGCCCGAGTCATTGGGCTAAAAGTTTTTGAGTTCTAGAGTTATCATCAAAAAGAAGTTGCTTAACTGCAGTCTTTCTAAACTCGTGCATATTTTTTAAAACACCTTTATTGAATTAACACTTGTGACAGACAAATTTAAATTCATATAAAAGTAATCAAACTATATTAATATAACAAACATTGTCCTTTACATATATTGCTATATATCATATAGCCTAAGCAATATTACATAAATTATTCAAGTCCTGTCTTTTTTTTAAACAAGAAGCATCTTTATTAAACCATCACTTACTACATAGGCAATCATACATTTATATAAATGAAAACAAATCACACTGACACAATCCTAGTTGTAAGCATTTTACATCACAAACCATACTGACACACTCCCAGTTGCAGACATTATACATCACTTATAATCTACCCAATCTTTCTCACCCAAACATTACATAGCTCATTTAAGTTCTGCCAGCTTTTAGACCTCATTCCTCCCTTCATAGGTTCATAGGTAGGTACTAGGCTATTGCCCAGCCAAAAAGGTCCCCTGGCTTTTGCCACCCAAGAAAATTATTTTCCTGTGCCATTGTCGAGCAGAGCCATAGAGGTAATCCCTGGGGTGAATTTCCTATTTCCCATCCAATCATCAAGATTTTTCTTGAAGAATGCTAATGAGGAGCTTTGATTGATATAGATAGGTAGTTTATTCCAGAATATGGGAAGTCTCTGGGACAGGAATCTATCCCTCCAGCATGTTCTGTTTATTGTGGTGACAAGGTTTAGGTCCCTAGACCGTGTAGCTCAGAGGGATTGGGATTACTTTAAGTGGAGCATGTCCAACAGCTCTGGGTTTGACATAGCTTTGTATGTTAGGCAGAGATCACCTCTGAGTAGGCGATATGCGACGGAGTAAAGCTGGAGTTTTCTGAGATGGTCTGCATAGGGCATCTGTTTGAGGCCGGTAATCCTCTTTGTGAGGTATTTCTGCGGCCTTTCCAGTTGTTGTAGATTTCTTGTGAGGTACATACCAAAAGGGGCTTTGTATTCTATAATGGGTCTAATGAGTGATAAGTAGAGGGGAACAATAACGTCTTTTTTTCTGGATGAGAAACCTTTTGTGATGAGGTGTGCCACGTAGAAGGATTTCCTGACTACTGTGGCGATGTGATTATCAAAGGAGAGACTACTGTCCACCTGTGTCCCAAGGTCTCATCACACTTTCGGTGTTAAGTATACTACTGCCTATGTTGTAGTTCATGGGTACAGAGTTTTTACCAAAGGGGATGACAATGCACTTTTTGGCATTGAGCTTGAGGCCATGGCTTTGACACCAGGCATCTGTCTCAGTGAGGCCCTTTTGTAGGATGTCCACATCGTTAGGAGTTTCGATTATGGCTCCTAGTTTGCAGTCATCTGCGAACTTCATTAGCCAAAGACCTTCTGTGTTAGCCTGTACTTCAGAGAAGTAGATACCAAGCAAGAGAGGACCCAGGACTGAACCCTGTGGTACTCCACTTGTCACTGGTCTGAAGTCGGATTTGGAGTCTGCTACTTTCACAGTGTGGGTTCTGTCAGTGAGCCAGTTGGCAGCCCATCTTGTGACATAGGGATTTATACCTAGTTTAGTGAGTTTATCTATAATTCCAGAGTAGGGGATGGTGTCGAAAGCCTTGGTAAGGTTTAGATAGGCTGTGTGAACCACCTTACCCTTGTCTATGGCTTTGGTGACTGCTTCAAAGAAGTCTATCAGGTTTAGGAGACGTGATCTGCCTTTTACAAACCTGAACTGAGTGGGGTCCAGAGTTTGGAGATTACCAATGTCTTTGTTTATAAGTTCCATGATGATACGTTCCATGGCCTTGCAGACCAGGCTCATCAGGCTAATGGGGCGGTAGTTCCCAGGGTCCGTGGTGGCTCCCCCCTTGTGGAGTGGGATAACCGTCGCTGTGTGCCATTCAGCAGGCACAAAGCCTGAGGTGAGGCTATGACTGAACATGGTACTTAGGTGGGGTGCCAGTTCGTTCTGTAGTGCATGTAGAACGCAGCCTGGAATGTTGTCTGGTCCCATGGATGCTGTGTTCTTGGCTTTGGAGAATGTGTTTTTTCCCTGTGCAGCCATGATTACAGGAACGTTGTATTCTTCTGGTATAGAGATGGGCTGTTTAGGGGGTGAGAGGGGGGTAAAGTTAGCACTGAACCTATCTGCCAGGATGTTGGCAATATCAGTTGGGTCTGTATATTTAGTGCCATTGTGCTGTAACTCAGAGCAGATCTGAGTATTGCCATTGAGATTCTTGACATAGCTATAGAATGCTTTGTGGTTGTCTTTAGAATCAGTGGCGATTTTGTTTTTGTAACTAGCTTTGGAGGATTTTATCAGGGATCGCAGCTTCTTAATGAGACTGACCAGGGAGCTCCTCCACTCATGGGATTTTACTCTCTTCTTCAACAGTTTCTTCCTTCTGTTGTACAGTTTGGTTATGGCAGGGGACCACCAGATTGGTTTCCTTTTTTGGAGGATAGCGTCTTGGTTCTGTTTGGGATAGCATGATCCATGCACTCATGTAAGTGCTTATAAAGTGCAATGGTGTAGGATTCAGTAGTCGTAACTGTATTGTCCATCTGCATGGGTGTCATGAAGTTCACCACTTCTGCCTTAAGAAGCTTGAAGTTGGCTTTGGAGAAATTTTTTACCATGGTTTCCTTAATGGGGGGTGGGGGCAGGATGTGGACATCTAGGGCAATTAGCTTATGGTCAGATCGGACCAATGAGGTGTTGACTTCAAGTGTGGAACACCAGTCACTCATGTTAGTAATGACTAGATCTAGGATATTGTTGCCCCTGGTGGGGGTGTGGATAAGTTGATCCAGGGCGTTGGAGTTTACGAAATCCAGAAAGCATTGAGTGAAGGAGTTGGTAGATGAGTAGTTTTCCCAGTTAATGGTGGGGTAGTTGAAATCACCCATTATTAGGGTGTTTGGTTGAACCCTAATATTTTCCAGTACATCAAGAAAAGAGGAATGGGAATCCTGGGGTATGGTGGGTGATCTGTGGCAAGCTACAATTTGGATTGCTGTTTTGCCCAGAGTTAGTTGCACTTGGATAACCTCGGCTGCATTATGCTGAGCAACTAGCCTGGAAGTGTGGATATCCTTAATGAATATGGACACACCTCCCCCTTTGGTGTTCCGGTCCAGGTTACATGGCCGAAAAGTGTGGTATGAGTTATAGCCTGGTAATGCAGGGGTGCTCTCTGGAGCCTTGAACCAGGTCTCAGTCACTGCACAGGTATCGATGTTCTCCATTTTAAGGAGTGCCTCGAGTGAGTGCATTTTGAAATTTAGACTTCTAGCATTGAGTAGCATCACCCCCAGTTTTTGCTTGCCCGTTCCTGTTACGGTGGTGAATTTTTCATTTGAACCTTGCCTAAAAAAGGCACTATAAGGGTGGCAAGAACCTTAGCCAGTATCCCGAATCCCAGGGGTGACAGGTACAGGCCATCTCTGGCAAAGCATTGTGGTCTGTCGACCATGTCATCCCAGGCAGACAGATACTGGATCCCTTTAGAATGGCACCAGAAACTTAGCCAATTGTTGAAGTCAATCATTTTGTCCTTGTACTGCATCATTATGGGTGATGGCAGAATGCTACTGAGGGCTAGGGTCATACCTGCCTGGGCTACAAGATTGGAGAGCTCTTCCATGTCTCTTTCATGTAGTCCAGGGAGGTACGTCTCAGGTCATTCACACCAACATGGTCAATGACAGAATCATATTTGTACTTGTTGTGGAATGACCTGAGTGCATGGATTATGTGGCAGATCCTGGAACATGCTTGTATGTCTTGTTCCCACAATTCCCATTTTTTTACTATATGGTTTCCTTAAGATCTTGATTCCAGTTGTTTTATGTCTGTTACTATATTCACTTTCTGTATAGTTGGTTTAGATTTTGATTTCCAGTTTCTAGTAATTGCTTTGTTGGCAGCCACCATTATCAGACACAAGGCCTTACCATGTCTAGGCAATTGTGATTCTGTATCATAACTCAGAAAAATCATCTCCCTCATCAGACCAATCTGCTCACCCACCATCTCCGACAGTGCATCCCACAGTGAATCCTTAAAGTCTGCCAACTCACCACACTCCCAGAAAATATGTTCCCAATTATCTCTTTCTTCCCCTTCACACCTCCAACACTTATTGTCTGCCTGAGGAAAATTTCTCTGGAGTCTACTTGGGGTATAAAAATATCTATGCAAACATTTCCAGGCAAAAATCCTAAATCTTCTAGATTTTGTTGCATATTTGGGAGACATATATACATCCTACCATTGTTTCTTTATGAATTGCTTATCCAATCTCTCTTCCCAATCCTTTCTAACCTCCTTTGATTGATTCTTATAGTTATAATGTAATATTTTATATACTCTGCTAATTATTCCTTTTTTAACAGCAGCTTCTGTTCTAAATTCTATTAAAAACTCTACTAGTGCTGGTCTTTTGTTTAGGACATCCCCATTTCTTTCTCTTTGCCTATACTCTGATATCAATACCTGATAGGGAAGGCAATCTCTAACCTGCAGTACAAGTAAATTCTTGGCATCTTCCCATTCTATCATCTTTCCCTATCTAGTTATTTGCTCCCAATACCTTGGTTCCTTTGCCAGTTTTCTCCAATAGATTCCAGCCCCTCTTGCCTATTGTCTGTATCCCTATTTGCAGTCATCCTTATCAGCAGAATCTTCTTTCTCCATTCCCATGTTGGTTTAGTTCTCAGAATACTTTCTGCTACTTTATGGAAATAATATTCTGCATGAATATTGATATTTTCCTTAAAGGCCTGCATCCAAAATCTCGGTCTCTCCTTGATTCTTGAGGAGAGGGGAAAGAGTGCACCCATGCCTGGTTCCTCTCCTCAAGCATAAAATATCAGAGAGGACCCCATCCATTTTAATTTTTGCCCCTGATCCCTCATATGTTCTCCTAATCAACCTTATATTTTTTTCAGGAAATGCAAATGCTTCCTTTGCCCTGGTCATAAAGTCCCAGCTTACTCCGTCAAATGCTTTCTCTGCATCAAGACCTACCAAAAACAATGGTATTTTGTTACATTCTGCTTCCCTCTGGATCATCAGTGTTGTATTAATGTTGTCAAATGTTTGCCTCCCCTCCACAAAACCACATTAATCCATATCTATCGGTTTTTGGCATTACATTTGCCATTATTTTAGCCATTATAAACATGATCACTTTATAATCATGATTTAGTACTGAAACAGGCCTGTATGAAGCTGGATATGCTGGATCTTTACCCTCTTTAGGTATTACAGCTACCACTGCTTTCTTCCAGGACAGTGATACTTCTCCTCCTCTTAAGATACTGTTAAACAAAACCTTCCAGATCTTTATCATTATTTCCTCCTAGCTTCCAAACTTCCATAGGAATACCATCTATTCCTAGGGACTTTCCTGTAAATTGGTTATACATCATAATTTTTATCTGATCTCCTCCTATCCTGTTAGTAATTGAGCCTCATCTACCTCTAAACTTGGTATAGTTAATTCTTCCATAAACATTTCCATTTGTATCCTTTCTTGATTTTCATACATTTCTGCTTTATAGAGATTCCCATATAATTTTTGAAATATTTCTAATACCTCTACAGGATCTACGGTTACCGTCTTTGTTATAGGCTCTATAAGTTTGGCGACAGCCCTTTCTACTTTCTGTTGCCTGAGTCACTGTGCTAAACGTTTTTTGTGCTCTAGTGTTATCAAAAACAGTTGCTTAACAGCAATCTTTCTAAGCTCATGCATATTATCAAGGTAATCCCTTATTTTCTGCCTAGCATTCTGCAGTTGATCCTCTTCTTGTTCTGTAAGATTCCCCCTATTCTGCAATACTTTAACATTTGTCAGTCCCTCTAAATAATTATTGTTACTTCTTAACCATAGCTCCCTTTCTTTTATTTCCACCTTATTTTTAAAATCCACCTTAATTTTATCTCACTCCCTAGCTATATTTTCAGCAGAAATGTATATCCTCTCTAACAGCTCCTGAATAATATCCACTGCCCATCCCTTAAATTCCTCTCTGTTCAACAGATAGGTAGAAAAGCACCAATATCTCATTTTTATTTCATTACTTTGCATTTTTATTTTAGCTATTATTGGTGCATGATCTGAAATAGTTATTGGGTGGATATTAAGACCTTCAATTAAATGCACATGTTTCTGTGAAATGTAAATTCTTTCTAGCCTAGCCCAGTTTTTATATCTTGGGGAATAACATGTAAATTAACTCTGAACTCCTATTACTGAATTCACTTCTTGCATGACAAATACTTTCATAAATTTCTTCAAAATCTACTCTTCTTTGTTATATTTTCCCTTCTGCCCCAACATATTTTCACTGCTGCAAATCAAATTCCATTCCCCACCTATTAGTAATATTCCTTACTGAAAATTGATTATTTCTCCCAGAATTTTCTTAAACTCCATTATAGCAGCTTTAGGTGAAATGTAAATACATACCAGTGTAATCCTCCTCCCTTGCCAGTAGCCCCTTAGCACTACAAATCTGCCATTATTATCTTTTTTACCTTCTTCTATCACTATTGGAGCTCCTCTTGCAATTAATATAAGTACTCATCTTTTCCTTTGTCCCAGTTATTCTGATGAATAACCATGCTGAAATATTTTATCAAATTCGCATGTTCAGTCCTTTCTAAGTGTGTCTCCTGTAACACAGCTATTTGCATGCTACATTTTTAAATATAGCTCACTACTCTTTCTTGCTTGTATTTATCTGTGAGGCCATTTACATTTAAAGACATTGAAGAAATCATCATTATATTAAAAAGTTATTATTCCCATCTTTTATGTATAACACCTTTTTTTGTTAAATGTCTAGTTCCAACTTCTGGGTTACATGCATATACTGTTTGGCAGACTGAACATTTATACAGTTTTTCTTGTCATATACATCTTAGCCTATGTCATGTCACATCTTACAAAACTTTTTGTTTTATTGAAAACCCTCAAACAAAAAACACACACACCCAATACCCCATGAAACATATTAACTTAATACAAACACACAAAACTATGTACACCTTCAACTATTGAAGTTTTACCCTCCTAATAGGAACAGAAGTCCCACACTCACAGATGTGAGTTAATCTAAAAGAAAGGTCATCCATGCTAAGACGCATGATGCAGCCTGTGCTTTTACTAAGTGCTGATTGTTTTTGTCTTATCTTTATAGCTCTCCCAGCTGGGAAAATTCCTGAATGTTTTCAGAGAACATTAACTACCTTGGGAAAGCCCCTGAATGCTTTCAGAGAACATTATCTACTTTGGAAAAAACCCTGAATGCCTTTAAAGAACATTGTTTCCTAGCCAGTTTCTCTTTTCTTTGTTTTTTCTTAGCCAATCACTCTCCACCAGACTGTAGCCAATTTCTCTGTATTAGACTGCTTCAATAAGAACCAGGTAGCCAGTTTTTCTTTATCAGATTATTTCCATGGAAACATGAAGACCAGTTGCAGAATTGTTACTGAGCATATATGTATTTGCTAGAAAAATGCCTCATAATATTGAATGTTTTTTCATTTACTTGCTCACTCTTAAAACATTACTAAATCAATCTAAGGTCTTTAACCCAGTCATTTCCCCCATGCAAGAATGAGAAAAAGCACATTCATTTTTTTATCATGCTTTTTAAGCAGTCAACTCTTGTGCTCCCTTCCTTCTCTCCAACATTTTCCTTTGAAATTTTTGAAAAAGGTTTCACAGGTACAGTCCCTTTGTGGTCTTTATTACCAGAAGAACAAGAATCTGAATCTCCTTCTGTTTCACAGCTTACTTTGTGTTGAACAAACTTTTGTATGTTCTCCTTAGCATGTACTTCATCAAAAATTATTTTTATCCCTCCAGGGAAGAATACATTGAAGACAGCTGGGGATAGCAGTTTGAATCTCACACTTGCATTGCGACATTACCTGAATAGTAGAATAATCTTGTTCCTCTTCTGTCTGGTATACAATGAGTAATCATGCTCCACAAATAGTCTGCTGTCTCCCACTTTTAGTTCTTTGTCCTTCTGCCACAGTTTTGTCAGAATCAACTCCTTCTGCTGGTAGGATTGCATCTTTACTATTAATGGTCTAGGTTGCTTTCTTATAGCCAGGTTTGGAGCAAATACCCAATGTGCCCCTTTCAACGAACAACTCCTGCTGTGGAATACCAGTCCAGTTGCTTATTTTTGCTTTCATAAAATTAATGCAGCCTGCTCCTTCCAGATTCTCTGGTGTAGCTGAAAATCTCAGGTTTTCCCTATGTGCTCTGTCCTCTAATTCTATTATTTTTGAAACATCTCTTCCTGACCAGTCTCATATTCAGTCAGCCTTTTCTTTATTTTTTTTAATAGTTTTTATTGATTTTACAACATATGAGAACAAATATTTCTATATAATTCAACAGTTTCAATAAAATCAGAACTAAACACAACTATTTACAATGCCCATAACAATCACTATTATCTATTAATGATATTACATCTTGTCTAATAATTTCTTAAGTTTCAACCACGATAACTTGTGTTACTTTTGTTGATCTTAATTCTATGGTTAATAGTTCTCTGTTACATACAGATTTAGCCAGTAATATAAATTCAATAAATGGACTCATATGTTTTCCAATAAGATGTAATGACTTTCCTTGCTATTGCAAGAAAAGACCAGAGAAGGTGCACTTGTATCGCTGGGATATGTTCTGGAATCGGTGCATTAAAAAGTATTAGTGAGTCTGGAATGTCACATTTGTCTGACCACAGTGCCTTTGAAAAGACCTTAAATTCCTGCCAGAAGGTGACAACCATCCTGCACTCTAGAAACATATGAGCCCAGTCTACACACAACATCTCCTCACATCTCCAACATTTGTGATTATTATTATGTGAAATTAAGGCTATTTTTTGTGGAGTAATGTAACTTCTATGTATAAATTTCCAGGTGAAAAGTTTTCAAAATGGAGATGAAGTTGTGTTGTTAACAGATTTTAACATCAATGTTTTATCTTATTCTGAGAACTTTAATTTGTTTGTTTTTTCAATATAGGTCTATAAAGAGTCTTCTGGTAGTTGTAATTCTGACCTTAGTATTTTATATATTACAGATAATGAAAACCTTGTATTATATTTTGCTGTGTTCAGCTCGCAGAAAAGAGAAATTATCCTTGGATGTGATGAAACATTGAGCACATGATTTAATTTGAGCTCATTTATTATATGTTCTCTAAAGATTTGTATATTTAACCAATTATTTTGGTTTGTGTTATATCTTGCTATTAGACTGTTTATATCATATATGTTATTATTGCAAATTAATTGATACCAGAATACAATTATCCTTCATTTCCATTAATTTTCTTATATTAAATGAATCTATACATTTTCCTGAAAATGCTATCGGGAACATTAAGAATAACAGCGGTTTAGTTTTATAATTTTTAATCATTATCTTTTTAAAATTGTTTGGAATGTAACTAATACAATAAGGAATTCTTTCAATTTTGTTTCCTTTATAGATGATATCCTTTACAACCAAAAACATTTTAATGTTATCTGAGTACATATCAATATTTATTGTTTCATTAAGATTAGAAAATAGTATAGCTTCATGAAGTTTTTTCCAATTTGATGTGTAATTATGACTTAACCATAGGCTCTTTATATGTAGTATTACTGATTCAGCATAAAGTTCTATGTTCGGGAATGCTATACCCCCTTTCTCCCATTCCTTGTAGTGCCAGTCATATCTTATTCTTGGTTTTTTGGGGTGCCAGAAAAAATGAATCAGAAGGGAGTTAAGTTTATTTATTACGTTTTTAGTGGGACCAACTATTATAGATTGAAATAAAAAAATTATTTTTGGTAATATACACATTTTTATTAATGATAATTTTTCTTCCATAGTAAAGAACCTTTTTTCCCATTTACATATATTCTTTAACCAAGTCTTTAAATTATTGTAATTCATTTGGGTGATATCTTTCCAACTTGTTTTACTATGTATTCCTAAGTATTTAAATGTATCATTCTTCCAGTTGAAATTATGTTTTTCCATTATGGTACTAATTTTTTTATTAAATATTATGGTTTTAGTTTTATTATTATTAAATTTTAGGCCTGAGATTTCTTCAAAGTTTTCTAAAGTTTTTATAGTATGATCTATAGAGGAGTCTATATTCCCAATAGTTAATAAAATGTCATCTGTGAAGAGTTGTATTTTGGAGGTATAGTGTGTGGTAATAGGAAAACTAATTATATTATTATTTTCTCTTATACAATTTGCTAATGGCTCAACTGATAAAGCAAATAATAGCGGAGATAACGGGCATCCTTTTAGCATTTTAATTTGAGATGATAGAAATGCACCAATTTTGATACTGAGTTTTCATATAGGTTATTTAGTAATTTAATAAAATCAGGGGAAAAATTAATGTTTCTAATACCTTATACAAATATGGCCAAGTTATAGAATCAAAAGCTTTATCCAGATCTAGACTTAAAATGGACAATTCTTTCTTTTCTTATTCACACAATCTATTAAAGACAAAAGTTTGATTACATTGTCTTGAACTTTCCTATTTAGTATGAAACCCATTTGATCTCCTTCTATTAAATTTTGTATGATTTGATTTAGCCTCTTTGTTAATATTGAGATGAAGATTGTGTAATCTACGTTCAATAGGGAGATCGGACGATAGGACGTTACTAGATTTAGATCTTTTTCATGTTTAAGAATAGGTGAAGTTAATGCATACTTCCATGAGGGGAACAGATTTCCATTCTTTCTGAATTCCTCAAAAGCTGCTACTAAAATTTTTAGAGTTTCATCAGGGAGAAGTTTATAAAATTCCCCTATGATCCCGTCTATACCTGGAGCTTTATTGTTTTTAATGCTCTTGATAGTTTCCTTAAGTTCTTTTAATGTAAATGATTTAATCAATTTGGTGTTTTGCTGACTTGTAACTTTTTTATTAATATTATCTTTTAGAAATTTATCTTGTGGTATATTTTTACCTGAATTTGTTGTCATATTATTGAAATTTTCATGGTGTGTTCTAAATATTTCTAAAATTACTTTTAGGTCTGCCACTTGTCTAGATTGATTTCTGGTGATATCAGTTATTTATTTTATATGTCTTACGTTTGATACATTTTTTGCTTTGACTGATAATCTGTGTAGGTTTTTAGGATTCGCTGAATAAGACTGTAGTTTAAGCCTCTCTAGATTTATAGCCACTTTATGGTTTAGAATCTCTACATACTTATTGTTCAATGCTTTTAACTCAGAGTTTGTATTTACATCTTTGGTTTTTAAATTTTTTTAGTATGTCAGTTTTCGACTGTAGTGCTATAAGTTCTCTATCCCACTGCTTCTTTTTGTTTAAATACCAGTTTTTAATTTTTTCATAAATATATGATTTTAATGAATCCCAGACAATGATTTTGGAAGTCTCATTATTGTTGTTAATATTAAGGAAAGATGAGATCTCATTTACAAACCATTCTTTGTAATCTTTAACTATATAAGCAGGTAGTCTCTGCCAAGCTATCATATCTTTTGGAGTAATGCTAATCTTGAATAAAAGAGCACTGTGGTCTGACAACAGACAAGATGTGCTCAAAACCTCTTGAGTTTTAGATATGAAATTATTAGAAATTAACACTATCAATTGTTGTTTGCGTTTCATACCTATATGAGTAGTGTGTATATTTTAATGACTCAGGTTCCATAAAATCATGTATGTCTGTAAGATTTTGTGAATAAATAAAATTTTTTAGTTTTTTGGCTGGAGCTGATAATTTGAAATTAGTGTTTTTGGTGGTATCTTTTTTATTAAGAATACAATTGAAATCTCCAGCCTACATTGTCACCTTTTGCTTTAATAGAAATTAGTTCTAAGTGCTTATTACCTGTTTCTGCACCGATTCCAGGTATCTAATATGAGTTGACTAAAGTAATGTACCTTTTCTCTCTCTCTAAAACTATTAGACATAACATACCATTCTTCTCAGAGAACGTTTCTACTATTTTAGGTAACGGTAAAGTTTTATTCCATAGTATCATTGTGCCTCTTCTCTTGGTCTGGTAGTGGAAGTCCACAAGAATTGTATAGCCTTTAAAAGTTATTTTATCTATATCTTTCTTAATGAAATTGGTTTCTTGAATAAATGCTATATCAACTCTATTCATTTTCAAATATTTAGATAAACTTCCTCTCTTCATGGGATTGTTAAGGCCATTAATGTTTAAAGATAAACATTTAAAAGAGTACAGTCTTAGTAGAGCATTTGTGATTCTTGTATTTTGTTATGGGCAAATATTTAGCAAAGAACATAACTGATAAAACATATATATCTATACACAATCCTAAACATGGAATATTAAATTCCTGGTTTGATGAACGTGTCATCCTAACCACCATCATCTAACCCCTAAGACTCTCAACAATATCCATCAAAATGCTTCTGCCTTTTGTATTGAATAGTTATACAGGTGAACTTTTAAATCAATTCTCTTTGATGAGTATAATTAACATTTACTACAGGTTGATTAGAAACTTTTAACAAGATCTATTAGTATACATTAATGAATATACTAGTTACTGACTTACAAGTAATCAGTAAGTTAGAAACTCTCAACTATTTATAAATATACTGAATTTGCATATATAAACTAACTTCTTTTAAATATATTGAAGCATATTCTCTTAATCTTGCATAAAACATATATATATATATATACAATATAAGAATTATTGCTAAAGATCAGTCTCCCCCTTCCTCCCTCTTTTGTGCAATCAAAGGTAAAAAGATATTTCTCTTGAGTAAAAATGATATACTTCTATAAAAATCATAATACATCTTCTTAAAATGTCCACACATATATGAATATTGTGTAATCCTTTATATAAAGGATAATTGCCTTTGCCTGTGTCTTAATTTATTTTAAAGTGCATTTGATATGTGTCTATGAAGCTATTTATTTTGAAACTGCAAGGGGGGGAGTAGCAACTATAGTGCACCGAAATGAATGGTGTACTTGTTATGTGTTTAATGTTTTCCATTTAATGATGGCTACTGGTTCTGAATTTGTAATACAGATATTTCATATATAGAAGCTGAGACTGCTGAAAGCATTGGAATGTTATGAAGTTGTCATCAGCTTACAAGTATGATGGATCTAAATGCATTTAAAATGGTTACATATCTTAAAACCTCTAATGCAGCATTCTTTGTTTTTTTAAGTTTCATCATAATGTATATGTAGTTTTAATACACATAGAAAACCGCTTTACTTCCAATCATCAGTATGCTTTCTTAATTGCTTCTACTTTGTAAGAAACATTCCTAGATAAGGTATATATAGCTTATTCGTTTCTGTCAGTATTTACACAGATATAATCGGCTCAGATATTAAAAAGCTAGGCAGCCTATGTAAAATACATATTATAGCCTCGTTTCTTGTTTAGAGTAACAACTTACAGTTTAAAGCTTGAAAATGTGCTGCAAATCGTCTTTAAATGAAGAAATAACTTCAAGCCACCATTTTCCTTTGTCGCGCATGATATTAAATATGCAGCGAGAGTTCAAAGGTCTTCTAAGCTGCTCTGTCAGGTTCCCACGTTCGTAATAAGCTTTCTGGATTCGGGACGCTATTGAACAGCTTGAAAAGTGGATCTTGTGAAGCTTTTACAGTTTTTGGTGGTAATGCATGCCTCAAGGCTGGGAAACTAGTCTTTTAGAAGAAAGAGTCCTCAGCATATGTGCTCGTATGTTAAATAAATGGAATTTTACACCAGGTATAGAAATAATAAAAAAAGATACACAGTTTGTGACTGTCAAAAAGAAATCAACCACATCCAAATCCCAAACCCGGACCACATGTGGGCTCATTGTACACCTTCCAAATGAGCATTTAATATCCCAATTCAACATTTGAAATATCAAAGCCTAATTTATTTATTTATAGAGCTCTTGTAAAGTAATTGTATCATAGGGACTTCTAGACTGTACAACCCACACATAACCCCCACTCTCCTGTCCTGAATGTTTCATGTTTCACATATATTCTCAGTCATATTACATGTTTCACATACATTCTCAGTCATATTACAACATGTGGTTATATGGTTTAGACAAAAAAATATATATATATATATATATACATATATACACACATATATCTCTAAGGGTAAACCTCTCAGATATCCCTACCCATATTCACTATGTAAGCAATTACATAACTACGTAGGTATTATATTTGGATTAGTAGTGAAGTAAAAGCAATGTATGAAGAAGGGAAGGAGAGTTACATGAAGGTCTTAATAGCCAAGACAAAAGAATAAAGAAGGAAAAGATATGCTTTAATGCCAATATATTTTAAGAAAAACACATTTTACCTTATATTTCATTTGCAGATTTCTCATGTTTTAGAAGTTTATATCCATCATGTGTAGTAATGTAAAATAGTAATGTATTTGTTTATTTCCCTTTAAATTTCTTGCTGGTTTTGTCATTGGGTGTTATTTTCCCATTAGTTGTCTGTCTTTTTAAACTTAGTACTGAGATGTCCTTGTCTTCAACTTTCACTAGTAATTTGTTGTTTTTAAATTCTGTAGCTTCTTCTAAGTTGTTAAAAATGTTCTGACCCTCTTTTAAAGTAATTTTAATTCTGGCTGGGAAGAGAATCTGAGCCTTTATATTAAGGTCTTTTATAAGAGGAATGCATGCTTTCCTTTTAGTTATAGTACTAGATGTATAATCATTATCAAATCTGATGTTTCTGCCATTGTCTTGAATTGGGTTCCCAGACCAAGCAGCTCTCAAAACCAAATCTTTATCTTGCGTGGATAAAAACTTGACAATAATGGATCTCACTGAAGCTGAATTTTTTGTGGAAGATAAATCTGATAGAGATCGATGTGCTCTCTTGATTCCATAAGAGAAGGATTCAAGTAGATTTAATACCTTAAGTAGCCAGTTGTTTAAGAAAATAATCATATTGTTTCCTTCCATCTTTTCAGGAACACCATAAATTCTCGTGTTGATTCTCCTTGATCTTAATTCCAGATCTTCTATTTTTTCTATTAGGGAATTATTTAGTTTCAGAAGGAAGTTAATTTGAGTGTCATTCTCCATTTGCCTTCCTTCAATGTCATTCACTGCTTCCTCTATGTTTGCTAATTGATCTGTACGTTTAGTGATTATTTCTTTTATGTCTTCAATTTGCTTCTTGCTTTCTTTCTTCATGTTTTCCATTATGTGTTCCAAATTGTCCATTTTTGTTGAGAGCTCTTGAATGCTACTAATAATAGTTTGAAGTTCCTTCTTCATGAGACTATCTTGAACTGAAGATTTTTTATGGCACATAACTGCTGTACTCTGTGTACAACTGTAGAAATTCTGACAGTGAGTTATAAGAGAAAAATCACTGAAAATCTGGATTTTTTTCCTTTTAGATAATCCACAATAGTATAAGGAATAAGTTTATTAAGAATCCTTCAATGTTTTTTGAGAAAATTTATAAAAATCCTGTCAGAAACATAATCTTACAGGCAGAACATCAAAAAAGTGTTGTTTTCACTCAAGCATCTTGGCCACGCTGCCTTTTCTTTATTTTGACCTCTGATTTTTACAGCTTTATCATCTCATCTGAATATCTGTTTAAAGTTTCTTCCATTTTTCCAGCCTTTTGTTGTTTGTGTTGAAATATTCCATCAGTGTTTTGTTTATTTTAACAAAGCCTGTATGTATTTGTCGTATATCTTCCTGTAGGTTACTGGAAGTCATGTCTGAAGGTTGCATTGCTTTTTGCTTAACAGCTGCAGAACCTTCCCCAGTCAGTGTTTCTTCCTCACATTTTGTAGCTGATTTTTCCAGGTCTTCTGTGTTTCTTTATTCCTGGCATCCAGGCAGTGCACTTACTAGCTAGTTACAGAAATTTACTCATAAACACACGTCTACTGGCCTTCTCTGCTGAGTTTCTTTTTTCACTCTGGGAGAGCCAGAAACAAGCTGTTACTCAATGTGCAGCCATCTTTGTAGTCCCAACTCATGCATATTATTGAGGTAATCCCTTATTTTCTGTGTAGCATTCTACAGTTGCTCTTCTTGTTCTGTGAGATTCACCCTATTCTGCAATACTTTAACATCTGACAGTCCCTCTAAATAATTCTTGTTACTTCTTAACCATATCTCCCTTTCTTTTATTTCCATCCCATTTTTAAACTCCACTTTAATTTTATCCCACTGCCTAGCTATATTTTCAGAAGAAATTTCTATCTTCTCTAATAGCTCCTGAATAATTTCCACTACCCATTCCTTAAATTCCTCTCTTTTCAACAGATAGGTGGGAAAGAGCCAGTGTCTCATTTTTATTTCATTACCCTGTGTTTTTATTTTAGTTATTATTGGTGAATGATCTGAAATACTTATTGGGTGCATAGCAAGACTTTCAATTAAATACAATTGTTCCTGTGAAATGTAAATTCTGTCTAGCCTAGCCCAGTTTTTGTATCTTGGGGAACAGTAAGTAAATTCATTCCAAACTCCTACTACTGAATTCACATCTTCCATGTCAAATATGTTCATACATTTCTTCAAAAATCTACCCTCCTTTGTTATACTTTCTCTTCTGGGTCCCCCAGACACATCTTCACTGCTGCAAATCAAATTACAGTCAAGTGGGATATGTTGATCCTCCCAAAAGAACAAGGAGGTTTAGGATTACTTGATTTGAAGGGATATTTTAGAGATACACAGTTAAGGGTCTTATATATAACACAAGCAGAAAGGTACAATTCAGAGTGGAAAGGGATAGTGATAAAGAAATAATGAAAGAATGGGATTTTGGATGTAGAGCCTTAAGGAGAATAACAACATAGAGAATATTGTGCATAAAGTAGCAGATAGTATACTAAAAACTAAGTAAACAAGGGAATCGAGAAACGAGATTCTGCTGATAGTGATGACTGCAATTATGGGTACATAGAATACACAAGAGGAGGCTGGAATTTACTACAGAAATCTGGCAATGGAACTAAGGTACTGGGAAGAAATAATTAGAGAAGGAAAAGTAAAAATATATGAAGAGGCCAAAAAGACATTTGGATTGAGCTAGTGATTGTCTTCCCTATCAGGGAATGATATTAGAGTACAGACAAAGAGAAACGGATAGGGGAATCCTAAATGAAAGAGCTGCACTGGTTGAGTTTTTAATTGAATCTAGAACAGAAGATGCTGTTAAAATAGGGATAATTAGTAGAGCATATAAAATATTGCACGATAACTATAGGAATCATTCACAAGAGGTCAGAAAAGATTGGGAAGAGAGATTAGATATGCATTTCACAAAGAAACAATGGAAAGACATATGTATGGCTCCAAAGTATGCAACAGAGTCTAGAAGATTTAGGATTTATTTTGTCTGGAAGTGTTTGCATAGATACTTTTATATCCCAAGCAGACTGCAAATAATTTTTCCTCAGGTAGATGGCAAATGTTGGAAGTGTGATGGGGAAGAAAAAGGTAACTGGGAGCACATGTTTTGGGAGTATAATGAGTTGGCAGACTTTAAAAATTCCCTACAGAGTACTCTGTCAGGAATACAAGGTGAGCAAATGAATGCAACTTAGGAAATTATTTTTTGAGCTGGGATACAGGATCTGAATTGCCTAGACATAGTAAGTGTTGCTCATCCCTCTCTAACATAGTTGACAAGCAGACAGGGTAGTTCGTTTAGATGCTTTAATACATAGAAACACATCAGTATGGATAGCAGTATTATAAAACATAAACAAACTGATTAACAGACAGACCTTACATACATACATGCTTACATCTCAACAGCTTACTACAAAATGGCAGTCAGGCTCACACGTGCTCAGTATTTATATACTTGTGCAAGCCCTTGGATAGCTTCTTAAAATACACACACACTGATCTACATCCTTCCTCTTAAAAAGATTGCCCTTAGTAAAAATAACACTGGAATTAGACATGCATTATTATAGACATTAGAAACACAATGTTCATGTCCAAGTTGCTGTATATCTATTACATGGTCTGGAGATACGACCAGATCTGGTAACATAACAATCTGAACTGAATTTAGCAACAGGGACAGTCTTCAGTGAACATCTCATATTAGGAACTTCTGGATTCATCACAGGAATGGGAATATTTTCTGGAACAGGAACAGTGGACAACTTACTCTGAAATAAAGTATTTCTCACAGGCTATGTGCTGTGGTATAGCCTCAGACACCAGCATCAAATATTTCTGATTCTGTCTAAACTCTGCTCCTTGTGATTCCACAATGTACAATCTCAGCTCTGGGCAAATATTCTTCACAACTCCAATCCAATCATAACCTTTAGATGTTTGCATCCTTACCACTTCTCCTTCTCATAATGGATTGAGTGGTTTGCTGGTCTTATCATAGTAGGGCTTCTTGGTTAAATGCTTCTTCAACAGACTGGTTTTCACTGACCTGTTGTTCTTGACACATGAAACCAACAACTGACTACCGATTGGTAATTTGGTTTTGGTTTGTCTCAACAGAATTTTTTGATCAAGTGAACCAAAATGTTTATCATGAGGAATGTTTCTAAGATTCAAGAGGTTCAGAAAGACATCACTATTGTCTCATTTTGACTTCTCTAGTAACTGTTTTGCACTTCAAACTACACGTTCTGCCCAACCATTTGAGTGTGGATACTCAGGGCTATTTGTGACATGAGTAAAGTCCCATTCTTTGGCAAATCTTTTGAATTGTTGGCTTGTAAACTGCATGCCATTGTCAGAAATAACTTTGTGTGGGCTACCATGGACTGCAAAATGATGTTTCATCTTAGTAATCACAGTACTGGATGCTAGGTTAGAAATTAGGTCAATCTCAAACCAACTGGCGTAAGAGTCTACTAACACCAAGTAATGTTGACCATTCCACTCAAAAATGTCAGTGGCTACTGTTGACCAAGGTAATTCAGGAATTTGGTTTAGATGAAGTGGTTCCTTCTGTTGATGTGGCTTTGTACTATTACATACAGAACAGGATAAAAGTACTGTCTCAAAGTTTTTTGACATAGAAGGACAAAATACTAGTCCCCTCACCCTTCTTTTGGTAGAGTCAGTTCCTGGGTGACCATGATGCATGATAGTAATGTACTCTTGTTGCAAGGTCTTTGGAACAATTACATTTGGACCTTTCATAATGATACCTTTGTCAGACAAAATCTCATCTCTGTATGGAAAATAAGGTTGCACTTCTTAAGGTAAACTAGACTGCTTTGATGGCCATCCTTGTTTCATAGAGTGGCTGAGCCTTTGTAAAACTGGATCTGTGACTGTGTGATCTCTCAGCTCATCAAGCTGTGTGGAAGAAACATTTCTCACTTCCATGACTTCAAAATCAAGGTTCCCATTCTCATGCTGTTCAATGGTGTTTCTGGGTGATCTGATTAATGTATCAGCAAGATAAAGAAGTTTGCCTTTCTTGTAGACAAGAGTAAAATTATACTTTTGCAATCTCAACATCATGAATTGCAATCTGGCTGGAGCTGTATGCATAGGCTTTCTCAAGATAGTGACTAGAAGTTGGTGGTCTGTTTCGATCTGGATAGGTCTACCATAAACATAATCATGTTACTTCAAACATGCAAACACAATTTCCAAAACCTCTTTCTCAATCTGAGCATACTGCATTTCAGTTTGGAAAAGAGTTCTCAATGCATAGGCAACAGGTTGACCCTCTTGTAGAATGACTGCACCTAGACCAAATTTCAAAGCATCACATGAAAGAGTAACTGGCTTGTGAACATCATAGTATCTGAGAGTTGGTAAACTAGCAATTCTGTGTTTCAGGACATCAAATGCTCTCGTGTTGCTTTCACCAAGACCATGACACATCTTTATGTGTCAGCTCTCTGAGTGATGCTGAATGTTGGCTCAAGTCTGGAATGAACTTGCTTATATAGTTAACCATCCCAAGAAAACATTGCAGGATTTGAACATTGTCTGGACCTGGCATCTCGAAAATGTCTGTTTGTTTAGAAGGGTCTGGTCATAGGCCTGAACTGGTAAATAAATGACCAACATAAGTAACGTCTTGTAGCCTGAATTTGTATTTTTGTGCATTGAGCTTAAGAATCACTTTACGTGCTCCCTCCAGAACTTTTCTGAAGTTTCTGTCATGCTCATCTTCACTATTACCTCCTACTAGTATGTAATCTATTATAATAGCACAAGAATACCCAGAAAAAAATGTGCTCCATTGCACGTTGAAAGGCTTCACTTGCAGAGTTTATCCCAAATGGCATTCTGAAAAATCTGTACCTGCCAAATGGAGTATTAAATGTAGTGAGCAATGATGATTTCTTGTCAAGCTGAATTTGCCAAAATGAGCTCTTTGATCTAAGACACACAAAACAGTGGCATATGGCATAAGATCTATGACTGTACGCATTGGATAAGGTCTTATTAGTGCTTTGTTCAAATCTCATGGATCAATACATATTCTGATGTCATCTGAGCTTTTCTTATGAGCTATCACCATGGAGGATACCCATTCAATAGGTTCATCTACTGGACAAATCACACCTTGTCGCACCATTTTATCTAGCTCAGCTTTGAGTCTGTCCTGCATGGCTATTGGAACTTTTTGAGCTGGCCTGATAAGTGGATTGACATCTGGGTCTAACTTCATGGAGTACACAACTGGAAGCTTTCCTAGTTTGTCTTCAAAAATCAGCATAGGTAGAAAAAATATAACATCCGAAATTAGAGTAGTGATCTTTCAAGCTAACACGATGGACTTCCTTATTAAATGAAAGCAATCCCATTTTCAAATTGTCTCTGAGCCCTAATAATGACTGGGCGTGCTACTTAACCACATAAAATAACAAGTTGTAACATCTCCCAGTAGAGTAACATGAAAGCACTACTGAGATTTCAGTCTGAATTTCTTCACCACCATAAGCAACAAGCTTTGCACACTTTGCCAAATCAAGCCTTTCACCATGACACACACTAGCAAATGTTGCTGGTGACATAACATTGTACTTGGAACCTGTATCAACTTTGAGCTCTTTGGGTTTGCCATTTGTCCAAACAGTACAAAATACTTCATTCTTTGCCCTTAAATTCACTGTATTGACTGTTTCATGAAGCACTGACACACCATCAACATAAAGATTAGGATTGTAGCTTTCTAACTGATCAACTCATTTCTTAAAATGTTCCTATTTAATAAAAGAATGTGGGCCCTTTTGATTTACAAAAGCTTTTGAAATTATTCCATTTATTGTATTTGTGGCATTGCTGACCAAAAGCTAAACATTTCTCCCTTTTAGATTCATGATTTCCACCACAGTTATGACAGTTGGCAATGAAACTTTGTGGGGACCCATGCTTTGACTTTGCTGACTCACTCTTATGGTTCACTGAGACTGTGCGAACTCTGGAATTTGCTGGGAAGCTCTGGGGTTTACCAGTGAGTGCTGCAGGGGCTACAATTGCTGCCATGTGCTAGGGCCTGTTCCTTTTAACCACATGCTGCATACTATCAACATATGCTCTAGAAGTTACTGGAAGCATGCATCTCTCATTTGCAAGCATAGTTGTGTGCTTTTTTGTGAAGTCGTATATCTGACAAATCTCAATGGCCTTATTCAAAGTTAAATCACTGTCACAAAGCAAAATCTTTCTCACAGCATCATCTTTAATACCACACACAAGTCTGTATTTTATTAAATCATCCCTTAAATCACCAAATCTGCATTTAGCCTTATTTCTCAAGTCAGTTATATATGCTGCAAAAGTTTCACCAGGCTTTTGATCCCTTGTGTAAAATTAGTGCTTTCCATTGTAACATTTGTCTAGGGGTTACACATTTCTCTAAATTTACATTTTAAGCACTTAGGGTCCTCCCTTGACTCAGACAGTGCAACAATATGATGGTTTTCCCCCTCTCCTGCTAAGACAGCAGGTGCATACATAAATGGACACTCCCTTTCAATGGCTTCTGACCCAGTTAAATTAAGTAGAATAAATGTCTTTGTATGGTCATCTTTATCAAAAAAATGCAGCCTGTATGAAAATGTCATACTTTTGCTCAAAACCTCTCCATTTCTCTGCAATATTATTGTCAAACACAAGTACACTAGGTTTCCGAAATCCGTCAGCCATGCCCAAAGTATGCACAAACACACTGAAAAATACGGCCCTTGTAATTATGTACATACAAACTGTTCTGTGAGCTTGTAATAACATTCAAATGCACTATAAACTCTTTGAAATACTGTATGTTGCAAAATATGCTCTGTAATGGCTATATTTTGTGAAATAACTTTACTGTAATACTGCACAAACGTGCAAACACTTTATGCACTTCTGATAACTTGGACATCTTTAATTAATACAAAACATATGTGCTTAGTGAAAATAAAGTTGTTTCCTCTTATTTTATTAATTTTATGCAATTTGGACTTTATTTCAAATGTTTTCTGTAGTAATTTGAATATTTCTATCAATATTGGACATATTGGTTTATTCAAATATCGTTTAGACCGTTCTGTATGCCTCATTTCATATTTTGTGAATAAGAAATTATTTGAGCAAGTTTTAACATCTGAAATGCATTTCTGACCTGTTTTGTGAATTATACATGGAGTACAGATGATCCAATCCTGTATATTCCTCCAATACCAACCGGGTGTCTCTCTGACGTAAATTGAAGAAACTGGGCCTCTTTCTGGCAACAAATCATTTTAGCCATGCTTCCTTTGACACAATGCCCTTTTAAATATGCCTTTTCTGACACCACGTCGCTCATCCCTCTCTAACATAGATGACAAGCAGATGGGGGTAGTTCGTTTAGATGCTTTAATACATAGAAACACATCAGGATGGATAGCAGCATCATAAAACAAACAAACTGATTAACAGACAGACCTTATATACACACATGTTTACATCTCAACAGCTTACTACAAAATAGCAGTCTAGCTTGCACATGCTCAGTATTTATACACTTGTGCAAGCCCTTGAATAGCTTGTTAAAGATATATACACACACATTGATCTACAGTAAGGGCTTGTTAAGTTTATTTCTGGAGGCTGCCAAAAAAGCAATTACTAGAAATTGAAAATCAAAATCTAAACCAACAATACTTGAAGTAAGAGATAAAAGAACAGGAAGTGGGATCTTTAGAAAAGAGTATGAGTAAATTACATAGAAAAAAATGAAAACAGTGGGAAAAATGCATACAGAGAAAAATGTTTTGGAGGAAGAATGAGGTTTAAGTGAAGGCAGGAATTTAATAATCTATGTAATGCTGATTAGATTACAGTATATATAACAATATATGTGATGTTTAAATGTGAACTTGTTAATGTGGTTTCATCACTTTTATATAAATGTAAGTTTGCCTATGTCACAAGTGATAATTCAATAACGATGTTTAAAAAAAGAAGCTCTCACTTTAATGATACCATATGTGAGGATATTAGATATTGTTATCTGTGCTACCATGACTGGCTGAAGTTTTGTAAATACTTGTAAATAATTGTAAATATCCTGTGCTGTATATGCCTGCACGACTAACTATAATTTTGTAAATAAGTGCATTTTTTTTTAATTATTATTTTGATTTATGTAAGAAGTTTGAATCAAACAGTATTCTTCTGGCTGACCAAATGTACATGTTTTTAAAAAGAATTCTGAATAAGAAGTTATGTACCTACCATAACGTTCCATGTTAGTTGTCTTCATCTCGCCTTCTTTCTTGCTGGATGGGCTCGGAGCCGATCCTCGGCTCCGACTCGGCCTTTTACTAAAGCTCGAGAGCTATTTACCGGCTCGAGGCCTCCCCTTATCCCACAATGCTAGGCGTCAGATATCCAGATCTCGTTTGGTAGAGCTAACACCATGGAAAAAGCACCTATTCCCACCACAAGGTTTACCTACAGTGCTACAAACAGAGGAGGACGTAACCTAAAAAAAAAGAGTCAACCATAGGAAGAAGGCCTCAAAAGGGATTCTTCTCAGTCCTAACCAGGCTAGGGTGATAGAGGGTGGGATGCAAGAAAGAAGGCGAGATGAAGACAACTAACATGGAACGTTATGGTAGGTACATAACTTCTTAATGTTAAGTTGTCTATCTCGCCTTCATTCTTGCTAGATGGGACAGCGTCCCTAGCACCTTAGCCCTGGGTTGCTCATTGAAACAGACTCTTGGGCACAGTGGAACCAAAATCAGCTCGACTCCTGAAGGCCATATCCAACTTGTAATGCAAAATGAAGGTATGAGGAGTGGCCCATGTGGCTGCAGCACAAATAGATTCTATTGGAAGTCTAGCCTGAAAAGCTACCGATGTAGCCAATGCTCTGGTGGAATGAGCTTTTGGTTTTGTAGGGAGTTCTTTATGTCTCCGTTGGTAGATCAAGGTAATAATAGAGGCCAGCCACCTGGACAAGGTTACCTTAGAAACTGGCAGGCCCTGCTTGCCCTCAGCATAGGACAGGAAGAGTTGATCTGATTTTCTTGTCTGTTTGGTCCTATCCAAATAAAAACGTAGTTGCCTGTGAACGTCCAAATAGTGTAACTTTTGTTCAGCTCTGTTTGAATAATTAGGAAAAAAGACAGGAAGATCAATAGCCTGATTGAGATTTGTCTCTGAGGGTATTTTGGGTAAAAAGGAAGAATTAGTCCTGAGTGAAACTCTATCTTTGTGAAAAATAAGATAAGGAGGACGAATACAAAGGGCTTGAAGTTCTGATACTCTTCTGGCTGAGGTGATGGCTACTAAGAAGAGAGTCTTCCAGGAGAGTAACTTTAAGGAACAAGAAGCCTCAGGTTCAAAGGGAGGGGAGAATCAAAGAAGTTAATATCAAGTTCAAATCCCACGGAGGGGGATCTTTAACCGGGGGCCTAAGTAAAATAGTCGCCTTAAGAAAGGCCTTACAAAGTTTGTGGGACATGATACTGGACTCTGATAGGCCAACGTGAAAATTTGCGATAGCAGCCAGTTGGACCCTAATGGTGGCAGATGAAGAACCTGCTCAAAAAAGTTCCGCCAAAAAATCTAAAACATTATGGACAGGGGCTGTAAAGGGGTCTATCTTCTTAGCCTCTGCCCAGAAAGAAAAACGTTTCCACTTACTAGCATAAGTCTTCCTAGTAGAAGATTTGTGCGAAGAAAGTATGATTTCACGCACTGGCTGAGAAATATGTGGAAGCCTGGCTAAGGTTGGAAGTGGAGCAACCAAGCTGTGAGGTTGAGAGAGTGAAGGGATTGGTGCAGCCCGCCCGACTGATGGATCAAGAGGTCTGGCACTGGGTCCAGATTCCAGGGCTGCTCCAGCAGGTGACGATGCAGGAATGGGAACCAAATTAGTCGAGGCCAGTAAGGAGCAATGAGGATCATCCTGGATCCCAAAGCGGTAGCTTTCTGAATCAGTTTTGTAATTAAGGGAAAAGGAGGGAATGCATAGAGAAGACCCCGGGGCCAATCGTGAACTAGAGCGTCTCTGGGGGAATGGCCTGGGAGGGGGAAGAGAGTGAAGAAGTCACTGCACTTGCTGTTGAGAGGGGTTGCAAAAAGGTCGCAGCAAGGTTGACCCCATCTGCGGAAAATTTTGTCCACTACTAATTGATTGAAAGACTACTCGTGAGGCATATGGATTGCTCTGCTTAGCCTGTCCGCTATGACATTGGACTTCCTGGGGATGCGCATTGCTATCAGAAACCATTGAGAGGAGATCGCCCACTGCCAGAGTCTGAGTGCTTCTCGACATAAGGAATAGAACCTGGTTCCGCCCTGCTTGTTGATGTACCACACTACTGACATATTGTCCGTCTGAACTGCAATAGTCCCGGTAGGTAGAGAGTCCTGAAGAGCTTGCAACGCTAAAAGTACCGCTCTCATCTCCAAGACGTTTATGTGCAGATGGTACTCTAGGGGTTGCCAAGTGCCCTGGACAGTCCTGCCCTGAAAATGCCCCCCCCCCACCCGATCAGGGAGGCATCCGTTGTCACCGTGGCAATCGGAGGAGGAAGGACAAACTGTCTGCCCTGAAAAACTTGAGGGGAGACCATCCACCAAGAAAGGTGGCCTTTGCATGATTGGGTGATTATTATGTTGTGAGACATCGGAAGCTGTTGAAAGGACCATTGGGTAAAAAGCATCCATTGAAGAATCCGCATGTGAAAACGAGCCAGGGGAAGTAATGTGACTGCTGCTGCCATGAGACCTAAGGTTTTCAGTACAAATCTGGCCTGAATTCTCTTGCACTGTAGTAACGTTTGAACATGTCGGCGAATGTCTAATACTCTTTCTAATGGAAGTTTTGCCAACACTTCTTTTGTATTTAATATGGCGCCTATAAAGGTTATAGATTGACAAGGCGACAATGCAGACTTTTCGAAGTTTATAGAGATACCTAGCTCGGAGCAAGTTTGGATGGTATAATCCCTGGCTCGGATTAGCTGATGCCTGGTGGAAGTAGTTAGGAGCCATTCGTCTAGATATGGAAACACCTGAAATCCTCACCGTCTCAGGTGAGCCGTAACCACTGCCATGCATTTGGTGAACACCCTGGGGGGTGTGGTGAGACCAAAGGGCAGGGCTCTGAATTGATAGTGACTGGCTCCTAGCCAGAAGTGGAGAAACCTCCTGGAGTGCCTGCTCATTCCGATATGGTAGTACGCATCCTGAAGGTCTATGGAGTACATCCAGTTGTCCGGACCCAAAAAGAGTAGAACGGACTGAAGCGTGACCATCCAGAACTTTGTTCTTTGAACAGACTTGTTTAACCTGCTGAGATCCAAAATGGGTCTCCAGTCCCCTGTTTTATTTTGGTACCAAAAAGAACTTGGAGTAAATCCCGGATCCTTGCTGGTCTGCTGGGACTGGCTGGATGGCTCTTTTTTCTAGCAGTTTTGAAATTTCTAGTACTGCTTGTTCCCTTAGACCGGGTGGAACATCTGGAAGGGATCTGTTTGTTTGCATGGGGGTGTGGACAAAGGGGATTTTGTAACCCTCGGATATGATAGACTGTACCCATTTGTCTTGTGTGAGGAGTCACCAGGCTTCTGGGTACAGTGACAATCTTCCCCCGACTGCCTCCGAAGGTGGACAGTCAGGCAGCCCATCAGGGATGCTGAAAGGGTTTGTCAGAGAAAGCTTCCCTGCTACCCTAATTTTGCGGACCCCCTCTGCCCCTTGGGCGGCGTCTATTGTTGTTCCCTCCTCTGCCCCTGGAGGGAAAATCACCACGTGTATCAGGCACGACTCCCTGGGGTTTGCGAAACCACATTTTTCCATTCTTCTGACCTTTAGGGTATAGTCTAGAGGGAGTACAAAAACAGACTCCCACGGCAGAGAGAGTCTTGCCTTCCTGATCACACCTGGTAAGGGTATCCTTCACCTGTGGTCCAAACAAAGCTGAACCATCGAAGGGGATATTGGTGAAGGACGCCTTAAAGGGGTCAGCAAAGTTACATAACCGCATCCAGGCATATCTTCTCAAAGCCACACCTGTGCCTGCAGCCCTACTCGCCCCATCGGCTGCATAAGAAATGAGCCGCATGGAGGATTTGACTATAGAGTTAAGGGTCGCCAGCTGGGAGTTAATCTTTTCCTGAGACCCCGCAGCAGATGGATCCTGAAGGGTATCACCCAGTTCCTTAAGGAGATCCCTTTGAAGGCGGGTGAAATGGCACAGATAGTTCAGTGACTGCATGGAAAAGGTCACTGAAGAAAACACCCGCTTCCCATACCTGTCCATTGTCCTAGATTCTTTATTAGGTGGATGGACAGGTACAGAAGGGTCAGCCAACTCCTTCTTAGTGGCTGCTTTAACCACCATGGCATCAACAGGGACACCCTTTGTAAGAAACTGTTTGTCAGACGGGGCTGTAATGAATTTTGTGGGCCTGCAGGGAGTTGGTTCCACTGTGTCCGGGGCCGTCCATGCCTTCCGAGCCACCACTTCCATGATGGGGTCGAAAGGCGGAGACACCCAGGAGGTGGAAGGGCGAGAACCAAATGCATCCAGGTACACCGACTCGTCCTCGGAAGGGTTAAGGGCAGTCCAGTTCCCTCTCTGCCTAAGGATCTCAAGGATGTCTGAGAAGGAGACATCCCGAATCCTCCAAGTTGGTGTCTGAAGTGACTGACTTGGGGGAGTCAACATGTTTCCTCTTACATTTTCTCTTCCAAGGGTGTTCCTCTGAATGATCAGGGGAAGCCTCGGAAGAGGAAGATACACCCAATGGGGCTACCTGGAGTGCCTGTTCTCCACGCTTGGGGTCAGGAGGGTGGACAGAGACCGACGCAGGCACCATAGGGGGAGGAGCCGAAGGGGTCGATCGCAGAGCTGACACCAGAGTCAGCACACTCCTCATGACCTCAAAGGTGCCCCTATCAGGCAGAGAAGAGGGTCCCCACTCCGAAGAGACGTGAACCCCTCCCGGCACCAAGAGGGACGGCTCCAAGGCCGATGTCGAGGCCGAGCTCACCTGTGCCAAGGCCCCGAGAGGGAGAATGGGGTCGGACAAGGGTCTGATGCCACTCGCCCCCTCGGAGCCGACGAGGGAGTCTCGGTGCCCGGATCCCTCCAAGGACAGAACCATTGAAGAGATTGGAGCCGATGAGGGAGCCGAAAGGTGTGGTATCAGCTCCGATGTTCCAACGATTTGAGCCCCAACAAGCTCTGGCTCCGAACACAGTGGTAGAGTCGGAGGAGGAACTGTTGAAGACACAGGGATAGCCACAGTCTGTTGAGAAGGGCTAGTCAACATTTTGGCCAGTGCCTGCGACTTAAGGAGCCTACTAACCACCCTCTCCACATCATGATCAGATAACCTGGAGGACCGAGAGGAATGGGCTCTATGGCTCCGCTCCGATTGGAGTAATGGAGACCTGGGAGCCAAATGAATGGACTCTAACGAGGGAGACCTCAAACGCTTTCGGCACAGAGAAGGCTCCGATAGCAATGTCGGAGCCGACTGAGGTTTCAAAGTGTCGGTTCCAGCCAGAACCGACGAGGAGGCAGAAGCTCCGCTCAGCGTCGGCTCCGAACAGGGAGCCAACGGTTTGGCAGGCTTTAAGGATTTCCCCAATGAAGGCTTGGTCGGGGATCCTTCTGGCTTTACCAAGGCCCTCAAAATGAGCTTATTCCTATGCTCCTGCAGGACTCTCGGACTGAAGGCATGACAGACCGAACAGGAGTCCTGCAGGTGTAGGGGGCCCAAGCAATAAACACAAGAAGTGTGACCGTCTGTCAGAGACATCTTCTGACAGCACGAGTCACACTTCTTGAAACCTGAGACCTTGGTATCTTTAGACATATTACAGAAGAGATACCAAGGAAAGTTAACTAGTGCTTAAAACAATACACACACACACGCACTAGGTAAAACTAACAGTAACAATACCACTAAAACCACAACAGTTATCACTAACAACAAAAAAAAAAAATATCTATATATATATATATATATATATATATTATAAAAGATATAAGACTAGAAAAAGGCAGCTAACTAGGCCTAACACTACCCTAAAGGGTGAGGGGGGGGGGTTTGAAGAAAACTCTGTAACAACTGAAAAAAGAGTTTCTAAGTGGGATCTAAAGGGGTACACAATCTAATTAAACTAATAGGGAAGAATAACTAAAAATTACACAATACTGGTAGCAAAAAATACAATAAAGAATTATACGACCTGGAGCCGGTAAAAAAACGCAACCTCGTAGCTGAAGCGGAAAACGAGATCTGGGTATCTGACGCCTAGCATTGTGGGATAAGGGAAGGCCTTGAGCCGGTAAATAGCTCTCGAGCTTTAGTAAAAGGCCGAGTCAGAGCTGAGGATCGGCTCCGAACCCATCCAGCAAGAATGAAGGTGAGATAGACAACTTAACATTGTAAGTTATGCCAGTTAGCTGACGTAGATATGATACCATTGTGTTCCAGAGCTGAAAGGAATAGAATCTCCACAGCATCTGTTTTGTTTACTTTTTAAAGTCTGATATGAGAGAGTAGAATTCTCATAACAGCTTTCTGTGACTTTTAAAAAATTCTACTATAAAAGCAGGTACTGAGTCAGTTAAAGTTCAGTTGCTGTAGTTGTTTCAGAGTAGTCAGTTGTTGTTTTCCACACTGGTAGTTTTCCAGAGCTGTTCAGCAGAAATAGTAGGAGTTGCTATTCCAGTCGCTGAGGACCAGACAACAGCCTGGAGAGTGGACATAAATTCTTATTTTGCCTTGCAGAAGTAAGAGTATCATCTTCCCTTGCTGAATTAATTAGATTAGATAGGGACAATTAATCTTTAGACAATTAGGGAGCTACAGTTAGATAGTTACTCTTCTACAATCAGTGTGAAACCTGTCCTACAGCGTTACTTTCATAATTCCTGTGTGTGAAACTCTGTGGTTTATTTGAATCAGTTACTCAGTGTATATATGTTTTAAATCATTTTATTTATTAGATATTTTATTGCCTTTTATTGTTGCTGGTTATTTAGAAAATGCTTTTAATAACCTGAGTGTGTGATAACACCAGGGCCACTCTGAAAAGCCTTACTGATAGGATACAATGCTACCCTTTATATCAATATTTATTTTACCCAATATAGTTGAACACCCCTTTTGAAGGGTATTGTGGTATTTGACTCATGGCAGCCATTACCTTGTAATTTGGGAGAGAGGACATAGCAGGTAAATCTGTGCCAGTCTTTCCCAAGAGTGTTTATATGTGTGAATATCAAATATTTACGAGTGAGTGTGCCAAACACCTAGAACTGGGACACAGTGCTCTGCAGTGGTTAGTGTGAAGACTCATTTGGGGACCTGGAGTGAAGTATATAGTCCAGTCTCAGGTTTGGAGCCTGTTCCTGGTCTACTCTTAGGGGAAATTATGTATTTCTAACCCTGCTTTCTGTGATGCTCCCTTAACGGAGACAGTGGTGAGGACTAAGGCTCCGTAGTTACTGCCCTGCTTTTAAGTGGGGTCATCACATTATTTGGTGCCAGCAGTGTGGGATTTTAATCAAGCTTTAGTAATCTGTGGGTAGTTGTCACAGAGGTGTGCACTCTCAACAGCCACAAGATAAACATACAGTTTAATTTCATAACAGTTCTAATTATTTTTTAGTCAGTTTAGTCAGAGACAACAGGCAAAGATGTCAGCAGAGGATTATAGCAAGCTGACAAGGAACCAGTTGGCTATGGTGTGTGAAGCCAAAGGACTGGTGCATGCCAACCTAAGGAAGCAATGATCTCAGCCTTAGTTGCAGCAGCAGAGCAGACCAGCAGCTCAGAGGATATCCAGTTTGGCATTGGAGATAAGCAGGTTTCCAAGACAAGACAGTGCACCTTTTCCTCAAAGGACTTAAAAATCCATCTGGAGTTAAAAAGATTTGAACTGGAGGCTGAAGAGAAGTAGCATCAGTATGAACTAGAAGCCAGATGTTTGGAGGCTGAGGAAAGGGAGAGGGAGAAGCAGTGTCAGCATAAACTGGAGGCCGAGGACAGAGTCAGTATGAACTGCGATGTTTGGAGATAGAAACTGAAGAAAATAAGAGGCAGAGACAGCATGAAAATGAGCTTCTAACAGCTTCTAACTTTGACAGGGTCATGGAGGTAATGGGGAAGGGAATGACTGAACCCTAGAACCCATAAAAGTCAGTAAACTATTTCCTCAGTACAGGGAGTGGAATGATTTTGGTAGTGTTATTTATATATTTGAGAGGGTATGTAAACAATATAATGTTGAACAAGGGCTCTGAGTATGGTTCCTGACCCCCTTACTCTATGTTAGAGTTGTTATTGCAGTTGCTAAACTGTCTGATATTGACTGTTTGAATTATAATCATGTAAAACAATGTTCACTTGACTGCTTTAAATCAACTTCTGAAATGTATAGAAAAAAGTTTCATGAACATATACATTGCTGATTTAAGTACTTACTTTCATAGGTGGGTGACTGGGCACAACTTTTGAAGGACTGGCAGACCTTTTGGTGAGGGAACAAGCTCTCAGCACTTTGCCTGAGGACATGAGGGTCTGGTTGCCAGACCAAGAGTGTAACTCTGCAAATGAACTGGGGAGAAAAGGGGATCTCTATTTGGCAAGTAGGACACCGTTGCATAAGAAAGGGATACCCAGTGCTGCACATGGACATAAGGAAGCCCATGGGGACAGCCTAAATCACTCCAGCAGAGTTCATTAGTAACAGGGAAAGCCACTAGTTTAAGCACATGGCCAGGATAAGGGATTAGATGTTTCAAATGTAATCAGAGGGGTCATGTAGCATACAAATGTCCATTGAAGTAGGGTGAGAAACAAAAGGTGAGGGAGCCAGCAAGTGGGAGTGACAGAATGCCAGTAATAAGTTGGCTGTAAACAACAGAGGTTCCAAAATATCACCAAAATTTGTATCCTATCTTAGTGGATGGAAGAGAGGCCAATGTTAAGAGAGACACAGCTTCTGATATAACCATTGTGAGGCCTGCAGTGGTTAAGGAGGAGGAGCAGTACTTGCTTGGGCAGTCCACACCAGTCAAATCATTGGGTGGGACTCCATTCCAAATACCTTTGGTCATGCTTCATCTTGACTGGGAAAGTGGAAAAGGAAACAAACAGGTAGGTGCGTTTGAGGATACCCCTGTAGATGTCTTAATAGGGAATGATTTTGATAGTGTAGTACCTTGTGTGCATGCAGTGAACCGCAGTCAAGCTTGGAGACAGGCACATAGGTGTGGTAGTCTGGGGGAAACCCAGACAGATCCTATGCCTGAAGCTGGGGCTGATGATGTGGTTACTTCAGGGAGGGAGCTGCCTTGTAGCAATGAGTCTGAGGGTGAACCACAGCTGCTGGTAGGTACTAGTATTCCCATGGACATGGTGACTGCAAGGACAGAGATTAGTGGTGGTATCCAGGCTTGACAGTAAGGCACCACTGACAGAGGATACTGAGCTTCCTGTGGAAGGGGAGCCAGGAAGGGTCACAAAAGTAGAGTTGAGACAGGAACAGCTTTCAGACCCTACCTTACGAGGCTTGAGGGAAGTAGCTAAGGAGGCACCTGATGCTCAAGAAAAAGGGAAGTCTGTATGCTGGAATGGAGAGTGGACCCCCGAGGGAGGGCTAGAGGATGAGGTAATATGGCAGTTGGTAGAGCCCAGACCCAACCATCTGGCACCTCTAGCCATAGCCCATGATATTTATTTTGCAGATAACAAAGAATTGCTGTATAGAGAGTGTACCCCAGTGGGAGGGCTAGAGGGTGAGGTAATATGGCAGTTGGTAATGCCCAGAGCCTACTATCTGTCACATATAACCATAGCCCATCACATTCCTTTTGCAGGTCATATGGGCATGAAGCATACCAGGAGAATCATTATGCAGAATTTTTATTGGTCTGGGATTGCAAAAGATCTAAAAGGGTACTACAGAACCTGAGAACAATGCCAAAAACTAGGAGGCAGGGACATAAGCTGTACCAAGTTAACATAATTTATTTATTTATTTATTTTATTGTGCATTTGTTGACCGGGCTAGTCCAACTGGATACATGTCCATTTTCAGTGGAGGCCCGGGGAGAAAAGCTCCAGTTACACAGCATAATAAAAATATACAAAAACATTCTATAACATTTAGATTTTACATTTGTAGCAATAGACATTTTAAAAACACCATTGTGAGAGAATGCAAGGAAAACAAAATTAGGCAATGACATTTGTATATAGTAATAGTTCTAGAGTTAGCAAAAATAAGAATAAGACAGAAACAAAAGGTTAATAGGATTATAGATCAAAAGTAATTCTCAGGGAAGAGAGTGCAAAGACTAAGGAGGAGGGTTAGTTATAATAAAATGATCAGAAGTACAGATTTATGGTAGAAAATAAAATTTTGTTAGTGTCAGGTAGTAAGTAAAAGAAAAAGGTTAGTCAGGGTTGTTACAAGAGCATAACCAGTGATTGGAGAGAAAGAGTTTTAGTTTGGTTTTAAATAGTGGGAGAGAGGTGAGGGTAGTCAGGTCATTTGGTAGTTGATTCCATATTTTACCCACTGAGTTTGAAAATAAAGATTTACCTGCTAAGTTATTTGAGAAGGAAGTGTGTATCAACATTTTGTTGGCAGAGCGCAGATTCTTCAAGTTATTATAAGGTCTTATAAGGGTAGAGAGAATTGGGGTGTTATTAGGTTGGTGAAGGGCTTTGTGGGCGATTATAAGTTGGTTAAATTGTAGTAGTAGTGGAAATTCAAGCCAACCTAGCTGTTTTAGATTCTGACAGTGGTGGGTCCTATAAGGAGAGCTGGTCGCAAATCTAGCAATATTATTGTATGATCTAGTCAGATTGTTAAGATTATGTTTAGAAAGATTGGTATATATGGGGGAAGTATATAACAGGGTAGAGATTAAGTGAGTTCTAGCTATTGTGGCTCTGGCTACTGGTGTCAGGAAAGGTTTAATGCGATAAAGGGATCCAAGTTTTTTATTAGTAGATTTAATTGTAGAATTTATCTGAGAGTCAAACTTTAGTTGATTGTCAATAGTAATTCCTAGAAGTTTGGTAGTGGGGTCAGGAGAGATAACGGTACCATCATCAGATGTATGTGTAAAATGGAGAGGGGGTGATAGATGAGATGGAGTAAAGAGCAGTAGTTTGTTTTTTTTAGGGTTAAGGAGAAGACAGTGGTTAGAGAACCATTTTTCAATAGTGAGAGAAGGCTTTTTGTGTGTGAGAATGAAGATCAGTTTGAGATGAGGCAGAACAAATGATAGTAGAGTCATCGGCATATTGGATACAGGTAGACTGTGGAATGGAGAGATGAAGGTCATTTATGAAGATGGAAAACAGTAGTGGACCTAAAATAGAGCCTTGTGGGACACTTAGAGAGGTAGGAAGAAGGTCAGAAAGATGGTTTTGCCACAGAACGGCTTGTTTTCGGTTGTCCAGATAGGATGTGAACCAGTTCATGGGAGAATGGTCAATAATGAAGTCTTATCATGATAGGGAGGCCATGGTGCTGAGTATTCACAGTGGATGGTAGGTGGAGTCTGAGGGGGATCTGGTATCTGATCTTCTCAGTGAAGCTCAGACTGACACTTCTGTGGGAGAGGTAGCAATATCTCATTGGCTATCCCCTATTCTGGTTAAAGAAATACAAGCAATGTTACAGGAATCTGGGGGACTGTTCACTGGGAAACCTGGGTGTACTCACCTAGTGCAGCACCATGTGGATATGGGACCCCAAAGGCTTATCAAGCAAACTCCTTATAGGGTGCCTGAGTGAGTCAAAAAGAGTTTGAAGGAGGAGATAAAGGAGATGTTAGAGCTGGGGGTAATCCAGAGTCTAGTAGTCCTTGGGCATCCCCAGTAGTATTGGTACTGAAGAAAGATGGTACTGTAAGATTCTGCGTAGACTACAGAAAGTTAAACAGATATACAGAGTCAGATGTGTACCCCATGCCTAGAACAGATGAAGCTTTAGAAAAGCTAGGCAGGGCTAAGTATCTGACCACTATTGATCTGACCAAGGGATACTGGCAGGTGCCCTTGACTCCCACTGCTAGAGAAAGGTCAGCTTTTGTAACACCTTTTGGATTATATGAGTATACAAGGATGCCCTGTGGGATGAAGAATGCCCCAACAACCTTCCAGAGGTTAGTAGATCATATCTTAGTAGGAGCAGAAGATTATGCTTTCGCTTATTTGATCGATATTGCCATTTACAGTCATTCCTGGTAATGAGCACCTTCAACATATCAGGGAGGTCTTAGGTAGATTAAAATGGGCAGGGTTGACCATTAAGTCTAGTAAGGCAGAGGTCTCCTACCTAGGCCATACAGTAGGGAAAGGTAAGATTAGGCCAGAACCTGCCAAAGTGGAAGCTATTTGGGCATGGCCTGTCCCTGTTACCAAAAAGCAGGTGAGAGCTTTCCTAAGGACAGTGGGGTACTACAGGAAATTTGTGCCCAACTATAGTACAATAGCTGCACCCCTTACTGACCTAACAAGGAAAAACAAGTCAGATAAAGTAGTGTGAACCACAGATTGTGAGCATGCATTCCAGAAGCTTAAAGAGGCTTTGGGAGGACCCCCTGTGTTAGCCAGTCCAGATTGCAGCAAGGAATTTGTTGTACAGGTGGATGCTTCAAATTATGGGGGGGGGGCTGTACTCAGCCAAGTGTCCTCAGTGGGGGAAGAGCATCCCACTGTATACCTTAACCATAGGCTGCAACCCAGGAAGGAATGTTATGCAGCTGTGGAGAAAGGATGCCTAGCCATAGTATGGGCATTCCAAAAGCTTCAGCCTTACCTATATTGGAAAAAATTCACTGGGTTACAGACCATAACCCTTTAACTTGGCTAAACAGAGTCAGTAAGCAAAATGCCAAGTTACTGAGGTGGAGCATAGGGCTACAATCATGTGACATGACACTGCAACACTGTAGTGGGATCAATAATGCTAATGCAGGTGGACTGTCAAGAATGGGTATGGGTTGATACATGTTCAGTCAGCCCCTTTTTTCTCAAGTGACAGTTTTCTAAGGTCAAGTGAAAATCTAGCTTGAGTCTTCAAAGGGGGACAAAATGTCAGGATATTAGATATTGTTATCTGTGGTTCATAGGTTGGTACTAGGCTATCGACCCTAGTGTCTATACAAGCCTAGCCATAACAATTCCCTGGCTATTTCTTCCCACAATATTTACTTCCCTGGACCCCTGTCTAGCAGGGTGACTGATGTGATCCCCGGGGTAAATTTCCTATCTCCCATCCAATCGTCAAGGTTCCTTTTGAAGAGGACCAAGGAGGCGCTCTGCTTGACATCTATGGGCAGTCTATTCCAGAGTATGGGGAATCTCTGGGTCAGGAACCTATCCCTCCAGCATGTTTTGTTCATTGTGATGACAAGGTTTAGGTCCCTAGAGCATGTGGTTCTGATGGATTGGGATTTTTTTAAGTGTAACATGTCCAACAGCTCTGGGTTTGACATGGCCTTGTATGTTAAGCAGAGATCGCCTCTGAGTAAACGATATGTGACAGAGTATAGGTGGAGTTTTTTTAGATGGTCAGCATAGGGCATCTGCTTTAGGCCTGTGATTCTTTTAGTGAGGTGTTTCTGTGGCCTTTCCAGTTGTTGCAGATGTCTTGTGAGGTACATACCAAATGGGGCATTGTACTCTATGATGGGTCTAATGAGGGATGAGTACAGTGGGACAATAACCTCCTTTTTTCTGGATGAAAAGCCCTTATTGACGAGGTGTGCCACATAGAAGGATTTCCTGACTGTTGTGGCGATGTGGTTATCAAAGGTGAGACCACTGTCCACTTGTGTTCCTAAGTCTCTTATCACACTTCTGGTGTTTAGTGTACTGCCACCTATGTGGCATTTCATGGCTACATGTTTTTTTTCCAAAGGGGATAACTATACATTTCTTGGCATTGAGCTTGAGCTCATGCCTCTGGCACCAAGCATCTGTTTCTGAAAGGCCCTTTTGTAAAATATCCACATCATTTGGGGATTCAATAATGGCTCCCAGTTTGCAGTCATCTGTGAACTTTGTTAGCCAGAGTCCCTTACTGTTGGCCTGTACTTCAGAGAAGTAGATGTCAAACAGGACTGAACCCTGAGGTACTCCACATGTCACTTGTCTGGAGCTGGATTTGGAGTCGGCTACTTTTACAGTGTCGGTTCCATCAGTAAACCAGTTGGCAACCCATCGAGTGACGCAGGGATTTATGCCCAGCTTAGTAAGTTTATCTATGATTCCAGAGTGGGGGATGGTGTCGAAGGCCTTGATGAAGTCCAGATAGGCTGTGTAGACCGCCTTACCCTCGTCCACGGCTCTGGAGACTGATATGAAGAAGTCAATCAGGTTCAGGAGACACGATTGGCCCTTCACAAACCCAAACTGGGTGGGGTCCAGTGTTTGAAGGTTGCCAATGTCTTTGTTTATAAGTTCCATGATAATAGGTTTAATGGCCTTGCAGACCAGGCTCGTCAGACTGATGGAACGGTAGTTTCCAGAATCCAAGGTGGATCCCCCCTTGTGGAGTGGGATAACTGTAGCTGTGCACCACTCAGTGGGCATGAAGCCTGAGGTGAGGCTATGATTAAACATGACACTTAGGTGAGGTGCCAGTTCATTTTGTAGTTCAAGTAGTACACAGTCCGGGATGTCATCTGGTCCCATGGATGCTGTATTCTTAGCTTTGCAGAGTGGAGTTTTTACCTGTGTGGCTGTGATTACCTGAATTTGGTAATCTTTCAGTATTGAGATGGGCCCTTTAGGGGGTGAGAGGGGGATGAAGCTGGCACTGAATTGATCTGCCAGGATATTGGCAATGTCCTTGGGATCAGTATATTTAATGCCATTCTGTTGTAGCTCAGAGAAGATCTGAGCATTGCCATTTAGATTCTTCACCTAGCTATAGAATGCCTTGTGGTTGTCTTTGGAATCTTTGGCAATTTTATTTTTGTAACTAGCTTTGGAGGATTTTATGAGGGATCTCAGCTTCTTACTGAGGCTGGTAAGGGAGTTTTTTGCATCCTGGGATTTTCCTCTTTTCTGCAACAGTTTCTTCCTTCTTTTGCATAGTTTGTTTATGACAGGGGGCCACCAGATTGGATTCCTTTTTTTGGAGGAGAGCATCTTGGTTCTATTTGGGATGGCACGATTCATGCACGAGTGGATGTGCTCATACAGTCCTTTAGTGTAGGATTCGGCAGTCGAACTTTCAGTTCCCGTCTGCATGGGTGTCATGAAGTTTGTCACTTCTAACTTGAGTAGCATGAAGTTGGCCTTGGAGAAGTTTTTTACGGATGTTTCCTTACTGGGGGGTGGGCTGGGATGTGGATGTCAAAGAGGATTAGCTTATGGTCATACCTAACCAACGAGGGGGTGACTACTGGTGTGGAGCATCGATTTCCCATGTTGGTAATGACCAGGTTGAGGATATTGAAACCCCTGGTGGGACTATGGATTAGTTGATCCTGGGCATTGGAATTTATGAATTCCAAGAACCGTTGGGCAAAGGTGTTGGTACACGAGTAGTTTTCCCAGTTAATGGCAGGGCAGGGTAGTTGAAATTACCCAGTATTAAGGTGTTTGGTTGTATTTTAATATTTTCCAGTATGTTTAGAAAGGTGTAGTGAGAATATTGGGGCATGGTGGGGGATTAGCAAGCTACAATTTGGATTGCAGTCTTACCTACTGTTAGTTGCACCTAGAAAATTTCGGATGCATTGTGTTGGGCAACTAGCCTGGAGGTGTGAATAGCCTTGGTGAATATGGACACTCCTCCACCTTTAGTGTTTTGGTCCTGGTTTGGTGGCCGAAAAGTGTGGTAAGAGTTGTAGCCTGGTATTGTGCTAGCATGACTGGCTGAAGTTTTGTAAGTACAAGTAAAACCAGCTGCAAAACACGAACTCAAAAGAGAAAACTTGCAGAGAAAACCAGTTTAATAAAAAGCAGAGCTTTCGGGCGTAACCCTTCTTCAATACTAATACATTCAAACACTAAACTCTAGAAGCTTAAATACAGGTCTAAAATCACATGACCAGCAGCCAAATGAAATCATGTGACAGAAAACAAATTAAAAATTAAAGACATATACATATAAATATATTAAAAGATGTGTAGATACACAGTATAAAATATTTACTTTACAATATTACGTAGCTTAACTAACACAGGTTTTAAACTGACAGTGCTGTTTAAACCAGGATGAGTGTCAGCAGCTAATCTCAATATCCATTCAAATTCTTTGAGCTCAAGGTGGTTGTTGACATCACCACCTCTTTCATTTGGACATAGAGCATCAATCACTCTAAACTTAAATGTATGTGTTTCACCACAAGTTTTAATATGTTTACATAGTGCATTATTGTCACAATTTCTCCTAATTTCAGAATTATGGTCTATAACACGTTCCTTAAGCTTACGTATTGTTTTCCCACGTAAAATGAACTGCATGAGATGCAGGTAGCCAAATAAACCACAAAAGTGGTGTTACAAGTAGCTGTAATTTTAAAATTAAATACTTGTCCATTGGCAGGATGAGTGAAGATATCACTACCATTCCCTAAGATGTAAGCACAGGCAACACAGTTAAAACATGGAAAAGTACCAGTTTTAGCAGCCAATTGTGTATAACAGGGTCTATAAAAATCTTTATAACAGAGTAAACTTTTAATCGTCCTCATATTTTTATATGTAAAATGTGGCTTGGTGCCCAATATAGTTTTAGTTCATCCAATGCCATCAGAATGGGCCAGTTCCTGTTAATAATTTGTCTAATTGAACTTGACCTACCATTAAAAGTTGTGACGTACCTTATTTCATGTTGAGTAATGGTGTTATTACACTGACTATCTGTGAGGCTTGACCTATCTTCCAAAAAGTTGGTATAAGTGATGTCTGCCTAGCTTCCATTACATCAGATTTAAGCTTGGATAATAAATTCATATCATATCCACTAGAAAAAGTCCTCTACCATATTATCAAGTTGTGAAACAAATGTAGTATTATCAGTAGTTAGTCTACTTGCTCTAATAAATTGAGATTTTGCTACACCTTTAAAGACATGTGGCGTGCATACTACTGTGATGCGTATATCTTCCATTACTAACATCCTTTCTATAAATACTAGTGTTTAATATGCCATCATTCAATTGCAGTTTGACATCTAAAAACATATACTGCTGTCAGACACATCCATTTTAAATTTCAAAAATTAGTACTAGAATTTAAATAATCAATGAAAATATTCAAATCATCCAAAGTACCATTCCATATTAGTAGACAATCATCTACAAATCGCTGATAGAAACTAATGTTACTAAGAAATAGATTTTGTGCATTAAACAAATAATTGCATTCCCATTGGTAAAGCACTAAATTAGCGTAAGTATTTGCTACGGATGTGCCCATAGCTACGCCTGTTAACTGAAGAAATAAGGTATTATTAAACATAAACACATTGTTCCTCAGAACTACATCCATAAGGCAACAGATATTGCTAATGAGCCTATGGTCAGGACTAGGTTGAGAAGACAAAAATTCTCTAAGTAGTTCTATTCCCACATCATTGGGGATAACTGTGAAAAGGGACATGATATCAAGCGTCACTAAATAATATTTCTTGGTATTTAAATCAGTTTTACATTATTATACCATACCCGTAGCTTTGACAATAAATCACAAGTATCCTTTAGAATAGAACTACATTTAGGTAAATAAACTTCTAATTGCCTATGCAAATAAACTGATATGGGTTCAGTAACCCAACCACCTCCAGAGACAATCGGTCTCATGGGTGGATTTTCCAGGGATTTATGAATCTTAGGGATCCCATATAAATATGGAATCAGAGGACAAGGTACTGTAAAATAGTTAAAAAGATCAATATCTATGTCATTATTAAGCTGCAGCTCATACACAACCATGTTCACATAACTTATACAATTTTTTACATCAGTTCTAGTGATAACTTTAAAGGCAGTATCATCATTTAAAAGCATCTACAAACAAAAGGAAGAATCAAAGCCCTTTAGGACTGAACAAAGTAAGTCGCAAATGAACAGTGTATTAAACCTCTCCACTTTTGAATTACAATCAGCGCACTTTTCGCTTTTCAGTAAAGGTTTTAAATTTATACCATATGGTTGTGACAATATTGTCTCTGCTTTAACAGAACTAAAAATCTTTGTTCGAAATCTCAACTTAAGACTGCTATTTGGTAATACTCCTGCGCCTGAAAAATGTTGTAAACGTAGTAGCACTTTTATGCCAGTTAGTGTTCCTGTACTAAAGGCTTTTCATGACATTTGCGAGTTTCAGATTAGAGAACTCTATTTAAAACCTGTTAAAAACAAGGCATATAATTTAAGCTTCTCTGAGTATAAAGCCTTAAAAAGTTTACAACAGTGTAATGACATTATTATAAAACAAGCTGATAAAGGTGGCAAGGCTGTCTTAATGAATCGTGATAATTATTTTTCAGCTGTTTCTCTGCTTTTAAATGATGATACTGCCTTTAAAGTTATCACTAGAACTGATGTAAAAATTGTATAAGTTATGTGAACATGGTTGTGTATGAGCTGCAGCTTAATAATGACATAGATATTGATCTTTTTAACTATTTTACAGTACCTTGTCCTCTGATTCCATATTTATATGGGATCCCTAAGATTCATAAATCCCTGGAAAATCCACCCATGAGACCGATTGTCTCTGGAGGTGGTTGGGTTACTGAACCCATATCAGTTTATTTGCATAGGCAATTAGAAGTTTATTTACCTAAATGTAGTTCTATTCTAAAGGATACTTGTGATTTATTGTCAAAGCTACGGGTATGGTATAATAATGTAAAACTGATTTAAATACCAAGAAATATTATTTAGTGACGCTTGATATCATGTCCCTTTTCACAGTTATCCCCAATGATGTGGGAATAGAACTACTTAGAGAATTTTGTCTTCTCAACCTAGTCCTGACCATAGGCTCATTAGCAATATCTGTTGCCTTATGGATGTAGTTCTGAGGAACAATGTGTTTATGTTTAATAATACCTTATTTCTTCAGTTAACAGGCGTAGCTATGGGCACATCCGTAGCAAATACTTACGCTAATTTAGTGCTTTACCAATGGGAATGCAATTATTTGTTTAATGCACAAAATCTATTTCTTAGTAACATTAGTTTCTATCAGCGATTTGTAGATGATTGTCTACTAATATGGAATGGTACTTTGGATGATTTGAATATTTTCATTGATTATTTAAATTCTAGTACTAATTTTTTGAAATTTAAAATGGATGTGTCTGACAGCAGTATATGTTTTTTAGATGTCAAACTGCAATTGAATGATGGCATATTAAACACTAGTATTTATAGAAAGGATGTTAGTAATGGAAGATATACGCATCACAGTAGTATGCACGCGCCACATGTCTTTAAAGGTGTAACAAAATCTCAATTTATTAGAGCAAGTAGACTAACTACTGATAATACTACATTTGTTTCACAACTTGATAATATGGTAGAGGACTTTTTTTCTAGTGGATATGATATGAATTTATTATCCAAGCTTAAATCTGATGTAATGGAAGCTAGGCAGACATCACTTATACCAACTTTTTGGAAGATAGGTCAAGCCTCACAGATAGTCAGTGTAATAACACCATTACTCAACATGAAATAAGGTACGTCACAACTTTTAATGGTAGGTCAAGTTCAATTAGACAAATTATTAACAGGAACTGGCCCATTCTGATGGCAATGGATGAACTAAAAACTATATTGGGCACCAAGCCACATTTTACATATAAAAATATGAGGACGATTAAAAGTTTACTCTGTTATAAAGATTTTTATAGACCCTGTTATACACAATTGGCTGCTAAAACTGGTACTTTTCCATGTTTTAACTGTGTTGCCTGTGCTTACATCTTAGGGAATGGTAGTGATATCTTCACTCATCCTGCCAATGGACAAGTATTTAATTTTAAAATTACAGCTACTTGTAACACCACTTTTGTGGTTTATTTGGCTACCTGCATCTCATGCAGTTCATTTTACGTGGGAAAAACAATACGTAAGCTTAAGGAACGTGTTATAGACCATAATTCTGAAATTAGGAGAAATTGTGACAATAATGCACTATGTAAACATATTAAAACTTGTGGTGAAACACATACATTTAAGTTTAGAGTGATTGATGCTCTATGTCCAAATGAAAGAGGTGGTGATGTCAACAACCACCTTGAGCTCAAAGAATTTGAATGGATATTGAGATTAGCTGCTGACACTCATCCTGGTTTAAACAGCACTGTCAGTTTAAAACCTGTGTTAGTTAAGCTACGTAATATTGTAAAGTAAATATTTTATACTGTGTATCTACACATCTTTTAATATATTTATATGTATATGTCTTTAATTTTTAATTTGTTTTCTGTCACATGATTTCATTTGGCTGCTGGTCATGTGATTTTAGACCTGTATTTAAGCTTCTAGAGTTTAGTGTTTGAATGTATTAGTATTGAAGAAGGGTTACGCCCGAAAGCTCTGCTTTTTATTAAACTGGTTTTCTCTGCAAGTTTTCTCTTTTAAGTTTTGTAAGTACCTGTAAATAATTGTAAATAACTCTGTGTAATATATGCCAGCATGACTAGCTATAGTTTTTTTTTTTTTTTTTTTTTTTTTTTTTATTACTTTGATTTATGTAAGATGTTTGAATCAAATAGTGTTCTTCTGGCTGACCAAATGTACATGTTTTTTAAAAAGAATTCTGAATATAGGTTATGCCAGTCAGCTGACCTAGATGTCATGTAATCATGTGCCAAAGCTGAAAGGAATAGAATCTCCACAGCAGCAGTTTTGCTTACTTTTTAAAGTCTGATATGAGAGAGTAGAATTCTCATAACAGCTTTCTGTGACTTTAAAAAAATTCTGCTATAAAAGCAGGTTCTGAGTCAGTTAAAGTTCAGTTGTTGTAGTTGTTTCAGAGTAGTCAGTTGTTGTGTTCCAAACTGGTAGTTATCACTCAGAATTTTCCAGAGCTGTTCAGCAGAAATAGTAGGAGTTGCCATTCCTTTTTTTTTCAAAAATTTCTTTATTCAGTTTTTCAAATAGAAATAGTAAAATAAAATAAACTTCCATTATACGCATCATTTCAAATGGAAAAACATGCATTTACAATACATACAAACAATAACAAAAAAAAAAAACAACCTATATACATTATGTACAAAGAAGTCACACTAACAGCCAACTTGTTAGAAAGCCAATCTTAAGTAAGAAGAGAGGATCTATAAGTACAACCAGTGATGGTATATTGCCAATGGGGGGAATAAGGAAAAAGAGTTAATGTATCCTACATACGGGATAGATCCTTATGCAGTCAACTAGTTACCAACAAACGAAAAAAGAAAAGTTCTGATTAAAATTTCCTACCAGCTCCTTATAATAAGGAGATCTTTTCTAACATTGAGTAATATTTTTTACCTCTTAAGGATAACATCCAGTAAGTATTCCCAATATTTGCAGTAATATTTATGTTTGGTGGTTATGTACAGTAATTTGTGGGAAGAGCTGTATTTAATAGGTAAGTTGCTGAAGGGGGGAAAGCAAGAGACCAGTTCTTTGAGATGTAGAATTTAATAAGAGCACAAATTGTGATGAGGACATGCTTTAGGATTTTTGGAAGATTGTATTAATGTGTAGTATAGCCGTTTTCCATGACAGGGTGCTCTTTTCGTAACCCATTTTTTCAAACCTAGCCCTTAATAAACACCATAGATTATGCACTCCCACATAACATGAAGGATATCTGCTGATTGACTAGGACAGTGTGGGCATTTAGGTGAGTGATTAGTATTGAATTTATTAATTTTTTGTGGGGTGAAGTAAGCGTCATTAGTAATCATTAGTTGGGTGTATAGTAGCTTTTTGAATGGAGTAAATTTGACCGTATTTTCAATGGCAGTCTTTATGTTTTGCTCAATAACTTGTTGGGATTTCCCTTGCCAGAACACAGAGAATTATAGAAGATTCCTAACATTGTATATCCATTACCAGTCTGTATACTCTAGAAATTGTTTTCCCCTTAATCATCAGGTTATTGAGAATTAATTGAGATAGATTTACATCCTGCATAACACCATTATCTGGCTTGAATTTGGCATTTATAAGATATCGTAGTGAGTTAAGAATGCTTACATATTTCTCTGGAAGATTAACTTGCATTCTAAGTTGTGTTATATCATATTTTCTCCATTTGTAGATCTCCCAGACTGTAAGGTCCTTTAATAAAGGATACCCTTGTAAATTTATAAGTTGATCATTTGGCCTCAAATTAGGATTAAGGTGAAGGGGATGGAGGAGGGATAGGGGCTTAGATAGTTGTACTAAATTAAAAAGCTTTTGAGTAGTTACTACTATGTGCTTAATAACTGAATGAAATTATTCACATAGTTAGACTTTTGGTTTAAGTTAAGAAAGAGGAGAGATTTGGGATTGTACCCAAGTGAGTTAATTTGTTGAGATCAAATTTTTGATGATGGGGGGACCACGTTCTCATAGTTGGGTCATAATTTATTATCTGTTGTAATTTGTATGAGGTAATAACACTATAGTATAATTTAAAGTGTGGTAATCCTAATCCTCCCTTAGATTTTGGAAGTACAAGTTTATCATATCTAATGGTTTAGGATACCAAAGAAATCTAGATATATTTTTCTCCATATCTAAAAATATTTTTTTTGGAAGATTTAAAAAAGTGGCATTTAGTTGGAAAAGGATTCTTGGTAACGGGTTCATCTTTACTACACTAGCTTTTGACAGCAAGGACATGTTAATGTTCTTCCGTCTATTTAAGTCATTGTCAATAGCGTTCCATGTACGGCTTAAGTTATTTTTAATAATTTCCTCAAAATTCGAGGTATATATTATTCCCAGATATTTCATCTGATAGGTTAACTTAATCTCACTCTCAGGGAAGTAGTAATCCTTGTGTCCAAGAGGATTTAGAGGAAAGAGATTGGACTTGCTAGGGTTTAATTTATAACTGGAGATCTCCGAGTACCTATTGATTGCTTTAAGTATTTTAGGGAGATCCGTCGAGTGAAGTTGCAGGTAAATATTTAAGTCATCAGCAAAGGCTGAGAACATGAGTTAAATGTTATGTAATCTTGGAATGTGGTGAAAGGCTTTTTGTGAGATAAAAAGGAGCAGGGGTTCAAGGTACAAGTTAAAGAGGTAGGGGGAGAGCGGGCATCCTTGTCTTGTGCCATTAAAGATTGGGATAGGTTTGGTTCTACAATTATTCTGAATGGAAGTGGAAGCCATTTGATAGAGGACCTTAACTTTTTTTTATAAATTCTTGTGGAATACCAAATAGAGGCATTACATTGAATAGAAAGTTTAAGTTAACTCTACCAAACGCTTTGCTAGCATCAGCGGTAATAACATATATGGGATTTTTATCTGTCTTGAGTAATCTAATAGCCATTTCCAATAGTAGGGTACTGTCACAGGTTTGTCTATCTACCATGAAACCCAATTGACCTTGAGATGTAATAAAGGGGAGTATATTTTTCAAACGATTAGCTAAAACTTGACCTAAGACTTTAAGGTCAATATTTATGAGGGCAATTGGCCTGTAATTAGATGGATCATTTGGGTCAGAATTTTGCTTGGGTATAAGGATGGTTTTTGAATTGTTTATTTTATTTATATATATATATATATATATATATATATATATATATATATATATATATATCTGTTATGCCATGTTGTATTATATAGTTGTATACTTTTAATAGAATTTTTGATACAGGTTCTGAGAATAGTTTATAAAATTCAGCGGTGTATCCAGCCGGTCCTGGTGATTTTCCTAATTCGAGCTTATTTATTGCAATTTTTATTTCTTTTAGACGCAATGGTGCCCCTAAAATTTTTGTTGGTCTTGGGTAGTTTGTGGAAATTTTAGATTTTCCATATAATCTTGAAATTTTTAATTTGGGGGGGGCATCTTATACAGTTGTTTATATATGGTCACAAACATATTTAGGATGTCTTGATCCTCATGATTTACCCGACCTTCGTAGTGTATTTCTTTGATTCTTGGTGGTCCGTTCATTATATTTATTAGGCTGGCTAAGAATTTTGAGGGTATTTGCACCCATTCTGAATATTGGTATAGGGACCTGCTTTCTAAAAATGTTCTAAGTAATGTTTATGGAACTGCTTTTGCCATTCAACCATTTTTTTGTCTAATTCTAATTCTTCTGAGTATTTGCGTTGTAGATCTATCTCAGCTGAATAAATCTGAGATTCTAATTTTATTCTAGTGTTAATGTATTTTTTTTAACCCAGGCCAATTCTTGTATTATAACGCCTCTAATAACTGCTTTAGCCGCTTCCTATCGCTTGCCATAAGGTACCTGGGTGGATATAAGGTCCTCCTCTAATTGCACTAGTATGTTATTTATTTCCTTTGCTACCTCCTGTTTTTGAACAATTTTAGGGTTTAATGTCCATTTATTAATATAAGAAATGGTCTGTTTGGGGCAAAATGAATTTATGGAGAGACTAATTTTTGAATGGTCTGAAATAGATCTAGGGGAAATGGAATATCTTAACCTAAATGACCGAAAATGCTGAAAAATTAAAAAGGTGTCTATCCTTGACCAGGATTTATGGGAGGATGAGCAGAAGGTAAATCTAGACATTGTTTTGTCATGTTAAAAGTTGGTATAGGGATCAAATAGATCAAAAGAGTTTAATAATTCATTAAAGGCCATTGTAATATGATGGGATTGTCTGGTCTCTTTGTGGGACCTATCTTTATCTGGGTCTAATAGAGCATTCCAGTCACTCCCTATAACATATAGATGATTCGGGTACTCGGCTAGAAGATTTAAGTATTTCATCTATAAAAAATTGGTGGTTGGAGCAGGGGCTATAAATGTTAATAAAAAGTAAGGGTTGTCTGTGTTATTGTGCTTGCTAGTGAAAAGAGCCCATCTACCCTCTGAGTCTGTTTTTATGGATAGAATCTCCCCCTGGTAGGATCGATTTATTATAACTGCAACCCCTCTGGAAGAAGAGTTATACCTGCAGCTATTATCTCTATTTGATCCATTTCCTTTTCCTTTCCCCATCCAAAAGTTGTGTGGTCATGTGAGTTTCTTGAAGAAAGGCTATCATTGATTTATTTTTATATGTGATATGCATGACAAGACTTCTTTTAGCTTTATCTGAGATCCCCTTAACATTCCACGAATCTAGAGTTATCATTTCAAGAAGTTAAAATTATAATCATAGTTTAATGATAATGAAGTAAATGATTAAAGATATACATGACTTCTGTTGGCTATTTGTGGTATGTAATACACTCTGTATAGTGACTTCTACTCTCCTACCACCCTTATGTGTGCCTACCAACCCATCCCTCTGTAATGGTAAGTGTGAGATGAAAGTATATAAAGTCTTTGAGTTTGGTTTTGACTATATTGTTTATGAAATAGAGGGATGCTAAGAATACCTATTGTGTTCCAAATGTACACAAGCATCTGTACTAACAACCACGGGGCAGCTTCCCCATTCAAAAAAATGTTGATTGAAAGATAGGTAACTGACCATAAATAAAACATTATTTATCTTGTCAGCTTTTATAAGAAAGAGAATCTTAAGTATTGCTACTCAAAAGAAAAGCACTAAATGGTATATTAACAGCAGTTAATCGCCGGCTACATTCCATAATAGCTGTAACTAGCCTCATGTTGCCAGCCGATTTAAATAGTATACAGGTCACCAAGTGGTTTTAGTAACAAAATAAGTAACAAGAGATTAATAACATGTAATATAACATTATTCCAACACTGCTATTGCTTAAAAGAAGGCAGCAGTACTGGTTATTTAGAGCCATCTCTGCCTTTTAGTCAGGCTCAAATAAATGAACTCAGCCTTCTAGCACATGTTATTCATGCATGCTGTTTAACAACTGTCCTTTTATCTTACCCCCTCTTTATAGACTGGAGGCTATTCAGCAGCGCTGCAAAACTAGTTTAAATAGAGTAATAACCAGTACTGCCTTCTTTTCACTGTCTGTGCAGTAACTGAAACCTGGTTCAAGGCTCCTGAGAGCACTCCAGCGCTACCAGGCTATACCTCATATCATGCTTTTCGGCCTCAAGTTCCAGGCCGAACCACAAAGGGAGGGGGAGTGTCCATTTTCATAAAGGACACCTACACCTCTCGATTGGTGGCTACCCATGAAGCATCAGAAACCATACAAGTTTTACTCACCATAGGCAAAACTGCCATACAACTGGTCACATGTTATAGAACACCCTCCCAATCCCAGGAATCCCATCAAGCATTCCTGAAAACACTGGAGGATATGAATGTCACACCAAACACCATCATATTGGGTGACTTCAACTACCCCAACATAGACTGGGCCCACTATTCTAGCCCTAACACCCTAGCCCAAAGATTCCTGGAATTCATGAACTCAAATGCTATGGAGCAACTGGTCACTTCTCCTACGAGGAAAGATAATATACTTGACCTGATTATCACAAACATGGGGTCCAAATGCTCCGCACCGGATATAAACCCCTCACTAGTAAGATCTGACCATAAACTGATCACGTTGGATGTACATATCCCACCCCCACCCCCACCCCCAGAACAAAAGACTACAGTGAAAAATTTTTCAAAAGCTGACTTTACACTCCTTAAGTCAGAAATGATATCCTTTAAGCCTACTGGGTTAATGGAAACCACATCCCAAAATGCTGAATCCTACAGAACAGCCTTCTACGGACATCTCCAAGAATGTATGGATCAAGCAATCCCAACTAAAACCAAGACCCTCTCCACCAAGGGAAAACGCCCGGTTTGGTGGACCCCGGCTATAAACAAACTGTACAACAAAAGACGGAAGCTACTGCAGGACAAAGCCAAATCCCACAAGGGAAAGGCTTCCCTGATCAGCACAAGTAAAAAACTAAGTTCTCTCATAAAAACATCTAAAGTCAACTTTGAGAGAAAGATTGCCAAGGATACCAAAGACAATCACAAGGCCTTCTTCAATTATGTCAGAACCCTGGGAGGAAATTCTCAGATATGCTCTGAGTTGGTACACAACGACAAAAAATTCACTGACCCTACCGACATTGCCAATATTCTGGCAGATAGGTTCAGTGCAAATTTCTCCCCTCCCTCACCCCCTAAAGATGTAGTAATTATCCCTGCTGAATGTAACCTACCTGTCATCTCAGACATACAGGTGAAATCAGCACTCAACAAAGCAAAAAACACAGCATCTATGGGACCCGATGGTATCCCCGGTTGCGTGTTACATGAACTTCAAGATGAACTAAACCCGCACCTAAAAACGCTATTCAATCTTAGCCTCACTACAGGATATGTACCTGAACACTGGCGCACAGTAACAGTGGTCCCACTCCACAAAGGGGAAATTCTACTGACCCTGGTAACTACCGCCCCATAAGTCTGACCAGCCTGGTCTGCAAGGCTATGGAAAGAATCATCATGGAACTCATAAATGGCGATATTGGAGATCTGCAGACCCTTGATCCCACCCAGTTCGGTTTTGTAAAAGGCAGATCCTGCCTCTTAAACCTGGTTGACTTCTTCGAGACAGTCACTAGTGCCATCGGCGAGGGCAAGGCTGTCCACACTGCCTACTTGGACTTGGCTAAAGCCTTTGACACGATACCACACTCTGGCATCATAGACAAGCTCAGCAGCCTAAATGTAAATCCATATGTCACAAGATGGGTAGCAAACTGGCTAAAAAACAGAACCCATAAGGTCAAAATTGCTGGAGCCATGTCAGACTCAAAACCAGTCACGAGTGGTGTCCCACAGGGCTCAGTCTTGGGACCACTCTTATTCGGCATTTACTTCTCGGATGTGAAAGCAAATATGGGAGGATTATGGCTGACAAAGTTTGCAGATGACTGCAAACTGGGTGCCATAGTTGATTCACCTGCTGACACACACATCCTACAGAAAGGTCTCACTGAAACGGACAACTGGTGCCGGAATCATGGCCTCAAACTTAACGCCAAAAAATGTATAGTCACCCCTTTGGGAAAAACAAAGTACCCACAAATTATCACATAGACAATAACCCACTGAGTACGGAAGAAGTAATCAGAGACCTGGGGACTCAAATCGATAGTGACCTCTCCTTTGACAACCATGTTGCCAAAGTGGTCAGAAAGACATTCTACCTTGCCCATCTCATCATGAAGGGATTCTCATCCAGATCAAAGGAGGTCATTGTACCTCTATATTCCTCCCTTGTCAGGCCCATGATTGAATATAATGCTCCATTTGGGATGTATCTCACCCGGCACATGCAACAACTGGAAAGACCCCAGAAGTACCTCACCAAGAGGATCATGGGTCTCAAACATGTGCCATATCCAGCTAGATTAAAGAAACTCCAGCTCTATTCAGTAGCATACCGCCTGCTCAGAGGTGATTTGTGCCTAACATATAGGGCCATGTCCAACCAAGAACTGATGGACATGCTCCATCTCAAAAAATCCAGGTCCACCAGAACCACGCGAGCTAAAGATTTCAACCTCTGCACGCACAAATATGAATAAAACATGCTGGAGGGATAGATTCATAACACAGAGGTTACCCGTACTCTGGAACAAAATCCCAGTTCATGTGAGACAGAGCCCTTCATTGGCACTGTTCAAGAAAAATCTCGATGCATGGATGGGAGATCGTAAGATTACCCCGGGGGTCACCTCAGTGTCACTACTAGACAGAGGTATAGTTTACTAAATAATGAGGTCCCACATGTGTCACTACTAGAGAGGAGCAACTATATAATACGGGGTGGCGTAAGCCACATCATTGTTGGCTAGGCTTGTAAATGCCCCAGGGCAGATAGCCTAGTACACTACTATGAAACTATGAAACAACAACTAGAATTTGTAAAAAGTCTATAACCCATCATTTGAATGAGAAAACAAACTTTAGTACTAAAGCATTTTTTCTTCACTCAATAATTAGCATAATGTTAAGGATCTCTATGAGAAGAGAACACTAGTTTTAATAACAATTATATGTGCCACTGTATCATATGAAAAAATAACATTAAATTCCACTACTAACTCTATGGTCTCTGTCAAATAGATTTAAACTGTGAAATGCGAGTGTTTATATTATTTACCTCATTTACTACATCAGTTAGCGTTCTGAAATAAGTACCAGACTAAAATGTCATACTTAACAGACAGAGGTGTAAATAATGTCTGCAGATCTTGTCTAAGTTAACTGTATTAACTTTACATTCTTTATGCATAAAATGTACCAATTAGATGTCAATTAGCTTACAAATAACCATTTAAGTCCAGCTGCTGTCAGTAGCAAGCCATCTGAGGTCATTTCTAGATGAAAGGAAGAATTATCTTCTTATAACTAAGTCCAAAACAAGTTCATTTACTTTCAAAGCATTTTCAGCCATTTTATCCATTCCCAGTAATGCACTGGGGCTCCCAGAAGGCTGCAGATGGGTTATTGAGTTGAAAGGTTACTGCTATCCCTTGTATTCCAGTGGAATTATGGGTAATGGAACATCACAACACTACCGGACCCCTCGGCCTGTTTAGAAAATATCAGAAAAAATGGATTTTACTTTTTACTTTAAAAAAGAGCCAAGGTAAGCAAAATTTGGACTTAAAATGAAGAAAATGCCAGTCAGAAGTCTCAGAAAGGTTGAATTAGGATTGTTCATGCTGGATTTACTTTAAATAGATAAAAGAAAGTGGATTTTGCCTCTTCAGGTGTCTCAATGGATATTTTTTTCATTTTTGTGATAAAAAGTTAATGTGGCAGGATACTTCATTTGGAAGCGTATGTTGTTTTCTATCAGGTAAGAGCAGCATTTACTCAGTTTTGCCAGCTTTGTTTGATTTCAAGAGGAAGGTCTTGGCTTATGGTGACTTTATGCCCTCTCCAAGTAAAGTTCTTTTTGGTTTTGTAAGCAAAGAGTATTGCTTGAACATGTGCTGAGTTTAGGATCCTAGCATAAATCTGTCTTGGATAATCTGCAGTTTGTGAGCGTCTTATGGATCTGTGTGATCTTTCTATAATTAAATCATCCAGAAGGTCTTTATTGTTTAACAGTGTACTTATTACTTATTTAATTATTGTGTTCAGTTGAGAGCTTTCAACAGTTTCTGGAATACCTCTGATAATAATGTTGTTACATCTGCTTCTAAATCCAGCACTTTTTGTTGTAGTTCTTTAATACTTTTTTCATCAGTCTGCAGATTCTTTTCAAGAGCCTTTATTTTCACTTAATTTTCCATGGATTTTGCCTCATTCTGTTCCAGTCTGAGCATAATTTGATCTATGCTAGAACTGAAAGTAGATAGTTTGTGTGAGAGTCCTTGTACTTCTGCCTGAAGTGGCTGTAAAGCAATTTTAAGAACTTCAAGCGTTATTGTTTGTTCTTGCTTTGATCTGAGGGCTAATTTAGTAGATTCTGTCTGAGATTTATTTGTTTTCTGTCTTTTGGATGAGATATCTTTTTCTGGAGTGACTATATTAGATAGCTTAGACTTGATTGTCAGAGTTTCCATGTACTCTGGTTGATTATCCATCTTAATTTTTGATTTTGAGAGCTATTTGGAAGAGCTGGTATAGAAGACAGAAGATACAAAATGTTCGATGAAACTTTAAATTGAGACAAATCTTTTTTTTTTCTTTTCCTCTACCCCTTAGGCCTGTATGCCTGCAAGAATCCTCACCATGCGGTTCAGGGATCTGCTTGTAGTAAGTATTAATTTTCCAAAAGAAGAGATTTCTGAAGAAAAATAAAGCTTGTATAGGTATGTATTCTTCTTGCTGCCTTAGTTTCTGTTGAAAAATTGAGTTTTTTCCTCAAGATGTGCAGGCAGGAAGTCAGATATTAATGAAGAGATAAGGGAGCTGCACAGCTAGTGTGTTTACAGGCTGTCCACCATTTTGGAATCCTCAGGAGTTGCCATTCCTGTCACTGAGGATCAGACAACAGCCGGAAGAGTGGACATAAATTCTTATTTTGCCTTGCAGAAGTAAGAGTATCATCCTGCCTTGCTGAGTTAATTAGATTAGACAGACACAGATAATCTTTAGACTGTTAGGGAACTATAGTTAGAAGAGTTTTTCTACAATCAGTGTGAAACCTATCATATAGTGTTATTTTCATAATTCCTGTGTGCAAAATTCTGTGATTTATCGGAATCAGTTACTCAGTGTATATATGCCTTCAATCATTTTATTTATTAAATATTTAACTACCTTTTATTGTGGCTGGTTATTTAGAAAGTACTTTTAATAACCTGAGAGTGTTTGTGCTTATTGTGATAACACCAGGGTCGCTCCGAAAAGCCTTACTGCTTGGATTACATGCTACCCTTTACATCAATATTTACTTTACCCAATATAATTGAACACCCCTTTTAAAGGGTATTCTGGTATTTGACTGGTGGCAGCTGTTACCTTCTAATTTGAGAGACAGGACATAGCGTGTAAATCATGCCAGTCTTTCCCAAGAGTGTATGTATGTGTAAATATCAAATATTTAAGAGTGAGTGTGTCAAATACCTAGAAGTGGGACACAGTGCTCTGCATTGGCGGTCAGTATGAAGGCTCATTTGGGGATCTGGAGTGAAGTATATAGTCCACTCCCAGGTTTAGAGCCTGTTCCCAGTGTACTCTTAGGGGAAATTGTATATTTCTAACCCTGCTTTCAGTGATGCTTCCTTACCAGAGATAGTGAGGATTGAGGATGTTTAGTTACTGCCCCAGGTTTAAGTGGGGCTGTCACACCATACTACTAATGTATGCTATTCTACCTCTTCAGTTGACACTTACTATTTATTTCTTCTTTAGTGTCCTTACATAACATTCTCATTTCTCTAAAATAATAAATCCTGCCCCTATCTTTAATTTTTACATGTACAGTACTCCTGCTCATTTCATTCTGTTACTCTATTATTTCTCACCTCCATATGTTATTAGAAATGTAGTCAATATTTTGCATAGCTATACATTAGTTTACTTTACATAGCTTAGTCAGGCTTGCTACTTTATCTGTTGTGGGGATTTTCTCCCCTTGCATATAATTACCTATGAGCTATTGTAAAATATTTGTGTGTGTGTGTTTTGTGGACCCTTTCATCCTAACCTATTATAAAATACTTAATCTGTTGTGGGGCTTTTCTACCCTTGTATATAATTGCTCAGCAACTATTTATTTATTAAATGTTTTTAACTCTGTTGTGGAGCTTTTCTCTCTGGGCCTCTGCTGAAAATGGGCCATTGGGCATTTCCTGGTTACCAAAGGGCAAATAAAATAAATAAAAATACTTTTTGTGCGTAAGTCCACTTTATAGAATAACATGTAGTGATTGTTCATGGCTAGGTGAAGAAAAAGGGGAAACCAGTGTGCCTGGGTCTGAAGGGAGCTACCAGCAAGATTCTTCTTCTGTCCCATTGGATCTTCAGTAAAACTTTTGGGATTAGGGTGAGCAGAAACACGTCATCTGTTCTGCAAGTCTGTGGACAAGGAATCCTGGAGCAAAAAAGCTTTAGTTGTCTGTTCTAAGTGGAGGCAAACATCTGTTTAAGGAATATCCCACCTGTGAACTATGTCCAGGAAGACCTCCCGGTTTAACATCCATTTGTAAGGGTATTCCTTGGACCTGCTTAGAGAATCTGCAAGTACGTTGTCCTTGGCTGGAATGTAAACTGCCTGTAGGGACATATTTGAACTTATAGCCTGATCCCATGCCAGAAGAGCCAGCCTGCACAGTTGGTAGGACTTGGTCCTCCCCTGTTTGTTGATATACCACATTACTATGGTGTTGCCTGTGAAAATACTGAGGTAGCCTGGGTTCCATATGTGAGAAAGCACCTGAACAGATTGAATAAGAGTCCTCATTTCTTTGATGTTGATATGCTCTGTCATCTGTCTGAGGTGTTACTTGGCTCAGAACAGTCTGTCCAGACCAAGCAAGTCAGGCCAGGAGAGGTAGATGAAACAAAGGGCAAAGCAGAGAAATGAAAATGCAGTGAAAAGGCAGAGAACCTGAGTCATTTTCTGCAGTTGTGGAGAATGAGTATGTACAAGTATGCATCCTTCAAGACTAGGGTAAACAGAAAGGCCTGAGAAAGGATGAAAGAATGGAGTATGCAATGAGAGGATCTTGAAATATGGTACCTCCAGAAATGTGCTGAGGTGAGATAAGTCTGGAATGGGTTTCTAAGTACACTCTTTTCTGGGGACCACAAAAAGTCTTGAACTGAAGTCTCTTCCTTGATGCTGGTGTGACAATGGTTCTACAGTGTCTTGGTTGAAGAAACCCTGTAAGAAAGAAGGAAGTAGGAGAAAGAGGAATGCCCCTTAGTGATGGAACATCCGTTCAGGATATCTTGGAATGTTGAACGGTGGATAATACCATTTGAGTGAAGTGATGAATTTCCATGCTGGAAGGGACAAGGGTAGCTTTTTTTGACAAGGGAATTCCTGGAATAAAGAGGGAGGAAGGTGGCAGCAGAAAGTCAGGCTGACTTGTCTAGAAAATAAGTTTTTTTCCAAACTTGGAGTCTCTGGTAAGTTCATCATAAAATATTTTCCTGAGCTGTTTCTTGCCCTTCTGAGCGGGTTTCTGATCCCTGTGGACTAAGGGAAATGAGGTTAGGTGAGTATTTCTTTGATACCTAGGTACTGATATGAGAAAATATGTTTAAAGTCATCCTGCATCACTTTACCTTTCATCTTCTAGATTCTTAAAAAGTTCTGCTGCAGATGGCCCAAATAAAAGATCCTTGTGAAGGGGATCAAACAGCTTGGCCATAACATTCTCAAGGAGGGAGTGTAGGCAAAGCCAAGTAAATCTTTTAATAACTAATCAAGTAGTAGTAGCACTAGAAGAAGCCCATTAAGCATCATAGCTACATTTAATGGAATGCCTTGCAATCTTGTATAGCTTGTCCAAAGAGAGAAACTGCTTGTTGCCTATTATCAGAAGACTCAAGGTTAGCTATGGTCTTGTTAAAATCCCTTAATATAGACAAAAGGTATTTTGTCATTTGTGTCTGGTAATTTAAAGCTCTGAAAGCAAGAGTGGCAGAGATATAAGCCTTCTTACCAAACCTGTCCATGGTCCTGTTATCTCTGTCATATGATAAAACCTTAGCTGCTGGCAGAAGCTTGTTATGTGTGTCAGTAGAAGTGGAAAAAGGAAAATGATCTGCTGCAGGATTTCTGTAAAGCAAGGTAAGGTCCTCAGGTACCTTATAAAAACTGTCATGCTTCTTGGGTGCTAGAGGCTAGGAATCAGAAGTAGAAGAGAATGCAAAAGCATCCTGGAAGGCCTCCAAGGCTGGAGGGACAGGAGAAGGCACAGGAGGCTCCACCTCCATCAATTATAGAATCTTTTTCATACATCAGATAGCTGTATGGATTCAGAATCAGAGTTCCATCATTTTAGCTAGTGTTTCCTCAAAGGAGTTTTCCTAAATGGGAGATTCATGGGGCAAGGTGTCCTTGTCATCAGAAGCAAGCTGACCAGGAGAATGGATTTGCAATGAATATGCTACAGAATTTTCATCTGAATCAGTTTCCTCCTCGTCCTCCTCAGATGAAGATTCCTGTTGTCTCTTCTGATGGGGAGGGTATTGAAGGAGAAGAAAGGGGGTTTCAGAGACAGGATGGCTCTGTGAAAACTCCACCCAATTCCTTTCCCTGAGATATGTCTAAATAGGAGAAACATTTCTAATTTTTTATTTTTTTTCTTAGATTTGACATCTGCCCTCACAACGCATGGCATGTTGGATCCCTGGTGGACCTCTAAGTTCTGTGCACCTCTTTCCTCACAAGGATTTGAGGAATGCCTTCTAGTCCCTATCAAACAATCATACTGTATTTGCATGAGCAGCCTTCATGTGTCTACGGTGGTGAAAAAAAATCATTCTACTTTGCACAACTTAAAAGTAAGGGCATGGCATCCATGCCCATGGTCACTGTTCTGCTGTACTCAGCTATCATCTGAACAGTTATTGAATACAACACCCACTTCAGCAAGTACCTTACCAGAGATAGTGAGGATTGAGGATGTTTAGTTACTGCCCCAGGTTTAAGTGGGGCTGTCACACCATACTACTAATGTATGCTATTCTACCTCTTCAGTTGACACTTACTATTTATTTCTTCTTTAGTGTCCTTACATAACTTGCAGCAGCTTTAGAGACAAAAAAAGAATACAGAGAGTAAACAAGTTCTATGTGAACCATCTCAAAGCCCTATCCCTATACTTGGTCTCATACAGACTGCTGCAATGTTATCTATGCCTAGCCTACAAGGCATCCTTTGATTCCACACTAATGGATTTACCTAAACCTTATCTGTGACATAAACAGGTCATGTTGGAAGGACGTGTATGTGTCGCAACTACTGCCTCCTCTCTGGAGCAGGACTGCCATCCTTGTGAAGCAAAGCTCATCCATAGCCCTATTTAAATGCAACATGGACCAGTGTATGGGAAATTTCCTCATGGTTTGGCACCTATGTCCCTAATGGATACGGGGCACCCTGTAAATGCCTGAAATGTATAAGCCTGTATTGTAACCATAAAATTCTTTGGGTTATCCATCCCAGACTCATCTATCATCCAATATGCAGATGACTCAGCAATCATCTGCTCAGCCTTCTCACCCTCCGAGCTCCTAGCAAAAACCCAACTAGCCTTCTCCAAAACAGAAACCTGGATGCAATCTAACCATCTGGCACTAAATGCAAATAAAACCAAACTAATGTTTTTTTTCCCTACCAAAAACTCCATTGACAAATCCACATTTACTATACAGAGCCAAAACAACACCATCCTTGAAATTGTTCCCAACACCAAGCTTCTTGGCATCATTATTGATGAAGAACTAAAATTTGAGACCCACATCCACTCCACAATCAACAATATCCACCAAAAGTTAGGTCTCTACAGGCACAACCACTTCCTAAGCCCCTCTACCCATCAAACTCTTGCATCCACCTTCCTACTCCCTTTCCTTATGTATGGTGCCCCTCTTTTCACCAATCCCATCTTGGCCTTCGGTCCAAATTTGAATCCTGCTACCACAAGATCTCCAAATTTGCAACCAATTCAAAAAACTCATCCCACCACTGCCATTCCATCCTCACCCTCAGTTTGCTTGAACTACCCAACTACCTCAGTTACCTACAACTCACCATTGCCCACAAGCTTATCTTTAAACCTGCCAACTGCCCAGCTCTCGCTACTTCCTTAAAACCTTACATTCCCAACCGCTCACTCAGATCCAAAAACCAAAATCTCCTTCAGGTCCACAAACCGTCCAACCTCCTGGCCATCTACTGCTGCCCACTCCTTAGCTAAACAGTGGAACTCCCTCCCCACACACCTACCTAACCATACAAATTTCAAATCTCAGCTACTCTCTCATCTTTCTTCCAAATGGGAATGCCCTTGCCACTCTCTAATTTAACCCCCCCCCTCATTCCACCTTGCACTGACTCATCCAACTACCTCTACTATTACTTCATCCCACCCAAAACAATCCCTCCCCTACTAAAAACTAATTTTCTCTCTAATATCTATTGTACTATACTCTCCAATCTCAAATATACTATTACCCTCTCCATGCATAATATATTCCTAACCTACTAATGGCTAGTAGCTATATATTTTGAAATGTTAAACCTACAATTGTGTTTATAACAAAAATACTCACTTTATGTAAATGTTGAAATTTCTGTATTGAATTATGTCTTTTCATTTTTGTATCATTGTGACAAGCCAATTGCAAACATCATGGAGCTTATCTGTAAATGTTTAATTAGCTGTATGAACTATGTCCTTTTATAACATGTGAAATGTAACTTGCAATTACTGTGGAGCTTTTCTCCTTAGGCCTCCACTGAAAACAGGCTCTTCTTGGCCCAGTGGACTTCCCTGGTCATCAAACTTATATAAATAAATGAATAAATTATAGACATGTCAGTATTATTTTGACAAATTTGTGGTAAGCTTGGCTAGGTTTAAAATGGCTCTTGGGCCAATAGCTTAGTAACTATCTGTGAATCACCCCTGGACCCCTTGTAATCTGAAGAGATCACTTCAGGATGTATGTGAAAGGATTCATATACCGGTGCTTATGGAAATCAAGCATTCTGTAGAAATGGTCATGTTTCCTAGAGGCAGGAAGCTGGGAGTCAGGCTGCAAAAATATGTACTGGGCCGTATAATTAACAATTACCAAAACTAGAGGAAAATATAAAGGTTTGTGCTCAGGAACACCACAAAAAGTACAGTTTTGTACCTACCATAAATGTAGGTGTTTGAGTGTACACCCTGCTGCAGTCATCACACTTGGGTTATCCTGTCGTCAGGCAGTCCCGCAGTCGGCCTGAATTCCAAAGTCTTGGTCCGGCGTCGGTTGCTGTCGCTTCTTCCCTGACATCAGTGCGCCAGGGGTATATATGATGCATCCGACGCCATTTTCTTCAGTTTTTCTTGCCCCAGATGTCAGGTGCCCCCAAAAAGGTGGTCAGCAATTAGTACCAATCTAAAAGATTTAGCACAAACACAACATCCCTCCAGCTATAAGCAAATACATCACAAAGGTATTGTAAAGATTTAGTAAGTTAGGTCAGAGGGGATGGAGGGAGGGTAACCTGGACTGCAGCAGGGTGTACACTCGAACATCTACATTTATGGTAGGTACAAAACTGTACTATGTTCATTGTGCTACCCTGCTGCAGTTATCACACTTGGGTAGAATCCCAAAGCTAAGGATGGGAGGAGGATTCAAAGAGGGTTAGAGGAGACTAGAAGGCCCTGCAGAACTGCAGTGGTGAAGCCAGCTCTAGTCTTAGAGTAAAGTGGTAAGTGGTAGTGTTTGGTGAAGGTGTGTACTGAACTCCAAGTTGCAGCTTCCAAAATATCCTTGGTTGGCACCCCCCTGAGGAAGGCTGTAGATGTAGCTGCTGCCCTGGTAGAGTGGGGCCTTATGGTAGCAGGAACTGGTTTTCCATGATGGGTATAGCAAAAACGAATGCAATGTCCTATCCATTTGGAAATGGTCTGTTTTGATATAGCCTTCCCTTGTGAAGCTGCAGCATAGGATACAAAGAGCTGGTCAGATTTTCTGAAAACCTTAGTTTTATCCAAGTAGTAATGAAGTTGCCTGTGAATGTCCAAGGAATGCAGGAGTCTTTCTCCTTTGTTCTGTGGATTTGGAAAGAAGGTGGGTAAGTGGATGGTTTGATTTAGAGCCACACTGGATATCACCTTAGGCATGAAGGAAGGATTAGTTCGTAGAGAAACTCTGTCTTGATGGAAAATGAGGAAAGGTTCTACTGCCATTAGTGCCTGAAGCTCTAAGACTCTTCTGGCTGAAGTTATTGCTAGCAGCAGGGCAGTCTTCCATGATATAAACTTTAGATCAGCAGAGAAAGCTGGTTCAAAAGGAGGTAGTGTAAGTTTTTCCAGAACAAAGTTGAGGTCCCAGGTTGTTGTAGGTGCTCTCCTGGGAGGCCTAATGTTTTTTGCCCCCCTGAGGAACTGCCTTAGAAGTAGATGTGAAAATAAGGGTGGATCCGTGTTGTAGTGGGCTGAAATAGCCGAGGCATGGATTTTAATAGATGAAAAAGAAAGTCCTTTGTGCAACATCTCAGTTAAATACTGTAGAATCTGAGGCATGTGAGGCTGAAGGGTATTTTGGCCTTTAGCTTGGTTCCAGGCGCAAAACCTTTTCCATTTGTCCGAGTAGGCCTTCCTGGTGTTGGGCCTCCTAGCTTCCAGAATAACATCCATAACTGCTTGAGGAAGAGGAGCTGGCTGGTTGCTTAGGTGATTTGCCATGCAGCTAAATTTAAGGTTTTGAGCTGGCTGTGTAGAATCTGATTGTCTTGCTGTGTGAGCAAATGAGCAATTTGTGGTAAAATCCAAGGTGGGCCCTGGGCCATATTCCTTAATAGTGGGTACCAGTGCTGGCGTGGCCAGTCTGGGGCTATGAGTATCATTCTAGGTCTTTCCTTTCTGACTTTCAGAAGCACCTTTGAGAGAAGGGGCAATGGAGGGAAGGCATATACTGTCAGGTTTTTTCCAACTGAATGAGAGTGCGTCCACTTTCCAAGCTTGATGGTGAAGTGTCCTTGTACAAACTTTTGTTAGCTGATAGTTTTGGGGGCTGGCAAACAGGTCTATGTCTGGGTTGCCCCATTTTTGAGTTATCATTGCAAATACTTGTGGATCCAGTTTCCACTCATGGGGATCCATGATGTTTCTGCTGAGGTCGTCTGCCAATATGTTCTTTTTTCCTGGCAGGAATTGAGCTTGTAGCTGAACTTGGTAAGGCAGTGCTGTGTTCCACAAGGTCATTGCTTGCCTGCATAGAAGGTGGGAGTGTGTACCCCCTTGTTTGTTTATGTACCACATTACTGTGGTGTTGTCCGTCCTTATTGTAAGCTGTCCTGGATGTAAGAGGTTCTTGAAGGCTATCAGGGCATTCTGTACAGCTAGCATCTCTTTTTGATTGATGTGCAGATTCCTTTGATCTGCAGTCCATATGCCTTGAACGCACTGTCCTGCCATGTGTGCCCCGCAGGCATAGTCCGATGCATCTGTTGTCATAGTTTGCCTGGCTGGGGGCAAGGTGAAAGGCTGACCATTGTTGAGGTGACATGCCTGTGACCACCATAGAAACTCTTGTTGAAGGCAGGGAATGAGAGATATCATTGTGTCCAAGCTGTGGCTGTGTTGAGACCATACGCTTTTTAGGTACCACTGTAATTTCCTCATATGCAGCTTTGCAAATGGTATTAGTAGTATGCAAGATGCCATGAAGCCCAAGGCCTGCAGAATTTTTCTTGCAGGGAGTTGGGTCTTTGTTGCCATTGTTTTGAAATATCGAGTCAGTTGTAGTTGTTTGTCTGGCGTCAGATAAGCCTTCTGGGCCATTGTATTCAAGCTGGCACCCAGGAATATCATATTTTGTGAGGGTACTAGTTTTGATTTCTTTTCGTTTACTGTGTACCCTAGGCAACTTAGAAGATGTTTTACAAAAGCTAGATGTTGTAAGAGGATGCCCTTGCTTTCTGCTTGGATGAGGCAGTCGTCCAGGTATGGGTATATTTGAATTCCTCTTTGTATGCAGTATGCAATTACTGGTGCCAGGCATTTTGTGAAAACCCTGGGCGCAGTGGATAAGCCAAAGGGCAGTGCAGAGAATTGGTAATGGGTTGAACCTGCAATGAAACGGAGGTATCTTCTGCAATTTTGTCTGATAGGGACATGCAGGTATGCCTCCTTAAGGTCCAACGTTACTAGCCATGCTTTCTTGCCCAACATGGGAAGAAGCTGCTGTAGCGTTAGCATCTTGAATTTGGGTACTTGTAAGAAGGTGTTTAGAATTGAAAGGTCCAGAATTGGTCTCCAGGCATTGTCCTTTCTGGGGACTAGAAAGAGTCTTGAGTAACATCCTTGGCCTTGCTCCTGTGTAGGTACCAGTTGAATGGCTCTCATGTCCATGAGAGCTGTAATTTGTTTTTGTGCCTCTGCCCATTGATTTTGTGGTAGGTTTGGCATTCCTCTTTTCGTTGGCAAGGTGTGGAAATGGAATCTGTATCCTTGTGAAATTATGTCTAGGACCCATTTGTCCTTTGTGACGATGTGCCATTTGTCTGAAAAAAGTGCTAATTTTCCTCCCAAGGGAGCTGCCATGAGAGTCTTGCTTGGCCATATGAGGTTTAAGTCATTGTGCTTGCCTTCTAGTAGTTTGGGGCCTGTCTTCTCCTCCCTTCTGTGTTGCAGTGCCCCAATGTCGAGGTTTGTAGTGGGTTTGTGGTTGTCCTCTGCCTCTTGGGCGTCTGTATTTACTTCTCTGTGGTCTGTCAGTAGCTGGAAAGGACCAATTTTTTGTTGGCCAATTTCTGCTGAAGCGAGGGGGCTGAACCTGTAAAAAATCTTTGACCGTCTAAATAGATTTTGCCTTATCCTCCATTTTCTTTAAGACTTCTTCTGCTTTAACTCCAAATAGGACATCCTGCTGTAAGGGAGCATCTAGAAGCTTTGCTTTAACATGATCAGGCAGAGTTTGTTCCTTTAACCAAGCATGCCTACATATAACAGACCCAGTAACAGCTGCTCTACAGGAAGCTTCCAAAGAATCAAATCCACATTCTAAAGTATGTTTGCCCACCTGTTCAGCTGCATGCAACAGATCCTGCATTTCTTTCAATTCAGACTGTTGAGGGAGTGTGCCCATTTTTTGTCTTATTTGAGACATTAGAAAATTGCTGGTATTTTAGCATATGAAATTGACAATTTAGTGCTCTCATAGCTAGAGTGGCTGAGGTGTAAACCTTTTTCCCCCACCTGTCTAGTGCTCTGGAGTCCTTTTCAGAGGGTACGGGATTTTTTGCCATAGAAGCCTTAGCCCCTTTGGGACCCTGGGAGACAGTCTGTGGGTCAGCAACAGGGCTTTTATAAAGGAAGTTGTGGGAGTCAGGCACTCTATAATATCTGTCTGGTTTGGCTGGAGCAGGAGGCAGAGAATCTGGATTTAAACTAGATTCTAAGTAAACATCATCCACAATGTCTAAAACTGGGGGGATGGCAAGTGGTCTGTGCTGGGGGAGTAAAAGAAACTCTCTGAGCCTTTTCTTTGAGTCAGAGTAGTCCTGACCTTCCCAGTGAAAATGTTCCCTCATAGTGTGTAAAGTTTCCCCAAAGGAGTAGTCTTCAGGGGGAGAAGCTGAGGGAATGGAATCTTCAGCATCAGAATCTTCATAAAGGGGAAAGGAGTAATCTTGTTCCTCAGAGGAGCCTGAGGAAATAGACACTTGATCAGAGGAGGCATAATCTTCCTCTTGTCTAGGCCTTTTGTTGGGGGGGGGGTTGGGAACCCCTGATTAAAGAGATCAAATCTTCAGCCATTTTAAGCATCTGTTTCTTAGGCATGGGGCCTTGAACTGGAGACTGAAGTGCAGTCTTTTTTGGTTTAAGAGGAGTCTTAAGCTTAGGATACGTTTTTATAGTGAGCGTCGTCGGTCTGAAGACACCTTCAGAAACCAAAGGTGTTTCTGCAGCACCGACATCTCTTTCTGCAATGTCGTCGGTAGGGCCTAAAGAAAATGGCTGCTTCGGCCTAGCACTCTCCACCAAAGGATCCGAAGCGGTCTCGGGTTCCAATTCTGCGGTAGCCAGGGGCTGAGTAGGAGCCTCACTGAAACCCGGTGAACCGGAGACCGGCCCAGCCGAGGCCTCGGAGTCTGGCTTGGGTCTAGGCTGCCTGTCCTTATCCTTGCATTTTTTGTGCACGCCGGTAGTCGGTTGCTCCGACGGCATTGTGTAGTTAAATTTTCTACCGAAGTAGTGTCGTGCGAAATCAAAGCATCATTTTATAGTACGCTTATTGAACCTAGCACAAAAGCGACAACCAGTGACGTCGTGGACTGGGCCTAGGCAAGGTATACAATAAGAATGAAAATTCTTATGAGGTATTTGCTTCCCACAAGAAATACAATTGTTAACTTTTTCTGACATCGGTCTGAGGCAAGAAAAGTTTCCCCAACAGGGTACTTAGCTTTATTGAAGACTTCGGATCTGAAATTCGACTTCGAAAATCTCAGGAGTCGGCCGACCGGCACTTGCGAACTGCTTCTGCTTCGGGCACCGCATGGCAAGAAAGACTGAAGAAAATGGCGTCGGATGCATCATATATACCCTTGGCGCACTGACGTCAGGGAAGAAGCGACAGCAACCGATGCCGGACCAAGACTTTGGAATTCAGGCCAACTGCGGGACCGCCTGATGACAGGATAACCCAAGTGTGATGACTGCAGCAGGGTAACACGATGAACATCTGCCTGAATCTCTTCTGTGGATACTCCTGAACCTCCCAGTTAAAATACTCTTTCATGTAAGCTGTTCCCAAAAGAGACATCCTCAGATGGTGAGGCTAAAGTATCTTCAAAGTTTGAGATTACATTTGATCCCGTAGAGAACTGGTTAACTTATACAAAATGATCTTTTTCAGAGTCTGAGGAATCAAAAGACTCTTGTGGAGAGTAGCCCCCTTCTCTTAAGAAAAGAGATTCCTGGAGCAGGGGGCTGTTCAGGATAGTATTGCCTGGATCTCATAAAACCCATTAGATCCTCAACTAACCTTAACAAAAATTGCAGGTAAGCCTATGAAGAGTGCGGCTTCAGTCCATACAGCTGAGGGTTGGGCAGACTTACAAGTTTCTTTTTGTTTAGAGGCTTTGGGCTGTATTTGAGTATGATGTTGGTCAGGGTGGCCTTAGGTCATTGAAGGGAGGCTGCAACCTAGATCTGGTCCCTAGGTACCGCCTTCCACAGAAACATATAGAGGTGACATCCTCCTCCTCAGTAACTAGAATCCTGGCATCAGAAGCCAGAGTCTTCCCAGAAACTTCTTGGTCTGAGCAGACACTGGTACAGCACTAGACAAGACAGCCTACCTAAGGGTCTCATCAGAGGCCTTGGCGGTGTGGGATGTAATCAGAGGGGGCTCCTTCAACAATTTCAAGCCTGAGAAGACTGTCTGAAATAGAGATGGTGGTGTTGCTCCTCTAGTCTTTAGGATGCTTCTTCATTTTACATAGGAGGTCTTTTGGGGGACTGACATATGTCACAGTGAGCCTAGGCCATGGGCACAAGCTCTTCTGCTTTAGATTTCTTGCAAGGATTCAGCCCAACTCCTAATAGTTTGGAAATTATATATATGGCACTGGGTGCTCCATATCCAGGGAAAATGTAGAGCATAGAAACCTGTGTAGGGAATTAGTTTTCCATACTTTAGCCAGTTATTGGTATTTTTTTCTGACATCTACAATAACAAAATAATAGAATGATAGAAAGGTTCTCAGATAGGGTAGTTTTTTGAAAAAATTTCTAGCTTAGGGGCTGACTGATGTAATGGCACTCATAGTTCTGTTGGACTGTGATGGCAAGAAAGAACTAAAGATGTTTTTAGCTGATAACCCATAATAGCATGATGTCCTGATGTCAGAGAATAAGACATCCACCAGGCCACAGGGGAAGACAAAAGTCTCTTGTATTCAGGGAGGCTTTGAGCTTCCAGTTGGCCGAATCCCAAGAATTACTACTGCAACAGTGAACTATGAAGAACATATGTGCCTTCCCCCAAGGCTTTGTTTGACTCTCTCCCACTACCACATAAGGGCATTGGTGGTATAAAATGGGTGCTGGCTGATGCCATCCGGCACCAGAACATAAATGGATGAGAAGAAAGCACCCCCTTGTGTCACAGGTCTACCAAAGATATCACCAATCATCTCCTTCTTCTCTGGGTGATATAGCATGGCCAAAGAGAGAGCAAGGGCTTGTAAGGAGATAACAGTGAATGTGAAGGGGACAAAAGGGTACCCACCCTAATCACTGGTCAAAAGAAAAGTTAGAGGGGATAGTGGAAAGGAGCATGGACTCCAACAATGAAAATACTTGGAACATGTACATTTATGATAAGTTCCTAACACAATCGTAATATGTTCATTGAGCAATACACCACTGTAGTCATCACTTGTGGGATGACTAACAGAGCAAGAAAGTAGAAGGTAGCATGCTGCAAGAAGGGAAGAAAACAGGATAGCAAGCCCTACAGGATGGCAGAGGCAAATCCTGTTCTATTGCTAAATGACCAGGTGGCTGCTTCTAAGATGGACTGGGAGCTGTAGTGGGTATAGTAGAATGGGCTTTGACTTAGCCTGGAATTTGTATGATATAAGCAGAGTAGCAGTAAGAATTAAAAAGGGCAAATCATTTTGAGATTGTCTGCCTACTGACTGTTCCCTCATTCTTTGCCAAGGACATTTTTTTTAATTCTTTTGTCTTGTGTAGATAAAATATAGGTTGTCTATGAACATTCAAGGAATGCAAGGTTCTCACTCTTTGTTTTGTAAGTTTGGGAAACACAAGTATGTGAATGGCTTAATTCTGGTACAATACAACCACTACCTTTGGCATGAAAGAGAGGCTGATGCAAAGGGGACACCCTGTCTTGGTGGAAAATTAAAATGGGTTCCCTGCATAACAAAGGTTGCAGCTCTGAGATTCTTCTAGCAGAAGTGACAGACATCAAGACCAGCATCTTCCAGGATATAACCAAAAAATTATTGATTTCAACTGGCTGTCTTTCTGGTGTCATTGTAAGGGGATCCAGTTGCACACTGGATCAGCTTGGGAGGACATGGTCAACAGACCACATTGCTTTGCCAAGGATGGTCTGTACCTTTCCCATCTAGGCTTTCAAATACTGGCTTAAATTTTATTCACCCCATAATGCCTTTTTTAGGCAATGCCAAACTGACAAACCAACATAGCAAAACCAACTCAATAGAACCTCAATGTGTTACTGCTCAATGCTAGGAGCCTAAATAAAAAAAAAATTCACTCCCTCCAAGCCTCCTGACACTCGAGAATATAGATATCTCTGAAGTTACTTTGACATGGTTTAAAGTGGCAGAGAGAACCTCGGCAGAACAAGGTTTCAGTGCCTTCTACACTTTTAGATCAGCAGCTGCACAAATAAGAGCTAAAGGTGGAGGTGTCTCAGTATACACAAATAGCATGCGTACTCTAGGGTGTTCAAACAAGATGACATACTGGAGTTCCTCCACATGCAGATCACCAGAGACAAAATCCCATACCATATCCTAGCCAGCTACAGGTCACCTTTCATTTCATAATGCATATGTGGACCTACTGGATACACTTATCATTCAACCTAACACCCTACTCATAGAAGACTTTAATTATCTCTGTATAGATTGTGAATTCTACACAGCCTCAAATCTATAGGTACAGAGATTCCTGGACTTCATAAATACAAACACCCTTGACCAAATAGTGAATATGCCCACTACAGGCTCCAACATACTGAACCTTGTGCTGATAAATATGGGAAAACCCTGCACCCCCCCCCCCCCGATGTCTCATTCTACCTCGTAAGGTCTAACCATGAAGCTCTCTCTTTGAAAATCAAAATCAACTCCATAATACCTTTAAAACTAGTAGCAGTTAGGAACTATTCCATGGCAAATTACCCGTTATTAAGTGATGGTTTGTCAAAATTTAATGTTCCAAGAAACGTTGGGCAAAGGTGTTGGTACACGAGTAGTTTTCCCAGTTAATGGCAGGGTAGGGTAGTTGAAATCACCCAGTATTAGGGTGTTTGGTTGTATCTTAATATTTTCCAGTATGTTTAGAAAGGTGTAGTGAGAATATTGGGGCATGGTGGGGGATTAGCAAGCTACAATTTGGATTGCAGTCAAATCAAAATCAACTCCATAATACCTTTAAAACCAGTTAAGAACTATTGCTAGGCAAATTACCTGTTAAGTGATGGTTTGTCAAAATGTAATGTTCCTCCATATCCCAAGAACACCACAGCCTATGTCAATGGCTGCATAGAGGCTGCTGTACCTACCACAAGCTCAGAACTATCCCCAGAAACAAACATACTGGTGGCATCCGAAATTAAACAGGATATACAACAAAAGGAAAAAAAAAAATAAGGCAACTAGGAGAGCTAATTAGGTCAAGCAAAGCCAACTTGGAGGTAAAGATATCCTCAAAGGTGAAAGAAAACCATAAGGCTTTTTACAGCTATGTCAGAAACCTCAAGGGCAGCATACATCAATGTGCTGAACTTGTAGTTAATGGAGCCACATTCACTGAGCCTGGCAATATAGTGAACCTGTTGGTGGACAAATTCAGAGCCAACTTTACCCCCAACCAACCCCCAATAATACCCTCAAACAGAACACCTCCAACTATAGCCAGGGAGCATGTGCTGGCTGCAATCACTAAAACCAAGAACATCGTTTCATTAGGCCCTGATAACATCCCAGGATGGCTTCTAAATAGTTTAAAATATCACTTGTCAGGATGCCTGGAGCCATTATTTAACTATAATCTTAAAACAGGCTTTGTGCCATGTGAATGCAGGACTGTGACAGTCATCCCCAATCATAAGGAAGGACCTTCAACAGATCCTGGAAACCACAAACCCAAAAGTCTGACTAGTCTTATTTGCAAAGCCATAGAAAGAATCATCACTTAAATTATCAATAGGGACATAGGAGACCTCCAGGCAATGGATCATCTCAGTTTGGCTTTGTCAAAGGAAGGTCATGCTTACTGAATCTGGTGGACTTCTTTGAAAAGATCACTAAGGCAATGGATGAGGGGAAACCGTGTCTACTGCCTACCTATATCTGGCTAAGGCACCCCACTTAAGCATTGTTAACAAACCTACAGAACTAGGTATAAATCCCTTTATAACATGCTGGATAACTAGCTGGCTCACTGATAGGACCCAGAAGGTTAGAATAGGTGAAGTCACTTCCACAAAGAGGCTGGTCACCTGTGGAGTCCCTCAGGGCTCTGTGCTAGGCCCACTCCCGTTTAGCATCTGCTTCTCATATGTTAAAGGTAATTTTAAACGCCTGTAGCTAACCAAGTTCACAGATGATTGCAAACCAGGAGCACAGTCATCGCATCCCCCCAAGATGATAACACCCTTCAGGAAAGTTTAATACAGACAAACGCTTGGTGCCAAAGCCATGGCTTAAAACACAAGGAATGCACAATAGTACCTTTTGGGACGTCTGCCACACTGGGTAACTATGTCATTGATTAAAAGTTGATTCACTAGTCAGGGATCCAGGAACTCATGTAGATAGTAACCTAGCCTTTAATCAACATGTGGCCAAAGTAGTAAGAAAATCAAGTTGCTCAGCTTATAAGGCCATGGCATCTAGGTCCAGAGAGGTCATCATACTACTGTACTCGACCCTTATCATACCTTTCATAGAGTATAATGCCTCTTTCTGTATGTTCCTGACCAGACACATGAAGCAACTAGAACATCCACAAAGGTTCCTTACAAAAAGAATACAGGGAGTAAACACAATGTCCATGCTGATCATCTCATAGCCCTGTCTCTTTATTCAGTATCATACTGACTTCTGATAGGTGAGCTTTGCTGGGTATACAAGGCATCACTAGACATTGATTTGATGAATCTTTTGTACATCTGCAAAATAAACAGCATCAGACCTACTAGATTAAAGGACCTACATTTTGTGAGCAACATAAATAGGACTTGGAGAGACAGTTATGTTTCTCAGAATTCTCATTCTCTGGAACAAGTTCCCCAACAATGTGAAGTAGGGTTCCTCCCTATTCCTATTTAAACACAACTTGGACTAATGGAAGGGTAATCAGAAATTCACCCCTGATCTGGCTCCTATGTCTCTGATGTTCAGGGGCAGTCAATAAGACTCCCCCTATAAATCAAATATAAATCAAACTTGTGGGTTACATTTGGTTTGCACAGCTATGCTTTTAAGGGCCATAGTGGTCATTTGCCTAATATACACCTATGATAAAAACTGCATGGAGCAGGACAGCTGGCTCAATAGAGGCTGCAGTTAATTTTTCTAAGACACAGTTGAGACCCTACGGTGGTGGAATTTGCTTTCTTGGAGGTTTAAGATGCAAAACCTCTTTTAGCAACTGCTTTATGAAAGGCTTACAGTACAAAAGGGGCTCCATAGCTAGGGAGGATGAGAGCAGAACAATGGACCATGAATAGGTCAGACAGATAATCCAGGACCAGTGCCATTTGTGCAGTATCTGGGTCCAGGCCTCTGGACAGGCTCCAGAAGGAAAATATTTTCCCCTTATTAGGTATGATCTCCTTTTGTTTGGGATCCTATCCTCCCTCAAAATATTTAGCACTTTCTCTAAAAAACATAAGCCTAATTGGGATTATGGCTAAATAATCCAAGTCATCAGCCTTACAGTGTCCAGGCTGGTATACAAAATAGAGAAGAAAGTCTACACACTTAGGTAACACTTTCCACTTCTCCCTCACAGGGCTGTGCAGGAGGGAGAAGGTGCAGTTGTATTATTAACCTTTCATAATTGCAGATGTTCAAGTATAGTCATTGCTGCAGTCATAACTCTGGGGAATCTCTAATGCAAGTGTAGTCCTATGTCCAGATAGAGTTTCAGAGCCCTCCCCCTGTACTGACCTTACATCCCCTGTCTCCACATCATGGTTTAAAGGAGGACATACAGTTGGCCATTTTCTGTGCTCTGTTGCCCCTACTCAGGTAATTCCCTAATGCAGTGCAAACCAAAGGCCTTTCTTTATTGTTGTTATTATTATTATTATTATTTATTTTACATTTGTTGACCGGGCTAGTCTAGCTGGAGATATTTCCATTTTCAGTAGAGGCCCGGGGAGAAAAGCTCCAGATACTTAATAATAATATAGAAAAAAAGCAATCAGAGGCAATGCCACATACATTAGGAAGGAATTAACGTAACATTTTAAAGTAAACCATCGGGTTAAAAATGTGGAAGATAACATTTACATAACATTTGTTGGCAGAGTAGTAATGTAAAGGAAGAGAGAGAAGATAGGTTATAGGCTAATAGTAGAATATTAGTCAGGGTTACAGCAAGGGCATAACCATTGTAGTTTTAGGTGATTTTTAAGATTAAGTTTGAGATTATTATTACTCTTGTTATATTATACATCTGTGTTTGTTATAACACAGACACACACACACACACAGAAGGCCTCCCAACTTCCTATGATCCTGTCAGAAAGAGGACACCAATGCTTCAACTGAAGGCAGGAAGAGAACAGAATACAGACATAAAGAGAGGGGTAATCACTGGTGGCCCACCTTAGTCCTGAAAACCCACCATGATGCAAAGGATGGTGGAAAACTAGACTACAGCTATTTATACCCAAACGTCTACAGTTATAGAAGTTGAAAACACATGTACTCTGTTCTTTGGGTGCAGTTACTGTTGCAGTCTTAACATCAGGGATAGTTCCCAGAGCTTTCTTTTCTAGTCCTTTCGATGGTTAGTACTAGAGTGGAGGAAGGCAGCATGTGCTTCAAGACTGCTGCTGCAAATCCTGCCCTAGATATAATATCCACTCTACATTGTCTGGAAAAATTATGGACAGAGGACTAAGTGGTTGCTTACAGAATGTCACTAAGCAGACACTCCCCCCTTCAGGAAGACTATTGTTGTTGCTATGCCTCTGGTGAAATGTGACCTTATGGTTCCTTGCCATGGTACTTAAGGCAGAAAATAGTAAAATGGCAGCCCTTTCTTCTTCACTGCAAAAACCACAAAAAGCTAAAATGATTTTCTGTAATGTTTGGCCCTGTCTAGGTAACACCTTAATTGCCTGTGCTCACCTACAGAGTGGAGTATCCATTCCACTTTTTTCTGTGGCTTAGGAAAGGACACTGAGTGATTCATGGCCTGGTTAAGGACCATCTCTGTCACCACTTTTGGCAAACAAGATAGGGTGGTGCAAAAGGTACACTGCCTACATGGAAAATCAAAAAGAGGTCCTTGCATACAAAGGCCTGTAATTCTGAGACCCTTCTAGTTGAGATGAGTGCTACCAAGAATATTGTTCTTCCATTAGAGAAACTTTATGTTTGCTGATTCAAATGGAGAAAGACTAAGTTTTTCTAGCATTTAATTTATGTCCCTAGGTGGTATGATCACCCTCTTGGGTAGCCCGAGATTTAAGGCTACTTTCAAAAACTGTTGCATAACCCTCCGTTTGGAAAGTGGGTGTTCCTTAATGTAGGATTATGCTAAGCTTATCTGAAACAGTCCTGTTAAGTATTCTAGGACCTGAAGTACCTCTGCTTCAGTGTGTATGAAGCTCTTCCTTCGCTCCTTTGGCATCATAGGGGGAATGGTTTCCACTTTTCCAGATATTTTTTTTGTGCTTCGTCTCCAACTCTCCCTCAATATGCAGGCTCATGTCCTGAGACAATTAGTGCCTGAAGGGTACTAATGCTAAATCTTCTAGGCTGCAAGACAGAGGGTTTTAATTCCTTTGAGTATTAAGGTGCCCTTGCTCTGCATTAATAGGTGCATACATTCAGGCAGGATAGTACAACTGTAAAAGAACGTGCCGTATCAGTAGATGTCCTACTGATCACTGTTGCAGTATTCCAAATTGTTGGGTTATTTTGCCAAATAACCTGGACGTCTGTCCAAGATGCCAAAGCCAAAACCTTCCACAGAGCCATACGTCTGACATATGACATAAACCTGTGGGCATAATGGTACATAAGTGAACGTATTAGTGTGAAAACCTTAGACTATCTCAAAGTCAGGAGACCTGGAGAAACCTGAAGCTACAAGATAGGCAAAGGTCAGCTAAGAGGGGAGAAAGGCAGAAAATGGCTCCCCCTCAGCCCATGAGAACATAAGAGGACAAAGCCAAGTTAAAGACAAAGAAGGGGATTGAAGGGTGGGAAGGAATACTTCAACAATGGATCAGTGGGACATCTACTGTTATGGTAAGTTCTTACACAACTGTACTATGCCCTTCCTTTAACTACTGTTGCAGTATTCCAAACTATTGGGTGATTCACAAAGCTTAGTGAGTGGTAAGGGTGGATGGATCAGGCATAGGGGAGCTGCCAATTAGTTCATAGAGAATGGATCTGGTAAAGGAGGCTCCAGATCTAGTGAAAGCATATACTTTATAGCTTTTGGTAATGGCATGTACAAAAGACTAAACTTCTGCTTGTAGGATGGCTATAGAATAAATACCTATACAAAATGATCCAGAGGAAAAAAATGCTCTTGTGAAATGGACTTTTACAGAAGAAGGTAAAGATTTGGGTGTAACAAAAAGAAATAGATTTAGAGATCTAGTTAGCGAATAGTTTTTTAGAGACTAGATTTCCAAACTTGGCTTCCTGGAAAGAAACAAACAAATAGTCAGTCTTGTGAATGATCTTGGTCCTATCCAAATAAATTTTGAGCTATGTACATCTAGGAAATGGAGGATTCACCCCTCATGTTCTTAGGGTTAGGTAAAAAAGCTGGAAGATTGATGTCCTGATTGAAGGACAGATTATTGACCAGCTTAGGCATAAATGAATGACTGGCCCTCAGACAGAAACCCTGTCCTTATAAAAGATTAAAGAAAGGGAGGTCATCAGGGCTTGCGGTTCAAAAGCTCTTCTAGCTGACATAATGGCTACTAGAAAGATGTTTTTCCCATGTACAACATTTTGGGAGATGCCATTGGTTCAAAGGGAGGTAGAGTGAGCTTTTCTAGGACAAATTTAAGGCCCCAGGAAGGCAGGACAGCTTTCCTTTGTGGTTTTAAATAAAGGATGCCTTTAAGAAACTGCTTTATCCCAAACCTGGAAAGTAGTAGGGTAGGAGTCTAGAGGCAAGCATACAGAAATGGCAATAAGTGTGCTTTAACTGATGAGTAGACTAGACTGACTTTTAGTTGTTCACACAAGTAAGAGAAGATAAAAATAAAAGGAACCCCAATTTGCATAGGGTCCTGTTTTTTAGCACAGCATCAGGCAGAAAATCATTTACATTTGGATATACAAGACTTTCTAGTGGTAGGGTTCCTTGCCTCCTGAAGAACCTGTCACACGTCCTCAGAAAACTAGTATTTGTAAGGGATCAGAATCCTATCATCCATAATATCAGGCTGAGAGATGAGAGATTAGGATGAAGTAAACAGCCCTTGCTTTGCCTACTCTATCGGGTAACTTCTGGTGATGACCTCCAGGTAGGTGGTAGAAAAGGGAAAAACAATGCTGCCTGAGGCAAAAGGGAGTCACCAGCAAAATTTTGGGCTTGCACCTCTAGATCTTTAGCAAGACCTTGGGAAATAGAGGCAGAAGGGAGAAGGCATAAAGAAACCTTCCTTCCCAAGGAAAGAACATGCCATCCATCCTCCATGTCTAAGGGCAAGAAGTCCTCAAGCAAAGCAGCTCTAGTTGCCTATTGTAAATGGAAGAAATAGGTCTATCTGTGGAGTACTCCATTTGTGGATCATGTCTAGGAAGACCTGTCTATTCAGCATACATTTGTGAAGGTCTTCCCTCCTTGACCTGCTTAGAAAGTTCACCAGGACATTGTCTTGGCAGGGGAATGTAAACTGTGTGGAGGGGCAGGTTTGCTTTTATGGCCTGTTCCCCCACTAGAAGAGCCAATCTGCATAGCTGACAATACTTTATATACATACAAACAAATATTTCAGGCACTAATGCCTTTCTACCCTGCCAATATACCAAAAAAAAAAGTTATGTATTTACCATAATGCTAGATCCATGTTGTCTTGTTCTGTCCTGCTCAATGGATGGGTTATTGGATCTGACCTCAGCACTTATTTTCAACAGCTTGGATCCAGGGCTGTGACCCCTCCCCTACCCACAATTCCCTCTGGCCCCTAGATTACCTGTGAGCAAGTTTGCCTGCTTGTACCTAATACTTTACACGGCTGGTTTCAACACAGACTTATCAACCTATACAACTGAGCATAAAACATGAATAACAGATTCAGGCTGTCAGTAAGACAAGGCCCCTGGGTCAGGTCCAGTTGATCAGCTGAGAGCCATAAAGAACAATTTAGGATAGGGACAGAGGGAGGCAATGTATAGATGGACAGAACAAAACATAACTTAAGCATTATGGTAAGTACATAACTTTCATATCAGATGTTGTCTTTCCCATCTAACTCAATGGAAGGGACAGAGTCCCTAGCAGTCTCATGGAAGGATATTCTGAAGTATGATGGAGCCAGGGAGTGTACAGGATGTAGACTGAATATCCAGTTTGTAATGTGACACAAAGGTATGAACTGAAGACCAAGTAGCCACAGCACATATCCCATCTATGGGTACTCCAGCAAAGTAAGCAGTAGGGGTAGCCACCAGTGTAGTTGAGTGAACCTTGGGTTTGTGTGGTAAGACTAACCCCATTGCTGTATAAATAAAGGGGATACAGTTAGAAAGCCACCTGGACAATGTCATTTTAGAAAGTTGGTAAGACTAACCCCATTTCTGTATAAATAAAGGGGATGCAGTTAGAAAGCCACCTGGACAATGTCATTTTAGAAAGTTCTTGGTCCAATTTGGCTTTTGAAAAGGAAAGAAAAAGCTGGTCTCACATTTTAATGTCTTTTGTGCAATGTAGGTAAAATGTGAGTTGACAAACATCCATCAAATATAAAGTATATTCCTCTTTGTTGGAAAAATGGGAAGAAAACTGGTGGAGTAACTGCCTAGTTAAGATTAGCTTCACAGGCCACTTTTAAAAAAAATGAGGATTGATTTGCAAGGATACTCTATTCCTTATGAAAAATCAGGTAAGGAGGTCTGCAAGACAACTCTTGCAGCTCAGAGAGCATTTTAGCTGAGGTAATTGCTACTAGAAAAAGTATTCCAAGTAAGGAATTTCAATTCTACTGAGGATGTTGGTTCAAAAGGAGACCAAGTTAATATCTGAAGCATGACAGTAATATCCCATGCAGGAACTGGATCCTTGACTGGAGGTCTGAGAAGGAAAGTTCCACTCAAAAAAAGCCACAGACATCTTTAAGGAGGAAATGGAAGTTTGGTTTTGGCCCATTTGAAAATTGGATATGGCTGCTAACTGCATTTCATTAGTTGAGAAACTAGCTCTTTTCTGAAACAAACCAACTAAGAAATCTAAGATAGTTGGTAGTGGAGCTGAAAAAGGGTTCAAACCTTTGGAAGAAGCCTATATGTCAAGTTCTTTCCATTTGCAAAGCTAAACCTTCCTAGTGTTGGGGTTTTGTGATGGTGACAGAATATGAATGACTGGAGTAGACAGTCTGGCATCTCTGGTCACCATTAGAATTGGAGAAACCATGTGGTAAATTTTCAAGGTTTTTAAGTCTCGGTGAAGCTGACCGGATGGGTGACACAGAAGGTCTGGCTATGGATCTAGTGCTCTTGAAGGGTATTTCAGAAGATTTCAGAGAAACAGGATCCAAACCTGTCAGGGCTAAAAGGACACAATGAGAATTACCATTGTCTTGCATCTCGTGGCTTTCTGAAAAATCCTGGTTATTGGAAAATGGTGGGAGGGCATATAGAAGACCCAGGGCCAACTGTGTATCTATAAGGGATACCATCCCTAGGTAACTGTCTCTGTGGGGAAATTAGGGTAAGATAACTGCTGCCTTTGTTATTTAGATGGATGGTGAAAAGATCGCAGCAAGGCTGGCCCCAGCAACTGAAAATTATTCTCGCCACTGGTTGATTGAGAGACCACTCATGAGACAGAAGACTAGACCTGCTCAGTCTGTCTGCCAGAATATTAGAGATCCCTGGGATGTGCATTGTGACCAGAAAGCATCAGGAAGACATTGCCCACTGCCACACTCTCATGGCTTCCTGGCACAATGTGTTCCTCCTTCAGTCCATATAATTCATTTGGATTTGTAACACTGATGAAGACAACATATGCTGAAACTGGTTTGTTATTTATCTCATTTGTTTAATGAGTACTGAAATGTATGGCTTATAAAATATACTAAATATTTGTTCTCACTGACGTTAGTGTGCTGGCCATTATTTTTGAATTTGCATTGGTGGAATTTTGGCCATTGCACCTTGCCATACTTGTGGGGAGTCTGTTGTATTGTGAAGTGGTATTGTTCTCCTCGCTGTTGGCCTCAGTCAGTGGTGATTTCAGAAGCTTACAATTGTTTCTTCATGTCAAAGGACTGTCTCTGTTTGGTCAAAGAAGAACTTTGGATTCTTTTCAAATATGATCATATGTTGGCCGGTTTAGTATGTACAGATGAATTGTGGATTTTAAATATATTTTCATTTGGCAGTTCCTGTTTTGAATTGTTCTAGTGGGTGTCATTTATAGGTTTGTGATAGTAAGCTGCAAAGATTAGCATCACTTCTGAATGTCCATTCTATTTATTGAATGGAGTTTCTACATCTGCAAGTACTACTGACTTTTGAGTTGATTTTACTAGTATAAATATTGAACTTTAGGGCAACTGATAATTAGGGAAAGATATCTGGGCTTTCAAGTTCTACCTGCTCTTTATGAGTACAGACAGACTGTATGGTAAATTTGTAGCCTCTGATTTATGTTTAACAGTATTCTGTTTGGAATATTATTTACACAAGGACCTTTTGGAGTTTTTGAATGGGCTGGGTGCTGATAAGGATGATACTGATGTCTTTAATGAGACATATAAACCTGAGTCTGTTAGTGCAGATATGAGTAGATCATCAGCTTTCTGTACAGGAATATTCAAAAAGTTAACTGCAGCCATGAAAAATCTGAGGTCTAACATTTAGCATTTGAAACTGTTTAAAGCCTATAATTTGAAAGATTTGACTTCACGTGGTTTGCAGATACGTTTACAACCTTAAACAGAGTGATGACAAAGAATGGTATGAAGCACAACAGGCAGCATCGATGTAATTTGTAAACATTCTTAGCTCTTTTTTGAAAGTATCATAATAAAATCTGTTGAGGAGGTTTAAATATTAATCAGTGAGGTCAAGGTGTTTGAGAAACAAGATCATTTTCGTCAACAATTTCTCAAACTTACCAAAGATCTCTTGACTACTGAGAAGGAACTGAAGGAATGCAAAATCCAAAAATTCAACAGATGTAAAGGATTATGTTTGTGGAAAACTGTTTACTCTTCAGAAGATGGTGACATTTTCTAACAGTAATGACCGCACTCGTAGTCAGGTTAAACAGAAAAGGAAAAAAAAATCTATTCTTAAGAAGTCTGATGGTGTGATTGAAACATTAGCGGAGCATACTTCTCCAGTAGCTAAAAGAGAAATGTAACTACCCCTTTGGAGTTCAGAGAAGAGCTAGCTGGGGTTGAAAACACAAAAGAAATACCAAGTCTAAAGACTCTTGTTACATATGTTAATTCCAAAGTAAAAAACAGTCCTAAGGTGCAGAACATTTCTTCTATTGAACTTTCTACGACTGAGGCTAACTGTTAAATAAAAAGTTGAATTTTGTACCCAGATATTTGGTTTCAGGTGAGGTGTTTGCTAATGATGTTGTGACATTCTGCAGAAATTTGAATCCAAAGTTATTTTTTCATAATAAAGAGACACCTATTGATATAGCTCATAAGGAGTTTAGATTTAGACAGTCCAATTTTATACCCCCTTCAAATAAGTTGCACCTTTTCAGCAATAAGTATTGAAAGAGCTACATTTTAATATTTGATCAAATATGGGTATACATAAAAATAATCTGTCCACACTGCAACAATATGCCTCAGAAAACTTAAAAGAAATTATCAAGTGGTAATTAACAAGGCTGACAAAGGGGGTGTTGTAGTTGTATGGGATTAGGTCATGTATTTGACCGAGGTTCAAAAACAGCTTTCTGATCAATGCTTTTACCAAAATGGTGATGGATCCCACCCCAAAATTTAAGGCAGGTATTGACAAATTTTTGCAGTTAGCCTTGGATGAGGGCATTATCTCAAAAGATGTGTTTTTTCATTTAACAGTCCAGGATCTGACAGGACAATATTTTTATATGTTTCCAAAAATTCACAAAGCCTTTAAGTGTCCACCTGGCAGACCAACTGTATCAGAGTGTGGATCATTAACTGAACCCCTATTGGCTCATTTAACACAATTTTTACAACCATTGCTAAAAGGTGTATGTTCTAGAATTCAGGATACCACCCAATTTTTGAATATCATACAGGATATGCAGCTGTTGGAGGGTTGGTATATGTGTACATTAGATGTCTCTGCCATTTATACTAATATACCACATTGGGTAGGGCTTATGGCATTGGAATATTGGCTGGATCATATATCCCTGTATAGTCTAGGGTTTAATATATTCCTTCTCTGTTTGGTTGAACATGTACTCATGAAAAATGTGTTTTATTTTAATGGTGAGTGCTATTTACAAATAAAGGGGATGGCCATGATGGCTTCATTTGCTCCCATATATGCAGACCTTTTTATGGGTTGTTTAGAGGAACAGATTATATACGACTTAAGCCACAATATTTGTTTGGATTCTACTGAAATATGGTACAGGTACCTGGACAATTGTTGGATGGTCTGGAAGTCAGATCTAACATATCTTACTGAATTTGTAGAATATCTTAATTAAAATAAATGGAGGATAGAATTTATGGTCAAATATGATCTTACTAATATATATTTTAGATGTGAATATTAAGAAAAACAATTATGGTACCTTACAAAGTATGGCTATTGGAAATATCCTCAGTTCAGTACTTTATTGCATGCTGATAGCTGTCATCCTGGTTGTATCATTCATAATATACCTAAATCTCAATTTTTAAGGATACATAGGATTTGTTCCGTTAATGAAGAATGTATTCGACATGAATCAGAATTGGTAGATAGGTTTTGTAATCAGGGCTATAGGAATCATGATATTATACAGGTACGTGATTCAGTTAAGGGGATTGATAGATCACAGTTGTTACAATATAAAAATAACAAAATTCCAGATAATACATAAAGGTTAGTTACTAGTATTGTTAATAATACATCTTTTTAAAGAATGTCATATAAAAATATTGGGACATTCTATTGTCAGATAATTTGTTGAGTGAGTTATTAACATCTAGGTGTCTTTTTTCGTATCAAAGGGCTACAATTTTGGAAAAACTGGTTTAACCATTATAAACAGACACAGGTTCTCAAGATGTTGGCAAACAGACTACAGTTGATGTTTTTTTTTTTGCAAGGTTGTCAGTCCAGTGGACACTGTTCTTTGTGTAGGTATGTAAGTAAGACACAACAATTTACCACAAAAAGCATACATCTAAGGTTTTTGATATTTTTGTTTTGGGAAACTGTAGTTCTGATTGGGTTATTTACCTTACAATTTGCAATTGTTCAGCATTCTACACAGGACAAACTTCACGTCCATTAAAAACTCATATATCAGAACATATGAGTGATATTAAAAATGGACGTATCTCTAATGCTCTTTTCAAACATACTAAAAAACATTCTAGTGCCCAATCTACTTTTATCATTATTGAGAGAATTGTTTATAATATATCAAACAACCTAGGTTGGCATATGTTAAATTACACAGAAAAGTCCTGGATTATTAAACTTGGAGGTTTATTTTCACCTGGACTTAATAAGCATCTTTAATTAACCAATAGGAGCATGCTGTATATTCAGTGTGTGTGTGTGTGTGTGTGTATGTATATATGTGTATATATATATATATATATATATATATATATATATATGTATATATATATATATATATATATATATATATATATATATATATATAAGTCCATACAATTCATTTGGATTTGTAACACTGATGAAGGCAGCATATGCTCAAACTGGTTTCTTATTTAACTCATTTTTAATGAGTACTGAAATGTATGGCTTATACAAAATATACTAAATAATTGTTCTCACTGACTTTAGTGTGCTGGCCATTCTTTTTGAATTTGCATTGATGGTATTTTGGCCATTGCACCTTTCTGTACTTGCCAGGAGAGGAAGGAGGAGCAGAGGTCAAGAACCTAAGTGGGTTGGCCTTCTCAAATGTTCTGTCTGTATTAAGTAGAGTGAACAACAGACTGGGAGGGGTGTCCCAGATCAAACTTACAGTAGGAGTGGGCAACTGCAAAGCCACCAACTATAACAACTCTACAAAAATAGGGTAGGAGTGAGGAGAAACCAAACATAAAACAATGCCAGAAAATATATAAAATAATTCAGTCAGGCAAAATTAAGACAATGCAGAACTCTGAAAGGTTAAAATGCCAAGAAATACACTGATCAATCAGCGATATATTTCTAGATTGTTTGAGACTCACATCAGCCAGAACACCAAGAGTTTTCAACAATGTATGCAAGAATTTACAAACAGAAACTATTTTTAATCCGCAAGCCTTGAAGCAATCAGATAACACAAAAGCTGTTAGACCAGTTTCATAATCTCTACCTCAGAAAAAGGGGGTAAGCAGTTTCAAGACAGATGAGATACATAAAACAATGCCAGAAAATATATAAAATAATTAGGTCAGGCAAAATTAAGACAATGGAGAACTCTGAAAGGTTAAAATGCCAAGAAATATACTTATTAATCAGCAATATATTTCCAGATTGTTTGAGAATCACACCAGCCATACATCAGGAGTTTCCAACAGTGTATGCAAGAATTTACAAACAGAAATTATTTTTAAATTAGCAAGCATTGAAGCAATCAGATAACACAAAAGCTGTTAGACCAGTTTTATAAATTCCACCAAAGAAATAGGGGTAAGCAGTTTCAGGACAGATGAGAAACATAAAACAATGCCAGAAAATATATAAAATAATTCAGTCAGGCAAACAATACTTCAGTCAGACAAAATTAAGACAATGCAGAACTCTGAAAGGTTAAAATGCCAAGAAATATACTTATCAATCAGTGATATATTTCCAGAGTGTTTGAGAATCTCACCAGCAGAACACCAGGGGTTTCCAGCAAATCAGCAAGCCATGAAGCAATCAAATAACACAAAAGCTGTTAGACCAGTTTTATAAACTCCACTCAGACATAAGGGGTAAGCAGTTTCAGGACAGATGAGAAACATAAAACAATGCCAGAAAATATATAAAATAATTCAGTCAGGCAAAATTAAGACAAAGCAGAACTTTGAAAGGTTAAAATGCCAAGAAATATACTTTTCAATCAGCGATACATTTCCAGATAGTTTAAGAATCACACTAGCCAGAAAGCCAGGCATTCCCAGCAGTGTATGCAAGAATTTTCAAACAAAAACTATTTTTAAATCAGCAAACATTGAAGCAATCAGATAACACAAAAGCTGTTAGACCAGTTTTATAAAGTCCACATCAGAAATCGGGGGTAAGCAGTTTCAGGACAGATGAGAAACAGAAAATGATGCCAGAAAATAAATAAAATAATTCAGTCAGGAAAACAATAATTCAGTCAGGCAAAATTAAGACAATGCAGAACTCTGAAAGGTTAAAATGCTAAGAAATATACTTATCAATCAGCAATATATTTCCAGATTCTTTGAGAATCACACAGCCAGAACACCAGGAGTTTCCAACTGTGTATGAGAGAACTTACAAACAGAAACTATTTTTAAATCAGCAAGGCTTAAAGCAATCAGATGACACATAAGCTGTTAGACCACTTTTATTAACTCCACCTCAGAAATTTTATTTATTTATTTTATTTTACATTTGATAACCGGGGGTGTCTGACTGAGCTGAAAAGGCCCTTTTTCAGCAGAGGCCCAGGGAGAAAAGCTCCACAAAGAAAAATTACAGACACATTTAGTTATTTAGACATGATCAGTATACACACAAATTACAAGAGACATGTTTTTACAGTGGTATGCGGCACATAAACATTTACAGTGGAGAGAACAAACAAAATATATTAATTTTAAAAATAAAGGTAATTAATAGATTTGTGGTGTACAGCTGAAATTTGGAACATAGGTAGAATACATACATAATACACAAGTATGGTACATACATTGTAGATTAGCCAGTGTTTGTGAGTAAGATTGAAAACTATTATCAAGTGCTCTAGATTTTGTATGTATATGTTATCCGCTCTCACTCGCCTGGGGAGCAATCATGGCACTGCCAACTTTGCTTGAGATGTTGCCTGATGAGGTCTTTAAAGGAGGCTTTGGATGATGTGTTTTAAATGCTAGTAGGGACAGAGTTCCATTTTTTAGCCACTGATAGTGCATCTCAAATAGGGGGTAAGCAGTTTCAAGACAGGTGAGAAATATAAAACAATGCCAGAAAATATATGAAATAATTTAGTCAGGCAAAATTAAGACAATGCAGAACTCTGAAAGGTTAAAATGTCAAGAAATATACTTATCAATCAGCGATATATTTCCATATTGTTTGAGAATCACACCAACCAGAACACCAGGAGTTTCCATCAGTGTATGCAAGAATTTACAAACATAAACTATTTTTTAAATCAGCAAACCTTGAAGCAATCAGATAACACAAATGCTGTTAGACCAGTTTTTAAACTCCACTTCAGAAATAGGGGGTAAGCAGTTTCAGGACAGATGAGAAACATAAAACAATGCCAGAAAATATATAAAATAATTCAGTCAGGCAAACAATAATTCAGTCAGGCAAAATTAAGACACTGCAGAACTTTGAAAGGTTAAAATGCTAAGAAATATACTTATCAAGCTGCAAATATATTTACAGATTGTTTGAGAATCACACCAGCCAGAACACCAGGAGTTTCCCACAGTGTACGCAAGAATTTTCAAACATAAACTACTTTTAAATCAGCAAACCTTGAAGCAATCAGATAACACCAAAGCTGTTAGACCAGTTTTATAAACTCCACCTCAGAAATAGGGGGTAAGCAGTTTCAGGGCAGATGAGAAACATAACACAATGCCAGAAAATATATAAAATAATTCAGTGAGGCAAAAGTAAGACAATGCAGTACTCTGAAAGGTTAAAATGCCAAGAAATATACTTATCAATCAGCAGTATATTTCCAGATTGTTTGAGAATCACACCAGCCAGAACACCAAGAGTTTCTAATAGTGTATCTCTGTCTCGGAAAACAATTACTACACCTTTCATTCCTATATAATCTTTTGCACAGGTTGTCTGATGATTCACTACCAGTTTTGATAACCCCAAATATCCCCCCGTTTATGTACCTCATTACTGTAGTGCTACCTGTGAAGATTCTGAGGGGACTTGGGGACCAAGTGTGAAAAAATATCTGTAGGGCTTGAATTAAGGCCTGCATTTCCTTCACGTTGGTGTGTTCTGCCTTTTGATTTGGTGGCCTTTGACCCTGGACTCTCATGGAGCCCATCCATGCCCCCAGGCTACTTTTGAGGTATACATGTCAGGTCCTGATAGGGCATCTGCAACTTGAAAATAAAAAACAGCTTGGGTTGAGGTTTACCTGTGATATTTCCCACTGAAATTCTTTTTTTCTTTCTTTGGAAAGGGAAGGAGTGGAATCTGAGTGTCCAGAGGATGGCAATGCTGATGCTGAGACCAGATAGCTTTTAGGTACTGTTGAATCTTTCTCATATGGAGTCTTGTGAAGGGCTGTCTAGTTGCTGTCTTGAATCCCAGGGCCCTAAGAACTTTCCTTGCAGGGCAGGATAGATTGAAAGTAGTTGGAGAGGGCTTAAGGCTTAAACCTTCTCTTATCATCATTGGTAGGATTCAATGTGGACTTTTTAAGTTTATTGTGGACCCCAGACTCTCTAGGCGGGGATGGTAAAGTTGAGATGCTGGAGAAGAATCTGCCTAGATGGTGTCTGTTATTAACATGTTGTTTGAATATGGGAATATTTGAATTCTGACCTCTGCAAAAAACAGTGGGTAGTGCCAGGTTCTTTGTGAATTCCCTGCTGCTGCAGACAACCCAAAGGTAAAGCAGAGAACTGAAAATGTGATGAACAAACTGACAATCTTAGAAATTTAAGGGTGAATAAGGATTTGGAGCTATGTATTCTTCTGTTCCAAAGATACCATGAAGGCCTGAGGAAGAATGAAAGATAAGTCTGTAGTGACAACATTTTGAATGAGAGGGCCTTTAGAAAGGTATTGAGATGGGACAAATCCAGTATGGGTCTCTATACTCCTTCTTTTCTGAGTACTACAAAATGTCTGGAATAAAACTCTTTTCCTATGTACGGTTATAGAAAATGTTCTACTGAACCTTGTTCATGTAGGACTTTTAGAAAAGAGGGTAGGGCATTTATTTATTTGATTGGGTGGGGGATACCTTTGAATGGTGGAATCTCCTTCCAAGGCATCCTTTAACCCTGTTGGATAATCAAAATGACCTATTTGTCTAAAGTTATGAGCTGCCAAGTCAAAAGAGATGAGGTCAGTCTTTTTGATAGTGGGAGGGATGGACAAAAGGGGCAGGAGGAGGCAGAAATAGGATGATGTATCTAGAATGGAACACCTCTCACACTTAGAATCCCTCTCTGGTTTATCCTGACATATCTTTCTAGGAATTGTCTTGTCCTTCTCTGGGAGCCTAGAGTCCCTGTGAGAGAAGGATGTGGACTTAGCCAGGTAGTTTCTCTGATATCTGCATACAAAAGTGAGGAAAATTTGTTTGCAGTCCTTTGTAATTTTACCTTGTTCTTGCAAGGCTTTAAACAAGATGGCTGTTTAGGTGCCAAATAATAAGTCCCTATTCGGGTGAGAATCCAAAAGCTTAGCTTTAATGTCCTCAGGTACGGACTGTGAACAAAGCCATATGTATCTCCTAATAGCAGCTGCTCTGAAAGAAGCTTCCACTGCTACCTGAGAAGCCTGAGTGACCACAGGCATAGCCTGCTGCTTAATGTCAGGTACCTCCAGAGAAGACAGAGTTTTAGAACTAGAAAAAGTGGAGAGATCTGCCAAAGGATTTTTTTTTTTGTTATAAAGGGAACTTGTATTCTGACATTTTATAAAACCTATTAGGTGTTTTAGGTGCTGGAGGCTCAGAATCAGGAGCAATGGTAGTGGATGAAAAGGCATCCAGAAAAACCTCCAAAACAGGAGAAAAAGATACAGGCATTGGGGTGCCCACCTCTACTAAACTGTAATATATTTTTGTATATCAGAGATTTGGATTTTCACTCAGAATACTGCGTCATCTTAAAATATGGCTTCCCCAAATGAGATTTCCTGTACATGAGAATCATGGATAAAATATCATCATCTGAGGCAATTTGGCCAGAGGAATGAATCACAGATGAGTAGGCCAGGTAATGTTCATCCAAAATCAAACTTTACCTCATCTTCCCTTTTAGGATTACTCAAGTTGACTCTTCTGAGTGGCCGAAGGAATATGAGCAGAAATAATAAACAATTGCAGTTTGAGAGCCAAAATAGCCTTAAATAGGGGTGGGAAAATTCCATCTATTCTTTTTCCTGGGATGTCTGTAGAAACACTTTTCATTTTTTATTTCTTCTTCTTGGGATTGACCTCTGCTTTAACAAGTTATGGTGGATCCAAACCCTGATGAATCTCAATTAAGGACACATACACATTTCCTGACCTAATATTTGGGGAAGACATTCTGGTCCTTCTGAAATTATGAGACAAGGTTCCCCTTCTCCATCTTATTGGTAAATTCAGTCATATCAGAATCCATTCCAGCCTCTAGTGGGATCATGGTAGTGTGAGAAGCAGCTGAGCATACTGCAGGTTCCGAAACCTTAACGGGTATGTCTAAGTCTGACTGGATATTCAAAAGATCAGGGCTAGGCTTCTGAATCTCTTTCTCGGAATGAATGGGATGTAGGGAGTGGAAGGATACACCATTTTTGTTAGGATGAGGCAGTTAAGGTGCTTGGTCTCTACATAAATATCAAGAGGAGGAAGGATAAGTACACAGTTTTTTTTGTGCAAATGACTGACAAATATTCCAGTTGTTATAGTTGCATTCTGCACTTAAACACTGGAAGTAGAGATCCTTATAAGAATCTGCCTACCAGAATCACACTTTCCCCTCCTAGCTGACATCTAACAGTATTAAATCACAATAACTGCAAGAAAAAACAAGGAATGTTCCCCAATGGGATATATATATATATATATATATATATATATATATATATATATATATATATATATATATATAATATATACATATCTGAACAAGTGAAGGCATAAATATACCAATGACCATGCATAGAACAGACTGACAGATGCAAGACCTGCATTCAGACTGAGGGTGAGACAGTATGAAGTTTTCACACTCATATATTTGTTTATGTACATTTATGCCCATGGGCTCAGGTCATTTGCTGGACATGTAAGGCTTTATAGAAGGGTTTTAATTTGGTACCTTGGCCGAATGTCGAAGTTATTTGGTGAGATAACCCAACAGTTTGGAGTACTGCAACAGTGATCTAAGGAAGGACATCATCAGGTCTTCCTTAATCATCATCATGAAGTGGAAGTACAGTACAGTTGTGTTAGTAACTTACCAATCTGATGTTGTCATTTTCATTCATTCCTCAATTGTTGATTTGGATCTGATCATCAGATCTGACACTTGAACTGTCAAGCTCCTCTCTTTACCCATAATGCCCTAGTCAACTTGCATACCTCAGATCTCATTTGCTGCCACAGTGTTTGGATGTAGATAGTGAACTCTTGAGTAGGCCTATGAATTTTTGTGATTGTAGATATTCCTTTTACAGCTCTTATACTTCTTCTTTATCTTATTATTATACCTTTAGCTTTATCCTCCCTTTATCCATTTTAGAAAAAATACAATTCAGTTCCAGGTCAAAAACTCATTCAAAGTTCTTCTCTATCAGCGCATCTGATACTTAAGCATTGGGATCCATGTCAACGGTGATGTGATTACACTGGCAAGGTATCATATGGGAATCCGTCAATGGACATTTGCCACTCAGTGGTCTATTCTCCAACAACCACTATCCTGTCAAGTCAAAATAATGCAAGCTTGCATAAATGACCTTTTATGGTGGATCCATTCCAATCAAATATAAGAAGGCCACCCCCTTGTTCTCTCTCAATCCAAGGCCACAGTGACCATGGATGCCTCTCAGATTGTGTGGGGGGCATTACTTGGGAAGGGCAGTCCAAGACACATGGTCCCCCAAAGAGGCCTACGTGCATATCAATGTCCTGGTGTTGGGAGATGTACTCTTAGTGCTGCAGGCCTTCCAAGACACTCTCCTAACTGGGACTATTGTGATTCAGATGGACAACATGTCCATGGTCTGGCACATCAACATACAAGGAGGAACCAGCTCTTACTCTCATTGTCGAGAAGCTATGAGGGTATGGCAATGGGTGATCTCATCCGATCACTTTCTGATAGTCACACACATCCCGGAGAAGTTCAACATAATTGCAGACAAGTTATGCAGGTCTATTCTAATGCCTTACAAGTGGTCTCTCAATATGAAGGTGGCAGAGATGATTTTCTGTCAATGGAGCCAACCATGCTGCAATCTTTTTGCATCTCCCCTCAACAGGTCCAACAGGTAGAGGACTTCCAAGATGGCTGCACATTGAGTAACAGCTTAATTCTGGCTCTCACAGTCTGAAAACAGAAACTTAGCAGAGAAAGCCAGTGGACCTAGATTTCTGGGTAAATTTCAGTAACTGAGTAGTAAGTGTACCGCCCAGATGCCGGGAAAAAAGAAATATAAAGGACCTGGAGGAAAATCAACTACAAAAGCTGAGGAAAAAACAAAGGCTGGCTAAAGTACTGCAGTTGTTCAGAAAGAAGCAATCCAAGTTCCAGACATGACTTCCAGTAACCTAGAGGAAAGCATAAAGCAGCTGCACAGAGATCTGGTTAAAATAAACAAAATGCTGATGGAGAATATCAACACAAACAATAAAAAGCTGGAAAAATGGAAGAGGCTTTGAACAGATATTCAGATAAAGTGACAGAACTGCAAAACTCAGAGGCTGAAATGAAGAAAAGGCTGGCTGAATATGAGACTACACAAGAAGAGATGTTTCAAAAAATAATAGAATAAGAGAACAGTGTGTGTAGGGAAAACTTGAGATTTTCTGCTGTACCAGAGAAGCTGAAATGAACAGAATGTATTAATTTTATGAAAGTCCAAATAAGCAACTAGACTGGTATTCCACAACAGGAATTAATTGAAAGGGCACATCATGTGTATGCTGCAAACCCGACTATGAGAAAACAACCTAAACCTTTAATAGTAAAACTGCAATCTTACCAGTGGAAGGAGTTGATTCTGAGAAAGCTGTGACAGTGGGACAAAGTACTAAAAGTGGGAGACAGTGGAGTGTTTGTGGAGAAGGACTACTCATTCCACACCCGGCAGAGAGGAATAAATTTATTTCATTATATAGGGAATGCTGAGAAGCAGGTGTGAGATTCAAACTGTGGTACCCTTCTATCCTCAAAATAGTTTTCATTGGAGGAACAAAAATATTTTTTGAAGTACATGCTAAGGAAGAAATACAAAGTTTGTCCAACAAAAAAGTGAGGTGTGAAATAGAAGGAGATTCTGCTTCTTGTTCTTCTGGCAATAAAGACAATAGAGAGACTGTGTCAGTGAAACATTTCACAGCGTTTCAATGAAAAATGATTGAGAGAATGAAGAAAGCACAGGAGTTGACTAGAAAAATCAAGAGTGCACTGGAGATGAAGCAGAGACATGATTTGGGAGATGGAGATGAACAGGAATAGAACAAAAGAATCTAGAAATATTGGACTTTTTTACACTTGTAGGGAACTATAAAGCAGATGCCCTACTTCATGTCATTAACATTTGGAGATTAAAAGCAGTAACCTGGAAATTGGCAAATGTGGGATTACAAAGAAATAATTATGTTTGTTAAACAGGACAGAACAAGAAAATCTGGAAATATTGTAATTGTTTGGACTTTGTTAAACTTGCAGGGGACTCTAAAGTATATGCCCTACTTCATGTCATTAATGTTCGGAAAAATACTCAGGAGAGGGGAAGAGGAGGGAGAGAGAGAACTGTAAGTAAAACAATTTTTTTCTTGAGTATTACTTAAATGGTGCATGATTTTCTCTGCATGTTATAAAGTTTTTGCACTTATTTTAAATGTAGTGGTGGTACTAATGTAAATATGTGTTTCTGTTTATTGTTTTTGTTTCTTTCTCCCTTCTTCTCTCTTTCTCCTTGTATAATTTTAAGAAATGTAGGCACTGCAATGTAAAACAAAAAGAAAATTGGGATCTGCTTAACAGAGCATGACAAAAGAAAATGTATTGTGTTTTTCTCATTCTTGCATAGGAGAAAGACTATTTTAAGGCCTTTAGCTTTATATAGTAACACATTTTGACAGAAAGCAAGTAAATGAAAAAGAATATTGAATATTATAGGGTCTTTTTTCTAGTCAACAGTCCTGTATTTGTTTCTCATGTCACTAGCAGACAATCTGATAATGAGAAATGGCTTGGAGAAAATGTTTTCTGAAAGCATTCAAGTGTTTTCCCAGCTGGTACATCTATAAAGGTAAGGCAAAACCAGACAGCACCTAATATGCTCTACCATGTGGCTTAGCATGGATAAGCATTTTTTCTGTTTAGCTTGAGTCTGTGTATGTGGCTGTCAGTTTAGAACTTATGTTCCTAGTAAGGAGGTAAAACTTCAATATTTGAAGATGTATATACTTTTGTGTGTTATTATTATGTTAGTATTGTGTGTGTGTGTGTGCCTGTCTGTTTATTTGAGGGTTTTCAATAAAACAAAAAGGTTCTGCAAGCTGTGACATATGCTCAAATGGAGATGACAAGAAACAGTTGTATAAAAGATTGACCTGCCAAACAGTACATGCATGCAACACAAAAGCTTGAACTAGACACTTAAAAGAGCTGTTATACATAAAAGGTGGGAATAATAATTCCTCAAGAATATGATTCTTTCTATACTGTCTTTATCATTAATGGTCTCACAGATAAATCCAAAAAAGAAAGAGTACTGAACTATATTAAAAATGTAGAGTGTAAATAGCTATGCTACAGGGGAAACACAGACAGAACTGAACATGTGAGTTTGATAAAGAAAGGTTTTCAGGATGGTTATTCAGTGGAATACCTGGGGCAAAGGAAGAGAGGAGTACTTATACTAATTGCAAGAGGAGCTCTAATAGTAATAGAAGAGAAAAAAGACAATGGTAGATTTGTAGTACTAAGGGGTTTACTAACAAGGGAAGAGGATTACACTGGCATGTGTTTATATTCCACTAAAAACTGTTATAATAAAACTAATGAAAATTGTGGGAGAAATAGTCAGCTTTAAGAAAGGAATATTATTTATAGGTGGGGACTGGAATTTGACTTGCAACAATGAAGATGTATCTAGGAGGCCCACAAGGGAAATATAACAAAGAAGGGCAGGTTTTTTTTAAATAAAACATGAGGTAATAAACCTTTCACTATACTCGCTCTCTGTAATACTAAAATCACTTAACATTTGCTGATGACCTAAATTTATATTCCACGCTACCTAAACTCAGACAAATAAAAAATCTAAACTCTATCAATACCTTCTCAACATTTTCAAATTATAAACTAAATCTAGGGAAATCCTCAATTTTTCCTATTAATTCTTTTTGTCAATTACCTATATATCCAATATCAACAGATATCAAAATCAATTATTCCCTGCAACACTTAGGAATATCCCTTCAACAGGATCCTAAACAGTTCAACTTAATATTACAAAGCTTTGGACAAATATATAACAGGACCTTACTAGATGGACAAAACTCCAACTCATTTCTTGCTAAAGTAGCTATTATTAAAATGAACAGCTTACCAAGATTACGTTATGTGCTAAATGCTTCCAATATACTACAAAACATTTTTTTACATCACTCCATTCCCCTCTATCCAAATTCTTATGGTTTCCTAAATCAATAAGAATCAACTATAAAAGCCTGAGATATCCCAAAAGTAATAGTGGGCTGGCTCTTCCTGATACAATACTATGATATTATTAACTGTAACAGAATATTAGCAATCTCTGACTATGTTACAAAAAGAACAACTTGGTCCCCAACCTAGATAAAACTATTTTAAAACTATATTAAAAAAAAATAACTTTAATCCTAAGACCCTTCCCTTTCTTAATAGGAAGAATTTGAAAAAAAATACACACTAAATTACATGCATCTCTGAAACAAAAAATAATCACTCTACAAAAACTTTTTGAATCCTTAAAATTATCCTGCACGTTCAATACATTGTAACCAATCCATCTTAACCAAAATTTTAAACTAAATAATAAAATGATTAATTTGGACAAGTTTGCCTGACTCGTTCCCCTTTAAAAAACAATCTACTACTGAGATGAGATTGAGGATGAACCTTCCTAAAATTTATATCATTATTTTAGACAAATTAGGGAATCATGTTCTAATATTTTGCAAGACCCCAATTTAGTTGAGAGACATAAATACTTCTAAAACTATATGGAACCTACTTTTGTTGAGGAAAAATTACCTCAGACTCATATAAATATATCCTTTCAATTAAATCCCCAAATGATGTGATCGTCTCAAAATACTGGAACGATCTAGATCCAGCAGTCTCAACCAATCAAATAACCCACTCTATCCAAATAACTTCAACATTTATCCCCTTTAAAAACGTAATTATACTCAACTTATGTTATTAAACAATGCTTACCTTATCCCAATGTTACTAAACAAAATCTATCCCACAACCATTCCTCTATGCCCCTATTGTGACAACCAAAAGACTGATCTCATGCATATCTTTTGGAGCTGTAAATTCTCCTATAACCTTTGGTGTTCACTAAAAGTTCAACTGGAAAAAGTGGGGTATGAGAAAACAACCCTATGTTGGAATTTTACTTTATTGCGTGTTCCCCCTCCTGGGTTGTCAAAACTACAGACACATATTTTGATAACACTTTTTACCCTAATCAAATTCTATATTACACTAAACTTTAAAGATAGATCATTGATTTCATGGACTGGATTTAAACAGATAGCTATTACATACTTATTAGCTCACAAATAATCTATAGTCAAGAACTACATTCACACTTTATTGAATTTTGGAATATGTTATTTGATCACATTCTACATTAATGCAAATATTGTACTTTCTTTTATGGGCAAATGGCACATTTATATATAGTTATTTGTTATATATGTTATTATCTTTACATGTTTTTGAATAATTTTTTATTATGATGTTGATATCATTGTGTATTTTCAGTTCTGAAAAATAAAATATAATAAAGAGATTTTCAAAAAACACAGGGTGATGAAATAAAAATGAGACACTGGCACTTTCCCACCTATCTGTTGAAAAGAGAGGAATTTAAGGAATGGGTAGTGGAGATTATTTAGGAGCTATTAGAGAAGACAGAAATTTCTTCTGAAAATATAGCTAGGGAGTGGGATAAAATAAAAATGAAATTTAAAAATAGGGTGTAAATAAAAGAAAGGGAGACATGGTTAAGAAGTGACAAGAATTATATAGAGGGACCAACAAATATTAAAGTATTGTAAAATAGGTGGAATCTCACAGAACAAGGAAAGCAGCAACTACAGAATGCTAAACAGAAAATAAGGGTTAGGAGGCGATAAGATAAAATGGTGATGTATAACCAATCTACAGGAAAGTCCCTTGAATTAGATGGTATTCCTGTGGAAGTTTGAAAGCTAAGAGGAGAAAAAGTTGATGAAGTTCTTGAAGGTTTTGTTTAACAGTATTTTAAGAGAAGGAGAAGTACCAACATCCTGGAAGAAAGCAGTGGTAGCTGTAATTCCTAAAGAGGGTAAAGATCCATCAGATCCAGCTTCATAAAAGCCCACTTCAATGTTAAATCATAATTATAATGTGTTTATGTCTATAATGGCTAAAAGAATGGCAAAAGTGATGCCAAAACTGATAGATATGGATCAGTGTGGTTTTGTGGAGGGGAGGCTAACATTTGACAACATAAACAAAACAGTGATGATCCAGAGGGAAGCAGAATGCAAGAAAATACCATTGTGGCTAGTGGGTCTTGATGCAGCGAAAACATTTGATAGAGTAAGCTGGGGTTTTATGAGCAGAGCAATGGAAGCATTTGCATTTCTTAATAAAATTATAAGGTTGATTAGGAGGATATATGAAGGATCGGAGGTGTAAATTAAAGAAGATGGGGTCCTCTCTGATAATCTCTGCTTGAGCAGAGGAACCAGGCAGGGGTGTCATCTCTCCCCTTAGGTATTTGCATTATATTTAGAACCATTACCAAAGAAAATAAGGGACTCAGAAATTCAAGGATAAAATTGGCATGGAAGTCAAGAAATAAGAAGTTATGTACCTACCATAACGTTCCATGTTAGTTGACTTCTCTCGCCTTCTTTCTTGCTTGATGGGTTTGGAGCCGATCCTCGGCTCCGACTCGGCACTTGCTAAGCTCGAGAGTCACTTTTACCAGCTCGAGGCAGCCCCATATCCCATGATGCAAGGCGGTAAGTACCCAGATCTCGTTTGATGACAAAGGGCAATAGCACCAAGCATAAACACTTCCCAAAGGAAGAAAGAAAGCCTACAGGATGGAAGAAGGACCAGCTCTGAATGGTCTTCAGCATAATAATTCCTTGTAGAAAAGGTCTGTCCAGGCCTGGGGGAAGGAGGAGGGTCAAGAAAGAAGGCGAGAGAAGACAACTAACATGAAACGTTATGGTAGGTACATAACTTCTTAATGTTAAGTTGTCAATCTCGCCTTCATTCTTGCTTGATGGGACCGTCCTAGCACCTCTATCCTGGGTGGCTCAATGGAACAGACTCTTGAGGACTGTAGAGCCAAAACTGGCTCTGTCCCTGGAGGCCAAGTCCAATTTGTAATGGGAAACAAAAGTATGAGGAGTGGCCCAAGTGGCCGCTGCACAAATAGTGTCTAAAGGAAGTCTAGCTTGAAAGGCTGTAGAAGTAGCTAAGCTCCTAGTTGAATGTGCTTTAGGTTTTGAGCACAGCTGTTTTCCCCTGAGCAGATAAATTTCAGAGATGACAGAAGAAAGCCATCTAGATAAGGTCACTTTAGAGACAGGAAGGCCTTTCTTGTTATCCGCATAGGAAACAAAGAGTTGATCGGATTTCCTAAATTGTTTAGTTCTGTCCAAATAATATCTGAGTTGGCGGTGGACATCAAGATAATGTAGTTTTGTTTCGATCTGTTTGAATAGTTTGGAAAAATACAGGAGATCAATGGATTGATTCAAATTAGTCTTTGAGGCGACCTTAGGCAAAAAGGTCGGATTAGTTCTCAATGATACTCTGTCTTTGTGAAAGACCAAATAGGGGGGGTCGAACCGATAGAGCATGAAGTTCAGACACCCTCCTGGCCGATGTAATAGCTACTAGGAATAATGTTTTCCAAGAAAGAAATTTTAGGGAGCAAGAAACAGCTGGCTCGAAGGGTGGAAGAATCAAGGATGTCAGCACTAAATTTAGATCCCATTGAGGAGGAGGATTCCTGATTGGAGGCTTTAGCAGGAAAATTCCTTTCAAGAAGGCTCTACAAAGCCTATGGGACATAATATTGTGATCTGCGATCCCGACATGAAAGTTCGAGATAGCAGCCAATTGAACTCTAACTGTGGAAGAAGAGGAGCCTGCATGAAAAATCTCCGCTAAGAAGTCCAAAACTGCCTGAACTGGGGCAGTGAAGGGATCAATATTCTTGGCTTTAGCCCAATAAGAGAAACGTTTCCATTTGCTTGTATAAATCCTCCTGGTAGAGGATTTTAAAGAAGCTACTATGATGTCTCTAACAGGGTTAGAGATCAAAGGAAGCCTGGCTAAGGAAGGAAGTGGAGCAACCATGCTGTGAGGTTGAGAGAAGGGATAGACCGGTGCAGCTGACCGGATTGGTGAATCAGAAGATCTGGCACTGGGTCCAGATGCCACGGCTGCACCAAAAGGTGACGATGGAGGAACGGAAACCAAATTTGTCGAGGCCAATAAGGAGCAATGAGAATAATTTTGGCTCTCAAAATGGTAGCTTTCTGGATAACTTGAGGGATCAGGGGAAAAGGAGGAAAAGCATAAAGAAGTCCCTGGGGCCAATCCTGGGTCAGAGTGTCTCTGGGGGGATGGCCTGACAGAGGGTAGAGAGAGAAGAAGTCTGGGCATTTGCTGTTTTGGGGAGTAGCAAAAAGATCGCAACATGGGCGACCCCATTCCAGAAAAATCTCCTCCACTATAGATTGCTTGAGAGACCACTCGTGAGGCATGAGAATAGCTCTGCTCAATCTGTCCGCTAAAATGTTGGTTTTCCCAGGGATGTGCATTGCTACCAGAAACCGATGAGAGGAGATCGCCCATTGCCAAAGTCTGAGTGCTTCTCGACACAAGGGGTAGGACTTGGTTCCGCCCTGTTTGTTGATATACCAAACTACAGACATGTTGTCTGTGTGGACTGCAATTGTCCCTACAGGAAGAAAGTCATTGAGGGCTTGCAATGTTAAAAGCACTGCTCTCATCTCTAGGACATTTATGTGCAGGTGGTACTCGAACGGTTGCCACGTCCCATGAACCATCCTGCCCTGATAATGCCCCCCCCCACCCGATCAGGGAGGCATCCGTGGTGACAGTGGCTACCGGGGATGGGGGTACAAAGTGTCTGCCTTGGTGAATCTGGGGAGAAGTGATCCACCAAGCAAGATGATCTTTGCAAATCTGTGTCACCAGAATTTGGTGACGCATTGGAAGTTGTTGGTAAGACCACTGAGTGAACAACATCCACTGAAGAAGGCGCATGTAGAAGCGAGCCAGGGGAAGAAGAGTAATGGCCGCAGCCATGAGACCTAATACCTTTAGAACCATTCTGGCCTGTACTTTCTTGTTGGCTAGAATGATCCTGACATGACTTTGAATGTCTGAAACTCTTTGGTCTGTAAGGGTAGCTGACATCCGAACAGTGTTTAAGTTTGCGCCTATGAAAGTAATAGACTGGCAGGGCAATAAGGATGACTTTTCAAAGTTGATCGAGATGCCCAAATGAGAACAAAGATTTATTGTGTAATCCCTGGCTTGAACAAGCTGATGCCTGGTGGTGGCTGACAGGAGCCAGTCGTCGAGATACGGAAACACCTGGAATCCTTGACGTCTCAGGTGAGCCGTGACCACTGCCATGCATTTGGTGAACACTCTGGGGGCTGTGGTGAGACCAAAGGGCAGGGCTCTGAACTGGAAATGACTGGACCCCAGCCAAAAGCGGAGAAATCTCCTGGAGCGTCTGTGAATTTTTATGTGATAGTACGCATCCTGAAGATCTATTGAGCACATCCAGTTGTCCTTCTGCAAGAAGGGCAGAATCGACTGAAGAGTGACCATTCAGAATCTTGTCTTCCTCACAGACTTGTTGAGTCTGCTGAGATCCAATATTGGTCTCCAGTCTCCCGTCTTTTTGGGGACCAAAAGAACCTTGAGTAGATTCCGGGCTCTGAATGGTCTGTTGTAACTGGCTGAATGGCTCTTTTTTGCAGTAGTTTTGAGACTTCTAACTCTGCAATTTCCCTTAGACCGGGTGGTACATCTGGAAGGGAATTTGAGGGATAGAAAGGACTTTCCTCGAAAGGAATTTTGTAACCCTCGGATATGATCGACTGTACCCATCTGTCTTGAGTGAGAGAACGCCAGGCTTCTGGGTACAGCGATAGTCTTCCCCCGACTGCCTCCAAGGAGGGACAGCCGGGCAACATCTCAGGGATGCTGAAAGGGCTTGTCAGAGAGAGACTCTCTGTTTCCCTGGTTTTGTGGACCCCCTCTGCCTCTAGAACGGCGTCTGTTGTTGTTACCCCCTCTGCCTCTAGGGGTAAACTGACCACGTGAATCTGGCGTGACTCCTTGGGATTTGCGGAACCACATTTTGCCACCTTTCTGTCCTTTGGGATAAGGTCTAGAAGGGGTGGAAAAATGGACTCCTACGGCAGAAAGAGTTTTGCCGTCCTGCTCACACCTGGTCAACGTTTCCTTCACTTGAGGGCCAAACAAAGCTGACCCATCAAAGGGAGAGTTTGTGAAGGACGCCTTAAAGGGATCTGCAAAATTACATAGCCGCATCCAGGCTTGGCGTCTAAGAGCCACACCTGTACCTGCGGCCCTACTCGCTCCATCAGCAGCATATGATATCAGCCGCATGGAGGAGTTTGCAATGGAGTTAAGGGTTCCTAGCTGCGAAGCAATTTTTTCCTGAGCCCCCGCAGCTGTAGGATCCTGCACAACTTCACCTAGCTCCTTAAGGATATCCCTTTGGAGTCTGGTGAAGTGACAAAGGTAGTTCAGCGAACACATAGCAAAGGCCGCTGAAGAAAACATCCGCTTACCATATCTATCCATGGTCCTAGAGTCCTTATTAGGAGGATGGACAGGTACAGAAGGATCTGCAAGTTCCTTCTTGGTGGCAGCCGCCACCACCATGGCATCAGCGGGGACACCTTTTGTAAGGAATTGCTTGTCCGACTGGGCAGTAATAAATTTAGAAGGCCTCCTAGGGACAGGCTCTACAGAGTCAGGAGCAGCCCATGCCTTTCGAGCAATAACCTGCATAAGGGGGTCGAAAGGCGGAGACACCCAGGAGGTGGAGGGCCGAGATCCAAACGCCTCCAGGTATACTGACTCATCCTCAGAGGGATTATTGGTGGGCCAGTTTCCCCTCTGTCTAAGGAGTTCTAGGATGTCTGAGAAGGAGACATCCTCAGAGGGGGATCTTGGGGATCCCTCTGACTCATCTAAGTCAGTATCTGAAGTGATAGACTCGGGGAAGTCTACGTGTTTCCTCTTACATGTCCTCTTCCGCGGAGGATCCCCCGACAAATCAGGAGAATCCTCGGAAGAGGAGGATATTCCCAGTGGGGAAACCTGAGGCGGAGGATCTCTGGGTCCTGGAGCAAGAGAAGTGGCAGAGATGTCAACAGGCACCATAGAGGGAGGAGCTAAGGGAACAGACTGCTGGCTGAGACCAGTGGCCAGCACACTCTTCATCACCTCGAAGGCCCCCCTCCCAGGAAGGTCCGAGAGAGCCCGCTCCGAAGAACTAGGAACTCCAGGACCCACCAAAAAGGAGGGCTCCGAGGCAGATGTCGGAGCCGAGCTCACCAAGGCCGAGGCTCCAAGGGGAAGAGCGGGCTCGGACAAGGGTCCGATGCCACTCACCCCCTCAGAGGAGACCAGGGAAGCCCGGCCACCGAATCCCTCTAAGGAAGGTCTTGAAGAGGAGATAAGAGTAGAGGCTGAAGGAGCAGAAGGGGGTATCTGTCCCCCAGCCATAGCAGAAACTATTCCCGAAGACTCCAACTCCAAACTCTGAGGTAGAGTCGAAGGAGGAACTGCAATGGGGTGTGGACTAATAGTCGTCTGCTGAGACGGACTATGTAGCATTTGGGCCAGTGCCTGTGACTTTAGTAATCTACTGACCACTCTCTCCAAATCATGGTCAGAAAGCCTGGATGACCTTGAAGATCGGCTCCGATGGCTCCGCTCCGAGAGGAGAGGCGAAGCCGGAGCCGAAAGTATCGGCTCCAAGGAAGGGGACCTAGATCTCTTCCTCGAAGGAACCATCGGAGCCGATGAAACCACTGAAACTGTCGGAGCTGACAACTTATCGGCACCGACAGGTAGCTTCGATGCATCGGCTCCAGCCGGAGCCGATATGGCCATAAATGTAAGGGTGTCGGAGCCGACACCGATGCCTGGGCCACATGGTGGTCGGAACCGATCAGAGCCGACACCGAAGTGGTCGAACCAGAGTCGGCACCGATAGCCACCGGTGCCGAAGGTTTAGGTAACCCAGAATCGGCTCCAGCCGGAGCCGATCTCAACTCTGAATGAGTCGGAGCCGAGGCCACAGGCTTGGACACAGAAGCCTGGGCCTTGGAAGACTTAGAAGTCTTAGATGGGGCCGACTTAGCCGGAGAGCCCTCCGGCTTAAGAAGGCCCCTCAAAATCAATTTATTTCTTCTTTCCTGCAGGACTCTCTGGCTAAAAGAATGACATATAGCACAGGAGTCCTGCAGGTGAAGAGGCCCCAGGCAGTAAAGGCAAGAAGTGTGACCGTCTGTCAGAGACATCTTCTGACAGCACGAGTCACACTTCTTAAAGCCTGAGACCCTTTCTTTAGACATGGTGATAAAACACACACACACACAACACCAGTCCAAGAAATTAAATTAAATATACCAAAAGGTATCAATAACAGACACACACACACACCCTAACAGGGGGGGATGGGATGGGTGAAAGTCTGACTAAAAGTTATGAGGAGACAGGGAAATTTTCTTGTCAGAAAGGGATTAAAACTAAGTTAAAACTAATAATTTTAAGGTTTTTTGTAAAAAGGGGCTAAAATAGTAAAGTAACAATTCACTTACCAGGAGCTGGTAAAAGGAGAACCTCATCAGCGAAGCGGCAAACGAGATCTGGATACTTACCGCCTTGCATCATGGGATACGGGGCTGCCTCAAGCTGGTAAAAGTGACTCTCGAGCTTAGCAAGTGCCGAGTCGGAGCCGAGGATCGGCTCCGAACCCATCAAGCATGAATGAAGGCGAGATTGACAACTTAACATAGCTGGCACTATTTGCAGATGACATTATTTTATACCTGACAAAACCAGAAATTGACATTACAGTGCTGTGGAACATATTGAGACAGTTTCACATCTTTTTGGAATACAAAATTAATGAAGCAAAAACAAAAGCATTAGCAGTAAATTATGTACCCACATACAAACTGGTTCAACAATATCCATATTTATGGGGACATGATAAAATGACATTTTCGAGTATGGATTAAAAATTATACTGGTATGGCAGCTAAGGTTATTTGGGAAGAGACTAAACAAAAGATTATACAAAAGCCAAGAAAATGGAAGCTCTGTTATATGGATATTGATAGTAAGATATGTTTTGGTCCCCTTAGTCTTATACACTGGTCAGGCATATTTTTATCAACCAGAGGAGAAGTTGTGGATAGCAATTAATAAAGACCTGAAGGATTTTATCTGGGAGGGGAAAATGACAAGAGTCAAGTGGGATAAGCTTAGTCTTCCAACAGAATAGGGTGGACTGGGATTATTCGAGTTGAAGGGGTATTTCAGAGCAACACAATTAAGGCTCCTATACATAGCACAAGCAGAAAACTATAATTCAAAGTGGAAAGAGATGATGATGAAACAGTAACAGGGAGAGACTGCGATTCTGGATGCTGACCTTCAAGGAGAACAATGATAATCATACAGAATATTATATTCATAAAGCAGCAGAAGGTCTTCTAAGAACTAAGCTAACACAGGAATGGAGAAAGGAGATTTTGCTGATAGGGATGACTGCAATTAGGGTTACAGACAACAGGCATGAGGGGGCAGGAATATATTGGAGAAAACTGGCAAAAGAACCAAGGTACTGGGAGCAAATAACTAGACAGGGAAAGGTAATAGAATGGGAAGATGCCAAGAACTTATTTGGACTACAGGCTAAAGACTGTCTTCCATATCAAGGATTGATATCTGAGTATAGCCAAAGAGAAAGAAATAGGTGGGTGCTAAATGAAAGACCAACACTGGCAGAGTTTTCAGTACAATCTAGAACAGAAGTTGCCATTAAGAAATTAATAATTAGTAGAGCATATAAAATATTGTATAACTATAAGAATCAAACAGAGGAGGTTAGGAAGGACTGGGAAGTGAGACTAGATAAACAATTCACAAATAAACAAAGAGGGAATATATGTATGTTGTTGTTGTGTCTTTCAGCTTTTCCCGGTTAGGGGTCGCCACAGTGGAACTCCGGTCCGCTAATGATTGGTAGTTGATTTTTACGTGCCGAGTTACCAGCCCTGATGCACAACCTTCAATGAAGGTACACCCATTCACGCATGTCTCCATGCAGAAGACGCTCTAGCTGAGAATCGAACCGGAGAGCGTCTTACTGTGAGGCGACAACGCTACCGCAGCACCACCACCGTGGGTAGGGAATATATGTATGTATGTCTCCCAAATATGCAACAAAATCTAGAAGATTTCAAATTTTTGCCTGGAAGTGCTTACATATGTATTTTTATACCCAAAGCAGACTTCAAAGAATTTTTCCTCAGGTAGACAGCAAATGTTGGAGGTGTGATGGGGCAGAAAGAGGTAACTAGGAACATATTTTCTGGGGGTGTAATGAGTTGGTAGACTTTAAAGATTCCTTGCAGGCCACTCTGTTGGAGATGCTGGGTGAGCGGGAGGGAGTGACTGAGGAAATTATTTTTTTGAGCTATGATACAAACTCGGAATTACATAGACATAGTAAGGCTTTGCTGAGTCTAATTATGATGGCTGCCAAAACAGCAATTACTAGAAAATGGAAATCAATATCTAAACCAACTTTACTAGAAGTAGTGAAGATAGTAACAGAGTTAAAACAGCTGGAACTGGGATCTTTAGAAAAGGTAGGAGCAAATTGCATAGGAAAAAAAATGGGAATTCTGGGCTCAATACATGCAGAGGAGGAACGAGGTTTAAAAGAAGGCAGGAAATTAGTGAGTTATGTAATGGTTGACTGACAATGAGTGGATATAAGTGATGTATAATGTTTGCAGCTACAGTTGTGTGGCATGGTTTGGAATGTATAATGTTTGCAACTGAGACTGTGTCACTATGGTTTATTGTCATTTATATAAATGTAACAGGGCCTATGTCATACAGGATAATTTAATAAATATGTTTCTTGTTAAAAAAAAAAAAAAGTGCAGGTGGTTTTTTACCCTGATCCTCCCAGTGGGGGAGTCCCTGAGGGACACTCTGCTTCATGCTTGGCCCTCCGATCTCCTTTACGCTTAGCCCCCATTACCCCTCATTCATAAATTTCTCAACAAAGCATCTTGATTAAAGAGCACAGTTATAACCATTGTCCCTTACTGGTCTTGTCAGATCTGGTTTCCCTTCCTTTGGTCTCATCTTTTACATCCACCCTAGATTCTGGATCCAACTCCAGACCTACTGTCTTGCCCAACAGACATAATTCATCCAGGCATTTCAGGCCTCAAGTTGACCGCATGGTTTCTCCAGTTCTGTTGACTGCTAGACAGCCCAGGCTATCCTCCCCTGTCTGTCACTTTCTATTATCATCCCATAAAGCTTCCACTAGACAAGTTTACAAAAGTAAATGGAAACGATTTGTTTTTTGGGCACATAAAAATAACTTAGATCTGTTTTCATCTCTGATTTCTAAAGTTCTTGACTTTTTTAGTTACAATTTTCAGTGAAGGGGCTAGTTCCTCATCTGTCAGACTACAATTAGCAACCATTTCTAACTTTCATATTGGAGTACATACCTTGACCTTAGCTTCATCCAAGCTTTGTAAAGCCTTTCTGAGATGAACATATTTACTCAGGCCTCCTCTAAAGGATCCTTGGGATTTAAATGTTGTTCTTCAGGCTTTAACTCAATCCCCTTTGAACCACCAGCTAAGTTTGAACTAAGACCTTTGACCTGGAAGACTACTTTCTTAGTTATTACTTTTGCCACAAGAGTGAACTTCAAGCTCTTTCTTCTAAACCTCATTGTTTATTTTTTTTACAAGAATAGAGTATATCTATGGACCAATCCTTCCTTTCTACCTAAGGTGGTGTCAGAATCTAATATTAAACAGAGTATCAACCTTCCAGTCTTCTTTCTAAATTTCTCAAACAAAGGAGAATATATGTTACATCTGTTGGCTGTTCATAGATGGTTACATTTTTACCTTTACAGAACCGAATATTTGAGGAAATCCGAATAATTGTTCCATTTTCTGAGTTAAAATTAGGAAAGCCAGTGTCTAAAGTGACTTGAACCAAATGGTTGACTGATTGTATTACCTTTGTTTATGAAAAAGTGGGTTTACCTTTACCAAAACCACCAAAAGCCCATTCCACTAGGTCTATGGCAACTTCATCACCCTTTTTGTCTAAAACTTCATTGGATGATAGTTGTACAGCTGCAACTTGGGCTAATCCTCATACCTTTATTGCTCATTACAAATTGGATCTGGTCTCTAGGGGAAGAGTGGCCTTTGGCTCAGCTGTGCTCAGGAATGTCCTTCCTTAGAGTCCTCCCAGGATTTAGGTGGGTGTCTATCACATACTTGAAAGCTGACAAGTTCAAAGCTCAAAACTTCGAACTTGCAACCTCGAAAATGAAAAACAATGAAACGTAAAGCGAGATCACCATAGAGTGAGGGAAGGGAAAATTTCCCTTTACTGCACTGTAGTGCGATCTTGGAGTTGGTATATTTAACAAGCGGGGAGTGTGGGGGGTGCAGGGGGGCTTCTCCCCCTACATAGAGCATTTTTGTGTTGTTTTGGGTGTTTAGTGGGGTTTTTTTCCATGTTCGATGTTTTCCGGTTTCGAGGTTGCATGTTCGGAGTTTTGTGCTTCGATATTGTCAGCTTTCGATCATCTGATATAAACCCGATTCAGGTAGCTGGGGACTCTGTCTCAAAAGTTGAGGAATGAATGAAAATGACAATATCAAATAAAAAAAAAGTTATGCACTCACCATAACTTCCCATCTGTGTTGTCCATTTTCATTCTTCCTCAACTTCTCACCCACCAACCCCCTTCTTACTTTACTCCTGGAAAGATTGAAGGATACTGGAGGAACCTGTGTTCCTTCTTTGACCCCCAGATTCTGTTCCTTCTTTATTTTGCACTGCTCTGTAAGTCTATGGGCAGCAAACTAGATCTGAGGTTTGTAAGGTGACTAGGGCATTATGGATAAAGGGAGGAGTTTGAGAGTTCAAGTGTTCTACAATATGGAAGAAGCGGCCAAGTCAAATCTGAGGATGAAAATGGACAACACATTTGGAATATTAAGATGAATACATAACTTTTTTTTTTATTGTAGATGTTTCAGCAGATCAATGATACAGTACTATCTCTTGGGAGTTTCAAGCATACAGAAGCACATAGCTGGCCTGAATACCAGAAGATTATACCATCTCCCAGCTGGCAGACGCCCTTGCTAGGTGACATAAGGACACTGGTAGTATAAAGGGTTAGCATCCAGTGCCATCTTCTGGACTTTGGTCTCTCAGGCAAGAAAGACCAGATGTTCCCCAGGTGGCTCATGACCTGCCCCACTATCCATACCGACAGTAACTTGGAAAAAGCTAGAAGAAGGAGAGGGTGTGTGTGGGGGAAAGTGATTGGTAGAGTCCCACCCAAACCGCAGGAGTACAGACATAGAGGGCTATGAGGGAGTGGAAAAGGTACAGCAACACTGATCTACTTGAACATGTACAATTTTAGGTTAACAACACAACCATACCATGTTGTTCATAATCAGTGCTGCAGAGATAAGTCTTGGCAGGACTCCCAAAGCTAATTTACTGGGGTAGTTGGACAGCATTCTGCTCCAGGGAGACCAGGCTCTGCAGAATGGTAGAAGCAAATCCAGCTTTTGCAAAAAAGTGTTAAGTGTTTAGTGAAGGTGTGTACACATATCCAAGTGGCTGCTTCCAGGATAGACTGGGTTGAATCTCTTTCAAGATGTGGCGGTTGCTTTTGCCCTGGTGGAATATGCTCTGTTAGTTATCTGCTAGTCATGATGTGCATAACAAAAGGTAATACAATTTGCTGTCCATTTTTATATGGTCACCTTCCTTGCAGTTCACCCCTCCTTTACATCTGCAAAAGCTGATCAAAACTGTTTGGGAATCTAGTCTTGTGGAGGCATAGCTTTGTTGCCTGTGTACATCCAGAAAGTGTAGAATTCTCTCTCTCCTTTGTTTTAGGGATTTGGGAAGAACACGTGGAGATGTACAGCCTAGTTCAAGGAAACTTTTGATACTAACAAGGGCATACAGGAAAGATTTATTATCGAAGTGACTCTGTCCCTATGAAAGAATAGGAAGGGTCCCCTACACATGAACGCTTGTAGTTCTGAAATACAACTGGCTGAGGCAAGTGCCAGCAGTAGGACAGCTTTCCAAGTTAGTAGTTTAAGGGGTGCTGAGGCTGCTAGCTCAAAGGGTGGAAAGGTCAAGCTTTTTCAGTATGTGGTTTAGGTTCCATAAGGAAGCAGGGTCTCTTCTTTGGGGGTCTGAGATGGAAGATTCCTTTTAGAAACTGTTTCATGTGAGGATGACAGTAGGCTGGAGGAGAACTGGGTAGGAAGGCAGAAATACCTAAACAGTGTACTGTTATACTTGAATTAGACAAGCATTATTTATCTAAATGGCAGCGGTATTCCAGGACCTGTTCCAGATGTATCTTGGGCGAAGTGTCCCTTGCTTTACATCAAACAGAAAACTTTCCCCACTTAGCTAAATACGATTTCCTGGTACTTGGTTTTCAAGCCTCTGCAACAACTGCAAGTATACCCCTCTATAAATAATTTTCTGGATGGAATCAAGAGCCAGATATCCAAGCTGTCAGGCTGTGTTCTCATGTTGAGGTGTATGACATACCCTTTGCTCTGAGTAAGGAAATCTATGCTCTTAGGTAACTGCTCTGTTTCTGCCCTCGCTGATGGCAAGCAGAAGGGAGAACCATGCTGTCTGAGCCATTAAGGTGTAGTTAGTATCCTCTTTGGCCTGGTTCCTCTCTGGGTGGTTCTAGAATACCCCATATGAGTGATAAGTCTAGAAACACCTCCTATTTAGCACCCACCCATTGGGTTCTAGGAGGCACCTGCTTAGACCATCTGGCTAGCAAGTTGTCCTGTCTTAGGATGCAAGAGGCTAAAGGGGACAGGAGTTGTGCTACTTGACACAGTTCCAATGCTAATCTGAACAAGTGGTAGGAGTGAGTGCCCCCTTGTTTGTTGCTGTACCACATCACTATTGTATTGTCTGTTAGTATCTTTATATGCCCTGGTGTCAGTTTTTCTTTGAAGACTTTTATGGCTATAATGACCACCATCATGACTTTTATGTTGATATGGTGGGCTCACAAGTGCATGTCCCATGTCCCCTGGACTCTGATGCTACCTAAATGTGCTCCCCCCCAAAGCTAGGTCTGAGCTGACTGTAGTTAGTATCTGATTTGTCTCTGGAAGGTAGAAAGGGATCCCTAGGTTTGTCTTGATGCTCTCCCCCAAATAATTTTCTTTTTCAGGCATGGCAGAAGAGGAACGGGGCTTTCCAAAGGGTGCTGGTGTTGAGACCAGCAGTTTTTTGGCACCACTGCAATTTTCTAATGTAGGCATTTACAAAGGAAACCATTACATATGCAGTCACATACCTCAGTATCCTCAAGAACTCTCTTGCTGTAATGGTCATACTGCCTCTGAATGTGGAGAAAGTATTCTGACAGAAACAGACTCTTGTCTTTTGCCAAAAATGTTTTTAGCTGAACACAGTCCAATTCTGCTCCTAGGAAGATTGTACGTGTATTGGATATTACTTGTGACTTCTGGACTATCAAGGTTAAGACCACTTTCTGAAACTAATCTACAATTACTTGTATGGTTGAAAGAAGTTATGTAGTAGATGCTGCCTGGATCAGGCAATTGTGTAGGTATGGATAAATTTGGAACTCTCTCATTCTGCAAAAGGCAATGACTGATGCCAGGCATTTGTAAAAACTCTGGTTGCTGTACATAAATCAAATGGTAAAGCAACAAATTGGAAATGGGATCTCCCTGCTTTGAAGTATAGGAACTTCTTATGTTCCTGTAAAATGGGAATATAAAAGTAGGCAACCTTCAGGTCCAAGGTCACCATCAATGCCCATGGCAAAATGAGAGGAAGGAGCTTTTGCAGGGTTAATATCCTGACTTTTGGTACTACCAAAAATCTGTTTTGTCTTGAAAGATTTAAGCTAGGACTTAGGGATGCCTATCTCTACTGGTGGAACTAGTTGAATGGAGCCTTGCTATAAAGGGGAGTCTGTTATTGGTGGTATGAATTTTTGCTGTTATTTGGGATGAGTTGAGATGTCTAGGATGGGAGATATTTTCTAGAAGTGGAGAGTAGTGCTCCCTTCTGACCTATAGTACCTCTGTGGTCCTGAGTAAATGTTTCCTAAAAGTTGAGAAAGGAAGACAGCCTTCCTGAGAGGTAGGCTAGAGATAGGAGTGGTGGGGGAGGGAGGTGCTGAGGATAGCCACAGCTCCTCCTTTCTGGGTGTTCGGTCCTTATACCCCCAATGTCTAGAGCATTGGTCACTTTCTTTGATACCTGGGCCTATTCCTTTTATAAGCTTTTGGGGGAAAGGGCCATGACTTACAAGGTCAGTTTCTATTGTATCTAAGTATAGGAGAAAGGTAGAATTCTTTGACTGACTTCATGGACTTTCCCCTCTTATTCAATCTCTCAAACACCTTTTCAACAGGAGGGTCCAAAAAGAAACTCATTATCTGGAGGGGCATTAAGGAGTTCTGCTTTAACAGGATCTGACAGAAGTTGCGTCCTTTGCCAAGCATGCCTTCTTGTAACAGACCCTGTAGCAGCAGCCCTATATGATGCATCATAGCCACATACAGTTTGATGTCCGGATACCTGGAAGCTCATATTGCACAAATCCTGGATGTCCTTTTGGAGGCTCTTATCTTGTGTTCCCTCTGCCTTACACTTGATTTGTTCCTGAACAGAATTAGAAGATATTTTAGTATATGAAACTGGCAGTTCAAAGCTCTTATGGCCAGGGTAGTTGAGGTGCAAGTCTTTTTGCCAAATTGGTCTAAGAATATACTCTCCGTGTCATTTGGCAAAGGGTTATTGAAGTACTCAGATGATCCCTTGTTGGATTCCAGAGACAACACAGCTAAATCCACCACTGGATTCTTATAGAGATGCTTTAGGAAATCAAAAACTATACAAAACGATCAGCTTCATGGAAGCAGGGGGAAGGGAATCAGCTGCAGAGATATGTCTGAAAGCACATCATACATGGCTTCATGGACTGGAGGTATGGCCAGGGATCTAGTTTCTGGCATACCCAGGAGTCTCTATGCTTGGCCTGGGTGAATTCCTGAGATTCCCAGTTGAAGGCGGTGAGGCTGAGGACAAAGTGATTTCAGAGTCAGTATCCAAAATTTGCTAGGAGGGCAAATGCTCCACTAAGCAAGTTCATCTTCTGTTATATGACTCTGAGAAATCACAGTCTCTCTGGAAGAGGTGCCCGTTTTTTTTTCCCCAGCAGAGTTTTCTGGCACACATTTACTTCTCACAATAGGCTGGCCAGCCTTCATGACATTAAGTCCTGCACAAACTTGACTAGATGATGTGCAGAAGTGGCACAACTATGAAGAACATCCAATGCTGCCAGGGCCAAAGACAGGCTTATAAGGCTTACCTTTGATTGTGCCACAATATTTTGAATCATGTTTAGGAAAAGTGTTAGAGGTAGAAATATATACAGGAATTTCCACCTCCACAAAATGCTGAACAGACAAACTGCTCAAGCTTTTGGGATTTGGGCTCTGCCACAAAACCTGCTGATATGAAAGTTCGTGAGAGGCAAAGAGATCCATTTCTGACATACCTCACTTCTGAGTTAGACACAGAAAGACCTGTCTGTTGAACTGCCACTTAAAGCTCAGACTCCCTTCCCTTTCTCTTCCTCTAACAACTGATTGGCTGAGTTGTCACAGAAAGTGAGTGTTCAGGCGTTTTCACTTCCACAAAGGAGAGGAAAGTTTCGGAAGCTGGAATAATCTAGCAAGAATAAATTTGCAGCCAATCACAATTCCATAGAAAAAAATAAATCCAACAACAACCAAGTCAAAGAGATGGAAACTCACCTCAACTGAACACAATCTGGAGGAAGGCGAGTGGGTGCTACCACTGAGGCAGTAAGGAATTTGAACATCTATTGTTACAGGTAAGCAGGACTTATGCACCTGTACTATGTTCATCATTCTAACTGTCAGTAGCATTCTGAGTAGATTCCCAAAGCTTGCCTTTCATGGGAGGTGAAAGGATAAGCATCTAGAAGCCCCTGGAGAATGGTCCCAGCAAAGCCTGCTCTACACCTTGAAAAGGAAGCCAGTCTGTAGTGTTTTGTGAAGGTATGAACATAGGTCCAGGTTGCTGCCTATAGAACACTTCTAGAGTCCACCCCTTTCCAGTATGCCTTTGAAGAAGATAAGGCCCTAGGTGAGTGAGACCTAACCTTGCCTAGAAGGGATTTACCATGGCGGAAGTAGCAGAAAACAAAAGCAGAGGACAACCATTATGCAATAGTTTACTTAGAGACACGTTGACCTTTCTTAGCCTCCTCCTCAGTAGGACATCTTCACATAAGTTGGGCAGAGTGTGTCTGCTATATTTTGAAAGGTGATGAGCAACTTATCTTACCCTACCTGACAGCCTTGAATAAGGATCTTAATTTCAATGCTAATGAAAAACAGTCTGGAGATGTCATCAGAAAGTTAGGTGATGCATCTGAGTGAGGGGTTCTATGTTCCTATCGAGGGCTGTTTGTGGAGGTAAGGTATTCATAAGGGCATTTGCCTTCATCCACGGTCACAGTGGGTAAGCTATCTTTTCCTTTCTTAGCCAGATGATTTTCTACTTGTACTAGTGATACTAAATGGTGTTGCAGGTGTCTTGATTCAGCCAGTATGCCCTACCAGTACATACTGATGTCATTCACAGAGACACTCAGTGATTACTAAATATGTTAACTGGTAAACAATTAAGCAATTAGCTTTATGAAAAAAACTAACTGCTGTACAATTCTTTACCAATTAATACCCCTCCACCCACATGCACATAACTGTTCCACAATAACAATGAATATAAATAATTAATTATTCATGGAAATGATCTCTATTTTCTGGAAGCCCACAAAGCAGAGTCAATAACATGCATAACATGCAGCAAATGTTCCTATCAGAAGAATGAATGTCAAGATGTTCACTTTGAACTTCCACATACTGCAGAAATTTTAAAAGTTTATTTTTTAGCTTTCCTTGGACTAAAACACTGTTTTTATATAAAGGGTTAAGCACCAGACTGAAGATGTGCTGTGTTTCAAGGTAAGGTTTTTTTAGAAGCACAGAAAATGCATTAGACATGATCTTTAACCTCAGTTCGGGGGGGGGGGGGTTGATTTGTCTGACATGTCCTTATGAGTGACTTCATAATCATGAGTGACTTCATAATTGGTTAGCAACCTGTCACCTGACCTGGGATTGATGAACAATCACCTCCTCCATAATGACATCCTTGGTCAGAGAAGGTCTTGGGGCATCCATAAACTCCTCAAGCCTGAGGAGAGACTTCTTTTGCTAGGCACCTGAATAGCCACTATTTGATGCCACAAATGAATGGCAGACAAGGGTGGCGAGGTTCCTTGCAATTCAAATGCCCAAGCATGGTGTCTCTCATAGTTTTTATAGTCCTGGACTTGAAATCCTTAAATGTTGCATGAGGAAACATTGTGGTCAATGCCTAAGTAATAAACACACTTATTGTAACTATCCTTGAAATTTATGTTACATGCACAAGTTACCTGCTGGACCAGTGCACCCCCATATCTCTGAATGGATACATCTGGAACACAGCAGGAAATTAGTAAAACAAGGCTACAAAATATTCCCCACTAACAAGCCTGTAAAAAAGGAAGAAAAGGAGTAACAACCTGCTTTTTCTCTCCTAAGCTGACTAATGGACTGTAACAAACATCTGTAAGGTGCCACATAGCAAGAAAGAACTGAAGATGGCCAACTATACAAATTCCTTTATACCACAAGATGGAGACTTTGGGGGTAGGGCGGAACATACGTTTGGTGTAAAGGGATGGGCAAGGACTCAAAACTCAGGTAAGATGTAGGATTCCACTACAACACAGATCACTGCTGCAACAGAACTTTCTCAGTGCCTTTTCTGTGGCGAGGCAAAAAGGTCTGTTTTTGGCACACACAGCAAATTCTGGTCAGATCAAGGAAGACATCCCTGTTTAGCATCCATTAGTGTGGGTCTGCTCAGTCTGTCTGTCACAGGGTTTTCCTTGGGAACACATGTAGGCTGCTATGACAGTCATGCCTACCTTTTGCATGATCTGCTATGCATGCATCATCAGTCTGCAAAGTAGGTATGAGTAAGTTTCTCCATGCTTGTTGATGTATCACATCACTGTGATATTGCCTGAGTATTTGGAGAACTTTCTCATAAATCTTCCTGAAGCTCTTCAGAACCAGTATTATAGCAATCACTTCCTTCACATGTATTTTTCCTCAACTCTTGGTCCAATGTGCCCTGCATTTGAAGTGCTCCTATGTAAGTTTCTCACACTTGATCTGAGGAATAGGGTGAGGTTGAGGCATCCTGAACTGCACTCCTTCGTTGAACTGAAACTGCCTTGTCCACCATGGCATCTCTTTCTTTACGGAGGGGAGGAGATGAAGCTAGGTTTCCGAAATACAGAATGTTGGTACTATCTGTTTCTGTGGTTATCACTGCAGCTTTCTCATGTGCAAATGGGCTAGAGTCACCATTAGGATGCAGAAAGCTGTGAATCATGACATATATCACCATTTTCCAGGGTATTCTGCAGGAACAGGGTTAAAGAGAGCAAGAGAGAGAGTACCTTGCCTTCTGGTTAGAAGGCTGTCTGAGGGTCTGTGATTAAGAGAGCCCATAGAAAAACTAGGTTCTTAACAGGGATGAGGCTGGACTTCTTCAGGCTGATGAATAGACACCGATCTATGAAGCAAGTCAAGGTAAAGTTTAAGGCCTTGAGTATTTCCCTTTCAGGGAATGTGCCCAAATGAGGCAGTCAGCCAGTATGGGTAAATGTGAATGCCCTTTGTATTATAAAAGGCTACTACTGAAGCTAGGCCATTTGGTGAAGACCATGGATGCAGCTGATAAGCCAAAGGACAAGGAAGTGAACTTGTAATGTTCCCCTACTACTGCAAACCACAAAACTTTTGTCTGGTCCTTGGCAACTGGTATGTGGAGGCAAGCATCCTACAGGAACAGAGTGATAGGGAGAACATGTGGGAGTAGCACAAGAAGAAGGCCTTGAAGGGGTAACCATTCTAAATTTTGGAATAAGAAAATTTAAGTGGGACAGATCTAGAATGGGCCTCATTGTGCTCTCTTTCTTATCAGTAGAAACAATCATTAGTAGAAGCCTGCACCTTTTATCCACCCCGGGTATTCCTGTTACAGCCTCTTCTGTATAGCAATAAATATCTGAATATAGTGTTGGATGATGCCCCTCTTATATACATCACTCACATTTTTGCATGGCAGTGGGAGAAAGGTGGACAAAGCCTTGGGTACAACGCTGGAAGATGGGCAGGCTGACTACCAAGTGCCAGAATATCCCCAGAAGTAATCTCTGCAACAGTAGCATGAAGAAAAGTACCGCTGTATAACTTGCCATCACCATAATAGTAGATATTTGAAATCCTCACTGCTACAGTAGCCATTGACTATTTGGGTTGTATATGGCCCAGGATGTAAATGGCCAGTCTTCAAAAAGCTCTGCCACCCACCAACACCTTCATTCTGACTGCAGATTGGTAACCCCCTTGGAGGGACATCTACACACAAGAATGTAAACAATGTCAGGACTTTCTTGCACAAGCTAAAAGAGAAAGATTACTCGTCATGAAACCCCAAAAAGATATAAATGTATAACCTTTTATCCCAAAAACTATATTCAGTAGAAGGGGGGTGGGTGTGGCTACTGCAGCAGTGAAGAATTCAACCATCTACTGTTATGGTGCCAACTTATGCAACTGTTGTATGTTCATCATTCTAGCTGCTGCAGTAGCCTTTGGCTGTTTGGGTTGATTATCAAAGCTTATCCAACCCAGATAAGGGTCCAAGAACCTCTAAAGAATGGTCCTATCAAAGCCAGTCCTGGACTTGGAAAAGGAATCCAGTATGTAAAGCTTTGTAAAGTATGTACAGAGAACCATGTATTTGACTACAGAGTTCAACCCTTTCCAGTATGCCATCAGAGAAAAGGCTCTATTAGAATGTGCCTTAATCCTGCCTGGAAATGTTTTACCATGGCAGGAATAACACGAAAAGTATAGTAAAGGAACAACCAACTGATATTGTCAGAAGTGACAACGGTTTTCCTTTTCCAGTCACATGCTAGGAATTTCACAGCTGTATAGCTTTCCTATAGGAATTAGTACTGACAAGATAATAACCAAGTTACAAAAGCATGACCTGAGTATATAGAATCTATTCTCCCTGTCATTCAAATTCTAAAAGAAATGTGGAAGATAGATGGCCAGATTCAAGATACACTCGGAAAGTAGTAAGGACATACAGATATCCCTATATACAAGGAAAAGCAAAAGGTTAACTCATCATGAACAGATGCAACCCGGATACTCTCTTGTAGATTTCAGAGTAATAAATCAGTCTAAAATATAAACAGACAGAACAGCTGGTTCAAACATAGACAGAAATAACCTTCCCAGCAAAAAGTAAGGATACCAACTGCCACATGATTGACAGGTGACCTTACATATCAACAGAAAAAACATTCTGTAGAACATACACATTCCACAGGGAAGCAGTATAAATGTTCATTTGAAGCTGGACAGCAAGGGAAGGAACAGGACTGTGGAAACTCTGACGCAGTCAATGTTGAGAACTGATAGTCCAATGAGTTCCCATATGATAGAGCAATGGATGGCACAGGATGAAATTGAAGAGAATGTGTCACAGGAAGATGCTATAGAACTTTCTGTAGAATGCCTGCAGGAAATGAAAAACAAAAAATGTGCCATCAGTTTAGAAGAAAATAAGCTGAGAGAAGAGTTGCTTGATTTAATAGGGATAAATAGACATATTAAGATCAACAAAAGAAATAGACTGCAGAAGGTTAATAAAACCCAAAAAGTCAGAGTGAGACATTTGATAAAACAAAAGAACACAGTATTTAGGACTGTCCATAGAGATCCATGCAATATAACAGAAGTAAACAGGATATATTGCTGTGCAGCTAAATTAATAACTGGTAAAGTTCTACCACAAGAACACAGGGTAGTGAGGGAAAAGACGGGGAGAAATCGAACACCATCATGAAAGTATCGAATAGAGACAACTATAAAGCAATTAAGACAAGAAGTGTCACTGTTAGAGTAGTATAGAAGAGGGAACAGATCAACAAAAACTCTTAGAAAGATAGAAGTAATAAAAGCAATGCACAGTATTAGAACAGATAGGGATCTATCATGTACAATTGCAAATAAATTAAAAATCTCAGCACAGGTGGAAAAAATTAGAAGATATGCAGATAAATATAAAGGAAAAGCACAAAATAAGCAGTTTATTGATGACCCAAAAATGTTTTATAGAAAATTGGGAAATAAGATAAAAGGAATTGAAAGACCACCAAAAAAAGAATAGATAGATATATTTTGGAGAAATATTTATGAACATCCTGTGGAATATAACAAAGATGCAAAATGAATAGAAGTAGTAAAAGAATGAATAAAAAGTTTAAAAGTACATGATATGGAATGGGATGAAGTAACAGCCAGAGAGATTGAAACAAAGTTAAAAAAGCCTCTAATTGTAAAACCCCAGGCCCAGATGCAGTACCTAACTTCTGGTTAAAATTATTAACATCTTTGCACGAAGATTTAGCCATGAGTAAGAACTATTTATATGTGTACCCCAAACAGACACCAACCTGGCCAACAAGAGCAAAAACAAATCTCCTATTTAAGAGTGAACCTGCAACTACCCTAAAAATTATAGACCAATAACTTGCCTTCTGACGATGTATACACTGGAAATGATGCAGACAAAGATTATAGTCATTTAGAAGAAAACTCAATTATGGCAATAGAACAAAAGAGCAATAAAAGAAAGTCATACGGAACAAAGGATCATTTATTGTTAAATAAAGTCATAGTGGATAACTGTAAAAAGGGGGAGAAAGTATGGCATGGACTGACTACAAAAAAAATGTGACAGTATTCCACATTCATGGATAAAAGCGTGCTTAAAATTGCATAAGATATACCCTACACTGATCGACTACATTATAGTGACCATGAAATAGTGGCAGACCACTTTGCAATTAATAGTGGCAGACCACTTTGAAATTAAGCCATGATGAAGGACAAATTATTATCCCAGGGATAAAAATTCAAAGGGGGATATTCCAGAGTGACACTCTGTTACCGCTTTTATTCTGTTTTGCCCTTAACTCATTAAGCTGTCTACTTAACAGCTTAGCCCATGGCTATAATTTGGCTCCTAGAAAACAAAGTGTAAAGACTTCTCATTTTCTCTTTGTCAATGATTTAAAACTACATAGCTCATTACACGAGGAACTTAAAGCACAACTGCAAGTTGTCACAACTTTTACAGATGATATAAGAAAGTCATTTGGTCTTGATACATGTGCAAAAGCAACCTTTAAAGCAAGACACCTGCAGCACCAAGAAGACATTAGTTTGGGACAAGAATGCAATATAAAAGAACTTGAGCAAGAGGAAGTGTGTAAATATTTGGGAAATGCTGAAGGATTAACAATAAAACGTGAACAAATGTGAATAAAATTTAGTAAGGAATACTTTAGAAGACTTAAATTAATCCTGCAAAGAGCATTGACATCTAGCAACAAAATTCAAGCTATAAACCAATTTGCTCTTCCTGTCCTAACTTACAGTTTTGGGGTGATTGACTGGCCCCAAAATGTGTTGGATACATTAGAAAGGAAAAAAAAGGATGCTACATGCTCACCAAATGATTTATAAAACTCAGTGCATGCCAACATTATATATTCCCTGTTCAGAAGGAAGGGTGGGGCTCCTTGAAATTGATTACATGTATAGATTTGCAATCGTGGCACTTCACACATATCTGATGACCTCACAAGACCCAAACATAGTGAAAGTTTTGAAACATGAGGAGAATAAATCTAAGATTACTTCTCTGCTTAGTTTAGCAGAAGCATATCGGCATCAAGCAGGAATGGAAATCAAACCAGAAGTAGATAAAAATCAGGCAGCAACTGAATGTTCCAAAAAACAAAAGAAAGAATATAAGGTGAAGGACCAGATGAGAAGTCAAGAAATGTGGAAAATGCCTAAATATAGTTGCAAGTATAGAAAACTTCTGGAAGAACCTCATGTTGATCAGGATTGAAAGCAGGAATGGTTAAGGAGAGATGAATTCAAACCAAGAGATGAAAAGTTAATATTGGCAGCCCAAGATAGTGGGCTACATACAGGTTGGTTTACAAAGTCCATTAAATATGTGGGAGAAACAGACAAATGTAATATAGGTATTGTAAAACAGAATTGGAAACAGTTGCACTCATCGCTGCTGGTTGTGACATACTAATGGCAGAAGGAATGTATACTGAAATGCATAATAATGTGACAAAACTGTTGCACTGAGGATTGTGCAAACATTATGGTATTCAAATGGCTGAAAAAACACTGGAAACATGATCCATAAAGCATCATAGAAAATGATGCAGTCTGCATCACATGGGATCATCCATTACCAACAGTTCAAAAGACAAATGCGAAAAAAACGGATGTAGTGGTCCATGAAAAGTAGACAAAAGTAGCATTGATTATTGAATTTGCCACACCCAGTGACTATAGTGTCTTGCGTAGAGAGAGAGACAAAGTCATAAAATATCAAGATTTGCAGGAAGAAACGAGAGCAATGTGGAAGACAGATACCCAGACAGTTCCGATAGTAGGAGGAGCAACGGGTCTTATAAAACAGTATCTACAATCGTATTTAGATATGTTACCCCGTACAAATTGCAGTAGGAGTCATTACTGGGCACACTGCGGGTGCTGCGAAGAGCACTTCTGGCTGACATCAACAACTGAAACAATACTAATTTCATGAACTTTAATCGTACTTTGACTTAGGAATGAGGGTCCATTCCCGTCATGGTATTAGAAACCCAAAAGACTTGGAGAAGTTAAAAGACAGAACATAAGCAAAGCCAGAAATGAAGAGAAGTAGGAGGATCCATGAGCAGACATGCTGAAATGGCTAATAAATACCCTTCACTAAAGCAATAAACAGGCCATGGGAGAATAACTCACACAAATGTGAGAAAGAAAAGCTATATATTTACTGGGCAGGATACAACACAAATAGTCAAAGGCTACTGCAGCAGTGACAGTGATGAACATCATACTGTAACTCTTCCCCTAGCTTACATATAAACCTTACAAATAACCCCCAGGGCTGATAAACTTGCAGGATAGAACTGGAATGCTTGGCTAGGCTTGTAAAGTATACACCTACACCTGGTATGAGTTCTAGAATTTGTAAAACAATCTCTGGGATGACAACCTATGCTTCAATTTGATTGCTGGTGTCACAAAAGGAAATACTGCCAGCCCAGCTATCTGGAATTTTGTAAATAATTCTGTGTAATTTGTGAATATTGATATGATTTATACAGAACTGTATGTTATGTACTGAGCTAAAATGTAACCACAGCATGCTCTGCTGACTTAGAACACAAATGCATATAAACTATATACCTGTGCAAATGTATGTTTTAACAGTAGAAACTAGAACATAAAATGGTTAACTTGCAAAACTTAAGAATAGTTGAGGTAAAGTTACTTTATAGCTGGGCCATAAACAAGAGAAGTTATCTTTCAGTTTCACTGTAGCAGACAATGTCTAGAGCTAGAAGTTTTTTTGTTGTATTGTCTTTGAGAGAAGTAATTACTAGGTTTGAGATACATAGTTGTTTTATTGCTTTATGACTTCCTGTCAGCTGCACAATTCTGAACAAACATCTAAGAGATGTATATTTTTCACATAGAGATGTTAAATTATTTTAGTTTCTGTTTTGGCCTGGGAACTGAAGTCAGGTGACAAAAAGTGATGTCATCCAATCTAACCCAGCAGTAACATTTGATATTAATTTAAGAATTCTCTCAGAGAGAGACTGTGTATTTTGTATTGGACTTAGCAAGAACATCCACTCATCATCACCATCCGAACTTGCCTTGCTGTAAGCAATATTTAGGGCATAATATCTCTTTTAGATATATATACATATATATATATAGGAATATAGCAAAGATTAGTGTAGATGTTTTCTGTATTTAATTGAGACTGTCCTGCAATGTTGTTTTAAAATATTTCCTGTGATTTTGAACTCTGAAGTTACTGTGTTGATTTACTGAGTATTGTTTTGTTCTTTTATTATTTATTATTACATATGTTTACACATATCTTTGTGGCTGATATTTGTGAGACATATTTAAACTCTTAGAGTACTTGTATATGTATTTGGTGACACTGTACAGGCCACTCCTAAAATAGCCTTACAAAGTCTTGGTCAGACCACCATTTGAATTACTGGTAACATTACACAGTAGGAATGGACACCCCTTGTTAATGGCCTTAAGTAGCTGATAAAGAGGTGGCTGGTGGCAGCTGGAACTATCTTATAGTCCGGACAAAAGGGGGCATAGCTAGTAAACCTGTACCAGTCTTCCCCAGTTGTGTGTGTGTGTGCGCGCTTGTATATAACTCAAATCTCAAACTGTGTGTGTGTCAGTTGTTTACTATCACATTACCATAATGAACAATGACAAATCTCAGTAATGTTGAACCTAAACCGCAAAATTTAAAATACCAAACATAAAAAACCTCAAAGTGTAGTGACTGAAAATGTCAAATTCGACATTTTCGAACAGTCACCACACTTCTGGTAACAGCAATACCATCAATTGCAAAGTAAATAACGTTTTTACAGGGGGGGCAAGCCCCCCTGCACCCCCACACTCCCCCACTTATATATACAAACTCCGAGATCGCACTACAGTGAGGGAAAGGGTACATTTCCCGATCCCCACTATAGTGCAATCTGCATCACAATGTCGAACCTTATAACAGCGAATGCTGTATTGCATTCTCTATTGCAAGGTTCGACATTGTGGCATTTGTGTTCATGTAGTGTGACTCGGCACTTTCGCACAACTGTAAATCGCACAAGTTGCAATCGAAAAAATTATGTACAACTGTCAGCTACTTGGGCAGGGACATGAAGCACTGGTTGGACAGAGAGGGTGCTGGAGGTCTTAGCTTGGCCACTCAGCTGAGATCTCAACCCTATAGCTATGCCAGTGGGGAGTCTTATTGGGGATCGGGAGAAACCAGCCCCAGACTGACAGTGATCTCTGTGTGCTCTTAAGGGAAATTGCACATTACCGTGTGTGTAGTTGTCATCTTGCCAGTGTGTACTTTCCCTAACTGTTGCCAGTGGTCAGGAATGAAGCTCCTTGATTACTGGGCCAGTGCAGGGGCGTCACAGCTGGTATAGGTGTCAGATGATTTCACCAAGGATTATAAGGATCGACTTCTTTTACTGTCACTAAGGCTTCAGCAAAATGTATATGCCATCCTTATATGGCAAAACAGTTTAAGGAGTCCCAGAATCCATAGAAGTGTCATTTCTCATAATGAATTCTGCATTCTGATAAGTTTCTTGATCTTCTTGGAGTTTCCCAGGTGAACAATGAATTTCTTCTACTGCTCCAAAGACTTTAATTTCCTCTTTAAAAAGTATTACATTTTGTCTTCATTTTTGTGGCTTATTTAAACTTTTTTATAGTGCTGTCACTGTTCAGAATTGATCAGGGATCCAAAAGAAAAAGCATTTTGAATGATAATATACAGGGTTATTTGTTTACTGCAAATGCATTTATTTATGGACTGTGACACATAGTGGCAGATGGTAACTTCAAACAAATGGAGGGGGACAGAGCTACAGGAAGACACTGAATGTCTGGCGCTAATTTGAATGGTATGAGGCTCTATTTAAGGTAGTTCAACGATCACCACTTGTGATCAAACATCAGACAGAATCAGTCACTTTTATCCAGATTGTCTTGTACCTACGTATAGCCACTTCATGGACTATATACACATCAAATGTCTGAGTGCAATAAACAAGGCCACCCTGAGGTGAAATAGAGCCTCAAAGCACTCCATGTCACTCCTATTGCACAATGGTCCTATCTGCACCTCCCCACTGCCCCTCCCTGTATTCCCCCATCCTGACTTTACATTATCAACATACATTATTTATTTCTTGTCTTTTCAAACTTTCTCTGTCCTTTTAACACACACTAACTGACCAGTACTCCATTGTGATAACTGTGGAGAAAGTAAATTAATTAAGCTGGGGACTCCTAGGTCCCCAAAATCATGGAGTTCTAAATGTTTTGAGATGTATATTATGAGTATTTATTTAAATGCCAGCCTTTGATTCCGTGATAACTTGAGTGAAACATTTTGGAAAGAAATTCTGTCTTATTTATGTTGAGCACAAATAATTCTGCCTAAAGCTTAATGTTCAAAGCTAACAAAATAGTAGCTCCTAATAAACTGAGATGACAGATGCTTGCAAAGATATACAATGCCTATATGGAAATGCTGTCTGCCCTTCTGTGAACCTCTCTGGTGTTAGATTGGGATGAAAGTAAAATCACAAGTGGTCACAGGCATACGTTATACAACTGAGGGTCTGAAAAAGGAAACCAAAGCACCTGAATAAAACCCACACAGAAACACAGAATTCATGTAGAGTCCACACAGGAGGAATTACAGCCAAGCACTCATTCAGAGAACCAAGAGCTGTAGGATGATAGTGCTATACTCTGTGGCACAGTGACATTTATCAGCTGAAGGAATGTATTTTACCAGTTCACTGCTGCCAGAATAAACTATTCAAGCCACTGCAGCTCTCCACCACAGTTCTTAACCTTTTAGCTCAAGATTCAAGAAAAGATGGGGACTTCTGATATGACTGTGATAGTGTCAGTGAGAGATCTGGTACCTTTCAGGGCAATTGGTAAGAAATAAAATGAAAAAGCAGGCAAAAATAAGCATACAGTAAACTCTCAGTTAACTGGAACTCAAGCAACTGGCACTCTCAAGCAACTGGCAAAAAAATCAAAGATATACAGTACAATTTTCATGTGTTGCACTTTCTCTTTCCCCCCTGCAGAAACATACCTTACGTTTTTAGAGTTTTAGAGTTTTAAAAAGGAAGATAGGAATAAATTCAGTCTCTCCCAAACCTGAGAGCAAGTCAAACCAAACAAACAGTATAGGGTACAGTATTAGTCAGGCTTATTTTTAATAGTAACTCTCAAGCAAACAGAAACTACAGTTATTCGACATCTGCCAATCCCCATAGGTGCCTGTTAACTGAGAGTTTACTGTACAAGTTTTCTACAGTTCACAGTTAGTATATATGTCTCTAGTGAAAGCAAAAAAAGAAAAGTGCTGTGAAAAAGCAATTAACAAGAAGAACACTGAGCAAGATAGAAAGCCCCAAGGTTGCCTGGCAGAGTTGGCAGGAATCAACTACAGCTATGATGGAAAATCAGCAAGGGTCTGAAATGTCACTTGAAAGTAAAATCAGATACATCCTGAAATATACAAAATCAGCAGTTCACTCATGGACTATATAACAACTGACAACAACAAATACAAGGGATGAAGGAGTCACTTAATTTCCAACCTGAGGCAATAATCAAACTGAGTCACCTGCAGTGGTTAACTCGTTATCACCTCACAGCAAGAGGTTCTCCCATTTGATTCTCGGCTGGAGCGCCTTCTGTGTGGAGTCTGCATGTCTTCCCCGTGGTCAACTGACGTTTAAAGACATGCAGGTAGGTGCGTGCGTGAATGGGTGTGCCTTCTTTGAAGGTTGGGCTTCGGGCTGGCAACTCGGCACTGTAAAAATTCACTGCCAATAATTTGTGGACTGGAGTTCTGCTGTGACTACCCCTAAAAAGCCGAAAGACATTAGTTTAGGCAATAACCGAACTGCAGGTCTCTTGACAATGGGAAAGCTAGTGGAATTGGAAGCATTAAAACAACAGATGCAAAAGAAGATTGTGAGATGGAAGATCATTCTTGTAGGGAAAATATACTCTTTTCAACCATTCCTGAGCATGTAGAGGAAGGAAACTGTTCAGAGTTTATGAGGAAATTTGCATCAGAATGGATATGTATTCATCCAAAGTCTATCCAGACAGAAACAGCTCACACAGTACAGTTTTCTTGTGCTGGGTCTAGAAAACAACCCAGGCAAATCTTGCTGAAGTTTAGGACGTATACACAGAAAGAAAAGATACAGAAAATTTTGCAGGAAAAAGTGTACAATATATAAAATACACGAGAGTATGTACAGATATAGATTATTTTCTGTGTAATAGGACAAGAAATGCATTTAAGAAAGTGCGTCTGTGGCTCAAACTAATATCCAGCAACCTTCTTACGTGGACCCTAACAAAGTGCAGGGAGACTTGAAGAAAAAGTTTATAGAATCAGACTTCCAGAGAACACAGACTAGTGACTCAAGGCAATCTAAGTGGCAGGTAGGGAGAAGATGACAGCCACTGTGGCCAGAGTACCAGAAAAATTTTCAAAATGTTCCAAAAGCAAATGGCAGAAGAGACATGTCAGATATAAGAACACAGAAAAAAAACAGGAGGCAATGAGACCCTGCCCCGAACACAGAAAAGTGGGGACATGTACTATAATGGGTACATCTCTGTGGATTGTTCAATGATTATCATGGACCCTTAATCTTAACAGATGAGCAACTAGAAGATTTGTGAATCTGTCAAAATACATTAAGTACCAACCATATGGTTCACTTTTGGGGGCAGACAAATATGCAGTCAGAAATGGTCTTGATTTAATACTCCATCAGGGTAACAGGCTACATGTAAACTAATTTTATGGCTATGAATAATAGCGGGCAAATGGGAAATGGCTTCTACTTAAAAAAAATTATAGTGATGAAAAGGGGGTTACAGCACAAGCTCTTTAACAGGTGTCATCCCCTGGACATGGTGAAACTGGTAGTGTGTGTGTGATGACAGCTGTCAAATGACAACAGAAGTAAGAGAAAAACAGGGCTAGCCTGAGTGGGAGTTTTAGAAATCATATTTAAAACACAAGGAAAATAGACAAATTATGTATGCACCATACCTATAGATCCGTGTTGACTATCTTTATATGTTTTAACCTGTGGGTTATTAGATCCAACACCAGCCAAATCCTCAACACTTCAACTTGTCCGAGCTCCACCTCCCCCACCCACAATACCCTGCTCACCCACAGATACCTCAGATCACGTTTGCCCTTCCTTAATCTAGATCTAAAATACCTTTCATACATAAATGAAAAAGAACAAAAGACTCCAAGAAAGGGAAAGCAATTCAGCCTCCACTGCTTGGCCATTTTAGAAACCAAGACTAGCCAAAAAGGTGGGTGCAGGAGGGGGAAGGTTGAACCGGACAGAGAGAGACAACACAGCTCTATCATTATGGTGAGTACATAATTTTCGTAGCTGATGTCTTCTCAGTCTGTCTTCAACCTATGGGACAAAATCTCCAGCCACATAAAAATCCCAGGGAGGATCTACAGAAGGATATTCCGCAACATGGAGGAGCCAAAGGAAGCCCTGGACTTAGACTGAATGTCCACCTTGTAGTGAGAAGCAAAGGTATGATGGCCCACACAAGTAGCAGCTGCACAAACATCCAAGGAAGCTCTGGAAAAGAAAGCCATACAAGTGGCCATAGCTCTAGTAGAATGACCCTTAGATTTACCACATAAAGTCTTGTCTCTCAAGATATATGCAAAGGAAATGCAGTCTGACAGCCACTAGGATAACATAATTTTAGACATAGCTCTGCCCAGTTTGGATTTCAAAAAAGACTAACAGCTGACTAGACTTTCTATAGGCTTTCATCTTGTCCGGGTGAAATCTCCATTGTCTATGCACATCCAAACAATGCAGCAAATATTCACCCTTGCTTGAAAAATTAGGAAAAAATACAGGAAGGTGATTTACTCTTGGAGGCTACTTTGGAGAGAAAGTACGAACTGGTGCAGAGTGAAACCCTATCTTTATGAAACATCAGATAAGGAGGAGTAGAATCTAGAGCTTGTAGCTTGGAAACTCTCCTGACCGAGGTAACAGCACCAGAAACAAAGATTTCCAGTATAGCAACTTTAAGTCCGAAGTAGCAGAGGGTTCAAAAGGAGGACCTGCAAGGACTTACAACACAAAAGTTAAATCTCAAAGAGGGACAGAATCCTGAATGGGAAGATGCAAAAGAGATGCACCTTTAAAAAATGCATTGAAATTTTTTAAAGCAACTAAAGAAACATTATCCCTGCTAAAATGAAAATTAGAAATGCCTGTAAGGTTTACAGTGATCACAGAAAAACTAGAGCCTAAATTAAAGAACTCAGCAAGAAAATTCAGCACAGATTCTAAGAGAGTGGAAAAAGGGTTAAATACTTGAGATTCCATCCATAAAAAAGCAAAACGCTGTGACTTACTTGAATATACTTTCCTAGTAGATGGCTTCTGAGAGGAGGACAAAATATGCACAACATCGTCAGACAGCTTGGGATGCCTGGCTATCTAGGGAACTGGAGAAACCATGCAGTTAACTTGAGGGACTGCAAACTGGGAGGATTCAGACCTGCTGGATGAAAAATCAAATCTGGTGTAGAATCCAGAACCCAAGGAGGATCACTGTCACTCTGCAGTGAGATGCCCTCTGAAGAAATTTGACAATCAGGGGACCTGGGTGCCAAGCATACAGAAAAGCATCTCTGGGTGACTGCTCCTGAGGAGGGATTAAGGCATAACAGCCACTGCATCTGGTATTGGAGGGGGAAACAAAAAGGTTCCAACACGTCACACCACCAAAAGATCTGAGCTGCAACCCTTGGATTCAGAGACCACTCATGATGAAGAAGAATATTCTTACTCAAACTGTTGGCCAGGATATTGGACCTTCCTGGGATATGCATTGCAATCAGAAACTGGTGAGATGAGATCACCCACTGCCAAACCCTAATGGCCTCTTGACAAAGAGGATAAGAATGAGTTCCCCCTGTTTATTTAGATACCAGACAATGGATATATTGTCTGTCTGGATTGAAATCGCCCAGCTGGGAAGGACATCCTGAAGGGCCTGCAACACAAAGAGGACAGCCTTCATCTCCAGGACACTGATGTGAATGTTGGCCTCTGCAGAAAACCAGGACACCTGAACCATCCTACCTTCAAAATGCCCCCCTCCACCCAAGAAGGGAGGCATCCTTGGTGAACGTGGCCACAGTATGTGGAAGAAAAAAAGGTCTCCCACTGATCACTAAAGGTGACTGTAAACACAACCAAATCTGATCATTCCACACCTTTGTCAACCTGACCAGAAAGTCCATTAGATGAGTCAGATAGGACCACTGCACTGTGAGAGCCCATTGCAGAGACCTCATGTGGTTACCTTGCTAAAGGGGCAACCCTATCGAAGCTGGCATTTGGCCCAACAGTTTCAAAACTGCGTGAGCTGGAGGTTTTGCAAGGACAAGCAGAGAAACTGCCTGTGAATGAAGGCTCATTATTCTGGAATTCAGAAGTTTTGCACTTTTGTAGATGGGTTCCATGTGGCAACCTATGAACTGTAATGTATTGACTGGTTGTAGACTCAGCTTTAGGTAACTGACAATTATTCCTACATGGATTTACAACTGGAATAAGGTATCTCTGGATGAGATCTGTGACACTCTTATGGGGGCAGTGAGGAGTCAATAGTCCAGGTAAAGAAAGACCTAAAAACCCTGCAGCGGGAGCCAGGCTGCAACCATTGGCATGCACTTGGCGAACACTCAGTAGTTGGTGGTGAAACCGAATGGCAGGGCTCTGAATTGGTAATGACTGGCCCCCAGCTGGAAGCCCAGAAACATCATGAATTACCTCTCTATCTTGATATGATAGTAGGCATCCTTGAGATCTAGCACCCACATTCAATCATCCTTCCTCAACAGAGGTATAATGGACTGCACCATGACCATCCAGAATTTAGTCTGTTTCACAAAAGGATTAAATTTGCTCAAACCCAAAACTGGACTGAGGTCCTTGTTCTTTGGTACAAAAAAAGAGTCTTGAGTAGCCCCAGATCCTCTTTTGTCTGGTGGTACCTCTTGGCTGACTCAATTTGCCATCATCTTCTCAGTCTCTACTGCTGCCAGCAGTCTCTGATGGGGTGGAATGTCTGGGAGATGACTGTGACCAAACTTTGGGATTTCTAAAAAGGGAACGGTATAATCTCTGGATGTGACTCAACATCTATGCGTCTGAGGTGATGGCCTCCCACGCTTCTGAGTGAAGAGCCAAGTGACACCACTACCTCCACAGCAGGACATTTGGGCAACCTTTCAGGATCTCTGAAAGGGCCTGCCAGATAAAGCTCTATGGAAGTCCTGATTTTGAAGACTACCCCTGCCTTGCAGGTGGTGCCCATTATGGTTCCCTTGGCTGTGGGAGGAATCCTCAGATGCAGCTTCCTGAGAAAGCTGCTGCGATTTTCTTAAGAGGTGGCATTTGCACCCCTTCTGATTCCTTGAAAAGGTACGCTGACAGTTAACAAATGCACTCCTATGGCAAACAGTGTCTTCCCATCATGCTCATTCCCATATGAGTGTCCTTAATTTTAGTACCAAACAGGGAGGATCCACCAAAAGGGGTGTTAACAAAAGACATCTTAAAGCAGTCAGCAAAGTTGAATCCAAGCATGGTGTCACATGGCAATGCCGGGATGCTCCACCAGTTGCAGTGGAGATGAGCTGCATGGAAATGCTAGCAATGGATTGATGAGTAGATAACTGAGTCTCCAGCATCTTCTGAACCTCCAGAGACTGCTGCATCTTCCTCAACTCTTCAGCCACAAGATTGCGCTGAAGCCTTGTCAAGTGGGAAAAGTAAATGAGTGCCCTCCTAGCGAATGTCACTGAGGCATGAAATCATGTCTCCAGATGGTTCAAACACCAGGACTCTTTGTTCAGCGGATGGACTGAAGAACTCTCCTTGGAGATTGCACCATAATTGCATCCATGGCTGGATCCTTACTCCAGTGCCACTGATCCTTGGGAGGAGCAAGTATTTTTATCATGCTTCTTAAGAATAGGCTCCTCTATGTTGGGTTCCTTCAATGCCCTCCAAGACGCAAGATCTGTAAGTGCATCCGGTGGGGGAACCACCCCAGGGCATGGATGAGCCCATGCTAAGGGCCTCTAAAAATACTGACTCCTTCAGAGAAGTAGCTTGGGTAGTCCAGCCCCTGCACTGGCAAAGAAGCTCCAAAAGGTGACCGAAAGAAGCATTACTGTGCAGTGACTTAGGGAACCTGTCTCCTTCCTCAAAGTCAGTATCCTTGGTGAGGGACTCCTCGAGTGAGTCAAGGTGTTTCCACTTGTACCGCCTATTACCTGAGACCTCTCACTTTGGCAATGCTGGAGAGGGAGAAGAGGCAGGTAGCCCAACAAGGGGTATGAATTGGAGGCCAACTGGCATGGGCTGTCCAGGGACAGTCTGATGACAGGTTGCAGGCACAGATAAGAAGGGGTATGGAACACCAGTTGAGGAAGACCTCCACATCTCCTAAGTGGAGAACATCCTCTTCATAACATCAAATGTGGAGGTGGAAGCTAGCTTCCCAGATCCAAAGCCAGCAATTTTTAGACTCTTAGATCCAAGACTCTGGCTCCTCCCCTCTAGCCATAATTCCCCTCCATCTTCAGAGTTCCCCAGATCGAATTTGCCTACTTATACTAAAGACTCTTACTTATATATACAAAAAGAAAAAAGTTACTTGAGATAAACAATGACTCAGTACCAGACTGTAAATAAGACAAGGATATGAACAGGTTGAACATGGCCAGTCAGGAGCAGCACATGACAATTTGGTAGAAGGGGATGGAGGAAGGGAAGGATGAGACAGACTGAAGAAGGCAACATGGATCTAGGTAAGTGCATAACTTAGTATCCAATATCTTTCCCATCTGCCTCAACTATTGGGACAGAGACCCCAGCAACTAAAAATCCTGAAAGATTACATGGAGGATATTCTGGTGAATGGTGGAGCCATTCAAAGCCTGGGACCTAGACTGCAAGTTCAGCTTGTACTATGAAAGGTATGAAAAGTAGACCAAGTAGCTGCAGCATGAGTATCATTTCTATTTGCACTCTAGCAAAGAAATCTGTGGAGGGTGCAAATGCTCTAGTAGAATGAGCTTTAGGTTTGTAAGATAAAGACTTGCTTTATAAAAAAAAAAATACAACTGGATAGACATCTGGACATTGTAACATTGGAAACACTATCCCCCAATTTAGCTTTGTAAAAGGAAAGCACGTTAGATCAGTTTTCCTGAAATTCTTCGTGCAAAAAATAGCAACTGGTGATAAACATCCAGCAAATGTAAGGTATATTCTCCTTTGCTTGAAAAGTTAAGGAACAAAAAAGGCAAATTAATGGCCTAATTTAAGGCAGACTCCAAAGTCACCTTAGAAAGAAAATTAGGGCTGGTTCAAAGTGAAACCGAAATACAGAGGCTTACATGATAGAGCCTGAAGTTCTGATATTCTCCATGCTAAGGTAACTGCCATTAGAAAAAACATTTTCCAAGAAAGAAATGAGTTCCACTGAAGATGCAGGTTCAAAAGGGGACTAGTTAGGGCCTGAAGTAAAACAGTAATATCCCAAGGTGGAACAGGGTCTCTTAAAGGCAGCTGGAGAAGGAATCCACCCAGTAAAAAAGCCTTAGACAACTTCAGTGAGGGAATAGCAGTATGATTCTCTCTCGCATGAAAACTGGAAATAGCTACCAGTTGAACCTTAATAGTGGAAAAGTTAACACTTCTTAAAACATAGTTACCAAAAAAAATAGAAGATAAAGCAGCTGAGAAGGGGGTCTAGACTCTTGGTGGACGCCCAAATAGAAAACCTTTTCCACTTGCTTTTATAAACTTTTCTAGTAGCCTATTTTTGGGAGAAAGAATATGAAGCACAGAAGAAGAAAGCCTGGAATTTTTGGCCATCATTGGAAGTGGAGAAACCAAGAGGCCAGTTTTAGGGCTATGTTGTCCAGGTGATTCAGGCTGGATGAGTGAGAGACAAAGTCTGGAAAAGGTTCCAGCACCGAGGGAGAGTGAATCAGATGAGACCATAAAAAAGGGAACCATACTTGCCAAAGCCAAACATGGGAGATGAGGATCACTTTCACCTTCACCAGATCATTTTCTGTAGGACTTTGGAAATGAGAGGAATGAGAGAAAAGGTGTACAGGAGACCTGGAGGCCAAATGTGGACCAAGACATCTCAGTGACACTCCCTTCTGGGGGATCAATGCAAAGTAGCTGCTGCACTTGGTACTGAGTGTGGTATCAAATAAATCATGGCAAGGATAGCACAGGAGTCTGAAGAGCATGGCAGCCACAGATTGAGAGGCCACTTGTGTAGCAGAAAAGTGGCCCTGCCTCATGAGTGGTCTCTCAATCAGTGGCTCCCTACTGAGAGACCACTTGTGAGGCAGAAAAATAGCTCTGCTCAACTTCTCTGCTAAAACACTGGACTTCCCCAAGATATGCATAGTCACAAGAAAGTGTTGGGTAGACATCCACCACTGCCAAACCCTCATGGCTTCCTGACACAACAGATATGAATGAGTTTCCCCTTGTTTGCTGATATAGCAGGCTATGTACATGTCTGTTTGAATCATGATCACATTCCTGAGGAGGGAGTCCTGAAAGGCCTGCAATGCTGAGAGGACAACTCTCATTATCCAGCATGTTGATGTGAAATCTGCCCTTTGTCAATGTCCACGCACTTTGGACCATGTCTCTTCTAAATGACCCCAGCCCCAGGAGGGAAGCGTCTACGGTTATTGTGGCAATTGGAGATGGGAAAATGGAGGGATGACCTAGAGGAACCAGTGGGCAAGATAACCACCACAGAATATGCTGCCTGTAGATTCTCAATAGGAAGACCTTAAACTGCATGGGTTGATACATGGTAAGACCACTGAACTGTGAGGGTCCAATGGAGCACCTTCATATAAAACATGGAGGGACCACTGTTATGGAAGTTGCCATTGAGCCTGAGGTAAAGAATAGATTTTGTTTGGGGTTTTGAGTGAGATAGTACTTCAGAAGCCTGTTCACACAGGGTAAAGATTTTGGAATCAGGAAGTTTGGCAAAATGCAAGGTGGTATCCAGGTGTCATTCTGTGAACTCTGTCATCTGAACTGGAGTCAACTTTGACTTTCTATGCTGATTTGCTTCATACCTATGAGGAGGCATAACTGGAGGAAGGAGTCCCTGACTTGAACAAGTACATCCATCATGGAAGCAATTACAACCTGCCTAGGTATGGGAACACCCAGAACCCCTGCAGTCTGAGATGTGCTGCAATCATTGCCATGCATTTGGTGAACACTTGGGGGGCTGTGGTGAGTGAATGACAGTGCCCTGAACTGAAGGTGACCAGTTCCCAGTGAAAAGCAGAGAAACATCCTGGAGTATCTTGCTATCTTGATGTGGTAGGAGGTGTACTGTAGATCCAACCAAGCACATCCAGTCATCATGAACTGTGATAATCTGGAATACTGTCTTACAAACTGGTTTTGTTGACTAAGGTCCAGAATGGGCCTGATGTCCCTGTTTTTCTTCAATCAGAATCTGAACTCTTGCTGGTCTGGTTGGCTATCCTGGATAACTCATTTTATTACAAGCCTTAAGACCTCCAAAACTGCTGCCTTCCTCTGACAGGGTGGAATATCAGGAAGTTTTCTTTGCTTATTTTGTGGTTGGGAAACAGAGAGAATAATGTAATCTCTGGTTATTATTCCCTGCACCCACAAATCTTGTGTGATGGCTAACAAGGGAATGCAGAGACAAACACCCCCAACTGTCTCCAGAGTATGGCAGTTAGGCAATTTTTCAGGAGTGCTGGAAGGGTTTGTTGGCAAAAGGATCCCAACCTCTGGTTCTGTGGTCACCTTTGTCATGTGAGCAACTTTGGTAAAAGGGCCTCAAAACCCCTGGTTCTGTGGATCATCTCTGCCATGGGGCCAACATCTATTGAAGTTGCACCCCCCCCCCCCATCTTGGGGGTCTATCTATAGTTATGAGCAAAGCCCCGAGACTTGCAGAACCACAGTCTCTGTCCACCATTTTCATTCGTGGAGAAAGTCCTGGGGGAATGAAACAGACACCCACAGCAGACAGGATTTTGCTATCTTGTTCACTTCTGGTGAGCATCTCTTTCACTTTGGATCCAAACAGGGTGGACAGATTATAAGAGGTATTCAAAAAGTATGTTTTGAAGTTCTCCAAGATGCACTGAGGCATGTCAAAGTATAGCAAAGCTGGTGCCTGCTGCTCTGGAAGTGCCATCTGCCACATTAGACAAATTAGATATGGACTGAAGGTAGCCAACTGTGAATCCATGGTCTTGCTGGACTCTGCAGACAAGGAACAGAGAGGGACTTGTACAGCTCCTTAGTCAAATCTCTCGGAAATCTGATTAAGTAAGCTAAATAGTTCAGCACATGCAATACAAACTTCACAGAAATATAAGTCACTTCCCAGTCTCAAAAGTATTTTGCCATTTGTGGTGATCTGGTTCAACACTTCCCAATCTTGTCCAAAGCTCTATATTCCCTGTTAGGGTATGGACAGCAGAGCTCTCCTCATGTAGCTCTTTCTTAGGGGCTACCACAATCACAATGGTATCAACTGTGAGTTCCTTGCTCCAGTGGGGTCTCTCTCTCAGGGACACCAATATTTTGTCAGGTTTTCATGACATGACTCCACTATGTCTGACTCCTTCCAAGCCTATTGCAAAACAAAATTAATGAGCTCATCAACTGGAGGGACCACTCGGGAAGTAAACAGGTTAGCTCTAATGGCCTTGATAAAAATGGATTCCTCCTGGGAGGATACATCAGTGAACCAAACCCCCTTGTTGTTGCAATAATTTCAATATGCCTCCAAAGGAGACATCTTCCAAGGGGGATTATGGGGAAAGAACCTGGCTCCTTCCTCAAAATCAGTATCTTCAGTAGGGTATTCCTGAGGTGTGCTCAAATGCATCCTCTTGTAAGAATGCTTCCCTTTTCCCTCCACAGTGGGAGGCTCTGGGCAGGGCCCAGAAACGGATGTGGAACCTGGCTCATGAGTTTCCCTGAGGCCTAAGGGAGCTGACTGTTCCTGTCAAACAGGATGAAATGAAGCCATGTGTCTCAGGTGATGGCCTCCCAAGCCTCTAGGTGAAGAGCCAAGTGACATCCGACTACTTCCACAGCAGGACAGTCAGGTAACCCTTCAGGGCCGTTGAAAGGGTCCACCGGAAAAGGCTCCATGGAGGCCCTGCTTCTGCAGACCACCCCTGCCCTGCAGGCAGCATCCATTATGATCCCCCTGGCCTTGGGAGGAATCATTTGAAGGAGTGTCCTGGGAAGACTGCTGCGATTTTCTACAAAACAATGTTTGCCCTGCTTCTGATTCCTCAAAAGGATTCACTAAGAAGTAGCAAAACACACTACCACACTGGAGTGTCTTCCCCTTCTTGCTCACTCCTAGTGAGTGTATCCTTAATTTTTGGCCCAAACAAGGAAGAACCATCAAAAGGGGCATTGATAAAGGATGCCTTAAAGCATTCTGCAAAGTTGCCAAGCATGGTGATGCATGGCAATGCCAGAGCCAGCTGTTTGGGATGCTCCATCAGCTGCACTGGAAATAAGCCTCATGGGAAACATTGGCAATCAACAGTAGGGTAGACAACGGAGTCCCTAACATCTTTTGAATGTCTGAATACTACTGTGTCTTAACATTCCTCAACACTTCAGACATCAGAGTCTAGTCAAGTGTGACAAGTGCCACAAGGGGAATGTCACTGAGGTATGAGATCACTTCCCTAAATTGTGCAAAACCCAAGATTCTCTATTTGGGGGATGGACTGAGAAACTCTTCTCAAAGATTTCCTTTAGGTGGCCACTGCCACAGTTGTATCCACAGCTGAACCCATAATCCAATGCAGTCGTTCCTTGGAAGAACCAAGAATTTTGTTGAGCTTCTTAGGAATAGGCTCCACTGTGTTCAGTTCCTGCCATGCCCTCAGAAACACTAAGTGTATGAGTGCATCTGGAGGGGGAACCACCCAATGTGTGGATGGACCCACACTAAAAATCTCCAAAAATACTGACTCCTCCAGAGAGGGGGCTTCAGTGTCCCTGCATTGTGTTGGCAAAGAAGCTCCAACAGATCACCAAAAGAGGCATCATCTAGCAGAGACTTAGGGGACCCCCTCCTTCCTCGAGGTCAGTATCTTCAGTGACAGACTCCTCCAGGGAGTCAATGTGATTCTTCTTACACTCTCTCTCTCACCTGTGACCTCCTGCTCCAGTGAGGCCGGAGTAGATGGGGATGAGGCAGGAAGCTCCACCATGGGAGTGGACTGGAGACCAACTAGCATATGCTGGAGTAGACTGATGACTGGTCGCAGGTCCAGATGAAAAAGGGGATGGAACATCAGCTGGGACTACCTGACCAATCCCCTTACAGGAGAACATCCTCTCCATGACATTGAAGGCGGAAGCAGATGCTGGCCTCCCTGAACCAATGGTGCTAGTACCCGAAGATACTCAAGATGTGCCAGACTCCAGGGGGGCTATGCCTCAATATGATTTTGAATCTGGAGCTGAGTTGTTGAATACTGAAGCTCCAAGTGGGAGGGACAATCCTAAAGTTGGGACCACTGATCCAGACCAAAAATGCCAGTCTCGATGCCATGGCCCCGAAGCAGTCAGAGTAGATGAGACCAAGGAGGAACTCGTAAGCAAGGATGTCCAAGCCATTGGATATGACACAGATAAAAAAACAGGGAGATGGAGCCAAGGTTCCAGAAACAGATTCCAGACCCAAAGGGATAAGACTTAATTGCATCCAAGTCTGCAAAAAGGACCTCATCAACTGCTCCCAGTCAGAAGCTTTGAAACTGCCAGACCTTGATGAAGTCACCAACAGGGTTTTGGAGGTCACTTAGATGACAAGGAACCCATATGCCGGATCAGAGTCAGGAGACCTAGAACTGGGGCAGGGAGTGTGAGGACTCCAGTGACAGCTCTGGTGGAGTGGACAGGGAGAATTGAAAAGCTATCTGACCCAAATGGAACCCTTAGACCAAAAAGGGGCTAGGAAGACAGTGCTGGGGATGGAACCCTGCTTGTAGTCTGCAACAAGGGCGATCAGCTCCAAGGCATCAGAGATGATGCTGGTGCTGAGGCAGCCAGGTCACCTGAAAATGGTGGGATGTTTGGGCCTGGTGAGCCGTAAGGAGGAGGACCAGAAACAGAAACCAAGGAGGACCACTTTTGATCCCCCTTGGAGTCCCTAGATGGGTGGTAATTATTGAACTTGACTCTCAGAGCCAAGGAAGCAGAACAGGTGGGACCAGGAGGAAGAAGGCCCTTAAGAACCAACTTCACCTGCCACTCATTGACTGCCCTGGAATCAAATCTCTCATAAATGGAACAGGAGGTGTCCAGATGGGCAGCCTCAAAAAAATAAACACACGTGTGCATTCTGACAGGGTACCTTGTACCCACAGGTGACACATTTTTTAAACCCTTTATCCATAACAGAACACACTACCACCTAACTAACAGAACTAACTACTAACACCAGAAGAAAAAAGTAAGAAGAAATAACATCCTACAATATGCTATGACTAAATCCTAAGAAAAAAGTCGAATGATACAAAAAAAAAAAAAAAAAAGGGGGTAGGAAAGCCCAATATAACAATACACACACACACACACACACACACACACACACACACACACACACACACATACATACAAGTCCTAACCTAGCTACCTACAGTAAAAATTCTATAACTACAAACACTAACTAGGGTAATGAACAACACTAAAGATAAAAGCTAACACTCAAAAAGCTGTTAGCAAAGCATACACTGATATGGAACTGGATCAAGCTGCTGACAGGAATGGCAGCAAATTAGATCTGAGGGGTCGGTTGAGGAGCAGGGAGTTGTGAGTAAGGGAGGCAGAGCATGGCAAGGTAGAATTCTGAAGGATTTGACCAGGTCGGATCTGATAACCCACAGGTTGAAGCCAGATGAAGAAGACAGCATTAGATCCTTAGTATTTTTCTTCTCACAGCTACATGATAGCAGTAGCTCAAGGATGGAAAGTAACATACATGTAATTATGGATGCAAATAGTGATAGGGGTTTGGTTTGTTCATGAAGTAATGTTAGTATATATTTAGTTTTAGATGTCTGGCTGAATAACAAAGCTACAAAATCTAAGAAGTGTAAGAGTGGTTTGAAGTCATGGTTTTGGATAATGGTAACTAGGTTTCAGGCATGAAGACATGAAGGGAATAAGTCATCAGAGGTCAAGAAATGAGACATTAACAGGAGGACAAATCTATATTTATGAAAGTAAGTAAGAATTATGTCATGGAATGTGAATGGGTTTATGGATAGGATAAAAGCAGATGAGGTTCTTAGAATATATTAGAAAGTACAGTTGTGTAAGAACTTGTAACAGTAGAAGTTCTACTGATCACTGTTCCAAAGAGTTGGATTATCTCACCAAATAACCTGGATGTCTGAACAAGGTACCAAAATCAAAACCTTCCACAGAGCCATATGTCTGATGTATGATCTAAGCCCCCAGGTTCAAGGATACATAAGCAGATGTTTGTGCATATATCATCGGACTAAATACAAGCCAGATAGCCTGAAAAGACCTTAGAAACCAAATAAACTGGTCAGCTATGAGGAAAGAGACAGAAAGATAGTGATACCCCTTGGTCCATGAGGAAGAAGAGAAGAAAAATCAGAAAAGGGAAAGGTAGAGAGGGAAGGAATACTGCATCAGTGATCAAAGCTTAAGAGGTGTGATGGGTGGATAGAAGAGAGATAGGAGAAATGTCTAGTAACTCAGAGAGGACTGATCTGCTGAAGGCAGCTTTGTATCTAGAAAAGGCATCAACACTGTAATGTTTGGTGAAGGTATGCACAGGGGACTGATAAGCTGCTTCTAAAATTGTTCTTGAGTCATTTCCCTTGTACAAGGCTCTAGATGAGGCCATTGCTCTAGTAGAATTGGCCTTTGCTGGAAAAGGTAAGGACTTGCCATATAACGTGTAGCAAAAGGAAATGAATATCCAGTTAGCAATAGTCAGCTTTGAAATTGGGTTACTTAATTTGGAGTCTTGGAAAGAGACAAACAATTGTCCACATGTGTGAATATCCTTGGCCTTATCCAGGTAGAACCTGAGCTGTCTATGCACATCCAGGGAATGCCAAATTCTTTCTTCCTTACTTTGTGAATTGGGGAGAAAAGTGGGAAGATATGGCCTGAAAAAGAAACAGTTCATTTACTACTTTTGGCATGAAGGGGGGGGGGGGTGTCCCTTAAAGAAATTGTCCTTATGAAAAATAAAGAAGGAAGACTTGCCTAAGTGCCTGTATTTTTGAGACTCACCTGGCAGAGGTGAAAGCTACCAGAACTATTTTCCAAGTACAGAATTTGAGAGAAGCAGAAGCTGCTGGTTCAAAAAGAGGGAGGGTGAGTTTCTCCAGCACAAAGTTGAGGTCCAAAGCAGGGGGAATCGCTTTCTTTGCAGGTGTCAGATAAAGTACACCCTTTAAAAACTGTTTTACCTAGTCTGGCAGGAAGCAGCGGTTCCAAAGGTAGGCATGCAGATACGGCTGAAAGGTGAGACTTAATAGATGGAGTATGCTAGGCCCAAATGCAATAGCTCACATAAATGAGAGGACCATTGGGGTATTAGCCTGACATGGGTCCTGATATTTAGGCCAACAATATACAGTAAACCTTTTCCATTTTTGATATGTAAGATTTTCTTGTCTCCTGGACAATCTTAAGCATGTCTTCAAAAAATTGGTGTCTAAAAGGGATTAGAATCCTTCTCCCATACTGTCAGGCTGAGAGATGACAAGCTGGGATGAAGTAGTGAGCTCTTCTGCTGTATAGGCAGATCCACTGTGGAAGGAAGCTTTTGGTGGTAGCTATTGGCTAGGTGGGAGAGAAGGAGGAAGCAGTGCTACACTGGACAATACGAAAATGACCAGTAAAATGTTCAGAGATTCTTTCTGGATATTTGGTAAGAGCCTGGGAAGTAGAAGGAGTGTTGAGATGGCATATAAGAAACCCCCTTTCTATGGGAAGGACATTACATCAATTTTCCAACCTTGAGGACTGAAAACACTGATGTAAAATAGCTGAAATTACTGGCAGTGGAGGAAAGAGATCTATCTGAGGCACCCCTTCCCCCATTTGTGGACTAGTCTTGGAAGATCTCCCTGTTCAGCATTCATTTGTAGGGATTTCCTCTTGATCTGCTTAAAATGTCTGCCAGGACACTGTCCTGTGAAGGAATGTAAACAGTTTGGAGGGAGAGTTTGCTTTTGTTTGATGGAAAGATCCAGAATTGGTCTTCAGTCTCCTCCTTTTCTTGGGACAAAGGAGATTCTGGAATAGAATCCTTTTTCTCACATATTGTGGGGGTACTAGTTCTATAGTAATAGTTTATAGGTTCATAGGTTGGTACTAGGCTATCGGCCCTAGGGCCTATACAAGCCTAGCCATAAAAATTCCCTGGCTATTTCTTCCCAGAATATTTACTTCCCTGGTCCCCTGTCTAGCAGGGTGACTGATGTGATCCCCGGGGTAAATTTCCTATCTCCCATCCAATTGTCAATGTTCCTTTTGAAAAGGGCCAAAGAGGCACTCAGCTTGACATGTATGGGCAGTCTATTCCAGAGTATGGGGAGCCTCTGGGTCAGAAACCTATCCTTCCAGCATGTTTTGTTCATTGTGATGACCAAGTTTAGATTCCTGGAGCATGTGGCTCTGAGGGATTGAGATTTCTTTAAGTGTAGCATGCCCAACAGCACTAGGTTTGACATGACCTTGTATGTTAAGCAGAGATCGCCTCTTGAGTAGACGATATGAGACAGAGTATAGGTAGAGTTTTTTAGACAGTCAGCATAGGGCATCTGCTTTAGGCCTGTGATTCATTTAGTGATGTATTTTTGTGGCCTTTCCAGTTGTTGCAGATGTCTTGTGAGGTACATACCAAATGGGGTGTTGTACTCTATAATGGGTCTAATGAGGGATGAGTACAGTGGGACAATGACCTCCTTTTTTCTGGATGAAAATCCCTTAGTGATGAGGTATGCCACATAGAAGGATTTCCTGACTGTTGTGGCTATGTGGTTATCTAAGGTGAGACCACTGTCCACCTGTATCCCTAAGTCTCTTATCACACTTTGTGTTTAGTGTTCAGTTGAATGATGGGGTGGAGCAACTGTATCCGATTTTGTGAGTAGGGATGCCAATGAAAGGAGGAACTTCTTTCCAGGTCATTCTGTATCCTCTCTGGATGACAGAAAGCACCCATTTGTCTGAAGTAAAGAGTAGATGTTCTTTTAGGGATGAGGTCAGCTTTTTGGATAGGGAAAAGGATGGATCAAGGGATGGGGAAATGAATGCGAGGTAGTCAGGTGTACGTCTCTGAGTAAGGAGGCCTCCCAGATCTAGAGTCCCTGCTTGGTTTATCCTGGAGACTTTTCACAGACATTTTCTTGGCCTTATGGGAAGGTCTGGGTTCCTTGCAAAGAAAGAAAGTGGGTTTTCCAGGGTAATTCCTCAGGTATCTCAGTACAGAAGTAACAAAGATCGGCCTGTAGTCCTTCATGATATTACCTTGTTCATGCAACTATTTGAAAGACTGGCTGCATCTGGACCAAACAAAAGATCCTTATTTAAAGGAGAAGATAGGACTTTCATCTTACTATCTTCTGGGGAGGGCTGAGAATGTAACCATGCCTACCTACTGATCAAATAACCAGAACCAGCTACCTTTGAAGAGGCTTCCACTACATCACAGTTGCATTTAATGCTGTACCTAGTGACTTGGGAAGCCTGAGCCAAAAATAATAAAGCCTTTTGTTTAGTGGTACATTCATCAAGGGAGGACAATATTTTATTAAAACTGGACAGTGTTTAAGTATTTAGTCATTTGAGTCTGATCATTCAAAGCTCTAAAGGCCAACATGGAGGATGTATATACCTTTTTCTCTAGCCTGTCCATTGCCCTGCTGTTGTATTTATCTGAAGGAAGAGCACTGGCAGCAGGCAGTAATTTAGAGGGCTTATTTGTTGACATGGAAAACACATAGTAGGTGGCTGAAAGTCTTTTGCAGTGAAATGGATGCAAACCCATTCAGGAAAGCCTGCAGAGCAGGGGGTACAGGTGCGTGAGAAGGGTTGCCTACTTCTAAGAGTTTATATTATCTCTGTTAAATTTCAGAAATCTGTTTAGATTCCCATTCAGAATGCTTCATCATATTAAGAACAGTTTGCCCAAATGAAGATTCTTCAACATGGTAATCAAGAGAAAGTAAATCTTCATCAGATGCTGCTTGAACTGGCAAATGGATTTGGGATGAATAAACTAAAGAGTGCTCATCGGAGTCTTGATTAATTGTCCTCATATTCAGAAGAATATCTAATTGTCTCTTGTGGAATGGAGGGAGAAAATCATAGTAAAATGCCTTAAATGGATGGTGACCTGAGTGTCAAAATGGCCTTAAACAGGCCCTGTGAGAAATCTATTCACTCCTTTTCTTTGGATGTCTGGGGAAGGGAAGCAATTTTTTTTGTTCCTTTTTTCCCCAGTGTGATATCTGTTTTGACTAAATGCAGAGGCTCCAACCCCTGATGATCTTTGATGAGAGATCTGGATATTTATTCTCTAATGAGGATCTGTGGTATGCATTTGAGTCCCTCAGAAAATATTAAGTGTTGTTCTCCTATTCCAACATTTTTAATAGCTTCAGAGACATGCAGACCTCAGATGCCATACCTGCCTCTGGCAGGGTTGCAGTAGCAGGAGTCTGGGCAGGTATCAGGTGTACCGTGGGTTTCAAGACCTCTGTGTGTACGTCTGAGTCCAAATGGGCAGTCGTCATATCAATCCTAGGTCTCTCAAATGTTTTTCTTCTGAACTGGTGGCACATCAAGGGTGGAAGGGTCTGCCATCTTTGCTTGGGTGAGATGGTGAGTTTCTAAGTAGGAGTTAAGATACGAAGGTCTAATTCGAAGTGTCTTTGGAACACAGGACTGACAGACACTACAATTTTTGTGATTGTGCTCTGCAATTAAACAGAAAAGGCACTGGGAATGGAGATCCTTGTAGGAAAGTTGCTTTCACCTCCAAGCTAAGATCTAACACAGCAACAAACTGTAATACAACTGAGAAAAATTGAAGGTTCCCTAATGGGACACTTATCTGAGCCAGTGAAGGCCAATGGTACCAACATCCTCATGTAGAAGAGACTCTGGGATTCAGGTTACTGGCTAAGGCTCTTGCCACCCCTATAGTGCCTTTTTTAGGCAAAGTTCAAAGAACAAAACCACCACCATAACAGGTACAAGCATGCAAAATCTGAAGGTAATGCTACTCAATGCTAGAAGTCTAAACCTCAAAATGCACTCTCTCGAGGCACTCCTAAAAATGGAAAACATTGATATCTGTGCAGTAACTGCAAACGGGAGCTGAAAGTTCAACTGCTGAATCCTACACTAAGGCACTGTATGAGCACATCCACTCATGTATAAATCGTGCCATCCCAAATAGAACCAAGATGCTCTCATCCAAAAAAAAGAAGCCAATCTGGTGGTCCCCTGCCATAAACAAACTTTACAACAAAAGGAAGAAACTGTTGCAGAAAAGAGGAAAATCCCAGGATGCAAAAAACTTCCTTACCAGCCTCAGTAAGAAACTAAGATCCCTCATAAAATCCTCCAAAGCTAGTTACGAAAATAAAATTGCCAAAGACAACAACAAGGCATTCTATAACTATGTCAAGAATCTAAATGGCAATCCTCAGATCTGCTCTGAGCTAAAACAGAATGGCATTAAATATACTGATCCCAAGGATATTGCCAATATCCTGGCAGATCGATTCAGTGCCAACTTCACCCCCCCTCTCACCCCCTAAATGGCCCATCTCAATACCGGAAAATTGCCAAATTCCGGTAATAACGGCCACACAGGTAAAAAACGCACTCTCCAAAGCTAAGAATACAGCATCCATGGGACCAGATGACATCCCGGGCTGTGTACTACATGAAATACAATATGAACTGGCACCTCACCTAAGTGTCATGTTTAATCATAGCCTCACCTCAAGTTTTGTGCCCACTGAGTGGCGCACAGCTACAGTTATCCCACTCCACAAGGGGGGATCCACCTTGGATCCCGGAAACTACCGTCCCATCAGTCTGACAAGCCTTATCTGCAAGGCCATGGAGCGTATTATCATGGAACTTATAAACAAAGACATTGGCAACCTTCAAACACTGGACCCCACCCAGTTTGGGTTCGTGAAGGGCCGATCTTGTCTCCTGAACTTGATTGACTTCTTCGAATCAGTCTCCAGAGCCATGGACAAGGGTAAGGTGGTCCACACAGCCTATCTAGACCTTGCCAAGGCCTTTGACACCATCCCCCACTCTGGAATCACAGATAAACTTACTAAGCTGGGCATTAATCCCTACGTCACCCAATGGGTTGCTAACTGGCTTACTGATAGAACCCACACTGTAAAAGTAGCAGACTCCAAATCCAGCTCCAGACAAGTGACAAGTGGAGTACCTCAGGGTTCAGCCCTGGGACCGCTCTTGTTTGGCATCTACTTCTCTGAAGTACAGGCCAACACTAAGGGACTCTGGATAACAAAGTTTGCAGATGACTGCAAACTGGGAGCCATTATTGAATCCCCAAATGATGTGGATACTCTACAAAAGGGCCTTACAGAAACAGATGCTTGGTGCCAGAGCAATGGGCTCAAGCTCAATGCCAAGAAATGTATAGTTATCCCCTTTGGGAAAAAACATGTATCCATGAATTACCATATAGGTGGCAGTACACTAAACACCGAAAGTTTGATAAGAGACTTAGGGACACAGGTGGACAGTGGTCTCACCTTTGATAACCAAATCGCCACAACAGTCAGGAAATCCTTCTATGTGGCACACCTCATCACTAAGGGCTTTTCATCTAGAAAAAAGGAGGTCATTGTCCCACTGTACTCATCCCTCATTAGACCCATTATAGAATACAATGCCCCGTTTGGTATGTACCTCTCAAGACATCTGCAACAACTGGAAAGGCCACAGAAATACCTCACTGAAAGAATCACAGGCCTAAAGCAGATGCCCTACGCTGACCGCCTTAAAAAACTCCAGCTATACTCTGCCGCATATTGTCTACTCAGAGGCAATCTTTGCTTAACATACAAGGCCATGTCAAACCCAGAGCTGTTAGACATGCTACACTTAAAGAAATCCCAATCCCTCAGAGCCACATGCTCCAGGGATCTAAACCTTGTCATCACAATAAACAAAACATGCTGGAGGGATAGGTTCCTGACCCAGAGACTCCCCAGACTCTAGAATAGATTGCCCATACATGTCAAGCAGAGTGCCTCTTTGGTCCTCTTCAAAAGAAACCTTGACGATTGGATGGCAGAAAGGAAAATCACCCCGCGGATCACGTCAGTCGCCCTGCTAGACAGGGGTCCAGGGAAGTAAATAGTGTGGGAAGAAATAGCCAGGGAATTGTTATGGCTTGGCTTGTATAGGCCCTAGGGCTGATAGCCTAGTACCAACCTATGAACCTATGATGGGTGTGACACCTATATTTGGACTGGTGGTGAGATAGCCTGAGGAATTATGTTCATATATCCACTCAGTCAGACATTCTGAGGAGTTATGCTCATATGTCAACTAATGTACCCTTAAACCCACAAGATTATGTCAAATGTTGGACATATGGTTCTACAGAATGCTTTGGTATCCCAGCTGGATGTCGAGGTTATTGGGGTAATAACCCAACTCTCTGGAATACTGCAACAATGATCTAAGGAAGAGCATATGCAGTTCACATTGCTATATTGCAAGAGATACATTTATGTTAAAAGGAAATTCAAAATCTAACCAAAAAGTCTAAGATGGTGTCCTCATCAGTTTATCAAAGTTTCAAAACTTCAAAAGTCATATGTTCATGACTATATGATCGAAGATTTGAAACTTCAAATGTTTTGAATGTAGATCATGGCACAGCGCAGAACAGGAAATTTACCTTTTTCAGCAATGTAACGTGATCTCAGAGTTGGTATATTTAATTAGGAGGGGGATGTGGGGGGTGAAGGGGGCATGCCCCCCTGCAAAAACATTAAAAATAGAATTTTTTTGTTTTTTATTTTTTTACTGTTCAAAGTTCCAAAACTTCGATCATATGGTCATGGCCATATGCATTTTGAAGTTTCTGAACTTCGATAATCTGATACAGATCCCTAAAATGACATTTTTCAATTCAAATTTGGAAGCTAAAAGGAAAAGTGGGTGGTGATATTAATAAGTAAGGGGGTCAGGAATCCAATTAGATAAGGATTTTTCAGACAGATATGGGAGGAGTGTAGTAATTACAGGAATTTTGGGAGAAACTGCTCCTTATGTTAGTTGGGATTGATTTGCCTCAGAAAACATGAACACAGAGAAATTAAGCAAGTACTGGAGCAAGTGTTATAAATGCAGCATGGTTTACCTGTAGTAATGGGGAAGGGAAAAGTAGTCAGTAGTAAGGATGATGTTTTGGCAGGCCCTAAACAGATAAAAATTCAAGTGAACAGATGGTCTCTTGAAAAATATATGAAGTTGTTTGGTATGGCAGATGTGATGCATTTGCTAAATGGGAAACCTGAGTACTCTTATTACTGAAATAAATACAGCACAGGGGCCAGCAGGGTTATGTGTTACTTGATAAAGGAGGACTTCTGTATTGCAAAATGATATTACAAACATTGGCGATTCACAAAATAATTTCTGAAAAATAAATTGTTTGAACAATGGACAGAGAATAGAATCAGGGCAAAGTTTGAGGAACTTGTAAATGAGAACATGGTTTTAGCTGAAACATGGGATATATTTAAGCAAAAATTGAAGGAGATGGTAGCCAAAAAAAAACAAAAACACAAGGAAAATGGACAGAAAACAGGCAGAGATAAACTATCCCTGGAGAAAATTAAACTGCACCCTCACTCAAAATGATCCATATGACGAAGTATGGGAGGAGCAGTGAGAAGGGCGAAGGAATCTATATTGGTAATAAAAGGTAAATGTTGATGGATTTGGGTGTAGAGAAAGCATTCAATAGAATAAGCTGGGAATTTGTTAAATGTGTTCTAGGGGAATTTGTTCCCCTTAGTATTGGACAGATGTCATCTTTGGTATTTACCAGGGATCTATTGCTATATAATAAAATGTGTGAGAGGTACACCTGGTGTAATTAATCTATCTAGGGGGACTAGGCAGGTGTACCCCTATTCCCTCTATTATTCACACTATACTTAGAGCAATAATACAAGCTGGAGGTTGTGCATTAGTCTGTGTACCTAGGCTCTATGATCTCTACACAACTTGTCACTTGATAGCAAGATCAACAAGTGCATTGGAAAAGCCACCACAATGTTTTCTAGGCTGACAAAGAGAGTATGGTCTAATAATAAGCTCATCATGCACACAAGGTGCGAATTTGCAGAGTCTGTGTTTTGAGCACATTACTGTATGCCAGTGAAACATGTACTTTGTACTCAAAATAGGAGCAGTGACTCAATGTATTCCACATGCACATGCTTGGTATCTCATGGCAGGACAAGATCCCCAACAGTACAGTGCTTGAAAGGACAGGCACCACCTCCATGTTTACCCTCCTGAAACAGAGATGTATGCGCTGCTTGGGTCATGTCTCATGCACAATGGATGGCTGAATAACAAAAGAGATCCTTTTTGGAGAGCTGAAGTCTGAAAAGAGACCAAAAGGGTGACCCAAATTGTGCTACAAGGACATATGCAAACACAACCTCAGCAACCTCTCTCCATCAGGGTGAACACCTGGCATTCTCTCAACCTCAGAGAAGTATGCCTGGAAAGGGGAAATGAAGGAAGCTCTGGCCATGTATGAAACCACCTTGGCAAGGAGAGCAGAGGATAAGAGAGCCCCCGGGAAGATCCATGCTCATGATACCAAACCAACATCTGCTTACTGCTGTTCAGAATATGGAAGACCTGCCACTCCCAGATTGGACTGTACAGCCTAAGAAGAAACTTCTCAAATCTGTCCAACTGGGGCACCAACCCATTATCCTTTGGGATCAAAGGATGTCCACCAATTACAGCTATTAACCCAGAGTATCCGAATGCCACAGGGGAATATCACTGGGGAAATACACATAATATTTTCATTATCTGCAGACAATTTTATTCTGTACTAGGTGAACCTGGGGAGAGAGAGGGATACATTGCCTTTTTCAAGAGATTCGACTGGGCACATTTCAGGGTATAAAATAAATAAAGGGAAACTAAGGCAGTAGTGACAAATTTTACTAAAAATTATACCACAGTACTACAGTATTTCTCTAGAGACATCAGAAGCCTAAATACTTCAGTATGGGTCAAATGGAATGTGGCACAAGCACAACAGGAAATATCTGAGGACACTGTAACAAAGACAATAAATTATTTGAAGAAATGGATTTGTGTTTCTAAAGGAGGATAGTAAAATTCAGGCAACTAAAATGCTTATGGCACCTTTAGGGCAGTCTTATTATCAACCTGATGAGAAAATAAGAGTTAGTAAAATACCATTTGGGAAGGAAAGATGAGATAGAATGGGAAGTGCTGGTGCTGCCAGTGGAGAGAGGAGGCCTAGGTATGCTTGACTTTGAACAATATTTTAAAGCTATGCAACTTGAAGCAATAGCCCTGCTTCAGACATCAAAATATGATGATAAATGAAATAAATCCATTGGAACATGTAGGAAAGAAAGTTAGGAACAATGTTCCCCAAAAAAGTGGAAATAGATGGAAAACCCAATGGAAAAGGATGCGGCTACAGAGCGCATTAACTACATGACTCTGGAAGATCTTACAGCTATAACTTTTAAAACCCTAAGTAAATGAGATACTAACCTATAGACTGTAAGTTAGGAAATGAAAAAGAGAGGGATCTGACATAAAGGAAAGACAAACAGCCAAGATTTTGGAGGAGCTTACTACAGGGCTGGCAAAAGAAAGGGAAATCTGAAGGAGGAGTTTAACATCTCAATAAGGAGTACATGGATTATCTAGGGTTAATCTCTGAATTTAGGAATAATAAACAAAAGCATCCCATGCAAGATAATAAGTCAGCCATTGTAGACACTCATAGTAAAGTCCAGATCTGGTAATGCAAATGGAAAAATGATTACAAATAACAGCTATATGTCCCCATTAGATGTAAGCAATCATGGTAAAGAAAAACAGTAATGCAAACCTGGGCTCACAGAGCTATACCCCACCCAACAAAGGAAGAGCGAGGACAAATATTCCTGGCCTCAAAACATGCCACTTAGTCTAGATGTTTCAGAATTTTTGCATGAAAATGGCTTCACAGATATTTGTATATACCAAGAAGAACTGAAATAAAAATGTTTTTCCTAGCACTGGTCAGATGCTGTAGATGTGAGGAACATGAATTAGGTACATGGTAACAATGTTGTGTAACTACAATAACTTCATGCAGTTTAAGAAGGAGCTAGAGTTAATGGATGGTAGACTTTTAGTGCAGGAAACTCAAGTCTGTCTAAAGAAATATTCCTCTTAAATTGGATAAGAGGTGCAAAAAAGGCATGTTACAGCTCTGTTAACATTATTGACAGCAGCAAAAAAAAAAAAAAATCTGGTCACCAAGCTATGGAAGCAAAAAGCAATCCCTAAGATAAAGGTAGTGATAGACTGATGAAAGAACTTAAAGGCATGGAAAATAGGAGAATCAGATAAGGGAAAAGTAGGCTAGTTACTGAGATATGAGGGAGTATAGAAAACAATTCAGCAAGGTTTCCAAAATGTTTTTAAACAAAGACATAACATTATAAAACCTGTTAGGACACCATTATATTTAGTTTAGAGTTGGAATATTAAAAATAAGAAATGTTGAGGGAAATAGCTGAATGATAATTAAATATACACTGGTGTGAGTCTAAGGAAAGCTGGTTAAAGAGAAGGTTATGATTACATTTGGAAAATTTGATTATGACTAATGGCAACTGAAGAAAAGTGTTATAGGAAAATAGAAAAGTTATATAATTTTCACACACTATAGTTGTAAACACTGGATAGCCATTTGTTTTTCCTTTTACCAAGATGGACAATGTCATGGATGGGATTCTATAAATGATTTTGTAATAGGCATCCAGTGTAATATTGGTAGTGCATCATACATGAGGACTGCATATTATGATGTAAAGCATAGTTGTGTACGTAAATGTATCATAACAGTAGATGTTCAAAATGATCATCGCTGCAGTAGTCATAGCTATATGAGTTAAATCCTGCATCGGATATCAATTGGCTAGCTTACAAAGCTTCAGGGCACCTTTCAAGAGCCAAAACCAGTTAATGTGAGCTTAACTAACTAAAAAGACCAGTCAGAGCTTTCATGGTAACAGAGAGGAGCAGGCTAAGCATTGAAAGGACAAAGCTAGGAATAACAAAAAACAAATGCCTACACCCTGGCATAAACGCACCAAAAAAACAAGGGGGATGGAGTGACTACTGCTGCTGTGATCATTTGAACTCTACTATTATGGTAAGTTTATTTTACACAGCTGTACTGTTTTATTTTATTATTTTTTTTGTTGTTGTTTAACAAGAAACATCTTTAAATTATCATATATGTCACAGACAATTTTACATTTATATAAATGAAAATAAACCATACTGACACCATCTCACTTGCATACATTATACATTACAAACCATGCCAGCACAACTGTAGCTGCAAACATTATACATCACTTATAATATATCCAGTCATTATCAACCATTACATAACTCATTCAATCCCTGCCTCCATTTAAACCTCATTCCTTCTCTTCATTGATTCCAAATTTCCCATTTTTTTCCTTATGTAATTTGCTCCTACTCTTTTCTAAGATCGCAATTCCAGTTGTTTTAGGCTTTGCTTTCCATTTTCTAGTAATTCCTTTTTCGACAGACATCATAATTAGACTCAGCAAGGCCTTACTATGTCTACGCAATTCCAATTCTGTATCAAAGTTCAAAAAATAAATCTGATGTTTTCAGTTTTCATTCTGTCCTCAACTGATGGATTCAGATCTCAGCCCCTGGATCAGACTCGGCCTTTGTATAAGCTCATGCAACCTTGAACTCTGGAGCTTCTCCCTTACCCAGAATGCACCAACCCTAATTACCTCAGATCTCATTTACCTTTTCCAGCAAAAAGACGTAGTCCTTTGTTTTCTCAAGCTTGGAGTGATAAGTAGATTTTAAACTTAAATTTTGTACCTTTTATTACTTATAAATCTCTTAACAAAAGTTTTTTTTATTAATCTGTTAGTTTTTCTCCCTTACCTTTTTTTTTACATCAAAATCTCTTTTTCCCCCTTTTACCGTTAGTGGTATTTCCATTTACTATCACTGGTAACTTCTTTCTCTTTCTCTCTCTTCTACATTGTGTAGTCTTCAGTACCATTGTTGGTACTTTCTTTCCCTTTCTGCTTAAAAAAAAAAAACCCTTTCTTTGTTTAAAGTTATAATTCTGTTTTACCATTGTTGTTGTTGGCCTTTTGCTTTTCTGATGGTTGACAAAGAAAAGAGCCCAGTGGGGTTCATAAAATGTGGAAAATGCGGTCATAAGATTCCTATGTCTGACTCACACACTTTGTGTGTTTTTTGCTTAGGCACTCTCCACCTCCTGGAGAACTGCACGATCTGTCATGCTTTTAACCCTAGAGCACTGGTAGATCGCAGAAATAAATTCATTATAAAGGGACTTATGCCTTCATCTTGTGATGAAGCTACATTTGGACCATCCAAGGAAAAACTCAAGAAGATATCTCACACTTCTCCGAGCACCTCTTCTGCATCCTCCAGGTCTTAGGAAAAATCCATGAAAAAAAATTCTTCAGATCCTATAGTTCTTTCAGAACCATGAAGAAAAAGCAAAAATTATCAGATCCAGCCTCTTCTTCAGATTTGTCTAAATCCAAGTACAAGTCCCTGGATCCTATGGCTTTTTCAGATCTAAAGTTTCTGAAAAGCAAGGATTCATCAGATCCAAAGACTTTGGATCAGATGCCTACTTTACAGACTCTGCCTAGAACCAGGTAGTCTCCTCTATTGGACTAGTTTCCATCTAGAGTGCCTTCTCCCTTTTTGGAAAAACGAAAATCTCCATCAGCTCTATCTACCCAGTCATCTAGAAGTCTCACTGAAGAAGATGTAGTGAGAAAGATCCTCTCAGTGCAGAACCAGCCTGCCCTTATCTCCGTTCCTATCCCATCAGGTCAGGATGTCCTTACATCCACAACTCCTCCGCTACCAATTCCTCCACTGACTCCTATCCAGGTTTCAGAGCCCTCTGGTCTGAGTTGCCCAGTACCATCTACTTTCAGATCACAGGATTTATTTTTATCCTTGGATATGAGACTTGCTCTGAGCTCTTCAGTCCAGTTGGATCTGGACAGCTCTTAAGGACGATTCTACCCCGTTGGATCTGAGGTGCTACAGTCAACTCCAAAGATTCTGGAGCCATCTCTGCATCTTGGCAATGGTCATTTCGGGTCCAACTTTGGCCTTGGGGTGGCTGTTCTCAGAGCAGGGTGGGACTAGGGATCAGAGGCTTTAGCCTCATGGATCCGGGTCCTTATCCCACCCAGGACGGTCTGCCTTTAGGGTTTTGGAGAGAGCTCTGTCTGCATCTCAGACCCAGGTGGTGCTTCCCTTATCGGATCCTATGTCTACTTCTGTTCCACCTCTGTGCCTTGAGTCTCAACTATCCTCTTTACAGGGCCAGCTGATACCAAAACCACAGACTTCCCACCAGGGTATTCCCTCCTCTTCTGATACCTCCCTGGAGTATCCCACTGAGGAGTTCTCTAAGAGGAGGGCATGCAAGAGGAAGCATACAGGTGTTGCTGAATCTGTCACGGAGGGCAGAGATTTTGATGAGGGTTAGGGGTCCCCATGGTCACCTCCTGACGATGTGTCATTCAGAGGCATCCTTGAAATCCTAAAACAGAGGTAGCTGGAAGCCTAACAACCCTTCATTGGAGGAATCTGTGTTACTGGAGGCTTTTGGTACTGTCCTCTTCCTGGGTGATCCTGCCCGCTGACGAGCTCCTGGAGTTGGTCTCACAGCGGGCATGGAAGGAACCTGATACCACTGAGACCATTCCTAGAAAGCCAGGTAAGATTATGACCCCCCCCCCCCAAGAGACTAAACAGTTTTGGTCTAAAGGTCCCCCTGTTGATGCCATGGTCATGGCAGCTGCCACCAGAAAGGAACTTGCTGACGAAAGTACCTCTGTTCACCCTGCTGATAAGTAGTCATGAGCGATGAACAGATTTAGAAAGCATGTCTATGCTTCAGTGACCTTTGCTTTAAGGTCTCTGAACTTTTTGGCACATTGTACTAGATTTCAGAGGGATATAATTAAGGAACTTTTAGGTACCCTCACAGGAACAGTGTCTGAAGAGATGAAAGATTCTGTCACTTCTCAGCTGGCGACCATACAGTTGATTTCCAACTTGTCCATAAGGCTTATTTCTAATGTGGCAGAAGGAACCTCAAGGGGAGTAGGTTCAAGCACAGGAATTAGGAGACACGCCTGGATGCATTTGTGTGATTTCTTGCAGCCTTTTAATTCTAGGTTCATCAATACTCCCTTAGATGGCAACTCTCTTTTTGGCCCCAAAGTAAAAGATGCACTGTTCATGGGTGAGAAGGATGGAAAGACCCCTTTCTGCCGTGGGTGTACATTTCTCCAGCCCCCCCCCCCAAAAAAAAAGATCCTTTTTGAGGAAATCATCAAGGTGGTGGAATGATGTGGTTCAAGAAATCACAAGGATCACACATCAAAGGTCTTCCCCCAGAAGCAGAGGGGGAAGTTCAAACGGCAGACGCCATACTCATGGCAGAGTAGGCATTCAACATCAAGGGTCCAGAGAACTGTTCTTTGGCAAACCCTTCTGGCGCTCCTGAAAGGAGCCCCAACTGTTCCCCTCTGGAGGCAATTGGGAGTTGTTTGCCCCTGCACTGGAGAGCCTGGCTAGAAATAACAAAAGATACTTGAGTGCAGAGGATCGTATCAGGAGGATATATAATTAATTGCATTTTCCCTTCCTCCTCTAAATTCCAGAAAAATCCCTGATGTTCCACCCAGTCAGAACAAGCAGCCTTTCAAAAACAAAAGCTGCTAAACAAGAGAGTCATCCAACAGGTTCCCCCCAGACAGAAAGGATCTGGAACTTACTCAGGATTATTTTTAGTGCCAAAGAAAACAGGGGACTGAAGATCAGTTCTGTATCTCAGCAATCTGAACAACTTTGTTTGGAAGACAAAGTTCTGGATGGTCAAAAAGGACAACTGGATGTTCTCAATAGATCTCCAAGAAGCTTACTATCATATAAAAATGAACAGATGATCCACAAAATTATTATACTTTTGGGTGGGAGCCAGTCATTAGCAGTTCAGAGCACTGCCCTTTGGTCTCTCCACAGTCCCCAAGGTGTCCACCAAATGCATGGCAGTGGTAGTGGCTCACTTGAGACTATACAGATTCTGGGTGTTTCCTTACTTAGACAACTGGCTCATCTCTGCCCCGACCATGCATCAACTCATCATAGCAGGAAAGGTAATCCATACTTGTGCATGGTTAGGAATACCCATAAATTTTGAAAAATCATATCTTTATCCAACTCAAACTATAGAGTTCATAGGAGTGCTGCTTGACACAAGATCAATATCCTCCCTTCTTTTCTCCAGAGTTCGAACTTTAAGATCGCAAGTCAACAAGATACTCTGCAGTAGAACAGTCCCAGCTCATCTAGTCCTACAGGTACTAGGTTTTATGGTGGCAGCAATAACTCTTATTCTGCTGGCCAGATGCCACATGAGGATTCTTCAATGGATGTTGGCATCTCAATGGTCGATACTTTAGCTACCCTTATCCACTCGAATACAAATCACCAACATGTGCAAGAAAGATCAGATATGGTGGACACAGCGGAACTGCTGCAGGGCCATTTATTTGTCCCTTCTCAATGCAAAGCCATAGTGACCATGTATGCTTCTCAACTGGGATGGGGGGGGGGCATTATCTGGGAAAGACAGTCCAAGGCATGTAGTTACCCAAAGAGGCACATTTGCATGTAAATGTCCTGGAGCTAAGAGCAGTGATTTTAGTGCTGCAAGCCTTTCAGGAAGATCTCCCATCAGGAACGATTGCAATACAGACAGACAATATGTCAGTTGTTTGGTACAACAACAAAACAAGGAGGAACCAAATCATACCCCCTATGTCAAGAAGCACTAAGGCTATGCCAATGGACAATCTCTTCCAACTGCTTTTTCTTAGCAATGTACATTCCGGAGAAGTCCAACATACTAGCAGACAAAATGAGCAGGTGCATTCTGTTACTTCAAATGGTCCCTCAAACAGAAAATACCAGAAATGATTTTCTGCAAGTGGGGCAGCCTTGCTGTGATCTGTTTGCACATCCCCTAAACAACAAGTGCAGCTACTTTGCCCTCATCCCCCAACAGGGGGAGTCACTGAGGCATGTTCTTCTCCATGAATGCCTCCTCCGGGTTATTGTACGCATATCCCCCGATCCCTCTAATACCAAAATTCCTTCAGAAAGCCGTCAAGTTGAAGAGCAAGGTCATTCTCATTGCACCCTTTTGGTCTGGACAAATCTGGTTCCCCTTCCTTTGGCCTCATTTGATCCATCAACCTTCGATTCTGGATCCAACTCCAGACCTGCTCTCACCCAACAGAAATGATCATCTGGACCTTCCAAATCTCAAGCTGATTCCTTGTTTTCTCCATTTCCAGTCATAGCTAGACAACTTATGCTCTCTTCCCCTGTACATCAAATTCTATTACTGGGATCTGTATCATCACATCGACACTTCAGTTCTTTGAATACCAAAACATCAACAATTAAAGAGCAAAATACAAAACTACGAATTTTCACAAGGAAAAAATTCACTCGGCCAACCAACAGCAAAACAAACTGTCAAACCATAATCAAGTGGAGAGTTTTTCCCCCCACACATCCTGAAGTGGAGGGCTGTGCCCCTCACACTCACCCTAAGTAAATATACCAACTCCAAGATCGCTCTACAGTGGAGGAAAGGGCAAATTCCCTATAACAGCCAAGCGATTTTTTTCCCTGAGAAAAAATTTGTGGAAGTGGCCATTCGTACTTTTCATATTTCGTTCTTTAAGTGTCGATGTTTTGGTATGCGGAGAACTGAAGTGTCGATGTGGTCATATAGACCCTATTATTGTCACTCAAACCATCTAAAAGAAAAGTGTATGTTAACAAATAGAAAAGATTTAAAGATTTGTACACTGGGCACTTCAAAATAATGTAGAACCCTTTTCTGCTCCAGTTCACATGATCCTAGTATTTTTGTTGTTGTTTTTAATCAAGGGGCCAGTTCTTCTACAGTAAAGGTACAATTAGCAGTGATTTCCAATTTCTGTATTGGTCTCTATGGCTCTTCTCTTGCTTCCTATAAACATTGTAAGGCCTTTCTACAAGGAACACTTCTGTTGAGACCCCCCCCCCCATTAAAGATCCTACTCCTCCGTGGGACTTAACATTAGTACTGCAAGATTTGGTCCTTCTGCCCTTTGAACCTGCACATACTTGTGATCTAAAGTTTCTATCTTGGAAGATATTGTTTCTGGTATTCTTTACCTCTGCCAGATGGATTTCAGAAATCCAGGCCCTGCCAGTAAAACCTCTATATCTAATTTTTCATAAGGATAGAGTTATTTTGTAAAGTAATGCATCCTTTTTGCCAAAAGTAATATCAAATTCTAACATTAACCAATCTACAATTTTTCTTCCCAAATTATACAAACAAAGGTGAATATTTGTTGCATTCACTGGATGTGCATAGGCGATTACGTTTCTATTTACACAGAACAAAAGACTTCAGAAATTCAGATCAGTTATTTGTTTCCTTTGCTGAAAGGAAATTGGGCAAGTCAGTGTCTAGAGTTTCCCTAGCCAAATAGCTTACCAATTGCATTTCCTTCATTTATGATAAACTGAACTTGCCTTTAACTAAGCAACTGCATGCTCACTCTACAAGACTGATAGCAGCTTCCTCAGCCTTTTATTCAAGAGCCTCCATGGATGACATTTGTGCAGCAGTAACTTGGGCTTCACCTCACACCTTCATCTCTCACTACAAACTAGACAGTTTCTAGAAGTAGCGCATCATTTGGTTCAATGGTGCTTACGAATATCCTTCCTTGAGGCCACCCTGGGATTACAATAGCTGGGACTCTGTCTCATCAGTTGAGGACAGAATGAAAATTGACATCATCAGATAAAGAAGTTATGTATTTACCATAGTGTTCCATCTGTGTTGTCCAACTCCCCACCCACCACCCTCAACCAATTTTTTCTGGAAGAGTGAGTGGATAGAGCAAATTGTTTTCTTTTTTTGAGGTCTTCCCCTTGCATTCTATGGCTCCAGATATAGCTTTGTGCTACCCTTATCTGTTATAATATTGCTTAAGATTTTTGCCGTACAAGTAAAGTGTTTAGTCTTTTGCTATAGTCTGCAAACAAGATCTGAGGTAATTAGGTTTGGTGCATTCTGGTTAAGGGAGAAGCTCGAGAGTTCAAGGTTGACAAGAGCTGTTACAACAGCCAAGTCAGATCCAAACCAAACAATTGAGGAAGAATGAAAATGAACAACACAGATGAAATGTTATGTTAAGTACATAACTTCTTCTTTCCTTAGTTACATGAATTTGCTCACCAGCATATCCAACACAGCAGTCTGCAGAGAATCTTTAAAGTCTGTCATCTCATTACACTCCTGAAATAAGTCTTACCATAACGTTCCATCTGTGTTGTAGATCTTTATTCATTCATTACTGATAGGACTTCGGTTACATCCTCGGAACCAACACGGCTGTTTCCAAGCTTGCACCAGCCAAAAACTCTCAGCTAAGACCTACCCATAATGCCCCTCTCATAGTTTCTTCAGATCGAGTTTGCCCGCCCTCATATTATAGAGATAATAAAAGAGACAGTAGGAGGCTCTATCTGAGCAAATACCTTAACCAGGAGATCCTAAAGTCCACCAGGAGTCCAGGCAGGGGAAAGGACGGTGGGAAGTAATGAATGAATAAAGATCTACAACACAGAAGGAATGTTTTGGTAAGACATAACTTCTTTATCTGATGTTGTAAATCTTTATTCATTCCTTACTGATAGGACAGAGTCCCCAGCTACTTGAGCCCTGGGTGGCCCTAAGGAAAGATATTCCTGAGCACCATAGAACCAAAAGATGCTCGTCCCTTGGAGGCCAAATCCAATTTGTAATGAGTGATAAAGGTATTTGGTCTTGCCCAAGTGGCTGCTGCGCAGATATCATCCATAGAGGCTCTGAAATGAAAAGCCACAGAAGAAGCCATCAATCTAGTGGAATGAGCCTTTACTCTGGAAGGTAAAGACAGTTTATGCTGATGGTAGATAAAGGTAATAACGTTTCTAACCCAAGAAGATAGAGTCACTTTGGAGACAGGTTTACCCAATCTGGGTCCCGCAAAGGCCACAAACAATTGATCTGTTTTTCTGAAAGATTTAGTTCTAAGTAAAAACAAAGTTGCCTATGAACATCAAGGGTATGCAAAAGGTACTCCCTTCTATTAGAATGTTGAGGGAAGAAAACCAGCAGGTCAATAGATTGGTTAATTGAAAATCCAGAAATGATCTTGGGCAAGAAGGATGGGTCAGTAAGTAGGGACACTCTATCCCTGTGGAAAATCAAGTAAGGTCTCTTGACACTCAAGGCCTGCAACTCATACTCTTCTCGCTGAGGTAAGGGCTACTAGAAGTAGAGCCTTCCAAGACAAACATTTCATATCATATGAATTAGATGGTTCGAAAGGAGGGCTTGTTAAGGACTGAAGCACCAAAGTCAAGTCCCAAGGTTCTACTGGGGGGGGCTTGACATGTAATACTCTTTTCGACAAAGTTTTGCACAGACGGTGTGACATAGAGGAATTATTGAATCCAATGTGAAAATACGCAATAGCTGCTAAGTGAACAGTAATTGTCGATGCTGAAGCTCCTGCATGTAGCAGAGTACTCGGGTACTGTAGGATCTTCTGAATAGGCATAGAGAAAGGGTCTATGCTGTGATCTTTGGCCCACGTAGAGAACCTAGCCCACTTACCAGAATACATTTTCCTGGTGGAAGGTTTGTGTGAAGCCAGAAGAATCACACAGACAGGAGATGAAATATCCAGTAACCTGGCAATCATCAGCCGTGGAGAAACCAAGCTTTGAGCTTGAGGCTGTGGAGACTGGGGTGAATTAGTCCCTGAGGGTGAGATAGCAGACCTTGGAATTGATCCAGAATCCACGGGCTGTGAATCAGATGAGGCCACAGGAAAGAAAAACAGACTTGACAGGGCCAATAAGGCTCACTTTGCTTTCTCAACCTCTGAACTTTCTGGAGGAATTTCAAGATGAGGGGAAATGGGGGAAAGGCATATAGCAGACCAATGGGCCAATCGTGCATCAGAGCATCCCCCGGTGACTCCTCCTGAGGGGGGATCAGGGCAAAGTAGCTTCCGCATTTGTTGTTTAGAGGGGAAGCAAACAGATCACATCAAGGCCTGCCCCAACGGTTGAAGATCTGATCTGCTATTACAGGACTGAGGGACCACTCATGAGGCATCAGGATGTTCCTGCTCAGATTGTCCGCAATAAGGTTGGAACTCCCAGGAATGTGTATTGCTATAAGAAAGCAGTTGGAAGCTACTGCCCAGTGCCAAATTCTCATGGCTTCCTGACACAGGGGGTAAGACCTGGTTCTGCCTTGTTTGTTTATATACCAGACTACTGACATGTTGTCCGTTTGAATTGTAATGGTCCCAGAAGGGAGGGATGTATGGAATGCTTGCAATGCTAAGAGACCTGCCCTCAATTCCAGAACATTTATGTGCAAATTGGCCTCCATGGGGGACCAGGTGCATTGGACTGTCTTTCCATGGAAATGACCCCCACCCTAGCAGGGAAGCATCCATGGTCACTGTGGCCCTGGGCTGGGGAAGGCAGAACGGTTGACACCAAAGATTTGATTCTGGCTTCATCCACCAAAGCATTTCATTCTTGCAAAGGTTTGTAAGGCGTACCAAGTGGTCAGGAGGATGGGTTAAGATCGACCATTGTGATGAAAGGAGCCACTGTACTAATCTCATGTGCAACCTCGCCAGTGGAACTAAGGTAATGGTTGCTGCCATACAGCCCAGAAGATGAAGTACAAGGCATGCTGGTACAAAGGTTTGTTGGAGGAGTACTTGAACCTGGCTTCTTATTTTTCAGAGTGTGGGAGGAGGAAGGGAAGCTTGACAGGATGTTGTGTTGAACATCGCTCCAATAAATTCCAGTGCTTTTGTTGGGGACATTTGGGATTTTTCCTTGTTGATTGCAATCCCTAAGTGACAGCAAGGCCTTGAATGTAAGAGAGGCTGTGGATGAGAAGATTCCTGGTCGTGGCGGTAAGGAGCCAATCGTCTAGATACGGAAAAACCTGGAATCCTTATAGTCAAAGATGAGCTAGTTACTACAACTGCCATACATTTGTTGAACACTCAGGGGGCTATCGAGAGACCGAATGGCAGTACCCTGAACTGGTATTGATTGGCTCCCAGCCAGAAGTGGAGAAATCTCCAGGAGTGCTGGTCCATCTTTATGTGGTAATACGTGTCCTGGAGATTTATAGAGCACATCCAGTTGTCCTTCCCTAGAAAGGGGAGGATGGACTGTACCATGACCATCCAGAATTTTTGAGGTTTTATAAATTTGTTCAGTAGGCTGAAATCCAGGATTGGTCTCCAGTCCCCTGTCTTTTTTGGCACTAAAAAGAACCTCGAGTAAAAAACGGATCTTCTCTGATCTGGTGGGACTGGCTGGATGACTCTCTTTCTTAGCAGCTTTTCGATTTCTAAGGCTGCTACCTCTCTCTGATTGGGTGGAACATCCAGGATTCGTTTGACGGATCTGGGAGTAAGATCGAATGGGATATGGTATTCCTCTGGATATTATTCTCTGCACCCATGCATTGGTAATGATAAGTTGCCAGGCTTATAGGTGCAGAGAAAAATGACCCCCGACTGCTTCCAGAGGAAAGCAATCAGGCCGCTGCTCAGGAGCGCTGGTAGGGTCAGCCGGAGAAGGAATCTCTAGCACCCTGGTTACACGGACCATCTCTGCCCTGAAAGGGGCGTCTTCCGGATGTGTTGCCCCCTCTGCTCCAGGGGGATTGCTCACCATGAGTGTCATGAAAAGATCCTTAGGACTTTTTGAACCACAATTTCCCTCCCCTCTAGTTCCTGGAATAGGATGTCTGGGGGGGGTGGGGTGGAAAAATGTATGCCCACAGCAGACAAGGTCTTTCCATCTTTCTCACCTCGTGATAGTGTCTTGTACTTTGGGACCAAAGAGTGAAGATTCGACAGGCGCGTTGATGAAGAAAGATTTAAAGGGGTCTGTGAAATCACACAAAAGCATCCAAGCATGCCATCTCATGATGATGTCTGATGTGGCTGCTCGTGCTGCCCCCTCCGTGGTGTGAGATATCAAGCACATCAAGGAGTTTGAGATAGATTCCAGGGTAGTTAGCTGTGAGGCGACAGTGTCACGCACCTCATCAGGCAGTACACCCACCAAAGAGGTAGACATTTCAGAAATTAGGTCTATTTGGAGGTGAGTGAAGTGTGCCAGATAGTTCAGCGATTGAATGGCAAAGGTCGCTGAAGCATATTTCTGCTTCCCCAGTCTGTCCATAGCCCAAGACTCCCTGTTCAGGGGATGAACAGTGGAGCTATCTTCTGCCAGTTCCCTCTTGGTGGCTGCCACCATGACCATGGAATCAACTACCAGCTGCTTGGACCAATTGGGCTGGTCTTCGGGGGGTGGATAAAATTTTGTCCGGCCTCCAGGGGACAGGTTCTACAATGTCCAAGGCCTTCCAGGCATGCTGCACAATCAGCATTACAAGCTCATCTGCAGGTGGGGCCACCCAGGAAGTAGATGTCTGGGCATGGAAGGCCTGCAAGAACACCGATTCCTTTGAAGAGTTAGAGGACTTCATCTCCCCTCTGCTTGAGGATTTCGAGAATGTCTCCAAATGAGATGTCGTCTGGGGGAGACCATGGGGACCCTTCTCCCTCATTGCAATCAGTGTCCTCGTTGATAGATTCCTCATCAAGGTGCTTCCTCTTACACCATTTCTTCTGGGGTGGCTCCCCAGTGGGATCTTCTGAGGAGAACTCCGGAGAAGGAGTTCCCTGCAAGGGAAGGCCTTGCGGCTCCCATGCCCGGGATCCTAGAGTAGGGAGTTGGGACAGCTGCATGCTGGGGGGAGGTTCTGGTGACGATGCCACTGGTGCTGAATGCGAGCCTGTTGAAGCAAGGACCCTCTCCATCACCTGGAAAGCAGGCCCGCCCGAGGAGGGATGGGAGCCCTGAACCGAGGACAACCTCAGAACCAGGGTCACACCCCACCCTGAGGAGCCCACCTCCAGGTGAGGAGCTTAGAGAGGACTGGTAGCTGTCAGTGGAGCCATGGACATAGACAGTGTCAGCGTAAAAATAGGCGCTGAACTAGAAACCACGGTGCCGAGAGCCCAAACACTGCTCAGAGAGTTCACTGGTTCCAATGGAGCCAATGCGCCAAGGGTAATTGGTTCCGACAGGAGAACCTCCGCAGTTGGAGCCAAGACAGCCTGCGCTGGGGTGGTCATCAGTACAGAAGGCTCCGAGGCCTGGGAGAAGGCCAGAGGAGGATATACTGGTGAGTATGCTGTGAAAGGTTCCATAACAAAGGGGATGGAAGACCAAACAGGGGTGGCCAATCCCCTAGCTGCCAGAAGCTGGACCACAACCCACACTACATCTTGTTCTGAAAGGCTCCTGATGGATCTGTAGGAGGCTGCTGAAGGAGAGTCAGGTCTTTCAAGAAAGGGGCTAAATTGGTGCCCTGAAAAAGGGTCATAAGTTGGAGAATATCTGGTTCTGGGAAGGTGTTCAACCTTTGAAACCAATAGGGGTCACTGTCTGTGGAGCCATATAAGCATGGCCGGGGATGGTGCAGAAGTGGGCATGGTAGTCAAAGCCAGTGTCAGAACAAAGGACAGCATCAAAGACAATGGTGCTGAAGCTAGTACAGTAGTAGAAGTCAAAATCAGAGGTGGCGGCACCAAGGGAGAAGAGACAGAGCCTGGTGCCAAGATTGTCTGTGCCAAAAGTGCCGGAGAAGCTTGGTGTCAACTCAGTTACAGAGCAGAGATGTAGGAACCAAGTGACTCCATTTCTCTTTGTGTTTCTTAGTCTTAGGAGGTGGTGAGACCTCCATCCCAGAAAGAACCTCCAAAACAGGCGTTTTCATCAAACCTTTCAAAATCAATTTGTTTTTGCTCTCAGCTAGAGTGCAATTACTGAAACTAGAGCAAATATCACACGAGGCATTTATATGGTCAATGCCCAAACAATAAACACAGCAAGCGTGACCGTCTGAGTTGGGCATCTTACGCCCACACTTACTGCACTGCTTAAACCCCAATTTAGCTTTTTCCAACATGATGACACTAATCTAAGTTGCAATAAACAGCACTGCTTAAACCTCAATCAAGAAAAGGAAACAGCAGCAAAGTGATAGAGAAAAAGTGTGTGTGTATATATATATATATATATATATATATATATATATATATATATGTAAAAGAAGAGAAGAGTACCAACAATGGTACCTAGAAATACCACAAGTGGTAAGAAGAGGGCCTACCCAAGGTAGAAGAGAGGGACAGTACCAATGATGGTAAAAAGGTAACTACCATAGGTAGAGGGTAGGAAATAGAACAAGTGTATAGACGAGAGAAGAAAATTAGCGAAAACTGACTAAAAAATTAAAGTATTGAGAGAAAATTACACAAACTACACAAAATTCTACACTTAGCTTTGAGAGAGAAGGCTTGGCACGTCTGACGAGGAATGCGGCAAACAAGATCTGAGGAGACTATGAGAGGGGCATTATGGGTAGGTCTTAGCTGACAGTTTTTGGCTGGCACAAGCTTGGAAACGGCTGTGTCTGTTCTGAAGACAGAACCTAAGTCCTATCAATAAGGAATGAATAAAGATTTACATCATCAGATAATATATTCCCAGTTACCTCTTTCTTCTCCATCATGCCTTCAACATTTGCTGTCTACCTGAGGAAAAATTCTTTGGAGTCTACTTGGGGTATAAAAGTACCTATATAAAGACTTCCAAGCACAGATTCTAAATCTTCTAGACTTTGTTGCATATTTGGGAGACAAACATGTGAATTGCTTATCTAATTTCTCTTCCCAATCCTTCCTAACCTCCTCTAATTGATTCTTATAGTTATCATGCAATATTTTATATGCTCTACTAATTATTCCTTTCTTAACAGCAACTTCTGTTCTAGATTCTACCAAAAACTCTACCAGTGCTGCTCTTTCATTTAGGATCCCCGTATTTCTTTATCTTTGCTGATACTCTGATATCAGTCCTTGATGGGGAAGGTAATCTCTAACCTGCAGTCCACATAAGTTTATAGCGTTCTCTCATTCTCTTACCATTCCCTCTCTAGTTATTTTCTCCCAATATCTTGGTTCCTTTGCTAGTTTTCTCCAATAAATTCCAGCCCCCTCTTGCCTATTGTCTGTATCCGTAATTGCAGTCATCCCTATAGGCAGACTCTCCTTTCTCCATTCACATGTTGGCTTAGTTCTTAGTATACTTTCAGCTACTTTATAAATATTATATTCTGTATGATTATTGTTCTCCTTAAAGGTCTGCATCCAAAATCCTGGTCTGTCCTTGTTTCTTGAGCTTCCCACATTTTATCATCATCTCATTCCACTTTGAATTATAGTTTTCCACTTGTGCTATGTATAGGAGCCTCAACTGTGTTGCTCTGAAATACCACTTCAAATCGGGTAATCACAATCTGCCCTGTTCTTTTGGAAGAATAAGCTTATCCCACTTGACTCTTCCTGTTTTCCCCTCTCAGATAAAATCCTTCAGCTCTTTATTAATTGCTATCCATAACTTCTCCCATGATTGATAAAAATATGCCAGGCCGGTGTATAAGATTAAAAACATTTTAACTGCTTGTACCTTACTATCGATATCCATATAACAGAGCTTCCATTTTCTGTTTTTGTATCATCTTTTGTTTAGTCTCTTCCCATATATCCTTAGCTGCTGCCACACTGGAGTCATTTTTAATCCATTCTCTTAAATACTTCATGTTATCATGTCCCCATATGTATAGATACTGCTGAACCAATTTGTACGTGGGCATACAGTTTACTGCTATTGCCTTTGTTTTAGCTTCATTAATTTTGTATCCTGAAAAGATTTGAAACTGTCTCAATATGTTCCACAACACTGTAATGTCCCTTTCTGATTTTGTCAGGTATAGAATAATATCATCTGTAAATAGTCAGCTTTTCTTGACTACCATGCCAATTATATTCATGCATTTCTGAGTCTCTTAATTTCTTTGCCAATGGTTCTAAATATAATGCAAACAAAGGGGAGAGAAGATACCCCTGCCTGGTTCCTCTACTCAAGCAGAGATTTTCAGAGAGGATTCCATCCACTTTAATTTTCTCCTCAAATCCCTTACAAATCCTATTAATTAACCTTATAATTTTTTTCAGGGAATGTAAATGTTTCCATTGCTCTGCTAATAAAGTCCCAGCTTACAATGTCAAATGCTTTCCCTGCATTGAGACCCACCAACAACAGTGGTATATTCTTACTTTCTGCTTCTCTCTAGATCATCAGTGTTCTGTTAATGTTGTCAAATGTTTGTCTCCCCTCCACAAAACCACTTTGATCTATATCTATCAATTTTGGCATACCTTTTGCCATTCTTTTAGCTATTAGACATAAACACTTCTGCAGTTGCTCCTCTTCTTGTTCTGTGATACCCCTCCTATTTTGCAATACTTTTAACATTTGTCAATCCCTCTGAATACTTATTACTTCTTAACCATATTTCCCTTTCTTTTATTTCCATCCTATTTTAAATTCCACTTTTTCCCTACTCCTTTGCTATATTTTTAGAATACATTTCTATCTTCTCTAATTGCTCCTGAATATTTTTCACTACCAATTACCTAAATTCCTCTCTTTTCAACAGATAGGTGGGAAAGCACCAGTGCCTCATTTTTATTTCACTACCCTGTCTTTTTATTTTAGTTGCTATTGCCACATTATCTGAAATAGTTATCAGGTGCATATCAAAACCTTCAATTAAATGCATATGTTCCTGAGAAATGTAAATTCTCTACAGCCTAGCCCATTTTTGTATCTTGGGCGATAACGTAAATCCACTCTAAAGTCCTAACACTGAATTCACATCTTCCATGCCAAATATTTTCATAAATGTCTTTAAAAATCTGCCCTCCTTTGTTATATTTTCCCTTCTGGGCCCCCCAGACACATCATTATTGCAAATCAAATTCCAGTCCCCACCTATAAGTAATATTCCTTGCTGAAAGCTGATTATTTCTCCCATTATTTTCTTACGCTCCATTATAGCAGTTTTGGGTGGAATATAAATACATGCCTGTGTAATCCTCCTCCTCCCTTGCCAGTTACCCTTTAGTACTACAAATCTACCATTATTGTAATTTTATCCTCTTCTATTACTACTGCAGCTCCTCTTGCAATTATTGTAAGTATTCCTCTCTTCCTTTGCCCCATGTATTCTGCTGAATAACCATCTTGAAAACCTTTTTTTTGTTTGTTTTATCAAATTCACATGTTCAGTTCTTTCCAAGTGTGTCTCCTATAGCACAGCTATTTGTACTCTACATTTTTTAATATAGTTCACTACTCTTTTTTGTATTTATCTATGTGAAGACATTGTAGAAAGTATATTCTTGAGAGATTATTATTCCCACCTTTTATAAATAACAGCTTTTTTTTGTTAACTGTCTAGTTTCAGCTTTTGTTACATACACTTACTATTTGGCAGGTTAATCTTTTATACACTTGTTTTTTGTCATTTGAGCCCATCAGCTAAGCCGGACCTAGAAGGGAATGATGTGAAGCCAATTAATCTTACAAGTTATTCAACATATTCACCCCGAAGTTCACACACTTGGCACATCATGTCTGAAGTTTCTGTTATCCTGCCAAAAAAAAGTCTGAAGTCCCTCTGCTGTTGTAATCACCTCCGAATCACTGGAAAATTGCCACCCTTTCAAACTCTTCTTAAGGTTTGGAAACAGGAAATAGTCAGATGGAGCAAGATCTGGTGAGTAGAGTGGATGATATATGCACTCAAATCCCAATTTGTCAAAATATCCATCATTTTGCCAGGCTTGTAAACAAGTGCATTGTCTTGCAAAAAGAGAACTCCTTTCTGCAGCTTCCCTCTCCTTTTTTTCTTTCAATGCCTCCTTTAGTTAGCACATCAAGTTACAGTAGTATTCTGCATTAACTGTTTGGCCCCTTGGAAGATGGTCAGTCATTACACCTTCCTAATCCCAAAACACTGTGGCCATGACCTTTCCAGCTGACTTTTGGGTTTTGAACTTCTTTGGTTTTGATGAACCTGAGTGCCGCCTTTGCATGGACTGTTGTTTTGTCTCAGGATCATATTAGTGTAACTGTGTTTCATCAACAATAACTAGTCATTCCAAAAAGTGTGCAGCAGCTCAATGAAAATGCCACAAAATCAATTTGGAAGTGTCCATTCTATGTCTTTTCTCAACAGTATTCAAACATTTGGGCCCTTCTTGGCTGACAGCTTTTGCATACCCAGCTGCTCATGGATTACAAACCTAACACATTCCCTAGATATCTGTGGTGTCTCAGCAATTGTTTTAGTTGATATCTGCTGAGCTGCCAAAATCAGGTAATTTACATGGTCAACAATTTCAGGAGCTGGCACAGTGTGAGGCGTCTCAGACCTTGCTGCATATTCAGTCTCAAAATTTCCACACTGAAAGTTTGCACACCACTTCTTCATAGTTGAATTAGAAAGGCACTTGGCACTTAATGTTTGCATCATACATTCATGGATTTCCTTTGGAGTTTTCTTCTGCAATAGAAACTTCATGATGGCTTGGAGTGCCACACTTGAAAATTCCACACTTTTCTTTGACATGGTTCAAACAATTATCTGAAACAATGTCAAAACATAGCTTTAAGATTCTGAAAATTGGCACTTTACAAGCTGAAATAACCTGCTTTTCAGCTACACAAATAAAATAACGTTCAGAATTTAGAAAGTTGGTTAGGCATAGAACTTTTCAGTGCCCCCTCATATGTCACATCTTACAGAACATTTTGTTTTATTGAAAACCCTCAAACAAAAATACACACACACACAAAATACCCCCTAAAAATCTATTAACTTAATAATAACACACAAAACTATATACATCTTCATATATTGAAGTTTTACCCTCATAATAGGAACAGATGTTCCAAACTGATAGCCATACACACACAGACACAAGCTAACCAAAAAGAAAGGTTTTCCATTCTAAGACGCATGGTGTAGCCTATGGTTCTATTAAGTACTGTCTTGTTTCTTCTTATCTTTATAACTCTCTCAGCTGAGAAAAACACTTGAATGCTTTCAGAAAACATTTTCTCCAAGCCATTTCTCATTATCAGATTGTCTGCTAGAGACATGAGAACCAGACACAAAAACTGTTCACTAGAAGAAGTGTCTTATAATATTCAATATTCTTTTTCATTTACTTGTTTTCTCATAAAACTTACTACATTGAGCTAATGGCCTTAACCCAATCATCCCCCTATGCAAGAATGAGAAAAAGCACACTCATTTTTCTTTGTCATGCTCTTTTAACCAGACCAGATCTTGTTTTTTACACTGCAGTCTTCTTCTTCTCTTTTGGCTGTTCCCGTTAGGGGTTGCCACAGCAGATCATCTGTTTCCATTTCTTCCTGTCCTCTGCATATTACTCTGTCACACCAACCATCTGCATGTCCTCTCTTACCACATCCATAAACCTTATCTTAGGCCTTCCTCTTTTCCTCTTACCTGGCAGCTCCATCCTTAGCATCCTTTTCCCAATATACCCATCATCCCTCCTCAGCACATGTCCAAACCAACGCAATCTCACCTCTCTTACTTTGTCTCTAAACCGTCCAACCTGAGCTGACCCTCTAATATACTGATTCCTAATCCTGTCCATCCTTGACACACCCAGTGCAAATCTTAACATCTTTAACTCTGCCACTTCCAGCTCTGACTCCTTCCTTTTTGTCAATGCCACCGCCTCCAACCCATACAACATAGCTGGTCTCACTACCCTCTTTGTAGACCTCCCCTTTCACTCTTACAGGTATCTGTCTGTCACAAATCACTCCTGACACTCTTCTCCTCCCATTCCACCCTGTCTGTACTCTCTTCTTCACCTATCTTCCACAATCATTATTACTCTGAACTGTTGATCCCATGTTCTTAAACTCATCCACCTTTGCCAACTCTACTCCCTGCATCCTCACCATTTCTCTATCCTCCCTCTCATTCACACACACATATTCTTAGTCCTGCTGACCTTCATTCCTCTCCTCTCTAGAGCATATCGCCACCTCTCCAGTGTCTCCTCAACCTGGTCCCTACTCTCACTACAGATCACAAAGTCATCTGCAAACATAGTCATAGTCCATGCGGCCTCCTGTCTGATCTCGTCTGTCAACCTGTCCATCACCATTGCAAATAAGAAAGGGCTCAGAGCTGATCCTTGATATAATCCCACCTCCACCTTAAATGGATCTGTCACTCCCACTGCAGACTTCACCACTGTCACACTACACTCGTACATATCCTGTACCACTCTTACATACTTCTCTGCCACTCCTGACTTCCTCATACAATGCCATAACTCCTCTCTAGGCACCCTATCATATGCTTTCTCCAAGTCCACAAAGACACAATGCAACTCCTTCTGACCTTCTCTATATTTCTCCATCAACACTCTCAGAGCAAACATTGCATCTGTAGTGCTCTTTCCCATCATGAAACCATACTGCCGATTGCTAATCATCACCCCCCTTCTTAACCTAGCTTCTACTACTCTTTCCCATAACTTCAAGTTGTGACTGATCAGTTTTATCCCTCTGTAGTTACTACAACTCTGCACATCACCCTTATTCTTAAAAATAGGTACCAAAACACTTTTTCTCCTCTCCTCAGGCATCCTCTGACTTTCCAAGATTTCATTAAACAATCTGGTTAAAGACTCCACTGCCATTTCTCATAAGCACCTCCATGCTTCCACTGGTATGTCATCTGGACCAACAGCCTTTCCATTCTTCATCCTCTTCATAGCTATTCGTACTTCCTCCTTGCTAATCTGTTTCACTTCCTGATTCACTATCCCCAAATCATCCAACCTTCTCTGTCTCTCATTCTCTTCATTCATTCATCAAAGTACTCTTTCCATCTGCTCAACACACTCTCCTCATTTGTGAGTATGTTTCTCTCACTATCCTTTATCACTCTTACCTGCTGCACATATTTTCCAGCTTGGTCCCTCTGTCTAGCCAGTCGGTACAGGTCCTTTTCTCCCTCTTTAGTGTCCAACCTTTCATACAACTCTCCATATGCCTTATCCTTAACCTTCACCACCTCTCTCTTTGCCATGCTCCTCATCTCCTTATACTCCTGTCTACTTTCTTCATGTCTCTGACAATCCCACTTCTTCTTTGCCAGCCTCTTCCACTGTATACTCTCATGTACTTCCTTATTCCACCACCAAGTCTCCTTGTCCTCCTTCCTCTGTCCAGATGTCACACCAAGCACCTTTCTAGCTGTCTCCCTTACCATCTCTGCTGTAGTTACCCAGCTATTCGGTAACTCTTCACTGCCCCCCAGTGCCTGTTTTAACTCTTCCCTGAACACTGCAGTGTCTACATTTCTTAAAACCGAACAAGGATAAAGAAAGATGGGAGAAACAAACAAAAAGCAAAAACGGGAGCACCTATTTACCTTATATCTCCATTACATTTGCACGCAAAGAAAATCATCACCATTTAACTAGTACTGTTAAGAAAGAATTGTTTTACTTACAATTAACCTTCTCCCTCCTATTTTCCAAACATTAAAGACATGAAGTAGGGCATATGCTTTAGAGTTCCCTACAAATTTAACAAAGTTCAAAAAAGTCCAATATTTTCAGATCTTCTTCTTCTGTCAAATTTAACAAATATATTGCTTATTCCACATTTGTCAATTTCCACGTTACTGAATTTATTCTCCAAATGTTAATGCCATGAAGCAGGACATATGCAAGTCTCTCTCTATATATATACACATATATATACAAAATGGAAAAAAGGACATGTAGTAAAAAACAAATACTATTTTAATGTAGATTTAATGCTTTTGACCATAAAGTGGGTCTTCTTCACAATAAAGAATTAATCAAACACTCGAGTTAAAATAGCAAAAGCATAAAATTGTTCAACCAATCACAGTGGTTTATCAATTAATCTCATCCAATAAACCATTTCATTAAAAAAATAAAATAAAATACACTTTATCAAAACTGCAATGTTTCCATCCAAAGTGCTAAATCAAATATTTTATTTCACTTACACCTAACATAAGAAAATCTTCTTTGAAGCATTACCTTGTAGTTAACATTGCTATTTAAACCTGGTGCATTTCAGGCATTAAACTGTAACTGCCATTTAAACTCTCTAAAATCTAATTCTCCTTCTCTAACACCATTAAATTCACTACTAACATGATGAATCACCACAAAATATTTTTTTTGAAATGTTCACATGTACATGCACGCTTAGCCAATGCATTATCAAATTTTTAATCTTAATAGCATAAAAATGCCCTTACATCCTTTTTGTAAGCTGACTGTTTTTCCTATATAGAATACATGACATGAGGAACATTTGGCTAAGTATACTACAAACATGGAATTACAGGTAAAAATAACCTGGTACTGAATGTTTTATCATCTCAAAAAAACTCAAATTATGGTCTTTCAGCGATATATCTAAACATAGAACAGTGCTGACATTTGAAGGTACCCCTCCTGTCAGTGGAAAATTTGTTGTTAGTGTTAACAACTTCTTAAAATTATAAGCATTTTTATTAATAAAACAATGGGGTGGCACCCACAACTTGTCAAGTCTCATCATTCCCAACTAAAATCCTCCAATTATTTTTTTAATGATGTTTTTAATTGCAACATTATGCAATGAATACACTAAAGGCATGGAGAGGGTCCAATTACACTCCAAGTTGGCCACTACTTCATAGGTTATACTAGGATCCGTCTTCTGGTCAACTACTTTCCTAATAACCTCCTGTGGGTATCCCGTGTGTGTAAACAGGTTCACTTTGTAATTTTGAAATACTGAAATCTTGAATTTCAGTATTTTGAAATCACAAAGCCGAAAACCCAACCACAACTCACAAATTCAAAAATACACAACCTCGAAATTCAAAATCCCATAATTACACTATACACACATTACACACATAAACATACACAAAACTCCCCCCCACAATCAAACAAATTCATCTAAACTACATATAAGCAGGGGGGCAAGCCCCCCTGCACCCCCCATGTGGGGGGCTGCCCCCTACTTGTATATTCTAACTCCGAGATCGCACAAACAGAAACACAAACGAAACTCACACACATCTTACAGTCCCTCAAGCACACACAAGTCACAACACACACTAAACCCCTTACCAACATACTTACACACATAAACTTACCAAAATTAAACTCAAACATCCACATACCGTACCACCAGAAGCAGAAATTAAAAATATCCATGCTTCGGGATTTTGAATTTCATGCTGCTGCCGGTTTTTGGAAATGTGAGTATACGGCTTTGTAAGTTCGAAATACTGAAATTCGAGATTTCAGTATTTCAAATTTACAAAGTGGACCTGTGCAAACCTGTGGTGCAATTCTTCATTTAACCTGTCCAAAGCTTGAATGTCTGTGGTTAAACACTTTAACTAGTTGCCTCTTGATAATGTTATACTTAATGTAAGCCAGATACATATGCATACTAGAATAGTGTATTACAGCATTACTAGCTAAATATTTGTAACTAATAATGGAATCTAATTTGTGACTGACTACATTCTTTTTTACCTCTACAATCAAGAAACAAATACTTACACCACTGCAACTGTATGAAAAACTTCATAAAATCAGTAATGTTTTTCATTTCTTCCAAAAATACCTCTAAATCACCAGGGTGCCCTTTCCATACAAAAAACAAATCAATTAAACAGTAGTGTGATATCACATTTGTTGTACCTTTTAATTTTGAAAAAAAATGTGGGTTTTCCAAAATGCCATGACTAAATTGGCATAATTGGGAGCAATTCACTAATCAGTGGTAAACATGATCTTCTACAAATGGGGTCAACCCTGCTGTGACCTTTTTGCTTCGCCCTTCAACAACAAATGCAGCAAGGTCTTTGTCCTGATTCCTCCACCATATCATCTATTGGGACTCCTTTGTTCCAATGGGGTCTATCCTTGGGAGGAGCTAAGACTTTAAAATAAAAACCAAAAGGACTGGAAAGTAGAGCCAGAACACAATCCACACAAACTCCGACAAACAGAAGATGACAATGTGGGGCATTTGTTCCCGAAGAGGGTAGTTTTCTCCTATAGCAGGTTCCTTAATTTAAAGGAATTGCTAAATATGAGGAAACCCATGGTTAATGTGAACTGGAGGGGCAGCTCTGTATGTGGTAGTTGTAAGGTTTGCAGTAGAGTAAAGAATCTAATTGGGACTAAAATCAATATTAGATATGTAGCTAGGGACCATTTCACTTGTAGATCATGTGGGGTAGTTTACATACTTGGTTGTGGATGCACACCAACTAGGTGGTATATAGGACAGACCAAGAGGATGGTCAAAAACAGGATAATGGAACATCTGGGAGACATCAGAAATCACAGATTGGACAGTCCAATACTGCATCACTTCCACATGGCTCATGGGGGTTCTGATGCTAGTTTATTTTTTTGCATTTTGGCAAAGCCTTTGCATACACAGGGTGAGGATTTTTGAAAAAGCTAATGCAATTGGGGACAAAATGTATTATTAACTTTAACACTCTTTACCCCAAAGGATTGAATCAGGAATTAAATGTTAATATATTTTAATCCTTTGGTTTATATAAGTCATATAAAATGTTTCCATTTGACCGGATTCTTTGTTGTTCTTTTTCATTATGTTCACTTGTGGCTTTTTCAAGGGATTCAATTAAATAACTGTATATTTAATGTATTAGCACATGATTAAGTAATCTGGAGGCTTTATAAAAAGTGGATGTATTGGTGTGGATTCCCACTGAAGGCCTGTTAGCCGAGGTACCAGGAAGCACCAATAAACTTGTTACATCTGTTTGTCAGAGTTCGTGTGGATTGTGTTCTGGCTCTACTTTCCAGTCCTTTTGGTTTTTATTTTATTGTGGTTATTTTTTGTTAATTTGTCAATTTGAGGCGCTAAGACTTTGTCAGGTCTTTTGGGAACGAGTTAGATGATATCCAGCTCCTTCTATGCAGGAAACAATCAATGAGCTCATCTGCTGGGGGGGGGGGGGGTGTAACTCAAGACATAGATGGGCTAGAACTTCAAAAACACAAACACTAATTCCTCTGAGGAAGGATTTTCGGATGACCAACCACCTTTCTGTCTAACTATCTCTAATATGTCTCCAAATGAGATGATATCTGGTGGGACCCCTCATCATCAAAATCTGTATCCTCCGTGAGAGATCCCAGTGGGGAATCTGTCCCTCTCTTGCATGTTCTCTTCCAATGGATCAATCTCCTCTGGGGAAAGTTCAGGGGAGGTATATGAAGAGAGAGGGGTTCCTGTAAAATAGGTCTGATCAACTCAGAGCAGGGAAATGAAGTGGGAATAGGGACTGGATTGAGAGATGAAAAAAGAGAAAAAGCCCTTTCCACAACTTCAAATTCAGATGGGCCCAGAGGAGATGTGGCTAACCACACCAGAGCCAAGACTTCCAGTGCAGGTAGCTCACGACTCGACTGGATCTGTGCCTCATGGATGAAACCAGACCCGAACTGTCCAGTGCCAAGGCTCCAAGGGGTAGGGATGAATCCAATAACTTCAGAGACAATCCTAGCTGCACAGATCTGTTGCTGGTGCTTCAGCTCTGTGACCCGTTCTGATCCTAAGACATTGCAGAACTAGTCACGGATGCTGTCTGAGTTAAATAAATTTTCTTTGGGTCCGACTACAGACATCTCAGGTTCTGGGGCTCCAAAACTGTCAGCTGAATTGGAGAGGGATACAGAATCATATGAGAAGTGGTTGGAAGACTTATGGATCCAATAGCAGATGGAGCCAGTATGACCCCAATCTGGATCCAAGCTCGGAGGAATTTTCGTGTCATCCTTTCCACTTCCGCTTCTGATAAACTTTTGGAAAACAAGAAGGATGTGGCGGACTGTGGCTTGGAGTATTTCTTAACAGTCTGCAAGAAGAGAGAATGCAGAGTAGGAGAAATAGGATCCAAGAAGATGAACTCTGCTCAGCAAAATCTCTGAAAGTGGTCAGGTTTCGGACCCAAGGTAGAAGCCATATGGCTGCTAGATATGATGACTGGATCCAAAGCTCTGTGATCTGATGGTTTGGATCCAAACATCAGGCCTCTGGATCCAAGGACATCAGATCCAAAGATTTTTGGATTTTAGTTGGCAGCTCCAACAAAGTCCTAGGGGACTTCTGTGGGGGTGTTTTCTATGCTCTGATGGAGCAGATTTTGAAGATTTACCTGGGGTTTGAGCCCCATAAGAAGAAGAAGTTGCAGCAGGAGGAAGGAGGCTTTTCAAAATTAGCCTGCTGCATCAGTCAGCCAAAGCCCTTGGATTAAAGATAGAACAAATGCTGCAGTTGGTTTCCAAATGGACAGCTCCAAGACAATAAATGCACTCCTTCTGAGCATCCGAGTTTGAAATTTTATGCCCACAAAAAGTGCATTTCCTGAACCCTGTCAGTTTGTTGGCCATGACAGGAGGAAGGTCAACAGTACTGTATTAAAAGTCCACTAGAAAAGAAGAAAAAACAAACTTTTTGTTTAATCAGAAAAAAAGAAAGATTACCAGCAGTGGTAATTAAGAAAACACCCAGAGTTATAGGGTCAAGAAAAATTACCAACTACAGTAAAAGTAGGACTACTATAAAAATAGTAAACAAGCATAATGCTGTAGCGTACACTAAAAGGGAGTTTGAGAAAAGGGAAATGAGAAGATGTTTAAGTAAATATATCAAAAAGACTTACAAAATCACTAAGTTATCGCACGAGAGAAAGGAACCTGTGTCTGAGAAAGATGATGGCAAACAAGATCTGAGGTATTGAGGATGGACAAGGGCATTGTGGGTAGAGGGAGCAGCTCGATAGTTGGATCCAAAGTCTAGAGTATACTGAGTCAGATCTGAATCTATGTGTTGATGAAGAATGAAAAGGACAACATCAGATCCACAGAACTAGCCCTGAATGGGTGCTGGTTATATTGTTGGCACAAACTAGAAAACTGTTCTCATTTGCTAATATATGACTTTCTAGGAACAGCTTTCTTGCCTCTAATAGTACCTGCTGCATGTCCTCAGTAAACAGGTGCCTGAAAGGAATTAAGACCCTGTCATCCAGGAAGTCAACTGAAGTTGATTGATGATGGGGTGTACCAAACACCCGTTTCTTGTGCGAGTAGATCCAGTCTGTGAGGAAGCTTGTGGTAATTGCCTTGGCCATTTTCAATAGAAGGGAGAACCATGGCTGTCTGGGCCAGAAGGGAGTCACTATAATGACTGTGGGGGATTCCTTTTGAAACTTCAGAAGTATGCTAGACACTAGTGGAAAGGGTGAAAAAGCATGCAGCGACATTCCTGTCCCAAGGAAAAGAAAATGCATCTTCCATTCCTTCTTGCATGGAGTCCTGGAGAAGAATCTTGCCAGCTGATTACTCAGAGGAGGCAAAGTCATCTGTTTGAGGAACTCCCCACATATGGATCAAATCTTGAAAGATCCTGATCTAGTTTCTATTTGTGAGGGTCTGTTCTGGTCCTGCTCAGCTTGTTTGCCACACAATTTTACAGACTGTAGGATACCTGTAGAATGAGACAGTGCTATGAAGCTGTATCCCAAGCTAACATTGCTATCCTGCAAAGGGGGCATTGACCTGGTTCTCCCTTGCTTGATGATGTTCTATATGACTGTGATATTGTCTGTAACCACTTAGATACTCCTGGGGACCAAAGATGGTTCAGAGAGTTGAGTGACTTGTTCAGAGCAAGCATCTCCTTGATATTTATTTTCTTGCATATGTCCTTATTGTTCCACACCCTCTGCACTTTTATCCCTCCTGAAACAGCTCCTCAAGCAAAGTCTGAGGCATCTGTTTTGACTGACTGCTTTGGAGCAGGTAGGGAGGGAGACCTGGATTTAAAGATATTTGTTTTCTCCAACAAAAGATTTATTTTCTGACAAACCCCAGCACTTGGACTTGTAAAGATAAAGAGTGTTGATGCCGGGACCAGAGAGACGGTATATACCACTTTATCTTTCTTATGTGCAGTTTTTCCAGGGGTATCATGAGACTCACAGATATCATGAGACCAAAAATCCTGAAGTATTCCCCTCACGGTGACTGAAGTCTGAGCGCAAAATGTTAGAAATGGATCTATATATAGATTCTACTTTTTCCTGTGGAAGAAAAGCTGCTTGAACTGAGGTGTCTAGTTCATGTTTCAGGAATACAATACTATGTGAAGGAGCCAAAAAAAGCCTTTTGAATGTTATCTTGGAATCCCAGCTTGTGTAAGAAATCTCTCACCCAAGAGATTCCTAAAACTGAAAAAGACTGTACAAAGATAAGCAAGTTGTCTCATGGAAAAATGTGGATACCCTGTAGCCTGCAATGAACTATAATTAAAAGCTATGTACTCACCATAACTAGGCATCTGTTGTCCATTTTCATTCTTCCTCAACGTATGGCTTCAGATATGAACCTCAGATCCGATTCCACTGCATATACCAGACTTTGGATCCAGCTCTTGAGCGCCTCCCTCTACCCATTATGCCCTACCCCATCCCCATTGCCTCAGATTGAGTTTGCCCTATTTCCCAATAGTTACAGAGAAACGGGTATAGCCAGACAGAAAAGACAGGGCTCAAACCTGAAACTGTAGGTTCCAAACACAGTCGAACAGGTCCTTCCAGAAGAAAAAGGATGGGGATGGGTGGAAGGGGAGTTGAGGAAGAATAAAAATGGGCAACACAGATGCCTAGTTATGGTAAGTACATAACTTTTAAATTTGATGATGTCCTTTTCATTCTTCCTCAATGTATTGGGCAGAGTCCTCAGCTAGTGGTCCTCATGGAAGGATATTCTGGAGTACTGTTGAACCAAAGGTGCCTCTGTTTCTGGAAATGATATCCAATTTGTAATGAGAGACAAAGGCATAGAGTCTTGAACCATGTAGCTGCAGCACAAATATCAACTGATGTTCTTGACCAAAATTCAGATGACGTAAGCCATGGATCTGGTTGAATGGGTTCTGGGAGGTTTAGGTAATATCAGTAAATCCATGCAATACAAACTGTAATCCATTTAGCTAGGGTAACTTTAGAAACTGGATGACCTAAGCTATTTGTAGAGAAAGACATGAAAGGTTAGTCTGATTTTCTAAACTGTTTTGTCCTGTGAAAGTAAAGAAAACTGGTAAGGGAATGGATTGGTTGATGTTATTTTCAGAAGCCACCTTAGGTGTGTGTGTGTGTGTGTATATATATATATATATATATATATATATATATATATATATATATATATATATATATACACACACACATAAAAAGAGGTTAATCTGTAAAGAAACCTTATCTTTAGGAAAAATATAATGTAAGGAGTTTTAGACAAAGAGCCTGGAGTTCAGATATTCTTACTGCCAAAGTTATAGCTACCAAGAAAACGGTCTTCCATGACAGAAATTTTAGATTAGATTTGTCTTATGGTTCGAAAGTTTTTTGTTAACACTCAAGTACAGCTGTTAGATCACAAGGTGGTAATCCTTTATCAGAGGCCTCAGAAGAAAAATGCATTTAATAAAGGCTTTACACAATCTGGAAGAAGCCACAGAAAAAGATGTTTCCTGTGTGAAACTTAGAAAATGCTGCCAATTGAATCTTAATTGTAGAGAAACCTACTCCTCCTTTAAAAAGGACTGTCAAAAAATGAATAGTAAAAATTTGAGCAGAGAAAGGGTCAATTTCCTTATCTGATGCCCAAATGGGGAACCTCTTCCATTTGCTCTTGTAAACATTTTTGGTAAAATCTTTTTAAGAAGCTACAGAGGAAGAAAGCCTGGACTGTCTAACTATTACTGGAAGTGGAGAAACAATCCTTAAGAAAAGGGGACAGGGTAGCAAACACTCACTACAATCACTCAGATAATAGGAAAAAACTAGTTAATAGAAATATGTGAAGAAATATGGTGAAAAATATCAAAAAATATCGAAAAAGTTTACTTAGCCAACAAGCCAGTAAGAAGACAACCTCGAAGCTTTCACGACAAACAAGATCTGGGGAATTGCTGTGATGCACCATGGGATAGGGGATAGCCTCATGCCAGTAAAAGCTCTCGAGCTTTAGTATCGGCCGAGTCGGAGCCGATCCAGCAAGAATTACAGCGAGATAGGACTACATAACATTAAGATTTACAAGGGCAGCATGCATAAAGTAGGAACTTTCAGAAAAGTATTGAGGTGAGAAAGATCCAGAATGGGTCTCTGTGGGCCATCTTTCCTGGGTATGAGAAACATCCTGAAGTAAAACCCTCTTCCCCTGAGGGGTGCAGGAACTTCTTGAATTATTCCCTGACGTAGCAACTGCTAAACCACTTGTGGAAAAAGATGCAACTGGTCTTGAGGTGGTTGTGGAATGCCCATGAATGGAGGAAGAGTTTTCCAGACCATAAATTACCCTTGTTTGATAATGGAAAGAACCCATGAGTCTTGAGTAGTAGTTTCTCAAACTGGAAGGGACAGAAAGAGGAACAAGACTGAGATGAATATGGTAATCACAGACTACCTGACTTGTCTGTGAAGGGCTGCTTCTGGGCAGGAACTGGCTGAGAGGGCTTAGAGAGGAGCTCTCCTACCTCCCTTTTTGCTTTTAGAAGTGGCCAGGTGAGTTTGTTTTCTAACAAAGGAAGTCATTGAGGGATAACTCCTCTCAAATTTGGGAAAAGGCAAAACAAATATGTTTTAAATCCTGTAGTACCTTGTCTTTCTCCTGCAAAGATTTAAACAATTCCTGGTTACTGCATCTGCAAACAAAGCACTGTTGTCTAAAGGAGCATCCATTAATTTTGCTTTGATATCCATCTGGAAGGTGGAAGTGGTTGAAGCCTCAACCATGAATACATCCTAAGAACAGATCCAGATGCTTTTGCTGTATCAGCTGCATTTAATGGGGTGGCAAGCTATCTGAGAAGAAGCTCCTAAAAAGAGACATTTGCTGAGTTTTAACATCAGAGTCTGGTCTGTAAGAAGAGCCAAAGCATATCTAGTCATATGGGTTTGGTAATTTATAGCACGGAAAACTAAGGTGGCAGAAGTATAACTTTTTTCCTCCTATTCTTTCCATAGTCTTGCTCTCCTTTATCAGAAGGGAGAAGCTTGGTGGATGGCGGAAGTCTGCAGAATTTTTCAGAAGAAATGGAAACCACTGCAGTATCTGCTGAAAGACATCAGTAAAGAAATTTAGTCTTCTGGCACTTTATAAAGCCGATCAGGCCTTTTAGGGGGCAGGGGCCTGAAAGTCTGGGGGCCTAAGATGCTGAAGAAAAGGCATCCAAAATGACTGGTAAGACTGGAGGTACAGCAGAAGGGGAAGGAGAATCCATTTTTAAAAGATCATATCATCTTTTCTGCACATCAGAAACCTGAAAACAGTCCCAATTAAAGAATTCTCTCATTTTAGCAAAGGCTTCCCCAAATATGATCTCTTCCACTGGTGAATCTGTGCCATTAGACTCTTCCTCAGGGGAAGCATATTCAAGGGGGAATGAAATTTGAGAGGAGTAAGCCAAAGATTCATCCTCAGAAAATTCCAGTACCCTAACTCTTGAGTGGGGAAGAAGTTAAAGGAGAAATAGGGTAGCTGAAGGAGGCTTAAGAACCATGAATGCATTAAGCAAGCCTTGGGAAAAAGTTTCCCAATCTGATTGTGGAGTCTTAGCTGCAGAAATGTGCTTGGTTTTCTGCTTCTTTTTTAACCTGACATCAGCCTGATGGAAAATGGAGAAACAAGCTATGGCCACAGCAGAGCCACCTATGGTGAAGGCAAATTGCTAGCCTGTTGTGGCAAAGGCTATTTGCGTAGTTTTTCTTTTTGTGGCTGGAAGAAGGACCACCTGTGGGACAGGTAGTTTGTTCCATGGTCAAGCTAAAAATGCTGTCTCTTTCCCAGAGAAAACCAGCAGCAAAAACAGCGAACATTTAAAGTTTTCACTTTCCAGTCCCCAGATATAAACAATTTCTCCACAGAAAAAAATATTACTTTCAACAGCTTTTAGACTGACAGAAAAAGCACAGTCAAGTCTTGATAAAATCCATTAAAGCAAGCTCATAGATTAAAAATAACCTTCCTACATAGCATAGTGCAATAAAAAAAGAAGTTATGTACTTACCATAACGTTCCATGTTTGTAGTCCATCTCGCCTATATTCTTGCTGGATGGGTTTCAGAGCTGATATCTGGCTCTGACTCGGCCGATACTAAAGCTCGAGAGCTTTTACTGGCTCAAAGCTAGCCCCTATCCCATGGTGCCTCACGGCAAATCCCCAGATCTAGTTTGCAAGAAAGCAATAAATACCTATCAGGTAAGACCAATATAAGAGCTGCATAAATGCAGCAAAGGATTTAGAAATATAATCCATGCCAGGTGGACAACAAAAAAGAACCATGTCAGGCAGCACCAGAACAGTCCACCAGATCCCCCAGAAAACAGGAAGGGGGTTGGAGGGAGGGACGCAAGAATATAGGCGAGATGGACTACAAACATGGAACGTTATGGTAAGTACATATCTTCTTTATGTTATGTAGTCCTATCTTGGCATAATTCTTGCTGGATGGGACAGCGTCCCTAGTACCTATAACCCGGGTGGCTCAAGCGAAGAGACTCTTCAGCACAGTGGACCCAAAGGAAGACCTGTCCTGGGAGGCCAAATCCAATTTGTAATGAGTGACAAATGTATGTGGTCTTGCCCAAGTAGCTGCTGCACAAATAGTATCAAATGGGAGCCTAGATCTAAAAGTACATGAAGTAGCTACAGCTCTAGTAGAATGACCTTTAACTTTGACAGATAATTGTTTGCCAGCTTATTGATAAGCAAATGATATGCACTCTGAAAGTCATTTTGAAAGAGTAATCTTAGAAACAGGCAAGCCTTTCTTTTTGTCAGAAAAGGAGACAAAAAGTTGATCTGATTTTCTGAATTCTTTAGTCCTGAGTATTCTGTGAACATCTAGCTGGTGTAGTCTATACTCCGATTTATTAGAGTGGTTTGGAAAAAACACAGGTAGCTCAATAGTAGTATTCAGATTGTGCTCTGAGCATACTTTGGGAAGAAAGGAAGGGTTTGTCCTGGGAGAGACTATCCTTGTGAAAAATAATGTAAGTAGGTCGAATAGTTAGAGCTTGCAGTTCTGAAACTCTCCTAGCAGATGTTATGGCTACTAAGAATAATGTTTTCCATGACAACAATTTTAGGTCTGATGAGGATGGCTCAAAGGGTGCAGACATCAAAGATGAGAGAACTAAGTTTAAGTCCCAGGGTACTAATGGCTGTTTGATTGGAGGACTGAAAAGAAGAACTCCTTTTAAGAAAGTTTTACACAAGGAGTGCTGCATGATTGGATTTCCCATGAAGCCAAAGTGGATATTGGAAATGGCAGCTAACTGAACTCTAACTGTAGCGGCTGCCACTCCTTCATGAAAAATTGATGCTAGGAAGGATAAAATAGATTCTATAGGAGCCGTATATGGATCTAAGCCCTGATTTGTAGCCCAAAGGGAAAACTTTTTCCATTTGCTAGAATATAGTTTCTGAGTGGAAGGTTTATGGGATGAAATTAGAATGTGTTTGACCACAGGGGATAGAGGAATACACCTGGGTATTCGTGGAACTGGAGCAGCCATGCTGTCAATTTGAGGGTGTGGATGGAGGGGTGGAACTGTCCCGATTGATGAATCAGGAGATCGGGAGATGGGTCCAGAATCCATGGTTCCTCCAAAAGGTAGGGCCACAGGAAGGGAAACCAAACTTGTCGAGGCCAGTAAGGAACAATGAGGATCAAGGAACTCCTCAACTGTCTTACTTTCTGTATTACTTTGGGGATGAGTGGAAAAGGAGGAAAGGCATAAAGAAGTCCCGGGGGCCAATCGTGAACTACAGCATCCCTGGGTAACATCCCCGGATGGGGAATAAGGGCAAAGTAGCTGCTGCATTTGGTATTCAGGTGAGTGGCAAATAGGTTGCAGCAAGGCTGGCCCCATCTGTGAAAGATCTCTTTCGCAACCATTGGATTCAGGGACCACTCGTGAGGCATCAGAATTGTTCGGCTGAGATTGTCTGCTATTACGTTGGATTTCCCCGGGATATGCATTGCTATCAGGAAGTGTTGAGTATCCATCGCCCACTTCCAAACTCTTAAGGCCTCTCGGCAAAGTGGGTAAGACTTGGTTCTCCCTTGCTTGTTTATGTACCACACGACAGACATGTCTGACTGAATCACAATTGTCCTGGTGGGAAGGGAGCTGTGAAGTGCTTGCAATGCATATAGCACCGCTCTCATCTCTAGAACATTGATTTGCAAGTGGTTCTCATGGTTCTGCCAAGTACCTTGGACTGTCATTCCCAGATAATGCCCCCCCACCCTATCTGGGAAGCGTCTGTGGTCAAAACAGCTTTCTCTTGGGGTGGAACAAGTTTTAAAACCTAGGATAAGTTGTTTTCTGTGCAACCACCATGTCAGATCCTTTCTTCATGCGTTTATCAATATCTGGTGAGACAATGGAAGGTCTTGCATCGACCATTGAGCAAATAGCAGCCACTGAAGTATCCTTATGTGTCGGCGAGCAAGAGGAACTAATAGGATGGCGGAAACCATAGTCCCTACGACTTGAACTACTCTGACCTGAACTTTTTGTTTGCTTAGCAAGGATCTGACTTGACTGCGTAGAGACTTCACTCTTTCCTGTGTTAGCCTTACTGACATGGTGGTTGTGTCTATTTTTGAGCCTAAATATACAATGTGCTGCGAGGGAGATAAGACTGACTTTTGTAGGTTGACAGTGATGCCTAGACTGGCGCACAAGGATAGAGTCTCGTCCCTGGTTCTGATGAGTTGATGCTTGGTGGTAGCAGTGAGGAGCTAGTCGTCTAGGTATGGAAACACCTGGAATCCTTGACATCTCAGGTGAGCTGTTACCACTGCCATGCATTTGGTAAACACTCTGGGGGCTGTAGTGAGGCCAAAGGGCAGTGTTCTGAACTGAAAATGACTGGCTCCCAGCCAGAAGCGTAAGTGTCTCCTGGAGGACCTGTCAATTTTGATGTGGTAGTACGCATCCTGGAGATCAATTGAGCACATCCAGTTGTCTTTCCCAATAAAGGGAAATATCGACTGCAGAATGACCATTCGGAACTTCGATTTCTTTACATGCTTGTTGAGCCTGCTGAGATCTAGAATTGATCTCTAGTCCCCTGTCTTTTTTGGAACTAAAAAGAATCAAGAGAAAGTTCCGGATCCTACTTGCTCTGCGGGGACTTCTTGGATGACTTTTTTTTGCAGCAACAAGATGACCTCTGATGTTGCATGGTCTAGTTGGATGGGTGGTACGTCTGGTAGAGACCGGTTTGTTGGGGGTTCAGAAACAAAGGGGATCAGGTAACCTCTGGATATTCTTGTGTGTACCCAACAATCTTGAGTGATAGTCAGATGCTTGGGTACAGCGATAGAGGACCCTCGACTGCCTCCAGAGACAGACAGTCGGGCAATCCTTCAGGGACAATCAGAGAAAGTTTCTTTGTCTCCCTGATGCTGCGGACCTCCTCTGCCACGAGGGTGGCATCTTCCATTATATCCTCCCCCTCTGCCTCTGGGGGAGTGTTGACCTTGTACAAGCCTGAGGGAAACCTTTTTGGAATTTACGGAACCACATTTTCCCTCCTGTATTACCCTTGGGATAGGGTCTGGATGGGAGAGAGAAATGGACTCTGACAGCAGATAAGGTTCTTCCTTCCTGCTCGCACCTAGTCAAATGCTCTTTCACTTGGGGTCCAAAAAGAGATGTACCATCAAAGGGAATGTTAGTGAAGAAAGACTTGAAGGATTCCGTAAAATTACAAAGACGCATCCACAAATGTCTCCTGAGGGATATTCCTGCTGTGGCTGCCCTACTCGCTCCATCTGCCACGTATGACATCAGCCTCATGGAGGAGTTAGCTATGGAAGTAAGGGTGGAGAGCTGCGCAGAAACCTTATCCATGGATCATGGAGCTACTGAACCCTGGAGGGTGTCTCCTAACTCTTTCAGGAGATCCCTCTGAAGACGAGTAAAATGAGTCAGGTAATTCAGCGATCTTAATGTAAATGGTGCTGAAGAAAACGTATGCTTCCCGGACCCATCCATCATCCTGGACTCCTTGTTAGGAGGATGGATATTAGAAGATGTCTCAGATAATTCCTTCTTGGTGGTCGCTGCTACCACCATAGCATCAACTGGAATTCCCTTACCTTACTCCCACAGGTGCAGTCATAAACTTATTTGGCCTCCTCGGGATGGCTTCCACTGAATCTAGAGAGGTCCATGCTTTCTGCGATATGACCCCCAAAAGTTGATCATAAGGCGGCGTCACCCAGGAGGTGGAAGGTCGGGAACCAAAGGCCTCAAGATACACTGATTCATTCTCGGTAGGGTTAGAGGACTTCCAATCACCCCTCTGTCTAAGAATTTCTAGGTTGTCAGAAAAAGAGACAGAGGGGGATCTAGGGGACACTTCTGATTCCTTTAAATCAGTGTCTGACGTGACAGACTCAGGTGAGTCGACACGTTTCCTGTTACACAGCCTCTTCTGAGGGAGCTCTCCAGTGGGATAATCTGGGGAGGGTCTCAGAAGTGGGGGCACCTCCAATGGGGGCTACCTAGGCCTCTGGTTCCCTGCGCTGTGGTGGTGGCAGGTGGACAGAGGTTGCTGCCTGCTGCTGGTGGGGCACAGGTTCCAATGGAATGGCTTTAGCAGAGGATAAAGCCTTCTCTATAGCTTTGAAAGCCTTCCCCCCAACTCTGAAGAAGACCCCTGCTCCAAGGAGGCAGATGGTTGACTCCTAGCAAGAGGGCACAGCTCCGAAGCAGAAATGGGAGCCAAGCTGAGTTGAGCGGAGGCTGCAAGAGGGAGGGTCAGTTCTGACAAGAACCTAGGGTGACTGTCCCCCTCGGAGTCAACACGAGAGCGTCGGCTCCCAGAACCCTCGGCTCCAGACAGCCATCGAGGATAGAGTAATTGGCTCCGAGGAAACAGGTTGAATCCCCGGAGCTGAAGGGTCCAAGACAGAGGAACCTAAAGTAATAGGGTCCGAGAGTCAAGCAGTCAGAGGAACAGTTGCTGGTAAGGGGATTGGCTCCAAGACCTTTGGGTCTGGAGGGGCTAATTTTCATGCCAGAGCTGGATCCAAAAGCAACCTCTTCATCACTCTCTCGATGTCCTCATCTGATATGGTCCTGGAGGATCTGGTGGAGACAGAAGGAGATCTCCTTCTCTCCAAAACAGGAGATCTCAAGGTGGGAGATACAACCTCGATGTCAGGTAAAACTTTCGGTACCGAAGGTTGTCTCAGCCCCGATCAAACAGACGGCACTGAAATAGATGAAGCTGAGTCAGAACCGGAACTTCTTGGCTCTGACACTTTAGTCTTTTTTGCCGGCTCCGAAGCCGGGGCCGATGATTTTCTCTTAAGAGGATTTTGGAGCTGCCTGACCAAGTTGAACTGGTCATGAGACCCCTATCAGTAAGTTTCCTCTTTCTCTCATTTAAAACTCTAGTGCTAAATGTGTAACAAAATGTGCAGGGTTCCTGCAAATGGGTTTCATCAAGGCAATACACGCAACTGATGTGACTGTCTGTAAGAGACATTTTCTGTGCACACCTATCACACTTTTTAAACCCTGAAGGGCGATGATCCTTATGCTCCCTATCCTTATCTTTTGACATTACGAGAATTGAAAGACAAGTTAGATAACAATACTAAAGGTATTAACTACAATAATAAAGTTAGGAAGAGAGAAGAAGATAAAAAAAAAAAGTTAACAGTCACACACACACAGGGAGGAAAGGCCCTCTAATGAGCCATACAGTCCTAAAGGGAGAATAGGGGTCAAAGAACTTTCAAAAACAGTCACACAAGAGACAAGAAACTGTATACATATATATATATATATATATATATATATATATATATATATATATATATACACACATACATATATATATATATATATAGCTATAAAATAGAAAAAGACTAAATTTAGAAAAAAATAATTTTACTTACCCAATGAGCCAGTAAGACACAACCTTGAAGCTTTTGCGGCAAATGAGATCTGAGGATTTGCCGTGAGGCACCATGGGATAGGGGCTAGCCTCGAGCCAGTAAAAGCTCTCGAGCTTTAGTATCAGCTCCAAACCCATCCAGCAAGAATTACGGTGAGATAGGACTACATAACATCAATAATTTTTAATGTGTAAGCTTTTTCCACAAAGGGAGCTTACTTACATAGCAAAGGGAGTAGCACAAGAAGACTAATCGATCCACGAAAGTTTGCTGAGAAGTGGTCTCTTCAACAGCAGGAAAGCTCTGAAGGACTTGATGCCCAAACTGGTCTTTTTAGTCAGCTTGAGCTGACCGACTGATTTGGCCACTTGGAAGGTAGTCTGAAACTTTGGAAGCTGGTTGGCTGTTATTCCTGGTAAGATATAACCATATAGCTAAGGCTGCAGCAGACGTGATCAATATGATGAACATTACTGTGGTGAAGGACAAGATGGAAGTCTCTTGTCTCCTTTAGAACATGGAAAAGCCAAGAATGTAATTAATTTGCTGTTCTCTGACAAACATATTTAACGGCACCTCTTCTAAAGCATGATGCTGTTCCAAGAGATATGAAGTATGTCTCCTATACTTGACTCATTCTTTGTAATTTTGGATGAAAGAAGCCAGCCAGACTAACACCTTCCATGGTGGTCCTTTGGGAGACTCTGACAAAATTCTGGGACTTTACCATACTTAAAATTATTTTAACTTAAAAGAAATTATTTTAATATCAGAAGCAGTGGATTATGGGATTTGCTTCCTTTGACCTTAACACAATAACTTTATGACTTTTCTCAATAAGCAGAATGGGAATAGTTTATGATCCCCCATACAACTGGACTGCAGACACCAAAATACTTTATGTTCTGTCTCTATTAAAACACACTGCATAAACAGAACATCTATTTCAGAAGGGAGCATCTAGACTACATTGTCTGCTTGAACTTACCCTTAAACTATGGCAACCAAACACATAATCAGGTGCAGACACACATAACAGCCTGATGCCCTAGCCACTACCTATACAGTCCACTGTAAAGGTTTTTCCACAGTTTCCTTGATCCCAGATTCAGGAAGGTCTTCCAGTTTTCCTATAGCTTTTTTTTCCCCAGCATCTTTATTAAATTTCCACATGTGACAAAGGCAATCTTAAATTTATATAAATGAAAAACATACAAAATGAAATCACTTTAGTTGTAAACTGTTCACAACACAGACACCATTGAAGTAACTGCAGTTGTAATCATTACTAATCATTTATAAAGATTCTAGTCATTGGCGGTTAAGCATTATATAGCGCGTTCAAATTCTACAGTTTAAACCTCATTCCTGCTCTGCATATACTTTTCCCACAATTCCCATTTTTTTTCTATGTAGTTCACTCCTTCCCTTTTCTAAAGATCCCAATTCCAGTTGTTGTATCTCAGTTACTATATTCACTACTTCTAGTAAAGTTGGTCTAGACTTTCATTTCCATTTTCTTGTAATTGCTTTTTTGGCAGCCACCATAATCAGACTCAGCAAGGCTTTACTGTGTCTAGGCAATTCCGATTATGTAGGATAACTCAAAAAAAAAATCTCCCCAGTCAGTCCAATCTGTCCACCCAGCATCTCCAACAGAGCAGCCCGCAGGTAGTTTGAAAAGTCTGCCAGCTCATCACATCTCCAAAAAATATGTTCCCATCTACCTCTTTCCTGCTCATCACACCTTCAGCATTCACTATTCACCTGAGGAAAAAATCTTTGTAGTCTATTTGGGGTATAAAAATACCTATGTAAACATTTCCAGGCAAAGATCCTAAATCTTCTAGACTTTGTTGTATATTTGAAAGATTTACATATATCCCCCATTGTCTCTTTGTGAATTGCTTATCAAATTTCTCTTCCCAATCCTTTCTAAGCTCCTCTGATTGATTCTTGTAATTATCATGCAGTATTTTATATGCTTTACTAATTATTCCTTTTTTAATGGCAACTTCTGTTCTACATTCTATTAAAAACTCTACCAGTGCTGGTCTTTCATTTAGAAGTCCCCTATTTCTTTCCCTTTGCCTATACTCTGATAGCAATCCTTGATAGGGCAGGCAATCTCTAACCTGCAGTACAAATATATTTTTGGCCTCTTCCCATTCTATTACATTTCTAGTTATATGTTCCAAATACCCTGGTTCCTTTGCTAATTTTCTCCAATAAATCCCAGCCCCCTCTTGCCTATTTGTGTCCCTGACCACAGTTAACCTTATCGGCAAAATCTCTTCTCCAATCTCATGCTAGTTTGGTTCTTAGAATACTCCCTACTATTTTATGAATATAATACTCTGATTTTGGTTGTTCTCCTTAAGAGTCTGTATCCAAAATCCCAATCTTCTTATTTCTTGAGCTTCCTCTCTACTTCATCATCCCTTTCCACCTTGAATTATAGTTTTCTGCCTGTGCTTTGTATAAGAGTCTTAACTGTGTTGCTCTAAAATAGCCCCTCAAATTAGGTAATCCTAGTCCACCTTGTTCTATTAGTAGAATCATCTTATCCCACTTGCCCCTTGCTGTCATCCCTTCCCAGATAAAATCCTTCAACTCGTTTTTAATTGCTGTCCACAATTTCTCCTCCGGTTGATAAAAGTATGCCTGACCTGTGTATAAGACTAAAGGGACTAAAACAGTTTAATGGCTTGCATCTTAGTATCCATATAACAAAACTTCCAGTTTCTCAATTTTTGTATTATCTTCTGTTTAGTCTCATCCCACATATCCTTAGCTGCCACCAGTAATTTCTAATCCATACTCCTAAATACTTAATTTTATCATGTCCCCATAAATATGGATATTGTTGGACCAATTTGTGTGTGGGTACATAATTTACCAGTGCTGCCTTTGTTTTAGCTTCATTAATTTTGCATGCTGAGAAGATTTGAAATGGTCTTAAAATGTTCCACAACACTAATGTCCCTTTCTGGTTTTGTCATGTATAGAATATCATCATCTGCAAATAGAGCCAACTTTTCCTGACTACCATACCAATTATATCCTTGAATCTAAATATAATGCAAACAACAAAGGGGAAAGCAGACAACCCTGCCTGTTTCCTCTACTCAAGCAGAAATTATTAGAGAGGACCCCACCCATTTTAATGTGTGCCTTCGATCCCTCATATATTCCTCTAATAATTGTATCAGGGAAAGCAAATGCTTCCATTGCCCTGCTCATGAAGTTCCAGTCTACTCTGTCAAATGCTCTCTCTGCATCAAGATCCACCAATAAAAGTGGTACTTTCTTACATTCTGCTTCCCTCTGGATCATCAATATTCTGTTAATATTGTCAAATGTTTGCCTCCCCTCCACAAAACCACACTGATCCATATCTATCAATTTTGGTATCACTTTTGCCATTCTTTTAGCCATTATAGACAAACACTTTATAATCATGGTTTAGTAATGAAATGGGCCTGTATGAAGCTGGATCCGATGGATCCTTACCCTCTTTAGGTATTACCGTTACCACCGCCTTCTTCCAGGATGCTGGACATTCTCCTCCTCTTAAAATACTGTTAAACAAAACCTTCCAGATCTTTATCATCTTTCCCTCTTAACTTCCACAGGAATACCATCTATTCCTGGTGACTTTCCTGTAGATTGGTTATACAGAGCCATTTTTATCTCATCCCTTCCTATCCTGTTAGTAATTGAGCCTCATCTACCTCTAACTTTGGTATATTTAATTCTTCATAAACATTTCCATTTGTACTTTTTCTTGAGGTTCATATTCTCTGCTTTATAGAAATTTTCATAAAATTTTCGAAATATTTCTAATACTTCTACAGGGTCTCGTTATCTTCCTTGTTATAGGCTCCCTAAGCTTGGTGACACTGCCCTTTCCACTTTTTGTTGCCCGAGTTGTGCTAAAAGATTTTGTGCTTTAGAATTATCAAAAAACAGTTGCTTAACAGCAATCTTTCTAAACTCATGCATATTATCGAGGTAATCCCTTATTTTCTGTTAGCATTCTGCAGTTGCTCCTTTTCTTGTTCTGAGAGATTTCCCCTATTTTGCAATACGTTAACATTTGTCAATCCCTCTAAATAATTCTTGTTACTGTTTAGCCATATCTCCCTTTCTTTTATTTCCAACCTAGTTTTTAACCTCCACTTTAATTTTATCCCACTCTTTAACTATGTTTTCAGAAGCCAAATCTGTCTTCTCTAGTAGCTCCTGAATAAGTCCACAACCCATTCTTTTCAACCGGTAGGTGGGAAAGCGCCAGTGTCTCATTTAGATTTCATTACCTTGATTTTTTTTTTAGTTATTATTGGTACATGATCTGAAATAGTTATTGGGTGCATTTCAAGACCTTCAATTAAATGCACATGTTCCTGTGAGATATAAAATCTATCTAGCCTAGCCCAGTTTTTGTATCTTGGTGAGTAATATGTAAATTCACTTCAAACTCCTAGTAATGAATTCACTTCTTCCATGCCATTTTCATAACGTTCTTCAAAAATCTACCCTCCCTTGTTATATTATCCCTTCTAGGCCCCCCAGACACATCTTCACTGTTACAAACCAAATTACAGTCTCCACCTATAAGTAATATTCCTTGCCGAAAGCTGATTATGTCTCCCAAAAATTTCTTAAGCTCCATTATAGCAGTTTTAGGGGGGATGTAAATGCATGCCAGTGTAATCCTGCTCCCTAGCCAGTAGCCCCTTAGTACTATGCATCTTCCATTATTATCTTTTTTCCCCTCTTATATCACTATTGGAGCTCCTCTTGCAATTAAAATAAGTACTCCTCTTTTCCTTTGCCCCAAATATTCCACTGAATAACCATGCTGAAAACCTTTATTTATCAAATTCACATGTTTAGTTCTTTCCTGGTGTGTCTCCTGTGGCATAGCTATTTGCACTCCACATTTTTTAATATAGTTCACTACTCTTTTTTTAATTTTTATCTGTAAGACCATTTAGATTGAAAGACATTACAGAAAGCATAATTTTCTTATATAGTTATTATTACCACCTTTTATATATAAAAAGAAGTTATGTTCTCACCATAACATTCAATGTTTGTTGTCCATAATCTCACCTTCTGTTCCAACTTGGCCTTTTTACTAAAGCTCAAGAGCTTCCACTGGCTCGAGGCTATACCCTATCCCATGATGCCTAGAGAAGGTTACCCAGAGCTTGTTTGCAAACCACTAACAAATTAGAACTCATATTCCAAAAATAGTGTTAATCATCCTTAGCCTAAGTCTTATGAGGCAAGAAGGGAACTGGAGCACATTTGTAACTAATCCTCTTGATCCTCCAGGAGCGAAGGTAGGGGGGAAGGAGGGTGGAACGCAAGAATGAGGGCGAGATTATGGACAACAAACATGGAACGTTATGGTGAGTACATAACTTCTTTATGTTATGTTGTCTTATCTCACCTTCATTTTTGCTGGTTGGGACAGGGTCCCCAGCACCTTCTTTCTTGGGTGGCTCAAGGGAATAAGCTCTTCAGAACAGTGGAACCAAAGGAAGACCTTTTCTGGGAGGCCACGTCTACTTTGTAATGAGTGATAATGGTATGAGGTTTGACCCATGTGGCAGCAGTACAGATTGAGTCCATAGGTAATCTGGCCTGAATGGCAGTTGAAGTTGACATATCTCTTGAGTGGCATCTAATCTTTCCTGGCAATTGTTTACGCTGAGAATTATATGCACAGGAAATAGTGTCAGTAAGCCATTTCGACAAAGTAACTGGTGGGCCTTTTCTGTTGTCTGAGAAGGAGATGAATAATTGATCAGATTTTCTAAACTCCTTGGTTCCTATGCAAGTCGAAACGTAGCTGTCTGTGTACATCTAACTGGTGAAGCTTATATTCTGCCTTGTTGCCATAATTTGGAAAAAAGACATCTAGGTCAATGGATTGATTCAAATTGGTCTCAGAATATACATTGGGAAGGAATGAAAGATTTGTTTTAAGAGAGACTCTTTGTGAAAAACTAAATAGGGAGGGCGTATGGACAGAGTTTGTAGTTCTGAAACCCTCTTAGCCAAAGTAATAGCTGTCAAAAAGACTGTCTTTCAGGTTAGAAATTTTAGTTGACGGGAGGAAGCTGGCTGGTATGGAAGGAGAAACAGAATAGTCAGTACCAAATTGAGGTCCCAAGGAGGTGGTGGTTCCCTTGTTGGAGGCCTTAGTAGGAATGCACCTATCAGAAGGCTTTGCACAATCTGTGAGACATTTTTGATCCCATGTCTCCTACATGGTAGTTAGATATGGCGGCTAATTGCACTCATACAGTAGCTGCAGCTGCACCTCCATTGAAAATCTCTGATAAAAAATCTAAAATTGTAGTTACAGAGGCTGTGAAGGGGTCTATGTGATTCTTGGGAGCCCAACAAGAAAACCTTTTCCATTTGCTAGCATACAGTTTCCTAGTTGCAGTCTTATGGGATGAAACCAGAATGTGTCACTCTGCAGTGGATATGTCCGGAAGCCTGGCTAAGGTTGGAAGTGGAGCAGCCAAGCTGTCACAGCTTGAGGGTTTGAATAGAGGGATGGGAGCGTTCCTGATTGATGGGTCAGAAGATCTGGTACAGAGTCCAGAATCCATGGCTCCTCCAGGAGATGGGGCCATAGAAATAGGAACCAGATTTGATGAGGTCAGTATGGATCGATGAAAATTAGCCTGCAACTCAATGATTTGGCTTTCTGTAGAACTCTGGGGATTAGTGGAAATGAGGGAAATGCATAAAGAAGTCCCAGGGGCCAATTGTGAACAAGTGCATTCCTTGGGTCACAACAAGGCTGGCCCCACTTGCAAAAAATTTGGCTCGCAACTTCCTGTTTCAGGGACCACTTGTGAGGCATGAGAATTGCCCTGCTTAATTTGTCCACTATCACTTTGGATTTCCCGGGGATGTGCATTGCAATCAGAAAAAAATTGAGAAGATATTGCCATACTCTCCAAGCCTCTCAACACAGGGAGTAGGATCTGGTTCTGCCTTGTATGTTGATGTACCACACCACGGACATATTGTCTGTCTGTATTGCAATTGTACCTGGTGGAAGAGAGTTCTGGAATGCTTGCAACACCAGAAGCACCACTCTCATCTCTAGGACATTGATGTGCAAGTGGTATTCATGTTCCTGCCAAGTCTCTTGGACAGTCTGTCCCAGATAATGCCCCCCCCCCCATCTGGGAAGTGTCCATGGTCACTGTAACTACAGGTTGGGGAAAATAAATGGCGTACCTATCGTTACCTGTCTGGACTGAAGCCACCATCGTAGGTCCTTCTTGCAGGTGTCTGTAATGAGGATCTTGTGTGACATGGGTAACTCCTGCATGGACCATTGGAGCAAAGAGTATCCACTGTAGTACTTGCATGTGTAGACGCGTCAGTGGAACTAATGTTAACATGGCTGCCATTGAACCCAGAACCTTTAGAACAAATTTTGCCTGTACTTTCTTTTTCAAGAACAATATTGATACTTGATGGTGCAGTGTTTGTACTCTTTCGTGAGGCAGTTTTGCTACCATGTCTTTTTCTGTTTAAATCTGCTCCCGTGAAGCTAATATTCTGTGAAAACAACAAGGCAGATTTTTCAAAATTTATGGTAATGCCCAGTTCTGAACATAGGTGAATGGTGGTGTCCCTTGCCTTGGTCAGTAGATACTCGGTGGTGGCAGTCAGGAGCCAGTCGGCTAAGTATGGAAACACCCGGAATCCTGGATGGCTCAGGTGAGTCATGACTACTGCCATGCATTTGGTAAACACTCTGGGGGCTGCAGTGAGACCAAAGGGCAGAGCTCTGAACTGGTAATGACTGGCTCCCAGCCGGAAGTGTAGATATCTCCTGGCTCACCTGTCCATTTTCATATGGTAGTACGCATCCTGAAGATCGATAGAGCACATCCAATTGTCTTGTTCCAGAAAAGGGAGTATAGACTGCAGTGTCACCATCCAGAACTTTGCTTTCTCGATGGACTTGTTCAAGTCTGCTGAGATCTAAGATGGGTCTCCAGTCCCCTGTCTTCTTTGGAATTAAAAAGAACCTTGAGTAAGTTCTGGATCCGATTTGGTCTGTGGGGACTTCTTGGATGACTCTTTCTTAGCAATGGTTGAATCTCCAGGGTTACTTGACTCCTTTGACAGGGTGGAGTGTCTGGGACTGATCTTGATTGTGGGGGTGGAGTAGAAAAGGGTATGATGTATCCCCTGGATATTATCGACTGTACCCATTTGTCTTGAGTGATGTTTAGCCAGGTTATTAGATACAGTGATAGTCTGCTCCCGACTGCCTCCATAGGTGGACAGGTGGGCCTCCTTTCAGGAGTGCTGGAAGGGCCTGCCAGAGAACATATCTCTGTTGCACTGATTTTGCAGACCCTCTCTGCCGTAAGGATGGTGTCTTCCATTGTTGTTTCCCCCTCTGTCCCTGGGGGAAAATTCACCACGTGCGTCCAGCAAAGCTCTTTGGGATTTATGGAACCACATCTTACCGCCATTCTGGCCTTTGTGGTAAGGACTGGTAGGGACAGAAAAACGTACTCGCACAGCAGAGAGAGTTTTTGCCTTCTTGTTTGCACCTGATCAGAGTCTCTAACTTTTGGCCCGAACAAGGATGAGCCATCAAAAGGGGCGTTTATGAAGGAAGACTTAAAGGGCTCAGCAAACTCACAAAGGCGCTTTCCAGGAATACCTCCTCAGAGCTATTCCTATGTCTGCTGCCATACTCGCTACATTGACTGCGTAAGAGATGAGCCATATAGAGGAGTTGACTACAGAACTTAAGGTAGCAAACTGAGAGGTCACCTTGTCTGACACCCCCGCAGTTGTAGAGCCTTGCAGGGTATCTCCTAGCTCATTTAGGAGATCCCTTTGAAGTCTGGTAAAGTGGGTTAAGTAATTCAGTGACCTGAGAGTAAAGGCCGCTGATGAGAACATCCGCTTCCCATTATCTGTCCATCGTTTGAGATTCCTTATTTGGTGGATGGACAGATGAAGTCTCAGCTAACTCCTTTTTGGTGGCCACCACCACCACCACCATAGCATCTACCAAAACACCCTTTGTCAAAAATGTCTTGTCTGACAGGGCAGGTATGAACTTGTTGGGGCTCCTCGGAACAGGTTCCACAGATTCTGGGGAGCCCCATGCCTTTGCCTTTTGACTTACCACACCAAGGAGCTGATCGAAAGGCAGATACCCTCGAGAGGTGGAGGGTCGAGATCTAAATGGCTCCAGGTATACAGACTCATCATCAGAAGGGGTAAGGGTCTTCCAGCCACCTCTCTGCTTCAGGATCTCTAGGATGTCTGAAAAGGAGACATCCTCAGAGGGTGACCTTGGGGACCCTTCTGAATCCTCTAAATCCGTATCCAAAGTGACAGACTCCTCAAGGGAGTCTAGATGTTTCCTCTTACAAGTTCTCTTCCGAGGGACCTCTCCAGAGGGATCCTCTGATGTTTCAGAAGAGAAAGACTCACCCAATGGGGTGTCCTGAGGCATTGGTTCTCTATGCCTTGGGAGGCAGATGGAACAGAGAAAGGAGCCAGCTCTTTTGGGGGAAGAGTGCCTGGATCCAAGGATAGAGCCACCAGGGGTGACAGCACACTCATTACCTTGATGGCACCATGACCCAGGTTCGAGGGGGCCTCCCGGTCTGAAGAGCCCAGAGACTCCCCCCACACCAAGGAGATGGTCTCCAAGGCCGATGTAGGTGCCGAGCTAACCTGCACTGATGCCCCGATAGGTAGAACCAAATCCGACAAAGATCCGATCCGACTCTCCTCCCTGGACCCAATGGGGTAGCATCAGTTCCTAGACCCTTCAACAGAAGATGGAACTGAAGAGGTTGGAGCAGAAGTCGGGGGCCAAAAACCCAGGAGTAAGTCTCGGGCCTGACGGTTCCATCACAAAGACATCTACGCAGTCCGTCTCAGAAAACGCTCAGGTCGGAAGAGAAGGGACAGTGGCAGGTGTCAATTCTACTTCCTCATGGGCTGAACTTGAAAGGATCTTGGCCAGAGCCGGAGTCTGAAGCAACCTCTTGACCACCTGCTCCATGTCGTCATAAGACAGGCTTCTGGTGGATCGGGAAGATGGGGCTGAGGACTTAATACCGCCAGCTACCGATTGTAACAGAGGTGACTGAGGGACAGATGGAGCAGTAATCTGTAAATGCACTGGGCCTAGGCAATAGACACAACTAGTGTGCTCATTAAAGATATCTTCTGTGTACAGGAGTCGCATTTTTTAAAGCCTAATGGCTTAACTTTTTCACCTTCCTTGGGCATAGTGGAAAAAATCAGAACACAACACTGTCCAGGAACAAAAATATTGCTACTAACAACTACTAAAGTATTCACTGGTAAAGTCTAGTCACTACGACAAAAATAACAATTCTAAAACTACTCTATTTTTTTTTTTTTTTTTAACAAAACTATTTTTAACAAACATGCAGGGGGAAAGGGGACTAGAGGAGAGATCTCTAACTAGAATGACAAACTCCTCTAGAAAGAGGAGACATCTCTAAGTAAATTTATGAAACCTCTTAAGGGAAGGAAGTAGAAAAGGGGAAGCCCTCTTAGTTAAACGGGCTGAAAAAATAAGAACGAACCCTCTAACTAACTAAAACATGTTTGATGGGTAAAATAAAACTTCAGAGACGGGATAGGGAGGTTGTAGGCCTGACGACAGCAATGGCCAACCACAACAGAATGCAACAGGCAATAAATTCAACAGCTACCAACATCTGGAAGCTAACTACTAATGTAACAATTCTATGTAAAAAAAAAAAAAAAAAAAAACTATAAGAAAGCAGAAATTAGAATGAAAAAATATTTCACTTAGCCTAAGCCTAGTGAAAAGCACTCGATCTAGTTTAGCAGCAAACGAGATCTGTCTGATCTTCTCTAGGCATCATGGGATAGGGTATAGCCTCAAGCCAGTGGAAGCTCTCAAGCTTTAGTAAAAAGGCCGAGTCAGTTCCGAACCCAACCAGCAAGAATGAAGGCAGGATAGGACAACACTGCTGTTTTGCTGGATGTCTAGTTCCAATTTTTTTGTTACATGTATATACTGTCCAGCAGTTTGGTCTTTTATACAGTTGTTTCATGTCATATCCATTTGCGCCTATGTCACATCATACATAACTTTTTGCTTTTTTGAAAGCCCTCAAACAGAATAACCTCTCCAAAAAACCCTCCTAAAACCTACAAACTTTACAATAACCCACAAAACTATGCACATCTTCAAATATTGAAGTTTTTGCTTCCTAATAAGAACATTAGTTGTAAACTGATAGCTACACAGACATGCTAAAATTAACCTAAAAGAAAGGTTAGTCATGCTAAGACACATGGTACAGCCTGTGCTATTAGTAAATATTTATTTTTTTTATATCTATAAAACTCTCCCAGTTGAGAAAACACTTGAATGCTTTCAGTAAACACTTTCTCCAAGCCATTTTTCTTTATCACATTTTCTTCTAGTGACATGCAATCCAGACACTGAACTGCTAAGAGTACCTCGTTTATCAGAAAGAAAGACTTACAGTATTTAATATTCATTTTCATTTACATGCTTTGTAATAAACTTGTTACTGGATAATGTCTGTTTTTTACCCAGTCATTTCCCTATGCAAGCATGGGAAAAAGCACACTGATTTTTATTTTGTCATACTCTTAACCAGACCTTTGTGCTCCCACATCTCCTCCCCTCCTCATTCTTTTTACATTGCAGTGTCTACATTTTTCAAAACTGGACAAAGAAAAAGAGAGAAGGGTGAACGAGAAAAAAACAAAAGCACCTGTTTATATTAGTATCCACAATGCATTAAAAAAAAAACCTGAGAAGTTTACTTTTCTAACTGGCTTTGTATTATCTTTAAAGCTGTCACACCTGGGAAAAACCATGATTGTTTTCAGGGAACGTTATGTCCTAGACAGTTTCTCTGTTATTTTTTTTTTCTTTTCCTTCAGCCAATAACCTTCTACCAGACTGTCTCCATGGAGACAAGTTGCAGAAAAGCTACTTAGTATAGATATTTGCAAGGGCTAGAAAAACATCCTTATAATATTCAGTTTTCATTTACTTGCTCTCTGTTTTAAAACAAAGGTACTTGTCATTTTTCCCATGCAAGAATGAAAAAGAAGCAGATCAATTTGAACTATGTCATGCCCCCTTAACCAGGCTCCTCTTTTTTTTGTAATCATTACATTACCTATGTTTCTCAAAACTGCATCAGAAGAAAAAGAGAAGAGGGGAGAAAAATAAAAACACCTGTTTACAATCCCCATTACACCCACAAAATAGCAAATAAAGAAAACCATGCAACACAGATACAATATTATTAAGAAAAAATGTGTTTTCTTCACTTAGTGTTCTCCCCTCTCTTCCCCTTCCCAAAACATTTTTCTGAACATTAATGACATGAAGTAGGGCACATGCTTGAGTCCCCCACTCAGCAAATTTTGAAGAAGCCCAATGTTTCCAGAATTCTATCATATTTCACAAATATAATTAATGCTTTGTAATCCCACATCAAGTTACTGATTATATTACTGTTTTTCTCCATCACCCAGATCTGGTGTCTGTTTCATTTCCAATGTACTCTTGATTCTACTGGTCAACTCTCATGCTCCCTTACTTCTCTCCAATATTTTCCTTTGAAATACTGGAAAAGGTTTCACAGGTGCAGTCTCTCTGTGGTCTTTATTACCAGAGGAGCGAGAAGCCGAATCTCCTTCTGTTTCACAGCTCAGTTTTTGTTGGACAAACTTCTGTATTTCCTCCTTAGCATGCACTTCATCAAAAATGATTTTGTCCCTCTAGGGAAGAATACCTTGAACACAGCTGGATACAGCAGTTTGAATCTCACACCTACGTCTCGGCATTCTCTGAATAAAGGGGTGAATTTACTTCTCTTTTGCCTGGTGTAGAATGAGTAATCATGTTCCACAAACACTCTGCTGGCACCTACTTTTAGTATTTTGTCCTCTTGCCACAGTTTTGACAAAATCAATTCTTTCTGCTGGTAGGACTGCATCCTTACTACTAAAGGTATAGGTTGCTTTCTTATCGCTAGATTTGGAGCATACACACGATGTGCCAGTTCAACTAATAAATCCTACTCTGGAATACCAGTCCAGCTGCTTATTTGTGCTTTCATGAATTTAATGCAGGCTGTTCCTTCCAGTTTCTCTGGTGTAGCTGAAAATCTCAAGTTTTCCCTACGTGGTCTGTCCTCTAATTCTATTATTTTTTTGAAACATCTCTTCCTGAGCAGTCTCATATTCAGCCAGCCTTTTCTTCATTTCGACCTCTAACTTTTCCAGCTTTATCATCTCATCTGAATGTCTGTTTAAAGCTTCTTCCATTTGTTCCAGCCTTTTGTTGTTTGTGTTGATATAAGCTGTCAGTGTTTTGTTTATTTTAACCAGGTCTTTATGCAGTTGTCTTACATCATCTTGTAGGTTATTGGAAGTCATGTCTGAAGATTGCATTACTTTTTGCTGAGCAGCTGCAAAACTCTCCTAGTCAGTGCTTCTTCCTCACTTTTTGCAGCTGATTTTTTTCCAGCTCTTTTGTACTTCTTTATTCTTGGCATCCAGGCATTGTACTTGCTAGGCAGTTACTGAAATTCACTCACAAACACAAGTCTACTGGCCTTCTGTGCTAAGTTTCTGATTTCAGACTGGGAGATCTAAAAACAAGCTGTTACTCAGTGTGCAGCCATCTTCATTGATCAGTTTTCCTATAGCTTGATCCACAGTAGAGGACAGGAAATGGAACAGGTATAATTAACAGTAAACAGACCCCAGTCTAACAGGCAGAGAAGAAAAAGTACAGTTGAACTTACCACAACAGTAGATGTCTGACTACTGTAGTACCCTTACCTATATGGGTTACATCCTGACAAGGATATAACAGCCAACCAGCTTCCAAAGCTTCAGAGTACCTTCCACACTCCGAAACTGTCAAGCAGCTTGAGCTGAGTAAAAGACACTTGGGTGTGAAGCCCCTCAGAGCTTTACTACCACCAAAAAGTACTCTCCTCTGAGGCTTTTGGAGATCGATGGTCTGCTTGTGCTTTCCTTAGCTTAACAAATTCCCTTTGGGGGAGAAACTTTCAATGTTAATTTTTAAAGACGCTTTTGTACTTTCCTTTTCAGGAAAGCTATTTTAAAGCTAAGAATGTTGTGTTGTAATGGATTTCCTCTATACTGTAACAGTGTTATCTAATGGATATTGTAAGTAGAGGGGAGTTGTAATAAAGGGTATCCTCTTCTTTTATGGAGCTGAATTAAGGTTGGTCCAAGCTACAAAAATTTAACTGTTTAATTCAGGTTCACTACTTAGGACTGGTGGATGGAAGGGGGATAATCCAAGACAGTAAATTAAACATTTCCGGGAGGAAATAATAAAGAATGCCCTAATATGCCAGGGGTCATCTGGCATGTTGGCTGTTGTAGTTGAGTGACATACCTATCCTGTCAATGGCTGATGCTTAGCTTGCAATATGAAAGGAGTGTAGAAACATAAGGTCACCCTGTGAGTACACTTGAGGTTTTGAATGACTTCTTGCTACTGGCTACTTTAACTTTTCCCACTGGTCCAGTATGGACATACGATCACCTGAAGGAACTACATCTTCTAGTCCCCGTCCTAAGAAACTTCTACAGCAATTATCATCCTCGTGGTGAGGTAGTTATTAACCTTTTTTTCTTCCATTGCAGATGGCTGGGTTAAAGCTTTTGCACTTGTAATGTTTCACACTGTGCTCTACTCCTAAATTGTAGATGCACTTATAATGTACAACACAGGAACCTTCAAATACCAAACATAATGAAAATCTAAAGTCAGCAAATGGGAAAAAAGTACTGGGGTAGTGGCTACACTCTCTTGTAGTCTGATAAATGTGCCAGCTGACAGTGCACATACCTCCAAATGTGTCAGTTAAAAAAAATTCTGAAGTGAGCCAGAGTGGTGATATCAGAAAGATTAGATGTGTAAAATCTTACCATAACCATAGATGTCCTTCTCTTCCATGTTGCAGTATTCTCACATGGTGGATCCTCCACACCTCAGGTGACCTGAACGTCTGGGCTCTTATACCACAGCTTATGCCTGGTTGTTGCAAGGTGCATGGGACATCACATGTAGGGGCCATAAACTGTGGGCCATAAATCTGACAGCCACATGCAAAGACCTCAGAAGTGACTGCCCAGTTGGACAATAGTCTAAGGATAAGGGAATGATGCCATCCAGACAGGGTAAAGGTCCTCTAGGGGTTTAGGAGGGAGGGAAGGAATACTGCACCATGGAAGAGGACATCTATGGTTATGATAAGATTTTACACAACTAATCTATGTCCTTCTATTCTCATGTTGCAGTATTCTCACAGAGTACCACAGCTCATGCAGAGAAAAGGGTGGAAGAAGAACTAGCAGTCTCCAGGAAGCCATGAAGGATGGCTTTTGCAAATCCTGCCCTAAATCTGGAGATGTTATCCAAGTTATACTGCTTGGTGAAGGTGTGTACAGAAGACCATGTGGTTGCCTCCAGGATAGTGGCTGAATCTAGGCCTTTGAGAAAGGCACCTGATCTAGTAGAGTGGGCTCTAACTGTGTAGGGTAATTCTTTACCATGGAAAGAGTAACAGAAGGATATAGTTTTGCAGATCCAGGAGGCTACTGTCTGTTTGGATATAGCTTTCCCCATGGCTCTGGGGTGAAAGGATACCAAGAGTTGGTTGGACTTTCTAATGCCCTTAGTGGTATCCAGGTAAAACCTCATTTGCCTGTGAACATCTAGAAATGGTGCACTCTCTCACTGTCATTCTGTGGAAAAGGAAAGAAGGTGGGTAAATAGATAGATTGGTTAAAGGACAGTTCATTGACCACTTTGGGCATGAAGGACGGGTTAGTATGAACAGAAACCTTGTCCTTGTGAAAAATGATGTAAGGAGGAGTGGCCATGAGAGCTTGACTCTTCTAGCTGAAGTAAGGGCTGTTAACAAAACGGTCTTCCAGGTGCACATCTTTAAAGTGGCAGAAGCTGCAAGTTCAAAGGGGGCAGTAGTAAGCTTCTCAAGAACAAAGTTCAGGTCCCAAGGAAGAGGGGCTAGGTTTTCTTTGTGGTCTGAGGTGGAGAACCCACTTAAGAAAAAGTTTCACCTCCAATCTCGATAATAGGGGTGGATCAATAGGTAAGGAGGCTGAAACGGCTGATAAGTGGACTTTCACTGAAGAGTATGAAAGTTCTAATTTTAGGAGCTCACACACATAGGCCAGCACTAGAGGTACATTCATTTGGAAGGGGTCCAGTTGCCTTTAGAGACACCAGCTGGAGAACCTTTTCTATTTTAATAAATAGGATCTCCTTGTAGTAGGTTTCCTGGCCTCCTGCAGGACAGATAGCATGTCCTCTGAGTAAAGATGTCTGAAAGGGATCAGAAGTTAATCACCCACAGGGTAAAGCTGAGTGTTTGCAGATGAGGGTGGATGAGGGATCTGTTCTGTTGTGTGAGATGGTCCACTTTGTGAGGCAACTTGTGGTAATTGCCCTTGGCAAGAGATAGAGGAAGGGGGAACCAATGCTGCCTTGGCCATTAGGGGGTTACCAACAAGATTTTTGGCTAGTCCTGCTGAATTTTCAGCAGGACCCTCTGAATGAGAAGGAAAGCATACAGGAACAGCCCCTTCCATTAGAGGGAGAAGGCATCCACTTTCCAAGTTAGTGGTGAGGGGAGTCTGGAGCAGAACAGCCATAATTGTCTATTCTGAAGGAAGGCAAACAGATCTATCTGGGGGTGCCCCACTGGTGGGCAATGCCTAAGAAAACATCTCTGTGCAACATCCATTTATGATTTTAAGACAATAATCTACCGAGGGCATCTGCTTGATGGTTGTCTTGTGATGGGATGTAGACTGCCTGCAATGTTACCTTGTACTGAGTGGACAACTTCCATGCTTGTATGGCCAGCTTACACAATAAATAGGATTTGATTCCCCCTGCTTGTTGATGTACCACATCACTGTGGTGTTGTCTGTGAATACTTGCAGGGGACCTGGCTGTATGAGTGGGAGGAAGGTCTTGAGAGCTAGGAGAAGAGCAGTCATTTCCCTCACATTTTTCTGAAGGGATGGCTCCCACTGAGTTTATATCTTGAGACCATTCATAGTGGCCCCCATCCCAGATCCGAGGCATTTGTGTACATGAACTGGACTGCCTTGGTGGGCTGTAGAGGGGAAACCTGGATTCTGCCTTATTTGTTGGATCCACCAGCCTTTTTTCAGTCATGGCAGAAAGAACTCTGAAAATCCAGGGGGTGATTAAGTTGGGACTAGAAATTTTTTTAAGTACCACTGGAACTTCCTCATGTGCAACCTGGCAAGGGGCATCATGGGGAGAATAACTGCCATTAAGCCAAGAAAGAGGAGAAATTCCCTGGCTGAAATATAGGCGACTTGAATAAGGTTTAAGAAGTAGTTGGTTATTAGAGAAAAATAGGTCATGTCTTACCATAATGTTCCATCTGAGTTGTTGATCTTCTTCCAGTCATCACTGATGGGTTCAGCTCCAAGGGCTCAGAACCGAGTCGGCCTTATACCAAGCTTGTATGCACCAAAAACTCTCAAGCTAAGCTGCTACCCACAATGCCCTTTGCTCAGTTACCTCAGATAGAGTTTGCATGCAACATATAGAGAAAGAATAAGCCAGAGGCCATCTCTGCTCAGAAACCCTAATACATCACAAAGACCCAGAAGATCCACCAGGAACCTTAGGAGGGGGTCGGTGGGAGGGTGTGATGACTGGAAGAAGATCAACAACTCAGATGGAACGTTATGGTAAGACATAACTTCTTTATCTGAAGTTGTTAATCTTCTTCCTATTCATCACTGATGGGACCGAGTCCCCAGCTACTTGGAAAACCTGGGTGGCCCTTATGGAAGAACATTCCTGAGAACCATTGAACCAAAGGCCACTTTTCCCCTGGAGATCAGATCCAATTTGTAATGTTTGATAAAAGTGTGGGGCTTAGCCCAAATGGCAGCTGCACAAATGTCATCCATGGAGGCACTAGAATGGAAGGCAACAGATGCTGCAATAGCTCTAGTTGAGTGAGCTTTGATTTGTCCTGGCTTAGATCCCTCCGTAAGTGAATATGTGAAGGCGATGCAATCCCTGAGCCATTTAGACAAAGTAACTTTTGATACTGCACCTCCCACTCTAGGGCCTGCAAAGGAAATGAAAAGCTGGTCTGACTTGTGGAATGATTTAGTTCTGTCCAGATAAAAGCGTAATTGTCTATGAACATCAGGGAATGTAGGGAATATTCTCTCTTGTTCGAGTATTTTGGGAAAAACACAGGGAGCTCAATGGACTGGTTAATGGAAAAATCTGAAACCACTTTGGGGAGGAAGGATGGGTTAGTTCAAAGTGATACACTGTCCTTATGAAAAATCAGATAAGGGCTCCTGATACATAATGCTTATAATTCCGAAATTCATCTTGCTGAAGTTATAGCCACCAGGAATAAGGATTTCCAAGATAAGAATTTTAGATCACAGGTGGCAGCTGGCTCAAACAGGGGCAGAGAGAGAGAGAGCCTGCAGGACCCAGGACAAATTCCATGCCTCCACCGGCTGTCTGATGGGAGGCCTGCTGTGAAAAATACCCTTGAGGAAGGTCTTGTAAAGATGAGAGGAGATAAGTGGTACTTCTTCAGACCCGTTATTTTATTTGGAAATAGCTGCTAGATGGACTCAAATTGTAGAAGCCGAGGCACCTTTGTCGAACAGCTCAGCCAAATAATGAAGAATAGTGGCTACAGGGGCTGGGAACAGGTCTAGCTCCTGATTAAGTGACCGAATAGAGAATCTCTTCCATTTATCCTTGTAAAGTTTTCTGGTGGATGGTTTATGAGAAGCCAAAATAATATCCCGGACAGGTGAGGAAAGGGTTTCTTGCCTAGCACATAACGGAAGTGGAAAAACCAAGCTGTCAGCTTGATGGTGGACAGATTCGGAGGCGTTAGCCCTTGTGGGTGAGAAATTAGGTCCTGATGAGTGTCCCTGATCCAAGGAGGTCGTAACAGGTGAGGTTGGAGGAAGGGAAACCACACTTGACGAGGCCAAAATCAGCAATGAGGATCCCTTTGCTTCTCAACTGAATCGCCTTCTGCAGAAAGAGGGGAATCAGAGGAATCTGAGGGTAAGCATAAAGGAGACCCGTGGGCCGTCCCTCCCTGTTTATGTACCAGACCACAGACATGTCCAACTGGACAGCAATCATTCCGGATGGAAGAAGCAGATGAAAAGCTTGCAACGCCAACAGCAGCACTCAACTCCAGAACATTGATATGCAAATTGACCTCTACATCAGACCACATGCCTTGGACTGACTTTCCCTGGAAGTGGCCCCCACACCCCATCAGGGAAGCATCTGTGGTCACCGTGGCGCTGGGCTGAGGAGCCTGGAAGGGATGACACCAAAGATTTTCATGTGTACGCATCCACCAGAGGAGATCGTGTTTGCAAATGTTGGTGATGTGAATCTTTGAGTTCAGGGGGTGGAGATTGGGAATCCACTGGGCCTGAAGGAGCCACTGTAGTAATCTCATGTGTAGTCTGGCTAAGGGGACTATGGGGATGACTGCGGCCATAGATCCTAAGGCTTGAAGAATCTCCCTTGCAGACACCTTGCTTTGGCAGAGTATCACCTGAACTTGTGTCCTGAGTCTCTGAAGCCTGCGGGGGGGGGGGGGGGGGGGAATTAGGCTTGACTGCGTGTTGAAAATTGCCCCTATGAATTCCAGTTGTTGTGATGGATGGAGGTTTGATTTCTGCCAGTGTATGCTGATGCCTAATGACTCCACTAGGGCCAAGATTTAGCGGAGGGCCCTTACCAGGAGACACTTGGTGGGGGCAGAGAGGAGACAATCGTCTAGATATGGAAAGACCTGGAATCCCTGAAGTCTTAAATGAGCTGTTACCACTGCAAGACATTTCATGAACACTCTGGGGGCCGAAAGGCAGGGCTATGAACTGGTAGTGATTGTCTCCCAGCCGGAAGCGAAAGATGCTCCTGGAGCGCTTGTCCGTCTTGATATGGTAATATGCATCCTGGAGATCGAATGAACACATCCACACACCCTCCTGCAGATAGGGGAGGATGGATTGAATTGTGACCATGCGGAACTTGGTCTGAACTACTGATTTGTTTAGATGACTGAGATCCAGAATGGCCTCCAGTCCCATTTTCCACACTGATCTGAGGGGACCTTTTGGATGGCTCATTTTTGAAGTAGCTTTCAGATCTCGGAAGCTGCCTACTCCCTTTGACTGGGTGGAACATCGGAAAGGGATTTTGGAGTTCTTGGATAGGATATTAGTGGAATATAGTAGCCTCTGGTAATGATTCTCTGCACCCACTGATCGTTCGTAATGAACAGCCAGGCATCTTGGTGCGGAGAGAAATGCACCCTGACTGCTTCCAGAGGAAAGCAATCGGGCAGTGCCTCAGAAGCGCTGATATGGTCTACTTGAGAAGGAATCTCTGGAGCCCTGGTTCCAGGGACCCCCTCTGCCCCGAAAGGGATGTCTTCCATTATTGGAACCCCCTCTGCCTCTGGAGGAGTCCTCACCACGTGCATCTCGGAAAGGACCTTGAGACTTCTTGTGCCACATTTTTCCCTCCTCTGGTTCCTGGAGAATGAACGCCGAGGTTTGGAAAAGCGTAGGCCAATGGCAGACAAGGTCTTCCCATCTTGCTCGCACCTGGCTAGTTTATCCTTGATTTTCACACCAAACAGAGCCGAGGGCTCGATAGGGGCATTTAGAAAGGAAGACTTGAAGGAGTCTGCAAGGTCACAGATGCACATCCAGGCGTGACGTCTCATGACTACACCTGCACCCGCAGCTCTAGCTGCTCCTTCGGTTGTGTGTGACAGCAACCTCATGGATGAATTAGATATGGATTCTAGGGTGGCAAGTTGGGAAGCAACCTTATCTCGTGCTCCATCCGATACTTGTTCCGGAGATAAGATCTCTCTGGAGCCTCGTAAAATGTGCCATAAAGTTCAGAGACTTAACTGCGAAGGTCGCTGATGCAAAGACTCACTTCCCTAACCTGTCCACTGCCCAGGACTCCCTGTTGGGCAGGTGAACAGCAGGACACTCTTCTGCAAGGTCCTTTTTGTGGCAGCCGCCACCACCATAGCATCCACTGGCAAGCCTCTGGACCAATGGGGTTGATCCTCTGGAGGGGAGAGTACTTTGTCTGATCTCCTGGGGATGGTCTCAATGTAGTCAGGGTTCTTCTAAGCCCATTGCACGATGAGTTTAACCAACTCATTGGCAGGGGGGGTCACCCAAGAAGTAGAGGGCCGAGAGCGAAAAAGCCTGCAGGAATACGGATTCCTATGAGGAAGGGGTTGTGGACTTCCAGTCACCCCTCTGTTTCAAGATTTCCATGATGTCCCCAGGGGTCAGGGGGTGACTGTGGGGACCCTTCCCCATCATTGTAGTCTGTATCCTCTGAGTGACTCCTCCGGGGAGTCCGTGGTCTCTCCTCTTACACACCCGTTTCAGAGGAGGTTCTTCGGTGGGAACATCCGAAGAAGACTTGGAAAGTGAAACGCCCTGAACAGGGGTCTCCTGGGCATTGCGCTCTCAGAGTCCTGGGGGGGGTTGGACTTTGACAGATGCGGCTCAGAGGGAAATGGGGGAATAACCAACTGTGGAGGATTGCTGGCAGCAAGTGCCCTCTCCATCACCCGGAAAGCCGGCCCGCCCAAAGAGGAATGGAAGCCTGGAACCGAAGAAGACAGAATCAGAACCAGGGTCACACCCCGCTCCAGACGGACTGCCCCCAGGGAAGGAACCTCAATCAAGCTTGGAGCGATAGTAGCTCTCTGCTCCAAAGTTGGGGCTGACATAACTGTCGGAACAACACCGGGACCAGGGGCTCAACCCCCCAAGCATGAGACTGAGGAAGGGTGGGTTCTGATAGAACCGGCACCCAAAGGGATCTTGGAGCCTCAGACAGAGTTGTTGGCACTGAGGAAGGAAGGAATTCCTCTAGTAAAAGTTGGATAGATGAGCCTTAGAGCTGAGGGGTCCAAGGGAGGAGAGTAAGTAGGGGTTGCTGGAGAAATAGATCCAAAGCCAGGAGCGGTATAGGGTCTAGGCAGATTTGAGATTCCCCTAGCAGTCAGCAGCTGATCAAAAAGTCGCACCACATCCAATTCGGAAAGGCTTCTGGTGGATCTCACTGACGCACCCGAAGGAGAGTCAGGCTGGTCCAAAAAGGGCCTGCAGGCTTGTTCCACAAATGGGTCCACATTGGATGAGTATCGGGTCCGTGGTGCATCGCAGAATGGCACAGACAATTCCAATTTTGCAACAGGTAACGATATGGTCAGAGCCGTGAACGGGCTCAGAGCAGAAGTCACTATAGGAGTGGACGATAGGAACGGCTCCGAGGATGTTGTCGGAACCGATAACGGGGTCGAAATGGGTGAAGTCATTGCCGATAAAGACGTGGAAATACTGGTCGGTATCGAAGACGTAGGCAGTGCTGCAATTGTCGGTGCCGGGGTGGGTGCCGACGAGGCTACCTCGGTAAACTTCATTGTAGCCGAGCTCGGAGCCGATGTGGTAGTCGGCACCGAGGAAGCAGAACGATGTTCAGATGAAGACTTATGGGCCTTGTGCTTGTGACCTTTACCTCTGTCAGCAGCCAGTGAAGGGTCCGATCGAGGACATTTCTTATCCGAAGCAGGAGGGGGTGAGACCTCCGTTGCAAAAATGGCCCCCGAGAAAGGTGAAGCAAGCAGGCCCTTTAAAATAAGTTTGTTACGATGCTCATTCAGTGTCCGCTGACTGAAACTAGCACAAATATCACATGGGGGTTTCGCCGACAAATGCAGAACCCCCAAACAATAAAACATTCCTCATGGAGGTCACTATTCGGCAGTTTACCACAGCAAGAAGAGCAGTGTTTAAATCCCGTAGTTCCCTTCTTTTCAGACATTCCCAACACACACTCTCGCAGACAAGGGACAGAGAGAGGAAATGGAGGAGAGGAAAAGCAAATACCAACAATGGTAACAAGATACCGTAAAGGTAGAAAGTTAGAGATACCAAGAAATTACCAACAATGGTAAGAGAGAAATACCAGTGGGTAGAGCAGTAGCAATATAGAACAACAAGAACAAGTTATACGGAAGAAAAAACTTTTTCAAACTATTAAATAACTATTAAAAGATGAGCACTGCAACTGATGTCAAATCAACTCCTTTAATCAACCAGGTTAAAAATTAATGCCACACGCAGTGAATAATGCGTTTTTGTCTAAGAATCATCCAGACTTCATCAGATACGCAATTAATGATGCAGTCCCACTTAAACAGAACCATCAATCAGCAATGAACCAAATTTTAAAGGTACAAAATGCAATCATGTATTGAGTACCAGAGATCAAAACACAACAAATAAAATTAATTTCTGTTTTTATTGTGTTTTGAACTCTGGCACTCAATGTATGACTGCATTTTGTACCTTTAAAATTTTAATTTGGTTCATTGCTGATTGACGGTTCTATTTAAGTGGGAATGCATCATTAATTGCGTATATGATGAAGTCTAAATGATTCTTGGACTAAAACGCATTATTCACTGCGTGTGGCATTAATTTTTAACCTGGATGATTTAAGGAGTTGATTTTACAACAGTTGCAGTGCTCATCGTTTTGTCCAGATTCTGTGGTTCTTAGTGCTTTTTTGCTGGGCATTCTCCGGTTTTGGTTTAGTCTTGAAGGGCCACACCCTTTCTCTAAGCACCTTGCACTAAAGTCTTAGCAGATGGTACAAATAAGGATGTTGTGATCAGGCCCTACAAAGAAAATGGAATGTGAATGACAATAATAATCTTCGAAAGGGATTTGCCTAGTGCGTGTACATTTATTTTTTCCTGAATGGAAATACCCCAAAATACAAAGGTCACCTGATCTCTCTACAACCTGTCTCCACATCTTACATATACAGACTCCTGCACAAACTAAAACCCTGTACCCCCTCTGCTGATAAGCTCCCCTCACTCTTTCTACAAAAGGCTGCTAAGGTTATCGCATATCCTATATCTATCCTCATAAATAGGACAATCAAAGAAGGAAACATCCCAGATATCTGGAAAGTCTCTCATATTATCCCACTTCATAAAGGTGGAAACTCCTTAGAATACTCTAACTATAGACCTATTGCTCTCCTCTCACCTTTAGCCAAAATTATGGAGAAATGTATCCACCATCAACTTGTACAACATCTCTCTCTTCACAACATAATAGCAAACTGTCAACACGGTTTTAGACCACATTATAGTACTACTACTGCCCTGCTTTCCTTTGTAGACACTATTAATCAGAACCGTAATAACAACCTACTCTCTTCTGCCCTCTTCATTGACCTCTCCAAAGCATTCGATATGGTCAACCACTCTTTATTAATTAATACCCTTGAATCCCTATCTTTTGATATCCCAGCCATTAAATGGTTTAATTCCTATCTCACAAATAGAAAACAAGCAGTTCTTTGGGACAACCACATTTCTTCGCTTTTGCCTGTTTCTATCGGAGTTCCACAAGGCTCTATTCTTGGCCCACTTCTCTTTTCCCTCTTCATTAATGATCTTCATACTATAATCCCTCAAGCAACCTGCATTCAATATGCTGATGATTCTATGCTCATCTGCTCCGCATCCTCCACCCCAGAGCTTATCTCTCTTACTCAAAAAGTCTTTAATACCATAGAAACATTGTTCTCCAGTCGATTCCTCCTATTAAATGCTAAAAAAACTAAACTGCTCCTTTTCACACCCACTTCTAGGACCTCCCCCTTAAACTTCTCCATCTCCTCCAACAGTGCCACTGTCATTTCACCTGACTCTACCACTAAATTGTTAGGTATTACCATTGATAATAATCTCTCTTTCAACCAACACTTAACTCCATAAAACAAGTCAACAGAAAAATAGGATCCTTATATCGAATCAGACCATTCCTTATACCATCTACCAGAACTAGGATTGCTCACTCCAATCTTATTTCTACTCTTCTTTATGTCTCACCTATCTTCACCAACCTCAAGAAAAACAACCTAAACAAACTAACAACCTGCTACAATAACATTGCCCGCTTCGCTACAGGTAACACCTACAGAACTCATCACTGTGTTAACTTGAAACAACTAGGCTGGCTAGAGTATCAGAACTATCTTGCAATCCACCAACTTACCATTGCCCACAAAATACTGTACCAACCAAATAACACCCCTATACTCTCTCAACTCATAATCTCCTATAATAATCTCAACTCTCTCCGCTCATCTAGTAAGCTATTGACTAGTTCCATAAAATCAAACAACACTGCTGGTGACTCCCTTTTTACCAATTCTGTAGGTTCAAAATGGAATTCGTTACCAAGCAATATAACAAAGATTACATCACTGCCTCTCTTCAAACAAAATATTAAACTCCACTTCCAAAATCACTGGCTCTGCTCCTGTAGTAAACCTGATTAACCTGATTCCCAATACTTCAACTTTACTTATAACTACCTCTTCTCTGACTCTACTTCTCCACTTGGCATTCTTCCCTTCCCCCCACACTGTCTTCAAATTCGCTTCCTTGCCTATTACTGTCCTAACTTCATACATTTTCATAATCAAATCCCCTTTTATTTTTTTTCCCCCCTTATTCTTTACACTCTTTTTCTTTACCTACTTTCCTTGTATCCATATCTGACATGCATTTCTGTATTCTCTGTATAAAATTTAATATCTTTTTTCCCTAGACTGTAACTGTGAGGGGAAGTAATTAATTCATGCACCTTTAATTTTAAGACATATAGCTTCTTATTTTCTTGTAACTATGTATGATGGTAATTAACACTTGTAGTAACAATCTTAAATTGTTCAGTTTGTTATTATTGTTTTCATTAACATGTACACTAATATTTTTATTTTTTGTCTCTATGTACTTATTTTTGTGGAGCTTTTCTCCCCGGGCCTCTACTGAAAATGGAATTTTCTCCAGCTAGACTAGCCCGGTCAACAAATGTAAAATAAAAATAAAATAAATCTCCAAAAACAATTTACAAGTAGATAGAAAATAAATTCCCTAATGCAGTGCTCATCTGTATGAGCTCTGGAGCATGCTGAAACCAATGAACTGTCGATGTTAAACAAGTGATCAGTAATGCAACTCATACTGAAGCAAGAAAGAAATTAAGCTGGTAAGGGAAGACTCTTGTTTTATCCTGGGGATGTGCTGATGCGCCATAGAAGAAAGTCTGTCCAATTAAGTGGGAGAATGGTGCTAAGATGTGGACGTTGGGCTGGACATCAGGCTTGCAGCAGAAATCCCAGCAGCCAGTACACCTGTAACAATGATACATATGAAGAAGTGAAAGTTATGTACTTACCCATAACACTAGGTCTATTTTCTCTTGTTTTGTCCGGTTCGACAACTGGGTTATCAGATCTGACCTCAGTGCTTTTTCAAGAGCTTGGATCCAGGTCTCTGACTCCTCCCCTACCCATAATTTCCTTTCTCCATAATACCCCAGATCACGTTTGTCTGTTTATAATTATAAATTCTCCATAATAAAACAAATACAGGTCTAACTGAACACCCTAGCTAACAATAACGACATGAGAAAACCAGTAAGAAAGGTTGATCAAAAAGCAAGGCCCCTGGTCAGGACAACTGGAAAGGGCTGTAAGCTAGACCAAAATTGATGGAAGAGATACTGAATGAGTTCAAACCTTTAGAACAAGCTCAAATAGTAAATCCTTTCTACTTGTTCAGGTAAACGTTCCTGGTATGTCTTTTGCAAGGATGATAAAATTTGAGTAACTGGAGCAGACACCTGTCATCTATGACCATCAGTAAAATTGAAGAAACCAGGCTGTCAGTTTCAAGGTCTTGAGATCTCTGTGATGCTGGATGAATGAGTGATACTGAAGTCATGGATGTGGGTCCAACACACAAGGTGAATGTTGGAAGTGAGACCAGAGAAAAGGGAACCAGACCTGAGGGGGACAAAAAGTGGCAATGAGAACAACCTTGGCCTCTCACTTCCTGGCTTTCTGTAGTAACTTTGCTAACAGAGAGAATGATGGAAAAGCAAAAAGGACACCCAGGGTCCAACTGTGAACTACAGTATCCCTCAGTGCCTGTCCCTGTGGATGGTTTATGGCAAGAAAGGAAAAACATTGCAGCAAGGTTGGCCCCAGTGACTGAAAATCAGTTCTATCACTGATTCAGGGACCACTTGTTATGCAGACGAATAGACGTGCTGAGCCTGTTTGCCAGTACAGGGGAAGACCGTGGGATATACACTGCGATTAAAAAGTGACAGGAATACATTACCTGTTACCACACTCTCACGGCTTCCTGGCACAGTGGATATGAAGGGGTTCCACCATGCTTGTTGATATACCAGACTACTGCCATGTTGTCAATCTGGATGGAGATCAGACCCTTGGGGAGGGAGTTCTGAAAGGCCTGCAACTCTATGATGACTACCCTCAACTGCAAGACACCGATGTAAAGACAGGCCTCTCAACCAATAACCTTAAACAAGCTTCATTTCAAAATGTGTCCCCCACCACTCTAGAAGGGAAGCATTCGTGGTTATAGTGGCTATTGGGAGTGGCAGGGAGAATGGTTGACACCATGACACTGTTATGGAAGCCAACCATCAACTGATGTACCTCCTGCATATCATAGTGAGAAGTTTTGGTGCATGAAGGGGGTTAGACATCAAGAACCACTGAAATGAAAGTGTCTACTACAGGACTCTCATGTAATATCTTGCCTGAGTAACAAGTGTAATTGAATCAGCCATCAGGCCCAGAAGTCATAGAGTCAGAGAAAACGCCTTTCTGGGGGTAAGGATGATGAATGGCCTTTGAAGCCACTTGAAGTAGGGATAAGAGTCTGGATTGTGGAAGTGTGGCTATCTGAATAGTTGTGTCCAGGTGACATCAGATAAACTCTTGTCTGCATCGGTGTCAGCTGGCTACTGGCAAGATTGATATAAGTGCCCCGGCCAAAACCCAGGATTTTTTTTGGAACAATACCACCCCACCCACTTTTTGGTTTAGGGAAAAGGTGCTTTGTAGGGTGGAAAATGTATGTCAACTGCAGACAGGGTCGTGACTTCCTTCCCGCTTTTAGTAAGTGCCTTTTTTTTTCCCACCTTAGGTCCGAATAGGGACAAACCATCAAAGGGAATATTGATGAAGGAGATCTTGGAAACCTTCCAAAAATTGCATTGGCACATCCAGGAGTGCTGATGGATGACAGTGTGAATGTCTGCTGCCCTAGCTGCTCATCAGCTGTTAGAAAGCAGATGCATTAGTCATGAATTGGAGGGTAGATAGCTGTGACTCCACTAATTTTTGGATATCCACAGAGAGGTTACCTGAGAAGGATTTTGACAACTTCAAGTTCCTCTGGAAAAGAATTATGTGAGACAGGTAGTTCAGTGCTCTTCAGTGCAAATGACACTCAAGTGTATGCCCGTTTCTTAAATATTTCTAACACTCTAGATTCTCTATTAGGGGATGAAGAGATGTGCTTTCTTTTGAGAGATCCTTTCTTGGGGCTGCTGCTGCAGCCATATCAGCTAATGGGGACCCTTGCTCCACTGAGACTTATTTCTAAGGGACACTAAGATTTTATCTGGTTTGTGTGGAATTGGCTCCAGCATGTCAGGCTCCTTCCATGCCCAATAAGAAACCAGGACTATAAGTTCATCAGTGGGTGAACAACTCAGAAGGTAGAAAAGGCAGTCCTGATTGCCTCCAGTAATACAGACTCCTCTGGAGAGGGGAGTTTTGTTGGATCATCCCCTCTTTGCTTCAACTCCAGAGTATCTCCAAAAGAGACATCTTCCAGAGGAGACTGTGGGGAACCCTCCCCTTCATTGAAATCTGTCTCTTCAGTGACTGACACTTGTGATGTGTCCAATTGTCTCGTCTTCCAATTGTCTCATCTTACAAGTCTGTTTCCTCAGGTCCACCCCATGGGTGTTTAGGGGAAGGGTTGAAATTGGACAGGAAGCTCATTGGCAAGAACCCCGGAAGCCGAATGAGGCTGACTGCCCCAATCAATCAGCATTAATGACACAGCATCCACAAGATGTTGGGATGGAGTGGAGCGGGGCAGTTAACTCTTCTCTGGACCTAGAGAAAACCCTTTTGAATGCCTTGAAAGCTGAAGACAAAATTGGAGCTGAAGAAGAACTCAAACCCCAGAGCCACAGAAGGCAGAAGTAGTGTGTCTCACTTGGCTCCAAGACCAACAGCAGCATGGAGCTGTCCACAACTGGGGTGCCAGAAAGTTCAGAGAGCTTAAGAGGTGACCTTGAACCCCAGGCCTTGTCTCCAATGTTGATGTTTTTCTTGTAAAAAAGGAGAATAGAGCCTGGGACTAATCAGTTTCAGGGAAAAACAGAGGAGGTGACAATGAGCAGATTCGACAAACCCCTGGATTCAAACATTGGGGGTCTAAGGTGCTGGACTGGAATGCTCATATGGTCCTGGAGACCTTTTTATGAGTTTTTCTGCTCTCTCCTTTTGTCTCTGCCTGGTTCCTTGACTTTTCATCTTTCTCCTTCTGTTCAGTATGACAGCTTTGGGGTAGTAGCACCCAATCCCCCAGCTTGGGCAGAGGAAAGCCCTTAAAGACGAATTTGTTGCGGCAGCCTTGAGGTCTCTGGCCTCAAAAGAAGTGCAAGCTTCACAGTTTAAGTCCATGTGAGAAACTCCTAGGCAGTATACACAAGGAGTGAGGGTCTTGTGGTGGATCTTATGCTTACAGTCTGAGCAAGTCTTGAAACCTGTGGCCTTGACTGACATGCAAGAAAATAAACAGCTCCATAAAAAACAAGTCAACAAGCATGAACAATGAGTACATCAGATAACAAGTAAAATCAACTTTAACTAGGTAAGCAGCAGAACAAAAGGAATATGCTAACCTGAAACAGAAAAGATTTTTTTTTTTTAAAGGGTAGGGAAGGGGAAGGAAAAGAAAGTTCCTTAAAAGAGAATTGGAAAAAAAATTCTGAATTAAAACAGAAGGGAGAGTTAAAATAAGGGCCTACTAGTACATTTGGCCAAAAAATGAAAAAAGGTTACTTATCTTATCCTACTGTAGAGCCCCTGGATCATAAATCTTGAAGGATAAAGCTGCACACGAGATCTGTGTTCTTCTTGGGACCAGAGGAAGTTACGGGTAGGGGGGAGACAGAGCTCTGGATCCAAGCTTTTGTAAAATAAGAGGTTGGATCCAACAACAAAATGATTGAATTGGACAAAAATGACATTGTCTCATCAATTCTCTGAGGATTTCATTAGCTACAGGCCCCCCCAAAAAAATAATGGGTTACTGCTGGGGGTGGGGAGTGGGAGGAAAAGAATGATTAAGCCCTTATTACCACTGGCTGTTCCATTCAGAAAGGCTTTGGAGGAGGAGAAATTTTACTCATGGGAGACTCCTGTGGTGTATACCAGTGCTCCCCCCCCCCCCCCAAAATCATAGTGATAAGCAAAACAGATGCTTGTGTGGGGAGAGAAATGGACTCCTAGAATGAAGGAAACACAGTTGGACTACATCAGTGAGGAGGCACTAATGCAGAGTTTTGTGTTGACATCAAGCTACTTTCTTCTCTTTTTTTCTTAAGGCATCAAATTATATTCTTAATGATGTGGTCTCTTACACCCACTGGTAGATCCCATCGTGTAAGCAGCAAGAACAAAAGCAAGCCCAGCAAATGTGTTGATAGTGGCTGCAAGTTCTGAGATGCATTTCACAAGCTGCACCAGGAGATTAAAAGGATACATGTCATGAGAGATGAAAAGCCATGCATTACCATATGGGAGGTCCAGCATTAGGCCTCAGGAATCAGTTTCAACAGACAATGCCTGGGTTGAGGCCTCTCACGTTGCCTTTATGATCATTTACAGAAAAAGTATGAAAGTTCAGTTCCACATCCAAATGAAGGATAACTTACAGGCTGTAAAGAGGCAGAGGCTACTTAAACGGTAAACTTGTCTGTAGGAGGTGGTTTTGGCTGCTTACCTTTGTCTTTCCTTCTAGACTCCTGTCTGAAATTGCTAAGAGGATTTCCCTCTTATCTCTGTACAGTTTTCCCTCCACAGCATCTACTCTGCTGTTAAGAGAGGCTTCCAACATACCTTTTGCCAGCAATGAGTAACTGGGTTGAAACACTGGCACTCTAAACAATGCAGCTCCCATGTGGATCATGACTGATGATCCAAGGAATGCATGCCCATTTTATAAGTTTTATACAATCTTTCTAAAAAATCATTTTATAGGAAATTCACCCCGGGGATCACCTCTGTGGCTCTGCTCAACAATGGCACAGGAAAATAATTTTCTTGGTTGGCAAAAGCCAGGGTACCTTTTTGGCTGGGCTTGTATAGGCCCCAGGGCCGATAGCCTAGTACCTACCTATGAACCTAAACTGATAACAGAACTATATTAACACTATGAATGGCAATAAAGGGTTTGGGGCACTCTCCTAATTCAGAAGACTAATGCCAGAGATGTATTCACTTCTTAAAGCAAGAGATGAAGTCTTTGGAGAACTGTGTCTAGCCATAATTTTATGGAAGAAGATTCTAGGCAACAGGTAAAAGGGGTGACAGAAAAGATTCTTTATGTCATGCACCAGAGACGGCCCTTCAAAGTAAGGCCTATTAATTTGCTGACTGTTGCACAGGACTCTAGCAGATAAGGATCTATATTAGAATCTCGAAGGTTCAATGTGTCGGATCACTAAATATCGAACTTTAGTGATCGAAACATTAAACCATCGAATTTCTAGTAGAGCATATTAAAAAAAACAAAACAAAGGGTGTTTAGGGGGGGGGGGCAAGCCTCCCTGCACCCCCCACCCCACCGCTACTTAAATATACCAACTCCGAGATCGCACTTCAATGGAGTATGGTGCGAAAAGGGAAGATTTCCCTTTCCTACACTGTAGCTCGATCTCGGAGTTGGTATACTTAAGTAGCAGGGGTGCAGGGGGGCTTGCCCCCCTTCCTACACTCAGTTTTTTTTTTTTTTGGTTTTAAAAATATTTTTATCGGGGTTCGATTGTTTAATAGTTCGATGCATACAGTTCAATGTTTATGCATTCGAACTGTTAAACTTTCGAGATTATAATATAGACCCACAGATAAAATTCAACAACTACAAAACAAAATCAGTAAGGAAACAAACATTTTTGTACAAAAAAGTAATAACCACCAGACTAGCTGCTTTCTTCAGTCATATCAACTCACTTATAGCGCAGACTCCGATCAGCATTTCAGACAGCTTAGAACAGCAGGCAACTTTCTTCAAAGGATACCAACCTCTCGTGCGTACTGCCTGTAGTACTCTGTATCTATTGTAATCATAGTTTCTGCTGTAGAACCTGTCATCGTATTCTCTTCTGTATCTGTCGTAAGTGTTCCAGTAACCCTAAACAACATGGGAAATTATTGAGAAAGGTAAGCTACTACAAATAACTTAATCCTATAGTACACAACAGCAAGAGAGAAACAATGGCTGCTGCTTCAAAGTTTGTATGCATTTTTAAACTAATTTAATGTGACACTAACAGCTGGAATGTAGGACATTTTAGAATACGTAGTTTCTTAAGTGAACAATAATATCTTCAAGATCTGCACACACAGAAAGTTTAATCTACTACATGGCACTGCTGCTTTGGTCTTCATGTCAGTTTTCAATAAAGATGCTTTTCCTGCAAACAGAAGTTAGCCCAGATATTGTCTATAAGGAGAAAATCCTTCTCCCTCTCCCATTCTTCCCGGCATGCATGAAAACAGGCGAGGATAACACCAATGTAAGTACATACAATGACACCAACAGAGAAAGGACCACCAGGGATGAGCAATGCATATCTGCTGACTGAGTAACTATAGAGTATCAAACTTGTAAGTTTAGCTGAAGTACAACTGCATGATGTACTTAGCATTAAGCACTGAATAACATTTTAGCATATCAGATATCCAAGAGGTGGGTCTATGAGTGGAGCTGCCTTCCCCTCCACTCCATCCTCTTTGAAACTCCCATGTACAGGGGAGGGGGAGGTTGCCCTACGCCAACTTGACTCACACTGTTACATGCTGAAAAGTGCTGCACTAGGAGGGCCTTTTCCAGTCCCAGAATCCATCAGTTCACCCTCAAATGACCGGACAAGCACATTTCCTGCAAATCAAGAAAAGAAAATGTAAATGTTGAGTCACTGCTGCAGTCATTCCTTCATGGATCTCTGCTTCAGGCAGATTGCTATGTCTGGCAAGACTTCAGTACTGCTTCCCCTCTCCCTATAAAGACCTTACATCTTCTGTCTCACAAGATATCTCTATACTGCAGTATAAAGGATATATAGTCAGCTTTCTGTTCTTTCTTGCCCCACCCATACTCCAACCATACTTGAAGTAATACTGTAAGCACAATAATATTTTTAAGTCATACTCTAACTTACCCGCAAGCGTCCCAACATATATCATCTTGGGCAAGGGATCCATGGTAATATGTGTTGGAGACTACATGAAGGCTTTGACTGACACCAGGAAAGAAACAGCAGGAGAGAAGGATTAAGTGGTGCCCCAGTGGCCACCCAATTCCTGAATGCTCATAATGAGGAAAGGAGGGTGGAAAACTGGACTGCAGCAATGACTACAAATGAACAGTTACATTTTTTATGCAAGTCACTGCTGCAATCATAACTTAAGGGATGGCTCCTAGTGGTTTACATTCCAGTCCCCTGGGTAGTTGGGATTTCCCGAGGAGGAAAGCAATATGACCATCAGAAATGCTGTGCAGCAAATCTTGTCTTAGTTCTAGACAATGTCCAGCATGTAATGCTTGGAGAAGGTATGCAAAGAGGATCAAGTGGCTGATTCCAGCAGGCAACCCCCTTCAGCAATACTACTGCCTCTGGCAAAGTGGGACTTGTGTCTTGGTGACTGATTACTATGGAACTTAAGGCACAAAGTGACACAATGTGAGAGATATTTAATGACAGCCCTTTCTTTTTATCTACAAAGGGTGCAAAAAAGCTGGTTCAATTTTCTGCCGCCCTTGGTCCTGTCTATGTAGTACCTCAACTACCTGTGTACAGCCTGGGAATGGAGTATTGTTTTCCCTTTATTATCTGGCTTAGGGAATAACAGTGGTATAGGAACTGTCTGCTTAAGATCACCTATGTCACTACTTTTGGCATAAATGTCTGGCTGGTGCACAAAATAACCCTGACCATCTGGAAAACCAAAGGGATCCTTGCATATCAAAGCTTGTAATGTTAAAACGTTTCTTGCTGACATGACTGTCAATAAAAACACTGTTTTCCAAGAGAGAAATTTTATATGTGCTGAATTTGCGGAGTCGATTCAGGGTTAAAGTCAGGTTTTCAAGAATGAAATTCAGGATACAAAGTGGAACAAGAGCTCTCTACTGTGGCTTGAGATGCAGGGCTCCTTTCAAAAAAACTGTTGCATTGCTCCTCCTACTGCAAAGTGAAGGTTCCATAGGCAGGCAAGGAACCAACCTGTTAAAGCTGAAAAGTGGACCTTATCTTTGCATAAATAAAAGCCTGTCTGGAACTAACCTGACAATTATTCTAGTACGTGTGGTACTTCTATTTTCATAGACAGTCTTCCACCTACTTTGTTAGTAGAGGGAGAATGCCTGTCTTTACCATATGTGTGAGATGGGAGAAATGCAAGTTATGTACTTATTACCATGACAATAAATCTGTGTCGTCTTCTGTCTGGTTCAACCTGCAGGCTATTGGAGCAAACTGAGATCTGACTTTGGTCATTTCAGTGTCTTCAGCCCAAGAGCTCTGCCTCCTCTACCCTTAATACCCTGCTTTCCTCCTCTTTCCTCAGACAGAGTTTGCCCTTGTCATCCCCCCCTTAAATAATACCAAATCTAAACAACATGTTATTAAGAAAGGCAACAGGTAAAAGGGGTGACAGAAAAGATCTCTACATGCTAAGCTCGTAAATCAGGTCGTCACATCAATCAGGAACGCTTCGCTAACAGTGACAATTTGGAGGGGGGTATGGATGGAGGAATGGCTGAAATGGATGGAAGATAGCAACACGGAGCTATCATTATGGTAAGTACATTACTTTTGTATCCTTTGTCTTTTTTGCCCAGCTTGGGGGGGTGGGACAGCAAAGATGCCAAGGAGTGCCTCAGGGACTGAAAATTTCAGCTGCTATGTGTGGATTCAGGACGACTCATGAAGCAGGAAGGCCAAAGGAGAGCACATTCTGCAAAATGGTAGAACAAAATGAAGTTCTTGACCAAGAATGAACATCCAGTTTCTAATGGGTGACAAAGGTATGATGAGTGGTAGATCATGTAGCTGCTGCACAAATATCTGCAACACAGCCCTACAAGAAGAAGGCAGCTGAAGCAGCCACTGCTCTAGCCGAATGACCTTTAGTCTTCGCCAGTAACGACATTCACTTCAAAGAGTACACAAATGAGATATAGCTGGACAGCCACTTGGACAGGTTCACTTTGGAAACAGGGTTACCACGCTTTGACTTAGAAAAGGAAACAAGTTGGTCAGATTTTCTTTAAAAAAAAAAAAGTAGACTGTGAAGCACTGGCAAGGATTTGCCCTGATAGAAACTCTGTTCTCATGAAAAATCAAGTAAGGAAGTATGAAGCAAAGTGCTTGAAGCTCAGATACCCTTCTGGTGGAAGTAACAGACACCAAAAAAAGGGTCTTCCACTACCATCACAACTTTAAGGATACCGTTGCTAAAGGTTCAAAGGGAGGTTTAGCAAGCACCACCAGCATCACAGGAAAATACACTCAGGAAAGCTTTAGATATCTTAAGAGCCAACAAAAACATATCTCTGCCAATACAGAAATTGGAAATGTTGGCCAGCTGAAACTTTATGGTGCAGTAACAAGCCAGAATGAAAGACCAGTCAAGAAGTCCAGGATGGCATCCATAGGAGCCGAAGAGGGATTCAAACCTTTGGAAGAGCCCAACTAGAGAAACGTTTCCACTTACTAGCAACAAGTCTTCCCAATGGAAGGCTTCAAGCATGAATAAAGAATATGAAAAACTCTGACAGCTTGGGGCACCTGGCCGTCATTGGAATTGCAGAAACCGGTTTACTATCATATTTTCTAATGGAACTCCATCGACTGCACTTTTGTCGAACACGAAAAATCGAAAACGGTAATGTCAAACTCCAAAAGCCAACCTAGGAACGGGTTTTAACATGGGTCGAGCTAGGTGTTCACAGCTATTGCCGAACTACAAACCTCTTCCCTATTTCGACCCATGTTAAAACCCGTTCCTAGGTTGGCTTTTGGAGTTCAACATTACCGTTTTCGGATTTTCCATGTTTGACAAAAGTGCAATAGACAAAGACTTCCATTCGAAAATATGATAGTAAACCCAGAAACCATGCAGTCAGTTTGAGGAAGCAGATGTTTGAAAGAGGCATCCCAGGAGCATGGGAAATCAGATCCAGGAGCAGATCCAGCACAAGGAAGGGTGCAATAGGGGAGGCCAAAAGAAGGGGAATCAAACTTGTCAGAGCCAGAACAGGGCAATGAGTATAACGGTTACTTTGCAATGAACTTCCTTCTGAAGAAACTTGATTATAAAAGGCATCAGTGGACAAGCTTATAAGAGACCAGGGGTCAAAGCATAAAGAGGAGCAGCCCAAGTAACTGCCCCTTGCGAGGAATCAAAAAGTAAAAACTGCAGCACTTTGTGCAGCAAGGAGTGCCTCAGGGACTGAAAATTTCAGCTATGTGCGGATTCAGGACCACTCGTGAAGCAGAAGTATGCTTCTGCTCAATCTGTCTGCCAGAATGCTGGACCTCTCCCAGATAAGCATTACAATTAGAAGCCACTGAAAGAATATCACCCACTGCCAAACTCTCATGGCCTCTTGACACGGGATATGAACGGTTTCCTCCTCACATGTTCAGATATCTAATCAAGAACTGTTTTTTTTGTCTTGACTGGAATTACACCTTTTGTGAGAAGATCCTGAAAGGCCTGTACAGCTAGGAGGACTGAACTCATATCCAAGACATCGATGTGCAGATTAGCCTCGAACCTCAACCATGTCCCCTGGCCAGTTTGCCCTTCGAAATGAACCCCCATACCCTAGAAGGGAAGCATCCACTGTGACTGTGGCTTGGAGATGAACAAACATCGCACTGCCACTACCAGCGGAGAGTCCCACCACCACCAAATGTGGCAGGAAAAATGTTCGTTAGAAGCACTAGGAAGTCCATGGGATGTAAAAGATAAAACTAATGAACTGCTACAGTTCACTGTAACACTTTCATATGGAACTTTCTAAAGGAACGAGAGACAGACAGATGCGGCCATATGTCCATGGAATTGGAGAAAGAAAAGTTGTGCAAAATCTTACCATAACCATAGATGTCCTTCTCTTCCATGTTGCAGTATTCTACAAATGGGTTTACTCCTCTTGTCTCACGTAAGTACAGCCAGTATACAAAAGTTTTCAGTCCCTCTGAGGTGCGTGGGACATCTGAAGTGGCTGAGAAAAACGTGGGCCATAAGTGACATCTGCACGCACCAGCCCACAGAACTGAAAGCCCCAGTCGGAGCCAGTCCTAATAAGAGCAATGCCAGTGCAGTGCCACCCAGAAAGGGAAATGCAACCAACAGGAGGGGAAGGAGGGTGGGAAGGAATACTGCAACATGGAAGAGGATGACATATATGGTTATGGTAAGATTTTACACAGCTTTTCTATGCCCATCTACTCCAATGTTGCAGTATTCTACATACGGGTGAGTGCCAAAGCTCACTGTGACTGGGGAGGTGGTCTAGAGGCAGACTCCAGGAATCCGTGAAGGATAGCCCTGGCAAACCCTGCCCTGGATCTAGAGATGTGGTCTAGTTTGTAGTGTGTGGAGAAGGTATGAACTGAAGAGTAAGTAGCTGCCTCCAGAATACCAACCACCACTGTATATCCTTTTCCAGGCAAGGGAGAAGGGGCACCCTGTGCTCCAGAGGATGGGAGCATTGTGTCCAGACTGACCGAAGATACCATTGTAACTTTCTCATATGCAGTCTTGCTAAAGGTAGCATGGGGATGGTGGCTGCCGTGTAGCCCAAGAGTGTGAGGAACTGCCTTACTGTCAAATCTGTAGTGTGAAAGACCAGAAGTAGATGTTCTGTCAATGTTTCCAACTTTAGTGGTGGAAGGTATGCTTCCATGAGTTCTGAGTGTATTCTGCACCTGAGGAAGACTATGTCTTGGGTTGGTTGGAAATGCAATTTTGGGGAGTTTAACTGAAATCCCAGAGACTATAGAAGAGACACTACAATGTGGATGTGTAGCTGGAGGGTCTCCTTGCTGCTTGCCTGGATCAACATGTCGTTCAGGTAAAGGAATACCTGCATTCCCTTTGTCCTGTAATAAGCAATCAGTAGGGCCAAACATTTTGTGAAGTCTCTGGGTGCAGTGGAAAGCCCAAAAGGCAAGGCAGAGGATCGTGAGAAAAGCCCATGGAACCTCAGGTATTTTCTGAAAGTTGGTTTTATGGGGACGTGGAGATAAGCATCCTTTATATCTAATGAGCCATGAACCCTTGAGGGAGAAGGAGAGGAAAGAGGGTTGGGTAGGGTCAACATCCTGAAGGTAGGGACATTTAAGAGTAGGTTGTGATGGGAGATGTCTAGAATAGGTCTTCAAGGTCCATCTTTCCTGGGGATCAGGAAGATCCTGAAATAGAAGCCTCTTCCTTTTGCAGCTGAGGGAACTGATTCGATAGTGCCTTGAGCCAGCAGAGTTTGCAATCCAGGTTGCATGAGGTGCAACTGTTGTGTACGTGGCTGTGGGGTGCCTTTTTGTTTTGGAGGAGAGCCAAGACATGAAATAACCATTCTGGAGGATGGACAGGACCGATTTGTCTGAGGTGGTGATGGTCCACACAGGGAGGCAGTGAGAGAGGCGGGTTGACAGAGGTAAAGGAGGAGGAGGCAAGGAAGGCAGGTAGTCAGATGCTACCTTCCCTGTCCTGAAAGGGTGGTCTCTGGCTACTGGAGGGAGATGCTCTTGCTGGAGGGGGTTATTTTCTTGTCTTTCTAGGCCTTGAAGGAGCCAACAAGCCAGCAAGACAACAGTGCTTCCTTATAAACTGGGTTTTAGCTGGATAGTTTTTTGAAACTTTGGTATGCGGGAGAATAGCAAGTGCTTAAGGTCCTGGATTTCTTTACCTTTTTGCACCAGTGATTTGAAAAGGTCTGCTACTTTAGAGCCAAACAATGCTGTATTGTCCAGGGGTGCATCAATAAGCTTTGCCCTAAAATCATTAGGCAGGGGTTGGAGGCGAAGCCAAGAGCATCTATGTAAGGCATATGCTGATGCTGCTGACCTGACTGAAGATTCAGCAGCATCATAACTGCACTTTACATCGTGCCTGGTAACCTGGGAAGTGAGGGCCAGGACAGAGGACAGTGAGGCTTTGGCAGAGCAGTCAGGGATATCAGCCAGTTCTTTAGTACCTGATTCCAAGAAGGACAAAGCATACTTGGCCACTTGTGTCTGATAGTTAGTCACCCTGAAGAACAAGGTAGCAGAGGTATAAATAGTCTTACCCAGAGATTCCATTGTTTTGCTGTCTTTGTCAGCAGGGAGAATGGTGGTAGTGGGTAAAAGCTTAGAGGCCTTGTCCGTAGAGCTAGAAATTGTGGCTGGGTCAGCAGGTGGGCACTTAAACAGATGCTTAGCAGTGTCAGGCACATTATAAAGTCAGTCAGGTCTGCATGGAGCAGGTGGTTGGGAATCTGGATTAAGTGATGCTGAGGAGAAGGTATCTAGAATAGCAGTAAGAATAGGTGGAACAGCAGATGGGCTTGGGGAATACATCTGAATGAGGTAATAGTATCTTTTTTGGACCTCAGTCATTTCAGAGGATTCCCACTTGAAATGACCCTTCATCTTGGCGACAGCTTCCCCAAAGGTCAAGTCCTCAGCTGGGGAGTCAGGATCGACTGATTCTTCCTCTGGGGAGCTATACCCCAAGGTTGAAGAAATCTGGGAAGTGTAAGATAAAGATTCCTCAGAGAAGGAATCAGAAAAGTCTTCCTTTTCCCTTGGTGTTAGGATTTGAGGTCTCAGGCCTACGGCTCAGGAGTGGTGGAATATGTTATTACTCACAGTATATGTGTCATAAGGCCATGAAAGCATTAAACAGGCTTTGACTGAACACCTGCCAATCAGGCATTCTTTCAGAAGAGGGAGAGATGTGCTTTCGTTTGTCTTTCTTTTTAAGATGTCAAGCGGGTGTCTGAAGGGGTCTAGAATCTGCTGACTGCAAAGGACCGGAGGGATCTGACTGGCCTTCTGAAAATGCTGGTTCCCCCCAGGCATCAGAGACCAATGTCAGCAAAGCCTCAGCTGAAGTGCTCTCACTGTGAGATTGTGCAGCATCCACGTAGGTACCCGCTATACCCATTGAGACAGATCTGGATCCCTCTATCAGGCCGAGATCAACCACAGGTTGAGGATCGGAAGGTAGAGGCTCAGCAGAAGAGGTAGGCAGTAAGGTCTTGGCCTTCTTTTTTGACAGTTCTGAAGGAATGTCAGAGAAGTCCTCCATCCCTAATGCAATATGCTTAAGGTGTTGGTTTTCCAAGTAAAGGTTTAAAACATGCAGTCGGCTATGTAGGGTCTTGGGTACAAACGCCTGACAAATGGGGCACGCCTTGTAGTCGTGCAACAGTCCCAAGCAGAAAAGATACTGATCATGGACATCCTTGTGGGGATTCTGCTGGCCGCACTTACACTTGCCCTTTGTGTATGACATGAACGAGCAATACAAATAAAAGGAAGGACACCTGGCGTACAACTGGCAGCTGAGAAGTTCTGGGGTCTGGTGTGTGCAGACAGCTCTTTTATGGCCCACATTTCCCTCAGCCACGTCAGACATCCTATGCACCTCAGAGGGACTGAAAACTTCTGTATACTGGCCGTACATATGCCAGATAAGAGGAGTAAACCCATATGTAGAATACTGTAGCATTGCAACAGAAGGACATCTGCCACTGCAAAAGGTTTGGGATCCTGAAGAACACGAGATGCCTGCAGGTGAAAGGAAGTTAGTCTGGATATGTAAGTTTGGCTATCTGAGTGACCATATCCAAATGGCAACATATAAATTCCAAGATTTGCACTAGTTTCAGGCTGGACTTTTTGTGATTCAGTGTAATGCGCAAGACCAGACACAGCTGGGGTAAGTCTCAAGTAGTGATAAGATGCACTTAAGTGGAAGCGGTGAGGAACCACCTGTCCAGGTATGGAAAAACTTGGAAATCCTGCAGCCTAAGTCAGGCTGCCACTACCATCATATATTTTGTAAACACCCAGGAAGAGTTGTGGTGAAACCAAAGGGCAGAGCCCGAAACTGGCAATAACTAGTTACCAGCCAAAAGCACAGAAATCTCCGGGAGTGCCTCACTACCTTTATATGATGGTACACATCCTTGAGATCTACCAGCACATTCAGTTGTCCTTCCTCAGGAGAGGTAGAACGGAGTGCATATCATGACCATCCAGCATCTGGTCTGACACAGTTCAGTTTTCCGAGATTCAGAGCTGGTCTAAGGTCCTTCTTGTCCTTTGGTATCAAAAAGAAAGAAATAACAGTTGTGTAAAATCTTACCATGAAGACAGATGTCTTTCTCTTCTCTGCTGCAGTATTCTTTACATGAGGGAGTTCTCCACAGTAAGCAAACTGATATTAGCCAGAATATAAAAGTTTTTCACTACTTTAGGGTTCATGGTATGTTACACGTAGGATGCTATCATAAGTCAGCCATAAAAGTGACGTACTTATGCACCAATCTCAAAACTGAATGCCCCAGGAGGAATGCCAGCTTAAGGAAAGTAGGGTATGACCATCCAAGGTAATGAACCAAACCACCAGAGGGAAGGACGGAGGGATTGGAATAGTGCAAAGAGAAGAGAAAGACATCTACTGTTGCAAGATTTTACAATATTCTATGTTCTTCTATTCATCTGTTGCAGTATTCATTATATGAGGGAGAGTACAAAAGCTCATGAGGACAGGGTGAAGGAAGAAGCAGTCGAATTCTCCAAAAAGGCACAGAGTATGGCTTTGGCAAAACCTGCTCCAGACTTAGAAATGCCTTTCAATTTGTAATATTTGGTGAGGAAATGCACAGACATCCATGTAGCTGCTTCAAGAATAGAGTCAGTATCTAGTCCCTTGAAGAAAGAAGCAGGTGAAGCTATAGCCTTACTGGAATGGGGTTTTACAGAAGAAGCAAGGGCCTTACCATGACTCTCACAAAACGAAATAGCCTAAGAAATCCATGTAGAAATAATCTGCTTGGAAACAGACAATGCTAGAGCCCTGGGATGATAGAAAACAAAAAGCTGGTCTGATTTCCTGATAGATTTAGTCTTTTCTAAATAAAATCCAAGTTGTCTACGCACATCCAGGGTGTGGCAGCACCTTCTCATTAGAATTCTGTGAAGGAAAGAAGGTAGGTAAATGAATGGACTGGGTGAGTGACAATGCATTGACTACCTTAGGCATAAAAGGGTTGGTATGCAAGGACACAGTCTTTATGAAAAAACAAAAAGGGGGGGAGAGGCCATTAGGGTCGACACACATCTGGCTGAAGTTAAAGCTAGAAGTAGGAAAGTTTTTCAGGAGGAGTGTTGCAGGGAAGGTAATACTGGCTCGAAAGCCGACAGAGCTTTTCAAGTACAAAATTAAGATCCCAAGGAGGAAGAAAAAGTTTCCTGGGAGGTCTAATGTAAAAAATGCCTTTAAGGAATTGTTTAGCCTCAAATTTGCTAGCTAGAGGGTGGGATAAAGGCAGACAGGCAGAAATAGCTGACATAGGGGCATTCACTGAAGAGTAGGCCAAGCCAGCACTGAGCAATTCACACAAATAAGATAGAACCAAGGGAGCTTTCACTGATAGTGGAACCTGATTTTGTGAGAGACACCAAAGTGAAAATCTCTTCCACTTGAATAGGTAAAATTTTCTGGTGTTGGGTTTCCTGGCCTACTGCAGGACCCTTAGCATGTCCTCAGAACAGGTGTCTAAAAAGAATCAAAATCCTTTTGCCCACAGTCAACTGAAGGGTAGACAAGTGGGGATGGATGAGAGTTCCCTTGTCTTGTGTGAGAAGGTCCACCCTGTGAGATAACTTGTGGTGACTGCCCTTGGAGAAGAGGGAATAAATGCTGCCTTGGCCAAAAGGGAGTCACCAGCAAGATTTCTCGGGTGCCCTGTGCAATTTTGCACAAGACTTTTGGAATGAGCGGAAGGGGATGGAAAGCATATAGAATGAACAGTTGTGTAAAATCTTACAATAACCAAGAAGAGGCACCGGAGACCAGAGGATCCACCACAGTAGTGTTTTATTACAAAATCCAAATGATACGAACACACAGCACATGCAGCTGTGTGTTCGTATCATTTTGACTTTGTAATAAAACACTACTGTGGTGGATCTGCTGGTCTCTGGTGCCTACTCTTGGTTTACTAGCATTGGATTTGGGCACTTAAACCACCTTTACAGTTTTTTAAAATCTTACCATAACCACAGATGTCCTCCTCTTCCATGCTGCAGTATTTTTGGGGTTTCTCCTCTTGCCACCCCACCGTGCAGCCCAAAGCTTGTAGTCACTGCAAGGTGTGTAGAACGTCTGAAGTGGCTAAGCAAATGTTGGCCATAAAAGTGATGTCCATATGCACCAGACCTCAGAACTGAGCGGCCGAGTTGAACACCAGTCCCATGATAAGCAGTGCCAGTCCTGTGCCATCCAGCTGGGGAAGCTTATAGCCAAATGTGGGGTAGGAGGGGGGGAAGGAATACTGCAACATGGAAGAGAAGGACATCTATTGGTTATGGTAAGATTTTACACAATTACTCTATGTCCTTATAGTCATATGTTGCAGTATTCAGTACTCTTCGGTGAGTGCCAAAGCTCACGGTGATGAAGAGGGTGGTAGTCTGGAGGAGTTCTCAATGAATCCAGGGAGGAAAGCCCTGGCGAATCCAGCCCTGTACCTAGAGATCTGGTCTAGTTTGAATTGTTTGGTGAATGTGAGGACAGAAGTCCAAGTGGGTGCCTCCAGAACGGTGGAGGAGTCCAGGCCATTGAAAAGGCTCCAATGGAGGCCATGGCCCTAGCAGAATGTGCTTTGACCTTGTGTCCCAATAATTTCCCATGATGTGCATAGCAAAATGTAACAGCCCTGGAAATCCATGAAGATAATGTATGCTTCATTACCACTTTCCCCAGGGCCCTGGGGTGGAAGGAAACAAACAATTGGTCACACTTCCTCAATTAATTGGTCTTCTGCAAGTAGAACCTAAGCTATCTGTGCACAACAAGGGAGTGTAACACACTCTCACTGTCATTTTGAGGGTGAGTGAAGAAGGTGGATGGCTTGATGTAAGGAAAGCTCATTAACCACCTTGGGCATGAAGGATGGGTAGGTTATAAGGGTTACCCTGTCTTTGTGGAAAATAAGAAAGGGGGGAATGTCCATGAGGGCTTACAAATCAGACACTTTCCTAGCCAAAGTTAATGCCACCAGGAGGACTGTTTTCCATGTGCAGCATTTAAGAGAGGCCTTGGATGCTGCTTCAAAGGGAGGCACCATGTGCTTCTCTAGCACATAGCTCAGGTCTGGGAGGAAGGCTTCCTATGTGGTCTAAGGTGTAGTACTCCTTTTAAAAACAGTTTAGCAGGCAACCTGGAAGCCAAAGGGTGTTCCAGAGGCAGACAGGCTGAAATGGCAGACAGATGAGCCTTGATGGAGGAATATGTTAATCCTGCCTGTAGAAGTTCACACAGCTAAGACAGTACTAATGGAACCTCAATCTGGAAAGGGTCCAACTGTCTCTGGAGACGCTGTATGGAGAATCTTTTCCCACTTGGATACACAAGATCTCCTTGTATTAGGTTTAATGGACTCCAGCAGTACACAGAGCACGTCCTCATTGCATAGGTGTCTGTAGGGAATCGGGATTCTATTACCCACAGGGTGAGTTGTAGGGATTGCCAGTGTAGGTGGATTAGAGATCCCTTGTCCTGTGTGAGGAGGTCCACTCTGTGAGGTAGCTTGTGTTGACTGCTCTTGGCTAAATGCAGGAGGAGGGTGAACCAGTGCTGTATTGGCCAAAAGGGGGTCACTAACAAGATTTTGGTTTGTCCTGCTGAATCTTCAGTAGGACCTTCAGAATTTGGGGGGGGGGGTGGGCAAAAAGGTCTATTTGAAGTGTACCCATTTGTGGACTAGGTCCAAGAAAGAACACATCCCTGTGGAGCATCCATTCATGGACCTGCTTAATATGTCTGCTTGAGAGTTCTGTTCTGAAGGGATGTAAACTGCTTGAAGTGTTGCTCCCAGTTTCATGGACAATTCTCACACAAGAACAACTAGTCTGGATAGCAAGTAAGATTATGCTCCCCCTGCTTGTTGACATACCAGACAGTTGTGTACACTTAACATAAATATAGATGTTCGAGTGTATTCACTGTTGCAGTCATCACCTGTGGGTTATCCCTGTTGTGGTAGCCCTCGGCCCGCCTGAATACCAGAGTCCATGTTTTTCTGCATCGGCTGCTATCGCTTGTGACTGACTTCAGGTCGTCAGTGCTATAAAGCAAGGCAGCCGATGCCATTACATCAGTTTTTCTTGCCCTAACCAGTCAGAAGCCCAAGGAAATATGGTAAGATGGTCCTGGTGGCATAAAGCCACTGTAAGAAACTATGTCTCCCTAAGGAAATAGGATATAAGGGGGGAAGAGGGAGGGAAACCAGGACTGCAACAGTGAATACCCTCAAACATCTACATTTATGGTAAGTGTACACAACTGTAGTATACTCTGTGTTTCACTGTTGCAGTCATCACCTGTGGGAGGATTCCCAAAGCTGAGGAGAGGGGTGGTAGGATTAGTAGGAGACCTAAGCCTGGGTCAGCATGCCCTGCAGAATTGCACTGGGAAACCCTGCCCTAGCCTTAGAGAAAAGAGATAGGTGGTAATGCTTTGTAAAGGTATGGACAGAAGTCCAGGTGGCAGCTTCCAAGATGTCCCTGGTGGGAACTCCTCTCAGGAATGCTGTGGAAGTGGAGGCTGCCCTAGTGGAATGGGTACAAATAGACTTGGGGGGTGGTTTCCTATGAAATCTGTAGCAGAAATGGATGCAGTGTGATATCCATTTGAAGATGGCTTGCTTGTAAATGGGCTTCCGCCCTGGGGCAAATCTGACCAGCAGTTGGTCTGTTTTCTTGAAGGCTTTAATACGTTCTAGGTAGTATCTGAGCTGTCTGTGCACATCTAGTGAGTGCAGAATTCTTTCCCCCTTGTTTCGAGGGTTAGGGAAGAAAGTGGGTAGATTATGGCCTGGTTGAGAGTCACATTAAATACTACCTTGGGTGAAAAGGAGGGGTTAGTCCTCAGGGAGACCCTGTCTGCATGGAAAATGATGAAGGGCTCAATGACCATCAATGCCTGAAGTTCTGAAACCCTTCTGGCTGAGGTGCTAGCTAGCATGAAAGCAGTCTTCCAGGAGAGGTATTTTCAGTTCTGCTGAAGCAGCAGGTTCGAAAGGTGGTAAGGTTAGTTTTTCCAAAACATAATTCAGGCTGGGCCATGCATAAGAATGAAGCATGAGCTGCATATAAGTTCTGCCCTTTCCAATTGCAGTTCCACCTATGGCCAGGGCTAAACATTTGGTGAATACCCTGGGAGCAGTAGGTAAGCCAAAGGGTAGTGCAGAGAACAAAGTATTGTGAGCCTGCTTTGAAGGGGAGGAATTTCCTGCAGGATTCCCTTACGGGGATGTGGAGAGAGGCATCTTTTAGGTCTAGGGTCACTAACCAGCCATTTTTGGTCAGCATAGGCAGCAGCTGCTGCAACGTTATCATTTTGAATTTGGGGACCACCAGAGAGGTACTCAGAATGGATAGATCCATGATGGGGCACCAAGTGCCCTCTTTTCTGGGAACAAGGAATAGTCTGAAATAAAAGCCTTTGCCTGTATGATCTGCAGGAACAGGTTCTACTGCCCCCTGGGATATGAGAGTTTGGACTTGTTTCAATGCCTCTGCCCACTGATTTGGAGGTAAGTCTGGGTACCCCTCTTGGAATTGGGAGTTCGTTGAAAGAGAATTTGTATCCCTGAAAATGATCTTTAAGACCCATTGCTTTTCTGTTACACAAAGCCAATTTTCTTTGCAGAGGGAGAGCCTTCCTCCTAGCTTTTGGTGGGTGAAAGGAGGGCAGAGGAGGGAAAGGAAGTCATTGAGAGTTTTTGTTAGAGAAGGATGACTTAGAACTTCCTGCCTTTGAAGCGGAAGTGGTCCACTGTTTGGTTCTCTGCTGTCCTTGGGATGGAGGCCTAGTTGGTCTGTCCCTGTGGGGTTTACCTTGCCCCTGTCTACTAGGTGCAGGAAAGGACCAGTGTTTAGAGGGGAAATTCTTGCTGAACCTGGGAGGTTGAACCTGAAAGAAATCTTTTACTGTTTGCATAGAATTTGCTTTGTCGTCCATCTTTTTAAGCACCACTTCTACTTTTACTCCAAACAAGCAGTCCTTATCCAAGGGCGCATCAAATAATTTAGACTTGACATGATCAGGGAGAGGTTGTTCCTTCAACCATGCATGTCTCCTAATGACAGATCTTGACACTGCTGCCCTGCTTGAGGCTTCTAGGGCATCATATACACAGTGCAAAGGGTGTTTGGCCACTTGACAAGTAGAGTGCTAACTCTTTCAAATTGGCACAGTCAGGAAAAGTAGAAATCTTTTGTTTTAATAGTTCCAGTGTGTGTTGTTGATATTTTAACGTATGGAACTGACAGTTGAGTGCTTTAATAGCTAAGGTTGTACAGGTGTATACTTTTTTACCCCATCTGTCCAGAGCTCTGGATTCCTTGTCAGAAGGAATAGGACTCTGCAGAACTAGCCTTAGCTCCTTTTGGTCCCTGTGTAATGACCTCCAAGGTCTGCAGCAAGATTTCTGTACAGGTATTTGTGAGAATCCGGTACTCCAATACCTGCCAGGTTTAGTGGGAGCAGGTGGGAGGGCGTCGGGGGCTAAGCTGGATTCATGGAAGACATCATTCACCACTTTTAAAATGGGGGGGTGGGGTGGCCAGGGGTCTGTGCTGGGGCAGGTCTAGAAACTCTCAGTCTTTTCTTAGACTGAGGGAAGTCCTGTGATTCCCAGTGGAAATGATTCCTGAGGGTGCGAAGGGTTTCCCCAAAAGAAAGTTCTTCTGGTGGGGGGGCAGAAAGAATGGACTTCTGCATCAGAGTCCTCATAAGCAGTAAGTGGCTGTTGTTCCTCTTCAAAAACTGAATAATCAGATTCCTCAGAATCCTGCTCTGCCATTATTTCAGGAGAAGGGTGTTTTTTCCTTTTGGAAGATGTGGCCTGACTACGCCTGATAAGGGAGATAAGATCCTCCACCATCTTAAACATTTGGCCTTGGGGTGGTGGGGCAGGAGTAAGATGGAGACTAGAGGTAGATTTTCTAGGAGTGCCCCGACTTCTAGGCCTAAGAGTATCCGGTGGTCTGAGAGAAACGGTAGTCAGATGAGAGGACATCGTTTTTTGTCTAGAATCAGTAGTGCAAGAGGCCTTCTCGGAAGCTGGTGCCCGAGTTGCGGCTCCGGACCCAACCGAGGCAGAGATAAACAAAGGCTCGGAAGACGAAGAAAATTACTGCAGCATACCAGATTCCGAAAGGGTCTCGGTAGAGGCCTGCATGGATATTGTATCAGGCATCAGGGGCTGTGAAAGCGTGTCTGAATTCTGAAGAACTAAAGACCTGCTTACCGGTAGCGTCGTCGGAAGGCTTAGCCTTGTGTGGTCTGTCTCTATCTTTATCTCTATGTTTTTTGGAATGTCTACGGATTGCTGGCTGACAGACGTCACTTCAGAATGTGAAGACAGAAGACAAAAATAGCGGTCTACAATAAGAGCTCTACTACTAATGGTTCTCGTGTGAGGGCACAGAACCGCCAACGGGGGCCATCATAGTCTGAGCCTAAACAAGTGACGCAGTATGAATGGAAGCCTTGGTGTGGGATCTGCTTTCCACAGGTGAGACAATTGTTAACTTTTTCGGACATCAGTTAGTGCAAGAAAAAAAGGATCCCCAACGGGGTACTTAGCTTTAGACGTTTTCAGCTGATATTTGAGCTCTGGTAGCGACTGACCAGCACACTTGCGAACTGCTTCTGCTACAGGCTCCACGGCAAGAAAGACTGGTGTAATGGCGTCAGCGGCCTTGCTTTATAGCATTGACGACCTGAAATCAGTCAACAAGCGACAGCAGCTGAGGCAGAAAAACATAGACTCTGGTATTCAGGCCGGCCGAGGGCTACCACAGCAGGGATAACCCACAGGTGATGACTGCAACAGTGAAACACAAAGAACATCCAAGGTTCACAACTAACCTGGAAAGCGAACGTCCTGAGCAGGAGATTGGACAGGCAGCAGAAAAGTTCTGAGGTTGGTACGTGTTGACATTCGCTTTATACCAGATGTCGCTTTATGACTTACGTACGCTGGATAATGTGCAGAATTGTATTATTTACAATTACAGTAGCATTAAGACTTTTGTATAGTGGCCTGATGTACTAGTCAGCCGGATGCATGTGATGTATACTGCAGCATACGAGTCGGACGACATCTGACAGTTATGAGCTCTTATGTTCAGAGTGGTTGAAGTGTGTGTCTTTTTTCCAAACCTGTCAAGCAGTCTGCTGTTTGTCATTTGGCAAGGGATCCTTGGCTACGTTCTTTCCTGCTTCCTTGGAGGACTCCATGGACAGCACTGCTGGATATGCCACTGGATTTTTACAGAGAAGTTTGTGAGACATGGGCATGCTATAAAAGTGGTCTGGCTTTCTAGGGCAGACGTGAGACAGTCACGTTGCAGAGATAAGCCATTATTCACATCACCTAAGAATTCATGGACTACAGAAATCACCAAAGGTCTGGGAAGAGACAAGGTCATGAGATTAGCTCGAGTCTTGGAGAATTCTTTACAGATTTCCAGTTGAAGGCCTCCATCTTATAAATGACTGAGGTGGAGGTGATGTACATAAAGTAGCTCATCTTCATCCTTCGACTCAGTGGAGTAATAGTCTCTTGGGGGTAGGGGGTGGGGGTTTCCTTTTTCTTTTACTACATAAGGCTCCAGGAAGAGGACTGTTTTCCAGGGTGGACTGAATGGTCTTCATGACAACCATGAAGTTGTGAGCTAGCCTGACTTAAGACCTGCGATGACATCTGGGTAGAATGGCCACAGGATTCAGTCAACTTAGGCTGGGGAAAAGCTACTTGTTTTTAGGACTTGGGAGCTTTTGGTTTGGAACAAACCTCAGGTCAGTGAAAAGCCACAACACTTATTTGGTTCCCAGGCAACTCATCCCCTTGGTAACTGTACGGAAAATCTCCTTCACCATTGGTCAGTAGGACCTTGGTGTCAGAAGAAGAATCATGCACAGTGGTCTCAGATTCAACCTACTTCACTTTAGTGTCAGACTGTGAGGACTGGGCTGAAGTCATGGCAGCTTCCAGTGATGTCTCTCCAGAGGGCTAAGGCCTAACTGATGCTGGACAATGAGGTTTGCAAAGGTATCTCACCTGTGTTGGCAGTAAGTCTTGTTGGGGAAATCAGACATCAAGGTGTCACTGAGTTTCCTCATGGCCTTCTCCTTTGGGCATTTGTCTTTCACTTTTTTTTCGGGATGACAATTTGGGGACCAGATTACACCACTGCACGGGAAGGCCCAGTCCACCCAATTCTAGATGCTTCTGGAGGGATTTGGCCATAAGTTTTACATTTTTTTAATTAAACCTCTCACAGAAAAAAGAAGTTATGTCTTACCATAACGTTCCATGTGCATTGTTCATCTCGCCTTTGTTCTTACACACGGGTTCGGAGTCGATCCTCGGCTCTGAGTCGGCCGCATCACAAGCTCTGCATCTAAGAGAAGCTCGAGACTCAGTATGTATCCCATGATCCTCCCTGCTATACCTCAGATCTAGTTTGCAAGAAAACTATCTCGCTCTAATGTCAACTGTATCTAACGCCTACGCAATCACACATCAAGCAATGAGACACTGGAACTACCACACATATATGTGTAAGGATAGAATGCCACCTAACAATGAGAGGATATTGTAACTCATTCAGGAATAGACCAACCAACCTCTAGTCATACCAGTTCTTCCAGAACATGGTGGCGGAAGGAGGGAGGGGATGTAAGAACAAAGGCGAGATGAACAATGCACATGGAACGTTATGGTAAGACATAACTTCTTTATGTGACATTGTTCAATCTCGCCGTTTGTTCTTACACACGGGAAGCGTCCCTAGCTCCGTTACCCTGGGTGACTCACGGAAGAACGTTCCTGAGCACAGTGGAACCAAAGGAAGTCCTGTCTTTAGAGGCCATGTCCACCTTGTAATGCGTGATAAATGTGTGAGGCTTAGCCCATGTAGTTGCTGCACAAATAGTGTCCAACGGTAATCGAGCTGCATGGGCTAAAGAAGTAGAAATGGCCCTAGTAGAATGAGCCTTAGATTTTAAAGGTAGTGGTTGATTAGCAGCTGAATGAACAAAATTGATGCACTCCGATAGCCACTTGGATAAGGTACCCTTTGATACCACCATGCCTTTCCTACTGTCTGCGAATGACACAAACAGCTGATCAGACTTTCTGTAAACTTTAGTTCTGTCTAGATAAAATCTCAGTTGCCTATGCACATCCAATTTGTGCAACATGTATTCCAGTTTATTTGAATGGTTTTTGAAAAACGTAGGGAGTTCTATAGATTGGTTAATATTTAACAGAGAACAGACTTTGGGGAGAAACGATGGATTTGTGCATAAGGAAACTGTCTGGATGGAAAATCATGTAAGGTGGTCTCACTGACAAGGCCTGTATTTCCGAAAGTCTTCGAGCTGAAGTAATAGCAATAAGAAAAAGGGTCTTCCATGACAAAAACTTAAGTGGACACGATGACGCAGGTTCGAAGGGCGCTAGCATAAGCTGGGACAACATCAAGTTTAGGTTCCATGGAAAAATTGGCTCTCGAATGGGTGGGCGAAGATGGAAAGTACCCTTCATAAAGGCCTTACAAAGCCTGTGGGACATAATAGTAGAACCACCTTCACCTACATGGAAGTTAGATATGGCCGCTAACTGTACTCTTATGGTAGATGTAGAAGCCCCTTCATGAAAAAGAATGGATAAGAACTCCAATATTTTGTGTATCGGGGCTACCAGAGGATCAATACCATGATCTGATGCCCAACACACAAAGCGCTTCCATTTGCTCCTGTATAGATTTCTGGTGGAGGCTTTATGAGAAGAAATTAGAATGCGTTGTACTGCAGAGGACAAAAGGTTCGACCTGGCTAAACAGGGAAGCGGAGCAGCCAAGCTGTCATTTTGAGGGATTGAAGGGATGGATGAGGAACTCCCGATGAGTGAGTCAATAGGTCTGGCACTGGGTCCAGAATCCAAGGTTCCTCTATCTGATGGGACCGAAGGAAGGGAAACCAGATCTGTCGAGGCCAAAATGTTGCTATGAGGATGATCGTCCTGTCCAGGTTCCTGGCTTTCTGAAGAAATTTGGGTATCAGAGGAACAGGGGGAAATGTGTACAGGAGACCCGGGGGCCAATCGTGCACTAGAGCATCCCTGGGGACTGTCCCCAGAGGGGGAAGTACAGCAAAGTAGCTTCTGCATTAGGCATTCAAGGGGGATGCAAATAGATCGCAGCAAGGCTGGCCCCATCTGTGGAAAATCTTTTCCGCCACTTGCATTTTCAGGGACCACTCATGTGGTAACAGGATGGCTCTGCTCAACCTGTCCGCAATGACGTTGGATGACCCCGGGATGTGCGTTGCTATCAGAAAGTGACCTGTGGACGTCACCCATTGCCAAATTCTCAAGGCCTCTCTGCATAACGGGTAAGATCCGATTCCGCCTTGCCTGTTTATGTACCAGACCACTGACATATTGTCCGTCTGAACTGCTATTGTTCCCAGAGGCAAAGATTCGTGAAAGTGTTGCAATGCCAGAAACACTGCTCTCAACTCCAGGACATTGATGTGCAGATTGTACTCTGTTTTGGACCATTCTCCTTGGACTGTTCTTCCCTGAAAAAGCCCCCCCCACCCTATCAGGGAAGCATCCATGGTTATGGTGGCTATAGGGCTGGGCAAGACAAAGGGACGACCTATTGTCAGATCTTGACTGTTCATCCACCATCGAAGACCCCTCTTGCAAGACTCCGTGATCAATATGTTGGTGTGTCAAGGGAAGTTCCTGAAATGACCACTGGGTGAAGAGCAGCCACTGTAGGACCCTCATATGCATTCTTCCCAGAGGAACTGCAATAAGAGAAGCCGCCATGAGGCCTAGGACTTTCAAAACCTGCGCGGCAGGGACTTTTCTGCTCTGTAGTAGAATAGCGATCTGATCCCTGAGAGTTGACACCCATATCAGGGGAAGCTTTAACACCGTTGCTGTTGAATCCAACTCTGCCCCTATAAATGAGATACGCTGCGAGGGTGATAAGGTAGACTTTTCGAAGTTGACTGAAAGTCCTAAATGGGAACAGAGGTTGAGTGTGTAGTCCCTGGCTTGTACAAGACGATGCTCGGTGGTAGCGGTAAGGAGCCAGTTGTCCAGATACGGAAACACCCGGAATCCTAGCCATCTCAGGTGAGACGCTACTACTGCCATGCATTTTGTGAACACCCTGGGAGCTGAGGTGAGACCAAAGGGCTGCGCCCGAAATTGGAAATGACTGGCTCCCAGCCGGAAGTGCAGGTAATCTCTGGACGCTTTGGCCATTTTGATGTGGTAGTATGCGTCCTGGAGATCTATTGAGCACATCCAGTCGTCCTTCTGTATAAAGGGAAGGATCGATTGTAGCGTGACCATCCGGGACTTCTCCTTCCTCACGAAGGAGTTGAGTTTGCTGAGATCCAATATTGGTCTCCAGTCCCCTGTCTTTTTTGGAACTAAAAAGAACCTTGAGTAAGTTCCGGATCCTCTCTGGTCCACCGGTACTGGTTGGATGACTCTTTTTTCGAGCAGCTTTGTAATTTCTATGGCTGCTGGATTTCGCAGATGGGGTGGAACATCTGGAAATCTCTTTTGTGCGGGGGGGATGGTCATAAAGGGAATGTTGTATCCTCTGGTTACTATGCTTTGCACCCAAGAATCTGAGGTAAGGTTTAGCCAGGCCTCCGGGTACAAAGCCAAGCGACCCCCGACTGAATCCAGAGTAGGACAGTTGGGCCTCCACTCAGGAGTGCTGGAAGGGCTTGCCAGGGACAGTACCCCTGTCGCCCTGATGCTGCGGACCTCCTCTGCCGCCTGGGCGGCGTCTTCCATTTCTCCCCCCCGCCTCTGGAGGGGGCATCACTCTGTGTGGCCTGGTAAGATCCCGGAGTCTTACAGAACCACATTTTTCCACCTCGTTGCTCTTTGGGGTATGGTCTAGTCGGAGTGGAAAAATGGACCCCTATGGCAGACAGGGTCTTACCTTCTAGCTCGCACCGAGTAAGAGTCTCCTTTACTTTGGGCCCAAACAAGGTGGCACCATCAAAGGGGGCGTTGGCAAAAGAAGACTTAAAGGCTTCCGCAACGGAGCACAGCCGCATCCAGGATTGTCTATGTAGAGCAATCACTGAGGCTGCAGCCCTACTCGAACCTTCGGCTGCATACGAGATGAGTCTCATGGACGAGTTGACTATTGAAGTGAGGGTGTTGAGTTGTGCTGTCACTTTGTCCGAGACAGCAGCATCTGTGTTACCCTGGAGGGTATCTCCCAACTCTTTAATGAGATCCCTCTGAAGTCATGTAAAATGCGTCAGGTAGTTCAGCGAACGAATGGAAAAGGTCGCTGAGCTAAAAACGCGCTTCCCATACCTGTCCATAGTCCTAGAATCCTTATTAGGAGGATGGACAGAGGAAGATGCTTTGGACATTTCCTTTTACGTGGCTGCCGCTACCACCATAGCATCGACTGGGACTCCTTTGGTAAGACAAGTCTTGTCCTGAGGGGCAGTAATGTACTTCGGTCTCCGAGGTACTGGTTCCACTGTGTCTGGTGTCTCCCACGCCCTTCGAGTTATCAGGTCCATTAGCTCGTCGAAGGGTGGGGTCACCCAGGAGGTAGAAGGTTGAGTCCCAAATGCCTTCAGCAACACCGATTCGTCTTCAGTGGGGGCAAGTGACTGCCAATCACCCCTCTGTCTTAAGATCTCCAGGATGTCAGCAAACGAGACATCCTCAGAGGGGAAATGTGGGGACCCCTCTGCCTCATCCAAATCAGTGTCAGATGTCAGAGATTCCTGTGGGGAATCAATGTGCCTCCTCTTGCACAATCTTTTCCTCGGAACCTCATCAGAGGGGGCATCTGGTGAAGCCTCCGAGGAACAGGGGACACCCTCTGGGGCTAGCTGAGGTGTTGGGACTCTATGCTTGGGAGGGATCGCGGATACAGAAGTAGAATGCGGCCCTTTAGGGGAAGGAGAAGATGACTCGGATGACATAGATGTCTTCTCAGACAAGACCTTCCTCATAAGATCGAAAGCCCCGGGCCGAGGAATCCTCCTGATCCGAAGAACCGGGAAGCCTCCCCGAGTCCGGGACCAGGGGGTCCGACCCAGAAGACGGAGCCAAACTGATCTGCGCCGAGGACCCGAGGGGGAGAGTCGGGACCAAAAACTCGGTATGGCTCTCGACCCCGGAACCAAGGAGAGAACATCGGCTCAGTGACTCCTCGATAGGCTCCGAAGGCGTCGAGTTCAGCGGTGCCAATCGCACAGTGGAAGGCTTCGGCACCGAGGATTCCTCTATCATCAGTTCATCTTCTCCCGGCTCCAAAGACTGGATAGGTCTCAAAGGAGGATCCGTCGGAGACACAGGGAGGGCTTCCAGTTTTGACACCAATTGGGACGAAACTGCAATTAACTTGGAGAGCCATGTTCTCCATAAGCTTCTGTACCACACGGTCCACGTCAGTTTCGGATAAAGATCTAGAATAACGGGTCGAAGGGGCCGAAGACTGCACCGATCGAAGAATCGATGGTGGAGGCAGCTCCGACACTGGTTCCAAGACCTGGGACTCGATCAAAGGTAACTTTTCGATACCCGGTCCCGAGGTCTGTGCAGCCGGCGAACGAACTTTGGAAGAGGTGCTCAGAGCCTAGGACCTGGGCTCCGACACCTTGGATGTCTTCGACCCCTTCGAAGACCTAGAAGTTTGGTCAGCCTTTTCCAAGGCTTCCAAAAAGTCTGGCTTGATCAGCTTCCTGCGCCTCTCCATCATGACCCTTCCACTGAAGGAGTGGCAAATAGAACAATTCTCCTGCAGGTGGAGAGGGCCAAGACAGTAGATGCAGGAAGCATGATTGTCCGTGATGGACATCTTTTGTCCACACTGACACCTCTTGAAACCGGATTTAGCTTTTTCCGACATCTCTAAGCAGCAACAGTTCAAAAACCAACACACTAACTGTATGAATATATATAATAAGTGAAACACTGCACACAAAGTCTAAAATACTTGTAAGTATGTAATCTAAGTACTAATAATAAACTATTGTCAGAGCCCTGACAGAAAAAGTAGGCCTAACCAACTATAACAAGCCTATAAACACTATATATATATATATATATAAGAAAAAAAACAGCTAACTACCAGAAAAACACACACACACTACTACTATATCACTATATAAAAGATAGAACAACTCTTATCAAAAGATGAGCAAAATAGAAAAAAAATTCTACTGGCCCGAGCTCTCTCGACGCGATCTTGTTGCAGCGGCAAACTAGATCTGAGGTATAGCAGGGAGGATCATGGGATACATACTGAGTCTCGAGCTTCTCTTAGATGCAGAGCTTGTGATGCGTCCGACTCGGAGCCGAGGATCGGCTCCGAACCCGTGTGTAAGAACAAATGGCGAGATTGAACAATGTCACATGGTCAGTTAAGAACTCAGATCCAAGGCAATAAAATAAGAATCCTTGTGGCTCACAATAAAAGCAATAGTTGACCTTTTTAAACATTCAACCAACACAGTCAGCTCAAAGGATCCACAGCTTGTACAGGGATAAAAAACAATTTATTATTGACCAACAAAACACTCCAAAGACATAGGGTTAAGCGCTTACATCTTGAAAAAAGATGAGCCAGCACGTACAGTTCACTCGAACCCAACTTTATTTTAAAGCAGATTCCACTAAATATTAAGGAATCCTAAGTTACAAAGCATACCGGTTTCGGCCATATCATGGCCTTTATCAATACTGTAAGTTCTATACAAGTCAGGAAACCCAACCCCTAGTGAGCAACCAATATATAATCCACATTTAAAGTGATATGTATCCTTATACAATAAATAAATATATTGGAACAAGACAACCTTTCTACCCCCATAATGGTCATAATTCAACATAATAAACATGTAGAATACATTTATGATCATAAACATCCTCAAAATTATTGTAAGAACAAGGGAATGTACCATAACCAAAAATTTTTTGTGGGCCTTGAAAAATAATCAAAAAAATTTTTTATAAATGACATATATTTTATATATTAATAAACCTCAAAATTTGTATTGATCATAAATATTCATTCCCACTAGTATCACAATATTGGTTCAGGCTATCCAAATACTGTATAATATATACACAAAATTTATGATGTCATAAACTCAACTCAATAAAACATGGAAATAGTATATACATATTCCATGTTCTTATTTTCAAATATCCCTTGAACCAAAATCCATAAATGGTACATAAACCACCATTCTATAGATCATAATATGTATACATGACTTATAAAAAGTCTATTCTAACATATTTAACCCAGGTCTAAATAAACCACCCAATTGGATTATCCACCTATTTTCCATTTGATTGAGTTTTTGGTGCCATCCGGCTTTGAAACTCCTATGAAGGGTTATCCTGTCTATAACAACAAACCGGAAAATTGCTGAAGCATGTTCCAAAGTGTGTTTGAATAAGGCATTGGCAACACGTTTATTCTTAATTGCACTTAAATGTTCCCCTATTCTAAATTTGACAGGTCTCGACGTTTGCCCGACATAAAATGCAGAACAGCTACAGGTAGCCAAATACACAACCCAGTCTGTGCTGCAATTGGCAAAAACCCTTATCTCAAAAATTCGGGACGTATTTTTGCTGGAAAATTCTTTTGTTTGCTGCAAATGTTGGCAAGCAGCACAATGACCACAAGGATAACACCCCCTTAGTATTTCACCACTTAAAGTTCTTTGTTGTGGTATACTTGGAATGTATCTTTTATAATGTGTGAAGTGAGAATTCATGTTTCTTCCCCGCCGGTAGGAAAACTGACAGTTTTCAGGCAACAACCTACCTAAAACCTCATGTGACAAAAGAATGCCCCAATGTTGGTTAATGACATCCCTGAAACGATTGGTATTAGTACCATAGGTAGTTACCAACCGTATCGGTTGATTGTTATTTACTTTCTTACAATCCCTGTTATCTGTTTTATAACATAATAGATCCTGACGTGTCATTCTGTTAGTTTGTCCTTCAGCTTTGGCTAGGAGTTGAGATTCATAACCCCTTTGTAAAAACCTGCGAGATAAATCCAGACTACAATCCAAATAATCTTGATCAGATGAACAAATACGTCTGATTCTCATATATTGAGATTTTGGAATATTGCGGATGGTGTGGCGTGGATGAGAACTCTTGGCATGTAATAAAGTATTGTATTTAGGGAATTTACGATATATAGTGGTTGATAAAGTATTATCTGCAAGTTTGAAAACCTTAACATCCAAAAATACAATCTCTGAATGTTCAATATTAACCGTGAACCGGATGCCAAGAGTATTGTTTTTCAAATAATCCACAAACTATATTAAACTTTGCTTATTTCCACGCCACACCATCCAGCAATCGTCTAGATATCTACGCCAGATATCCAGATGTTGTAAAAATTTATTATGTTGGTCATCATATATATACCTAGCCTCATAATACCCCCCCTGAACAAATCTGCATAGATGGGTGCAAAAGAAGCACCCATCGCAGTGCCCTTAATCTGCCAATAGGCCTTGCCTGCATAATAAAAGATATTCTTCCGTAGTACAAGTTCAGTAAGCTTGATCAAGAAGTTGTTAAAGGCTAAGGAATAGAGGTTGGATTTGTATAACCAAAAGGAAACAGCTAGAATTCCCTGATCATGTGGAATACTTGTATATAATGAAGCCACATCAAGAGTACAGAGCAACCAGTGAGATTCTAATTGCGAATCATTGATTATATTAAGGAATTCGGTGGTATCCTTAATGCGAGACCTAATAAGCGGCAATAAAGGTTTCAAATAATGAGTCAAAAAAGCTGACAATGGTTCCGTTAAAGAACCTCTACCTGAAACTATAGGTCTCCCAGGAGGATGTAATGGATCTTTATGTATCTTCGGTAACATGTATAAATACTGAGAACTAGGCTCTTCTACCTTAAGTTGCAAGCCTACCTGTGTAGTAATGATACCTTGTTGCACCGATAAATCCAAAAAATCATCAATTTCTCTCTTAAAAGATAGAGTAGGATCCACATTTAATACCATGTAAAAACTAGAATCTGCTAACTGTCGCAAAGCTTCCTGATTATATAGTGAATGATCCAAAATCACAACTACTCCTCCTTTATCCGCCATAGTTATAACTATATTGTGATTACTACCAAGCTCAACCAAAGCTTGCCTTTCAGCTGCTGTTAAATTATTTTCAGTGGGCCCATATAAATTGGAAAAATGTAGCTCTTTCATTATACACTCTCTGAAAATAGACACGTTTGTTCATGGGGGGAACAAAATTAGATTTCCTAAACCTAAAATCAGATGATCTTTGAGTGTTTTCCTGATCTGCAAAAAAGATTTTTAGGTTAAGTATTCTACAAAATTCATCAACATCTTGTAATAACTGAGTTTCTGAAACCAATGATGAAGGTACAAAAGAAAGCCCTTTATTCAATAGTTTGGTATGTACAGAAGAGAGTTCAAAGGAGGAAATATTATGTATATTATCAATTACGTCACCATTTGTTGTAACAGGGACTGTAAGGTTAGGTTGCCGGAATCTGTTCCTATGTTTCTTACCACCCCGCCTCCTACCCCTAACTCTAAAGGGGGGGGCTGTTTCCTTTTCGCTGCTGGGGACACCTGGCGTAAAGAACCCTCCCCATCCGTTACAGAGGAGGCCTCCTCCTCTGAAGTAGTATCAGACATAGCTTTGTGATGTCTTAAGATGGACCTTGGTCTTTTTTTATTATTAGTATTACTATATCTAGATTCCTGAAATCTTACTGATTTATGGTTTACAAAAGGTTTCCCTTTTTCATAATCCATCAAATCACGATTAAACTTATTGATTTTCCTTTTTGTAAGCTGTTTTTCCAATATTGAGAGGTCCTTAGCCAGGTCTGAAACATGTTGTGAATATAACACCTCAGATTTCAATTTTTCTACCTCCCCACACAAAATTTCAATCTCTGTGAGTTGACTCTGAATAGTCCTGTCATAGTACCTTAATAAACAGTCAACAAAATGCATGGAGGATAAATGTTGTGCCTCCGCCCATTCCTTGGAAAGCTCGCTGTCTATATTGGCCACAATGGGTTGTATACGGACCCTTAATCCCCTGGGAGTAATGTCTTTAACTTTGTAGGCTTTGAAAAGTTTCAAATGCCATACATTAGTACGTAAAGCTTTCATATATCTATTAAGCTTAGAAAACATATTATTGCACTGTGATGGGCCATCTGATAATGAATTCGTGGAATCAGGTCCCGATAATGTATTTAAACCAAACACCTCCAAATTATCTTGATCGGCCGAAAGACCCTTCAATAAATCACTAATATCCATAACTGAAATATAAAGCACCTAAAAATATTATAGTGTAAGGGCACAAATTAACCGAGTGACCTTGAGAACGGACACCAACTTCTATTAATCCATATGGATACTATTGTCCATGTTGGGTATGACCCACCAACTATGTTTGAAAATTATTCAGGTAAAAATTGAACCTTTTGGCTATCTTACCATAAGTGGCCCAATATACAAAAACTCTTCATCAAAAACTGACCTTCGTCTCAATAGGCAATTAACAATATTAGATGTCATAAGTGTAATATCTGAAAAAATCGCAAAAAATACACTCAATTGGATTGATAATCCAGCTCTAAAAAAATTGTTGCCCATCAATAGGCCGACTTGCATCTCTGCCTAAATGTCCAACTCTATTATAGTATATTGCCACCGTAAGATATTGTAATCACACCAACCCCTGAACCATCCAGGATTCAACCTGTTATAAAATCACATATGTACTGAGTTGTGTTAGTTACAATCAAGGCCACTCAGAAAATGACAATATCACTTAAGCCCCATACACTCATATAAATCCGGACCTAAGACCAATTTACCCATGTACTAAATTAGTACAAAAGACATCTATATTAGGGCCAATCCCTTATGTATATACATTAATATTCTTAAAGGCCTTAGCAAACCATCACAGTGCCGCAATATGTTTATAATAGAAACCCTCTAGCCTACAAGGCTAAACAGACAATTAAAATTCTCACTAACTGTGATCAAGTATGATGTTACATATACCTAATCCCTAGTTTAAATAATAAGGCCAAATGTTTTATTAACTATACCTAAAACCCAGAGTAAACCCAACCAACCAAAACATTTCAAAAGCTTAACACAAGCCCCTGAAAATTCACCAGAACACTCCCTAAGCAATATAAACTAGTCGTCGCTCAAAATAGCATGGACCCCTGTCATTCAATTCAAGGATGTCCTCACTATTCTCAACCTGTTAATACATCATTGTACATAATTAAGCAGATAGACCACACTGTTATTGAACATATATGTACACACAGATATATGAACTACAAAAATTGTGTATGTATCAAAAAATTAAAAATATCTATTGTCTTGATAAACAGAAAAACAAACAAGTAATGAAAAATATGAAAGTCCAATTATTGTCCAAATCATTATCCAAATATGAAAAATAACCAAACATGTAGTCCAAAACATCCGTAAGTTCAAACGCTCCGTGTTCGCAAACCTGCAATCACTCTGACTAGTTTAAATCCAAAGCTTGTAGATGTCTGGGCCCAAAATGGCATAACAATCCCACAGCATGAAACGACCCCTTTCATATGATGTAAATAATTCACATATTCACAGTTCACAACCCGAACACGACCAGTTGAAATTCAAAAGAAGTAGAAAGTGCCACAATGTCCCAATCCATGAAAACAGTACCTTAAATGCGTACCAAACAAATTGAGACTCCCGATGGCCGTCAGTTCGCAATTAGTAAAAATAAAAAGAAACCTCTCATGCGAAAAAGTTGGCAAGTCCTATTTCCATAAACACGCACCATCAGTATAGAGCCAAGGTTAGGTCTCCGACTGTATCTTAAACTCCAAATTAAATTGAAAAAGGAATGATTCGGCGAACCAGATGTCCCCAGCGCGAAAGAAACCAGCTAAACAACTCCGAACCAGGATACGCGCACGCCGGACAACGTGCACGGCTCTAACCAATCGATCAACATTCTGAAAAAAGATGAGCCAGCATGTACAGTTCACTCGAACCCAACTTTATTTTAAAGCAGATTCCACTAAATATTAAGGAATCCTAAGTTACAAAGCATACCGGTTTCGGCCATATCATGGCCTTTATCAATACTGTAAGTTCTATACAAGTCAGGAAACCTGACCCCTAGTGAGCAACCAATATATAATCCACATTTAAAGTGATATGTATCCTTATACAATAAATAAATATATTGGAACAAGACAACCTTTCTACCCCCATAATGGTCATAATTCAACATAATAAACATGTAGAATACATTTATGATCATAAACATTACATTTCATCTGCCAATACAGACTTCATCAGAACCCCAAACAATAATTACTATTGCATTTAAAAGACTCTTTTGGCGCCAAAAATTCTTAAAGGAACATATCCTGTAACTCTATGAAAAGAAACACTGTAAATAACAACCATACTGAAAACATGTAAAAACCCCAACATTGCCAACCTCTTGTGGTTGGGAAATGTATGAAAAATATATAAAATGCAATTATAATATATGTATAAAAAATAGATTCACTCAATATGTAATTGAATAGTAAATAAATATTTTAAATATATAAATCTGTCTAACTTCAAGCCAAATGTAAAAAAGGCTTGATACTAATGAAGTCGTTAACTCCAGGAAAACGTGTGGCATCCGTTAATATTTGCCATTTAGCTTCTTTCATGGCAAGAAGAGCTTTCCAATTACCACCAAATGGTGAAACATTCACTTTGTCAATAATAGAGAATTTAAAGTTGTGTGTGTCACCATATGAGGAGATGTGTCTATAAAGTGCATTCTTAGAATCTCCTATTTTAATCGTATAAAGATGTTCATAAATGCGTTTTTTAAGGTGCCTCTCGGTTTTCCCTATGTAATAGGCAGGGCATGCCAAACATGTTGCAATATAAACAACCTTGGAGGTATTACAATTCCCAACCTTACTTTTCACATAGGTCCTATTAAAATCCGCCAACCTGACACCTTCACCTTCCCTAATGGCGTCACACTGCCTACAACATCCACATTTCCTTGTCTCTCCATAATTAGGTTTAGTACGTGTTCTCATCTCAAGACGACTCTTGATATTAGGTCCAGTCTTAAAAACAAAACCAGGTTTTTTTCCAAAAACATCTTCTAAGTCTTTATCAACACAAATTAACCTCCAATGCTCACAAATAATATTTTTAATAAACTGAACGAAAGGGGAATAAGTTAGAACACATACTCTATGCCTATTTACAGTGTTGAACCCATCCTTACTCTTGTTGAAGCAACCAACGCCCAAAATAGGGGGATATTTGTTACCCCATTCACCCTTGACATACTGAGTAATGTCATCCAGAAGTGAAATAGGGTATCCCCTATCGAGGAACATAGATTTAATTAAATCAAGTTCACTACACATTAACTCCCTGTTGGAAGACATACGGGCTGCCCTGATACATTGTCCCTTAAAAACATTCTTAAAAACGTGTCTAGGGTGGTTGCTACTGTATTGTAAATAGTCATTAGAAAATGTCTCCTTCCTGTAAATACGAGAAACAAACCCTTCCGCTAAATGACTAATGTAAAGGTCCAAATAGGCAATTCCACAAGTATCGAAATGATGAGTAAATCTCAAAAAATCTGTGGTCCGATTGATGTAATCAATAAAAAGGGGGATCCTATTAGTTGGACCATTCCATAAAATGAATAAATCATCCAAATATCTAGTGTAAAACACTATATTGGAAAAAAATTCACTAGGAAATAAGAATTTTGTTTCCCACTCTAGCATCATGAGATTAGCAAAGATGGGGGCACCTTTTTAAACATTAACAAGTACCATACAACAGTACAGAAAGATGAAGATCAACAAGTACTTATCTGTAGATGCTCTGATTGAAGAGACTGACTGAATGATGATGACTAGCAACATGAAAGCACTGGCTAATAGACTTCTTATATCTTTGACATTCTGAGTTCTTGATGGTCAGGGATACTGGCCGGCTTGGGAAGGAGAAAGACTCTAGTATTTGGACTGGCCACAGAGTTCTGCATGGCAGGAAGTCCAAAGAATAAGGACTGCAACACTGATTATGGTGATGATCATCACAAATTTTTGACACAAAAATTATTTTAGTGGAAGGTTTTCCTAACAGGGAATTAGAAGTTATGTACTCACCATAACGTTCCATCTGAGTAGGTGTATTCATTTGTCTGCAACCTGTGGGTTATGGATCCGATATCGGATCCGAACCGGCATAGTTTTCCAGCTATGGATCCAAGCTCTCAGCTCCTCCCCTCACCCATAATGCCCTGCTCTACCCTCATGACCTCAGATCGAGTTTGCCAAAGCAACAATACCCTCAAAAGGGTAACAAGTAATATGCAGGAAACTGAAAGGCCAGGGGATAGGAGGCGGGGATGCAGACAAATGAATACACCTACTCAGATGGAACGTTATGGTGAGTACATAACTTCTAAATCTGAAGTAGGATATTCATTTGTCTGCAACCTGTGGACAGAGTCCCCAGCTACCTGAATCTTGGGCGCCATCATGGAAGGATATTCCGAGCACCCGAGCCAAAAGATGCTCTACCCCTAGATGCAAGATCCAACTTATAGTGAGAAATAAATGTATGAGATGAAGCCCACGTGGCTGCTGCACAAATATCATCTAGAGGAATCCTAGCCTTGAAGGCTGCCGAGGTAGATACTGACCGGGTTGAATGGGCATGAACACCCTCGGTCTTGCCTTCCTGACGCTTGATAAGCCAATAAAATGCACTGTGAAATCCAGCGGGATAGAGAAACTTTGGAAATTGGCTTGCCCAAATTGAATTTTGCAAAGGAAATAAACAGCTGGTCGGATTGCCTATGACCAGCTGTCCTGTTGAGATAAAATCTTAGTTGCCTGTGAACATCTAGTGAGTGTAGCCTATATTCACCTTTGTTTTCATACTTAGGAAGAAAACAGGAGGTTAATGGATTGATTGATGTTTGCTTCAGAAGCGATTTTAGGAAGGAAGGACGGGTTGGTCCTGAGGGAGACACGGTCCGGATAAAACCAAGTAAGGAGGTTTAGCTGATAAAGCTTGAAGTTCAGAAACTCTCTTGGCTGATGTAATGGCTACCAAAAGGCTGTCTTGTAAGACAAGAATTTGAGATCCACTGTAGCCGCTGGCTCGAAGGGGAGCGGTCAAGGCCTGTAGGACCAAAGAAAGGTCCCAAGGAGGAACTGCTTGCTTTATAGGGGGCCTGAGAAGGAAAGTACCCTTAAGAAAAGTTTTGCACAATTTGGCTGACATAAGAGGAAGAGACTCTTGACCAATGTGATAGTGAGAAATAGCCGCCAGTTGAACTTTGACTGTGGAACTGCTGGCACCATCATTAAAGAGAGAGGTTAGAAAATCAAGCACTACAGGGAGAGGAACCGTGAAGGGATCTAGGCCTTGCCGCTCTGCCCACACAGAGAAACGTTTCCATTTGCTTCGGTAAACCTTTCTAGTGGATGGTTTATGAGCCGCCACTAAAATAGCCTTTACCGGAGAAGAAATACCGGAGTCCTTATCAAGAGTGGAACTGGAGCAGCCAAGCGGTCAGCTTCAGGTTGTCCAGGTTCGGAGGAGGAATGCAGGAAGGATGGGATATCAGATCCGAATGGGATCTAGAATCCAAGGAGGATTCACCGAGTGAGACCTTAGGAAGGGGAACCAGATCTGTCGAGGCCAGAATGGAGCAATGAGAATCATTCTGCAACCCACCCGAGAGGCTTTCTGAAGAACTTGCAGCATCAGAGGCAAGGGTGGATAGGCATACAGAAGACCGGGTGGCCAAGCATGCACCAGAGCGTCTCTTGGGGTACCTCCGGAGGAGGTATTAGAGCGAAAAAACTGTCGCACTTGGTGTTTGAGGGAGAAGCAAAAGATCGCATGAAGGGTTCCCCACCGTGCGAATATGCGTTCCGCTACTTGACAATTGAGAGACCACTCGTAAGGTGTCAGAATGGTGCGACTGAGCTTGTCCGCTAGGATGTTGGACCGACCCGGAATGTGCGTTGCTATGAGAAAGCGATTGGTGGAGGTTGCCCATTCCCAAACTCTCATGGCCTCTCGACAAAGAGGGTAAGACCTTGTTCCCCTTGCTTGTTGATGTACCAGACAACAGACATATTGTCCGATTGAATCGCAATTGTTCCCAAGGGAAGAAAGTCCTGAAGTGCTAGCAACGCTAAGAGCACTGCTCTCATCTCTAGAACATTGATATGCAGTAAGGTCTCTGAATCGTTCCACGTGCCTTGGACTGTCCGGCCATAAAGTGCCCCCACCCGAGGCGGGAGGCGTCCGTGGTCACCGTGGCGAGAGGGGAGAAGCACAAAATGGGCGACCCGTGGAGATCCGGGAGTGGAGCCACCACAAGAGGGACCGCTTGCAAGCCTTGCTGATCGCTATGGGATGATGCATGGGAGAGCAAGGTATGACCACTGTACTAAGAGCGTCCACTGTAGAATGCGCATATTGAGCCTGGCAAGAGGAAGAAGTGCTATCGACGAAGCCATGGACCCTAGAGCCCTCAGGACCAACTCCGCTGGAACAGAACATGAATGGAGAATGGCCCGCACCTGGAGCTGCAGATTTAGAACTCTGTCCGCAGTGAGGAAGGCTTGCAAACTCCTTGTGTCTAGTCTGGCCCCTATGAAATCTAAGAGCTGAGTGGGTGCCAGGTTGGACTTGTTTGTATTTATTGTGATGCCCAGAAATGGAGCAAGATGGAGAAAGGAGTCTCGCCGAGAGAAGTAGATGCCTTGTTGGGGCGGTAAGGAGCCAGTCGTCCAGGTAGGGAAAGACCTGCACCCCCTGAAGCCTCAGGTGGGCCGCTACCACTGCTAGTACTTTGGTAAACACCCTGGGGGCTGTGGTGAGACCAAAGGGAAGGACCCGAACTGGTAGTGACTGGCTCCCAGCCGAAGCGGAGAAACCTCCTGGGCGCCTGTCCATTAGGATGTGGTAGTACGCGTCCTTGAGATCTATCGAGCACATCCAGTGGCCTTCTCCCAGAAGGGGGAGAATAGATTGTAGAGTGACCATTCGAATTTTTCTTTGGGGACTGCCAGATTCAAGAGAGAGAGGTCTAGGATTGGTCTTAGTTCCCCGTCTTTTTGGCACTAAAAGAATCTGGAGTAGAACCCTGATCCGATCTGGTCTGGGGGAACGGGCTGGATGGCTCTTTTCTCTAGCAGATGGCCAATTTCTGCCAAAGCGGCCTCCCTTTGACCGGGTGGTACGTCTGGGAGGGACTTCATCTTTGGAAGGTAAAGGAAAGGAATGCGATATCCCCTGGATATGATTTGGAGAACCCAGCGGTCCGATGTTATGGACTCCCATGCCGCTAGGTGCCCCGAACGTCCCGACTGCCTCCAGAGTAGAGCAGTCGGGCAACCCCTCAGGGTTGCTGCGCGGGCCGTTCAGAGAAAGGTTCCCTGGACCCGAAGTTTCTGGGAGCCCCTCTGCCTCTAGGGCGTCCTCCCTGTCCTCCTCTGCCACGGAAGGACTGGTTGTCCGGAGCAGGCTGGGACTGCTGCGACTTCCGGAACCACATCTTCTTCTGACCCTTTTGGTTCCTAGAATAGGGCCTCTGGGGTGCAGAGAAGCGGATTCGACGGCAGACAGCGTCTTCCCGTCCTTCTCGCTCTGGGTCAACGTCTCGAACGGTCTTGCCAAACAGAGCAGAACCATCAAAGGCGTTCGCAACGACGCCTTGAAGGGCTCAGAAAAATCGCAGTGGCGAGCCAGGCCTGACGCCTAGTGACCAGTCCTGTCCCGCAGCTCTAGCGGCGCCCGTAGCATGGGAAAGTAGCCGCATAGAAGTATTTGTGACTGACCTAAGAGTGGCCATTTTGGTGGAGTGCAGAACTCTGTCCTCCTCCGAAAATGGACTCAGAGGGATGCAGCGTGCTCCTTAATAAGGTCTCGCTGCATCCGAATAACATGTGCCAAATAGTTCAGCGCCCTTACCGAGAAGGTCGCGAACTGAACATCCGCTTCCCCAAGCGGTCCATCATCGAGACTCCTTGCTCGGTGGGTGGACTGAGGGACTCTCCTGAGCCAGTTCCCTCTTTGTGGCGCCGCCATCAACATGGCATCTACAGGAGGCCCCTTACTCCAATGGGTCCTGTCGGAGGCGGGCTAAGGATCCTATCAGGTCTTTTGGGAATTGGCTCCACGGTGTCCGGCTCCTTCCACGCCCTGGTGGTAATAAGGTCCACCAGGGGTCGGCAGGGGACACCCAAGAGGTAGACGGGCCCGTTGAATGCCTCCAAGAACACGGACTCGTCCGAGGAAGACTTGGGGCAGACCACCCCTAATACGGAGCATTTCCATGATGTCTCCAAGGAGACATCCTCGGGGTGACCGTGGGGAGCCTTCCCTTCCTCCAAGTCCGTGTCTTCAGTGAGAGACTCGGGGAGTCAATGTGCCTCCTTTTGCAGGGGGGCCTCCTCTGGGGGCTGTCAGAGGAGTCCTCGCAAACAGCAATTTGCTCCATGGGAGCAACTTGGGGCACAAGCGGGCTGTCCCAGGGGCCGGATGGTGGAAGCCTGGCCCAGTGCAGAGGAGCGCGAAGCAAGTGCCGGGGTCCGGAGACCCTCAACAGAGCCCTCTCCACTACATCAAAAGCCGAAGGGGAGCCGACCTCGACCAAAGGATCCGACAATCGGCCTCGGATCCGAAGAGTGGATCGGAGCCGGGCCAAGCACTGGATCCGAAGGACAGTGCGCTCCGACACAGACGGCGCCGAAGGAGCACTGATCCCCGGATCCGGCTCGGATCCAGGCTCCGAGATCGGATCCGGCGCACTGAGGCAGGGTCGGATCCGGTACCAGGTACTATCGGCTCCGACCTCCCCGGCTCCGAGCTGCTCGGCTCCAGTTGCTCGAACCCGGATAGCGGGTCGGAGAAGGAGCAATAGGCTTAAAAGGGTGTTGAGCTCCCGAGAGGGAGGCAAGCACTCCCATCTGCATCTGGGCCTGGATGAACCTTCTCATCATCCGGTCCAGATCAGCATCAGGCTATGGGTAGATCTCGACGAGGCTACCGAGGTAGGCCTGGAATGCCTCCTCGATAGCCTCGGATCGGGTCTCCTCCTCCTCAGGACCCGGTGAGAAGCACACAGGGGACCGGAGCCGAGAAGGAGGAGACCGAACCGGCCAAGCCGGGGAGAAGCCGCTTGGCTGGCGGGGCCGAACAGAGGTCTCGCCCCGCTTGTGGTGCTTCTCCCTCCGGTCCTTAGATGCATCCCTCTCCTCTCCTGAAGCGGGAGTTTGAGTCCCAGGAGCAGGAGGGGTGCCACAGGGGAACAACTGCAGCCACAGGAGTCCCGAAGGAGCGGAGGTCGGAGCCGAGTCCGGCGGTAAAGACCCGCCAAGACCAGCTTGGACCTCCGCTCCCTCAGTGCCCTGGGGTTGAACCCTGCACAAATGGAACAACCAGATGTGAGGTGTTCAACCCCAAGACACTTAACACACCGAGTGTGGCCATCAGCGGTGAGAGCTTATGGCCACACTCGAGCATTTTGAAAATATAGACTTAGGCTGTTCAGCCATAATCTATAAACTAACCTAAAGTTACAGAAAAGTAACTTAAACAATAAAAGAAAGCACACAGGCCTCACACACACTCTACCAGCCAGGTGAGGGAATAAAATTACTACTGAAACTTAAATTAAACTAAAACAGTCAATATTAACGGGAAACCTACTACTTTCACACAAAAATTGTTAAAGAAACAAAAAATTCTCTGATTTTACACAAGAAAATAGTCTACTTAGCTGAGAGCTATGTATCCACATCCAGTTACCAGCGCGGCAAACAAGATCTGAGGTCATGAGGGTAGAGCAGGGCATTATGGGTGAGGGGAGGAGCTGAGAGCTTGGATCCATAGCTGGAAAACTATGCCGGTTCGGATCCGATATCGGATCCATAACCCACAGGTTGCAGACAAATGAATATCCTACTTCAGATCTTATCTTGAAGGATCAACCTTGAAGGATCCCTAGCTGACCAACAGTTATACAGGAACCGCCAAAGCAGCACTCTTCAGTGGTAGAAACGTTCTGAAGAAACTGGTGCTCTATCATTATAAAGTCCTCCACCCTCGAGTTCCTGACAGAGTATGTGGAAGTTGCCCTTACAGCTTTGAAAGCTAGCTGGCTGCAGGAGGTTAGGACCAAAATAACTTAGGCTACAGCAACAGTGATCAAAATTTTTAATATCCATCTCTCTACTCCCCTACTACAACTCTTCTAGAATAAGTAAAACAAGGGGTTGTTGGCTTAAAGGCATCTGTGGAATACTTGGGGTTCAATGGAGAAAGAACCCAAGACAGCCTGTAACCCTTCATTATAATGCTGAGGACCCGAATATCTGAAGTTCAGTTTCCAAGTGAGTAAGGGAAAGAGAAAAGCTTCTCTAACCAATGGAGGGAAAGCAAACTCAGGTGGGATGAATAACTGGAAGGGAGTGACTGTCACAGATTAGCTAGCTTGTCTGGTAAGCAGGTTTAATGTCTATTAAAAATTTATTTTGATTTGTCCTGAAATTTCTTTTTAGTAAATTTTTTACCCTTTTGTTGAGACTTTTGCTCTACACAGAAAAGGGTAACATGGAGTAGCACACTTTCTCAAACTGTAGAGAGATACAACTCTACAGTATTTTTAAGCAGCACTTTTGAAAAGGAGTGTTACACTCTACTGTTAAATACATTTTACAGGCAGAAGAAACCTTTTAAAGCAGATTTTTTGTGTAATAGCTCAGTGCTTCTTCACACTGAGCAAGCCCGCACTGCTTACATCCTGCTGGTATGGTAGTTGTAAAAAAGCAAGAGGAGATGCTTTTCCATATACTAGCATTTATGAAATCTCTCCTTACACAAATAACATGACTATATTTCACAGTGCAGTACTATCATCTCTCAAAGCTAAACAACCATGAAAACGTAATTGCTCTTTACATACCAAAAGGAAACAACAGAGCCAAACTTGAAGACATCCTCTCCTGGTCATTCAATGCAATTGCATACAAGACTAAGGGGATGTGAATTTACACTAGCTAAACTTCTCTAATTTCCCCTTCTCTCTCTCTCAAATCTCTGTTGTTTTTTACCCAACTTATCTCTACCCCACACATTTCAATAAATCTAAGGATAAAAGCGTAATACCCCACCAAATACATGTCCTCTGAAACAATCTCAGATTCTCTTAGCAAACACCTCCAAACCAATACAAACAGGGTTACTTCCCATCAAGCCAAACTCTATAAAATGACTCGTAACCACTCTAAATTTAGCTGCGATACCTTTACAACCATACAAAATCCTTCATCAGGTCCATCCTAACAACTCTCCCTTTAGACTACACTGTTCAAAAATTAAAAGAATATTCTTAGATGCACTTAACAGCTGAATCCCTCAAGACAGAGAATAAAATCCAACCATGTTCTCTGGTTATCTAGAACAAACAGAATCCTTGTGCATAAAATAAGCAATCTTCAAAAAAGACCTACAAATCAATCAGACAATCTCCCCCAAAAATCTGGTCCTCTATCAACCAAATACTGCATTCAAGCACAAAACACATTCTAATCAATCTCCCAACGTCCCTCCCCATACAACAGCAGCTCAATTCAACTCATTCTGCATTGAAAGCATAGCAGCCCTCACTAAAAATGCTTCTCCAACATCCCTTGACATACACCGACCCCTTTCTACCAACTCCTTAACCTTTTCCTGCTCCCATCCCCCACTTCTTCCATTAAACAGCTACTTCTAAAACATAAACCTGGTACAAACGTTTCTGACAAACTCCAAGAACATTTCCTTAAAATGGTAGAGGATGATGTAATTGATCCCGTCTCTATTCTCAAATAAATTAATCCAAAAATCATGAGCTCCGTCACTGTGGACTAAGTCTCAAACTATTCCACTTCTCAAAGGTGGTAAAATCCACTACAGATGTACAGCTATACTATCTCAAAAATACTGGAAAAGTAACACCATCAATACCTCAGAAAGGAATGCCTATCCCCTACACGACATAGCTTCAAGTCCAATCCATAACAACAGTCCATACAGGACTATTAATATTCTTGGAAAGCATCAAGAAAGTCAGTAACAATTGCAGATTTGCCCTTTGCTCAACCAAAGCCTTCAATACAGTCTAAATGAGCAAACTCCTGCAACAAAAGACCTCTTGATCTGTTACAATCTACCCTCCAACAGTCTGGCAGCTACTTCAACAACACAAACTAATCCACAAAATAGCACCACTCACTCTCTCCATATATGACCATAACCACAGGATTTCCCCAAGGTTTAACTCTTGGCCCGATCCTCTTCAATATTTTCATTAACAATCTTCATATTTCTTCCTAACAGGCCTAATTAATAGAACATGCAGATGACTCAGCCATTATATCTCCTCCAACAAATCACACAAGATGCTTTCACTTCAACAGAAAAATGGCTCAGTAATGAACATGTAATCCTAAAACTACTCCTATTCTATTCCAAATCTCATATCTAAGTGACAACCAAATAAAAAAAAAACCCAGAAATAGTCTAACATACCAAGTTATTAGGCATGACCTTAGAGGACAGCTTAAAATGTGATCGCATTCAAAACAGCATTAAAAATATCAAAAGTTAGGAATGCTATACAAATTAAAAAATTCCCTCACTGATTCTATAAAAAGAAACTCTAGCTAACTCACTCTTACCTTCTCTTGTAAATGGTGCACCAATCCTCAGAAATCTATAGGCTCAATAATGAATAAACATGAACAATGGTATAATAAAACAGCAACATTAGTGGTTAAAAATATTGATCTTCACACTGTTCCACACTCAAAACTACTGAACTACCTTGAATAACACCACCACCTAACATCTACCTAGCTACAGGTAACCATAACATAATATATAAGCCTTTAGCTTGCCCGGCTCTCAGCACTGCCCTTCAGAACTATCACCTGAACAAATCTGTCAGAAATATCCTGTATTCTAATTCTGTAGCTAACGCCTAGAATTCACTTACTACACTTAGAGTAGCAGATAACCACCAGACTTTTAAACCGGTGCTAAGATCATTTGTAGCCAACTCATGGCTGTGTTTTGTACCACTCACTGTTAAACAATCACTGCCTAGTCTCCCAACCGGTCTCTCACATTTATCAGCAATACACGATATAAAGCCATTGGTCCCTCCATTTTTTCCACTGACTCTGTTTGTTTTGGCAAATTATCATAAATATACATTTCCTCACTTTTCACATTCCCAAACACCCTTCTACTCACCCATTCCCTCTGCACTTAACAATATTTCAACCTACCCCTTTTAAATAACCACACTGGTTAAGTATTAGTCTAGATGCCCTTATAAATTATTTTAAGCCCAGCCGTTTTCCCCTTCTCAGGTGAGAAACAAATCTTGTACCTTGCATTTGTGAGGTAAAAACCATAACTATTGTACCGACCCCCCCTCAATATACTGTAATCATTTGCCTGTGCGGCAATATATTTTTGCTAAAAAGCTAATATTTTAACCTGTTTTATTTTGTATTCAACAAATGTTTGCTTTTTCTTCATACAGCTGTCCTTCAATCTGTTACTAACTGTACGTATAATATGACTACCCAATATTCACATTGTGTTTTTTGCATCCAAATTCAACCTATGAGAATCTCCAGCCTGCTCCAATGAGTGTGCCCCTTACCAAAGTTCAGCTTCAAAATATGTACATGGGTCTACTACAGGTACTTGTGTGCTAGCAGCTCTTGGTACATCAGCTCTATGCCACTTGCTCAAAAATATAAGTGGTCTAACTCCCACTAGCCCAATCTCCCATTTCTACATAGCTCTTCTAACATCCAATCATATGAACTACAAAGCCATACAAGAACACAAACCTTAAACCTAAAATTCCCACCCAGGTACCAACCAGATTCCATGGTCCCTTAACTTAACCCCACCCCCAGCCCTAAAGTCCCTGATCACTCCCTAAACCTAAAACTCCCTACCTGCACCCACTCTAAAGCTGCTTGCTGAACTCACATTAGTTTGCGTTCACAAGCAGCGTTTCCTTCCTACAGCTGCTTACCTGAACTCCTATTCTAATTTACAGCATGAGCAGCAGCTTAGCTGAGCTACAAGGTGCTTAAGTTTCTGGCGTCGAGACAGTGATTTTCAAGCACTTGGGGGACTTGACTGTCTGTAGTGAACCCTACTTTCGGAATACCTAAACTCCATAGAAATGTTTCAGACCCACCCTTCAAGCTGACTGTAGCAGCCCAAGGTTCTAAAAACTTACCTATTGACTTACCTATATTGATAGATGCCTGAATCCGTTTTTTTCCACATATTCAGATTTTAGAGAGACTTGGGATTTTTAAGGTAGTTTGAAACATGAACTGTGAGTGCTAATCTTACTTTTCTTATCATAGATGTAACTGATTTATTTAGTTGTATACCTAAACTACAATGACTAAAGTTATTTTGAGAAAGCTTGAATTGCAACTCTCACTAATGCCGAAGTGACTAATTACTGATTTTATGGAACTAGTACTGGACAATTTCATTTATTCTGAGGGTGAATCAAAGGTGTGGCTATGGGGGTAGCATGTGCTCCCACATATGCTAATTTTGTTTTAAAGACTTGGGAAACAAACCATGTTTTTACTATGGAACTTTTCAAACATTGTAAACTGTATTTAAGATTTTTAAGCAACATATTTATTTGATGAGACTGCCCTACAAAAAAAGTGATTTTTCTATATTATATAGGGACTTTTACACGTCCTTTTTAAAGTTTACACATCAATACAACAATAAGGCAATTAACTTGATACCACCATTAGCCTAGGAAATGAGTTTATATCTAAAACATATCAAAACCCTACTTTCAGCAATACATATTTACATTTCAATAACAGTCAGCCTTTTTCATGCAAAAAAAGTAAACCTAAAGGGCAATGCATCAAAGTAGCAAGAATGATTTCTACAAGGGATGTTCTGAATACCAAGATGGAAAAACTCTGCAACCTGTTTACATCTAGAGACTGCCCGAAAAAATCATAAGCATTTCCACAGAAGTTATGAGAGTAAGGTATTAGGCATAAGCCCCTACTGGGTGAAGGACTATTTATGATTATGGCCATGAGAAATATAGGAAAAACAAAGGTAAGGGGTTTGAGAGCTCTATGGTTATGAAATATTCTAATACAGATGAAATTAAAGGGATTGTGAATAACACCTGCAATATTTTTAATGTGAAAGCATCATTTTTTTCTATTGTAGGTACAGAACCCCACTTTGTTTATAAGACAGCCTACAACAATATCCAAGATCTCTTAGAAAAGAACAAAAATAATTCTAATATTTCACCCAATGTCACTAAGAGTATGTCAAAATGTAGCAGATGTAACTACTGCGTGGATATTTTATTAGGTGAAAAGTTATGTTTAGACACAGATAATAAAATGTATCTTAAAGTGAAACATGGAACATGTGTATCTAGCAGGGTTGTATACATCTCAAAATGGAATGAGAGACTCTGCAAAGTTATACATAACTTCTGGGAATCTAGAGAGGAAGATGAAAAACCGTGAGGAAGAGAGGACATGGCGGCAAATTGAAAACTTGACTGAGGAAAAGCAACATTCCAAATGAAAGGCTTCTGTCAAAAAGGACAGGACAGAAGATATAGGAATCATAAAATCCATCAGTATAAAAGATTCTCATCTCAGCACCATCACAATCCCAACAGAAGTGAATGCAGACAGTCTCAAGCAAGATGCTGTCAATGCAGAATATCCAAGCCAGCTCCAAGATTGAGACCGACACATCAAATGCCAGACTCCTACACTAAAAAGTGTACCAAAGACTGTACCACATACTTGGGGTTGTGGGCTTATCTCAGAGACCCACCTGACACTGAAGAAATCAGTGCTGAAAAGGTCAGAGGCCTGCAAATTGGAAGTGGGGAATGGGATCGACTGTTATGGAAGGACGCACTGTGATATTGGCAATGACACCAACATGAGCCAGGAAAGGAGCTTCATGTATCAAGTTCATTTAGCCAATCCAAATGAAAGGGTGCGAGGTGACATGTATATACATGTCTTGACAAAGGCTCCCATCATGTGATTCCAATTCATGTTCAGTGAAAGGCTCTGAACAGATCTTTTAGACAAAAGGGAGGATGCAGAAGGAAGACGAGACCCAACATATCTTGAAAGCTCATGTTCTGAAGAACTGCTAGTAGTACTCTGAAAGGTCTGATTAGATATTATGATACTCCCTAACAAAAGAAGTTATGTACTCATCATAACGTTCCATCTGAGTAGTAGTTCTTCATTTGTCTTCAACCTGTGGGTTCACGGATCCATATCGGATCTGACTCAGCCATATATCCAGCATCTGATCCGAGCTCAAAGCTCCTCCCCTTACCCATAATGCCCCCGTCTCCTTCCTCCCTTCAGACTGAGTTTGCTGCCCAATCCATTACTCACACCCAACCCAACAGGACCTCGTCAATACCAGAAAAAAAATCCTGAACAAACAGAAGGACAAAAGGGCACCCTAAAGGTGTCCACCTTCTATACTTACATAGCCAACAAACAGTTCAGACAGGGCTGGGGAAGGGTGGGATGGCTGAAGACAAATGAACAACTACTACTCAGATGGAATGTTATGGTGAGTACATAACTTACCTAAAGCAGTTGTCTTCATTTGATCTTCAACCTGTGAGACAAAGCCCCCCAGCTACTAAACACCTGGGAGGCCCTCATGGAAGGATATTCTGGAGCACGGCGAAGCCAAAGGATGCCCTGTTCCTGGATAAGATGTCCAACTTATAATGTGAAATGAGATGAGGATTAAGTAGCTGAGCAAATATCATCCAACGAAACTCTGGCCCAAAAAGCCGCAGAAGTGGCCATAGATCTGGCAGAATGTGCTTTCACCTGTCCTGGTGGAGAAATCCCCCTGACAGAATATGCCCGAATGATACACTGGGAAATCCAAAGAGCAATAGTAACTTTGGAGATTGGTTTCCCAAAAAGGGTTTGAAGTAAGAAACAGGAAGCTGGTCAGATTTACAAAATGCTTTTGTCCTGTGTAAAACAGAAATGTAACTGTCTGTACATCCAAACAAATGCAATTTATATTCTCCATTATTTTGAAAAATTGGAAAAAAGACTGGGAGATTGATCATCTGATTAATGTTGGTCTCTGAAGCTACTTTGGGAAGAAAAGATAGATTAGTGCGCAGAAACACCCTGTCCTTATGAAAAATCATATAAGGGACTTTGACCAATAGGGCTTGAAGTTCCAACACTTTCCTGGCAGAAGTAATGGCAACTAAGAATGCAGTCTTCCAGAACAGAAATTGCAGATCCACCGAGGCTGCAAGTTCAAAGGGGGGCGAAACTAAAGCCTGAAGCACTAATGTAAGATCCCATGAATTCTTTTGCTGGACAGCAATCTAGGGGACCACGTGCCTTAAACTGTCCTTCCCGAGCAATGCCCCCCCACCCCAGCTGGGAGCCATCCATAGTTACTGTGGCCTTTGAACATGGTGGGAGAAAAGGACGTCCCCAGATCAGGTGGTGGGAGAAAAAGAACATCCCCAGACCAGGTCCGGAGAATAAATCCACCACCAAAGAGAGTCCCTGCACACTCCAGAGATTCGAACAGAATAAGACAATAGGAGATCTAACAGGGACCACTGTACAGAAAGGGTCCACTGAAGGATCCACATGTGAAGACGCATCAAGGGTAAAAGATTGATCGTAGCTGACATGGACCCAAACGTCCACAGCACTACTTCTGCTGTCGGAGAGTGAGTTTGAAGAACGCAAAGAACATGTAGCTTGAGACTGCGTATCCTATCTGGAGTAAGGAAAACTCTTGTCTGAATTGTGTCTAACCGAGCCCCAGTGAAGGCTAAGGTCTGAACTGGGGCCAGAGATGATTTGCTGAGATTGATGGTGATGATGCCTAACCTCTGGGCTAGTAGAAGAAAGGAATCCCTCACTTGACAAAGTTGATGTCTGGAAGGGGCAGCGAGGAGCCAATCGTCTGTCTGAGAAAGGTTCTCGAGACTCATAGTTTCTCAGACTTACTCTACCTCTAGGGCGATGTCTATCGTATCCCCCCCCCTCTGCCTCTGGGGGAAGGTGAGTCCTGAGTATCTCGGGGAAAAGTCTGAGATTTCCAGAACCACATCTTCTTGGTCCCTTGCAGATTCCTAGAAAAGGATCGTTGAGGGGTGGAGAAGCGGATCCTGACAGCAGCCAGAGTCTTCCTGTCTTTCTCACTCTGAACTAAAGTCTCATCTACCGACTTTCCAAACAGGGAGGAACCATTGTACAGGGCATGGGCAAATGATGTCTTAAAAGTTTCCTAGAAATGGCAGGGCAGGAGCCAAGCATGTCACCTGATGGCAACGCCTGTACTAGCTGCTCTAGCTGCTCCCTCGGTAGCATGGGAGAGGAGATGCAGAGATGTGTTATCAAATAAATTTAGAGTGACCATACGAGCGGAAACCTTTTTCTTGTCTTCTGCCGATATGGACTCAGGGGTCGACTCAGCAATCTACTTCACTAGGTCTCGCTGCCATGTAATTCAGTGCTCTTAAGGAAAAAGTCACTGAAGCATACACCCGCTTCCTGAAGTGGTCCATCACCCTTGACTCTTGCTCCGGAGGATGAACTGAAGAGCTCTCCTGAGTGAGTTCTTTCCTAGTGGCAGCTGCCACCACCATAGCATCAACTGGGGACCCCTTATTCCAGTGTGGCCTATCTGAAGGGGGCACTTAAGTTTATCTGGGCGGTTGGGGATGGGCTCTGTGTCCGGTTCCTTCCATGTCCGAGATTTTATCAGGTCCACTAAAGGATCTGCGGGAGGGGGACACCCAGGAAGTAGAGGGTCCTGCATCAAATGCCTCGAGGAACACCAATTCGTCCGAGGTAGATTTCTGGGCAGACCACCACCCTCCCCCACTGGTGAAGGAGTTCCATGATGCCCCCCGAAGGAGACATCCTCAGGGGGTGACCAGGGGGAACCTTCCCCTTCTGCCAAATCAGTGTCTTCCGTGAGTGATTCCGGTGGGGAGTCTAAGCGTGTCCTTTTGCATGTGCGTTTGCGAGGGATCTCCTCAGTGGGAATCTCTGGGGAGGATTCGCCAACATCCTGCTGCTCCCAAGCAGAAGCTTCCTGAGGCAAAATGGTGGCAGGCTGTCTCTGAGATGGCAGGATGGCCGAAGCCATACCTGAAACAGAGGGAGTCAGGGCAGAGGCTGATGACAAGATGGTAAAGGGTATCGATACACCCTCTCCACCACATAGAAAGCCAAAGGGGAATGGACATCCTGAGAAAGGCCAATAGGAGCTGTTACCCTCTGACTCGACAGGGGAGCCAGAGCCGAACCTCCAAGTGCCAAAGTACTAAGAAGGCTGAGCTCCGGCAAACTCGGAGCCTTCACCAACCCTCACATCTGACGCCGAGGCTACGGCTCAGAGAGCTCGTCAGATCTGACCCAGTCAGATCCGACCTGCTCAAAGTCATAGCTGGCATCTAGGTAAAAGGCACCATCGACACCGACCCCTTGAGTCCTCTGATCCAAGGGCTCCAAAACCGAAGGTCAGATCAGAGGAGGAGTAATTTGGGTAAAAAAGGGCTGTGTGCTCCCCACTCTGGAGGGAGAGGGGGCAGGCAAGACTTCCATCTGAATCTTGGTGCAGATGAATTTCCGCATCATCCTGTCCCATCTCCGCTTCACTAAGGCTCTGGGTGGAGCGGGAGAAGGTGACCGACACCGTTCTGGGAGGGAGGTGAGGAGAAGCCTGCATCAGCGACAGGATCCAAGGAGAACAGAGCCGGGGAGACTCTGGTCACAGAGCACACCTAGATTTAGGTAGAGGGCCAGTCGAAGCAGAGTGATCCAGAGATCGCTTTCTCAGTCTATCCTTCTTAGAATATTTTTACCCATTCTCGGGCCTCTTAGAGGGAGTTTGAGTCCCCCGAGGCCAGGGAGGAGGGAGAAGCTGGGGGTGCAGGGACTTGAGTCCCCGAAAAGGGAAGAAGGCCCTTAAGTATTAATTTATCCCTCTTGTCCTTCAGTGCCCAGAGATTAAACCTGGCACTGATGGAACAGGAGGTCTGAAGATGGGCTGCCCCCAGACACACTATGCACAGAATGTGGCCATCGGCTGGGGAGAGCTTACGGCCATACACTGTATACTTCCTGAATCCTGGCTTGGAAGTGTCAGACATTTCCCCAGAGCAGGCACAGCACACTCACAAGCGCTCAAACCACACACGCTAAGGAAAGGAAGAGAAAAAGAGTTTTTTTCTTTTTTAAACGATGACCATGTGGAAGGGAGGTAGAAAGTAGAGAGGAATATTAGATAGAGAGAGAGATTTAACCCCAAAAAAGCAACGGCAACACTTACCACACTTTTTATGCAGAGAGCTCAGAACACTGATGCAGATTTTACAGGTGGCAAACGAGATCTGAAGGGAGGAAGGAGACGGGCCTTATGGGTAAGGGGAGGCACTTTGAGCTTGGATCAGATGCTGGATATACAGCTGAGTCGGATCCATGAACCCACAGGTTGAAGATCAGATGAAGACAACTACTTCAGATCAGACAGTCCCTGCCAGGATGAACTGGGCAGCTTTGATGCAGTTGAAGCAGAAGCCTCCTACGTACAGTTGGTTCTGGAAACATTAGAGGAACAGGATCCTGATGTACTGTCTTCAATTATTCTTCCCTTCCTTTCTTACCTCTTCTCCTCCTTACCCTCACATACAGGGCAAAGTCATTTCAAAATCAGTTTGTTCCTAAGTTCCTGTAAGGAATGGCCAGAAAATGTCACAGGAGGCATCTAAATGCCCCAGCATCAGGCATAGCTTGCTGGCATCCTTAAGTGTAATCTTGTGGCCGCATCAGATACACGTTCTGAAGCCTGACTCTTCCTCCATGATGCTATCAAGTCAAAAATAAACAAGGCACAAAATTCTATTACCAACACTGTAGAGAAAAAAGCAGCTAAAGGAAACTGGTTAATTTACCTCATCTGACAAGCTGAACAACAAAATATTTAGGCTGAGAGTAAAACTGTTTCCAGCTGTTTGGATGTCAAACTAGATCTCAGGAATACAGGGGAGCAGGAAAGGAACTCAAGTCTTTCAGAGTACCTGAAATTTCAGGGTCTGATCCGCTTGACGAAGATGTCCCAACAGGTCAATGGATAAGATAAATTGAGATATAAATATTTTCGTGAATTCAGTGAAGAATTAGAATTCCTGAAACAATTGCATACCAAGAGTTTAAGGTATTGTACTGCAATAGAGAACAGAAATGCATCTGAATGATACAGGGATCAAATTCCGAACAGAGTAGCCTAATTTAGAAAATGTTCTTTTACCATTAAAGTTGTAAGGTACGCTGATGCAAAAAAGGAACAAAAATTCAATCTCAATATCTCAGATGTACTAAGGCATGGAAAACTGAATTTTTCCTAAAGTAGAGCAGAGTAGGTAGTCAACATTTTATGACTACGGAAGTTAAGCAAAAACAAACTAATAGCTCTGCAAACAGTGACACTGACTCTCTCTCAAACACACACAGTAACAGCCTAGTGGATCAACTGGAAAGATGCCTAGGAGATGCAAAAAAAAAAAAAAAAACAGGCATAGAAAGGGACCTTTACAAGTACAAGTACTAAAAAGGGAAAACAAATTATCTAGGAATAAAGCTACTGTATATGGGAATGCACAACCAGCAAGGAAGTAGGGACTTGTCCCTTTAAATAGAGTTACCTGCAGCCCAGGTAATAAGAGTTCAGCTGTACACCTGTACCTTTTTAAAGATCACAACAGACTCTGAATGGCAAGACTTGTTGGGGTAAAAATCCAGAGAAGTCTTGGATATGTCTGCATTAAAAAACCCAATGTGGAACAGTTGGCTCAGAGACAGGAGCCTGTTTTGGAAATTAGAATTTATGAACTTACCATAACTTGGCATCTGTGTTGTCCAACTTCATTCTTCCTCACTGATGGGTCTTTGGATCTGATATCTGATCCAATTTGGCTGCTTCACAAGACTTATGATCAGAGACTCAAGCTCCTCCCTCTCCCATGATGCCTTACATCTCCTCTAACTCCTCAGAGTGAGTTTGTTGCTCTATGGACATTTATTTACAAAGATACAGACCGAAGAAAATATATTACCATAAACTGGAGCTCAAACCAGAAACCTATGGGTTACTAATTCCTCTGGATAGTTCTCAACAGTTAGGATGAGGGATGGATTGGTGGGACGCGAGGAAGAATGAAATTGGACAACACAGATGCCAAGTTATGGTAAGCACACAACCTCTAAATCTGATGGCCATTTCATTCTTCCTCACTGATAGGTCAGAGTCTCCAGCTATGTAAATCTTGGGTGACCTTTACGGAAGGATATGCCTGATCACCACAGAGCCAAAGGATGCTCTGTTCCTGAAGACAATATCCATTTTATGTGAAAACAAATGTACGTGACTTGGACCAAATTGCTGCTGCACAAATTTCATCAATAGATGTTCTAGCTGAAAAAGCAGATGAAGTAGACATTGACCTAGTAGAATGAGCTTTTCAAGGATGGGGTAGCTGCATGCCTCTCAAGGAATAAATGGTAGTAATACAATCAATAATCCATCTTGCTAGTGTAATTTTGGATACTGCCTGGCCTAATCAATTAGGTGAGGATATAAATACTTGCTCAGATTTTCTATACTTCTTTGTCTGTTGCAGGCAGAAATGCAACTGTCTATGAACGTCAAACAAATACGACATATTTGCCCTTCTTAGAATGACTGGGAAAAACTGGCAGGTGAATGGACTGGTTAATATTTGATTCTGTGGCAACTTTAGGCATAAATGTAGGATTCATTTTTGAGACCCTATCTTTGAAAAAGGTGATATAAGGTGGTTTAGATGATAGAGCTTGCAGTTCAGACACTTTTGGCTGAAGTAATGGCCACGAGAAAAATGTTTTTCCAAGATAGAAACTTCATATTGCAGGAGTCAGCAGGTTGAAAACATTTTCTGTCTAAGACCTTGAAGGACAATGATGAAGTCCCAAGGAAGGGAAGGATCTTTTATTGGAGGCCTAAGTACGAAAACCCCTTTCATAAATGCCTTACATAGCTTGGATGCAAAAGAGAGGATGAAGAATTAGAATCTTTCCCCACATGAAAATTTGCAGTTGCTGCCAGCTGTAATATTATGGTGAAGAAACTGGCACCAACTTGAAAAAGTGAACTTAGGAAAAGTAGTATAGTTAAAATAGGTGCTGAAAAGGGATCAATATTTTGTTTCGATGCCCAAATTGAAAATCTCTTCCGCTTGCTATTAAAAACATTTTTGTGGAAGGTTTCTGGGAAGCAATAATAATAATCTCTTGGACTGGGGAAGCTAGCCCAGACTTTATAGAATCATTGAAAGTGGAAAAAAGTGGTTAATTGCAGGGATCGGAGATTGGGACGTTGATGTTCTGACGGGTGGGAAAATAGATCCTACCGGGTATCCAGTATCCATGGAGGATAATTTCATGCAAGACCGTAAGAAGGGAAACTATCTGACGAGGCCAGAAAGGGGAGGTGAGAATCACAGTGCTCTTCAACCTGCTTGCTTTTGGTAAGACTTTCAGAATAAGAGGTATTGGAGAGTAAGCATACAGGAGACCCAGAGGCCAATTCTGGACTACAGCATCCCTCAGTGACTATCCGCTTGGGGGGATGGGCCAAAAGCTTGGATTAGGCGGCCACTGGATAGGATCCGGGGGGGGGGGGGTAAGGAGACGCATCTCTACCTCTAGAGAATGTCCTCACTGCCACCTGAAAGGCTGACAGACCCGGTGAAGCTCCCACCCTCGGAACCAAAGCCGCCAGAGGCGAGAAGGTAAAAGCCACCCTGGATCCGGCACATTCAGATAGCACCGGACCACAATTGTCGAGACCAAAGCCTCTAGGAGAAGGGGCGCAACAGACAAAGTTGGAGCGGAGACCAACCCCGTGGAGTCAGCGCTGACATCTCGGGTCTGAGATCCACTCTGCTTTGAGAGTACAGGAGCAGAGTTGGTCTGGGACACTGATGGAATTGAGGAAAGACATCCTTAGCTCAGACAAAGGCGCTCTCAGATAAATCAGATCCTGGGTTTCCAAAGCTGGTGGTTGGATTAGAAGAGGAGTTTGTACTATAGGTGTTGGTGCTCTCATGGAGCCAGTATGGGACAGCGCCTGCAGAATCCGCATCTAAATCTGAGCTTTGATAAAACTTCACATCATCCATTCCATATCTGCATGGGAACGTTGAGAGCATCTAGAGGAAGCCGAGGTGAGTGTAGACTTAGTAGGAAAATGACTGATGTAAACAGCTGGAGCTGGGGACGATGACTTGCTCCAATCGGGTGTATGACTCCGAAACCTCTGATCTGAAGGTTCTGGATCAGAGGAGGATTTGCTCAGAGATGGTGAACTTTGATTCCCAACAATGTCTAAAGGATCTGAGGGGATGCTTGGACCCGAAGTCTTGGGACCTGATAAGGTTTGGATCCAAGGAACAGTCATATCCGCAGTCCAGGTTCTGTAGTATCCAAGACACTTCTTGGATCTAAGGAAGAGTGGGTATCAGTCGGATCCAATAACTTTAGCCTCTTTTCTGGAACAGAAAACGTAGCCCCAGGGGAAGCTGAGGGGGTACGCTTCTTCAATTCTTTGGTGGTCACAGATTTCAATGGGGTTTGAGCCACAGAAAGAGGTAGAAAACCTCTTAAAATCAGTTTATTTTTGCGATCTGATAGTGCATGGGGATTAAAGGCTGTGCAAATATAGCAGTCAGACTCTAAGTGCCCAGGACAGAGACAGCAGATACACATCTTGTGGGCATCTGAATTCAGAATTCTGTGCCTACACAAGAGGTGCATCTTTTGAATCCTGTTGGTCTGAAGGGGAGGTTTAGCTACGAAGGATAAAAGAATTCTATGGTAATAGAAGATTAACAAAGTTCAAAAAGAGAGAGAAAAAAAAAGGAAAAACACATCTGCCTACAAGCTCGCTCGAGACGATGGAATCACGTCTGTACTGGATGGCAGCAAATAAGACCTGAGAAGTTAGAGGGGATGTGAGGCACCACGGGAGAGGGAGGAACTCAAAGCTCGGATCTTGTGAAGCGGCCAAATCAGATCTGATATTCGATCCAAGGACCCATCACAGTGAGGAAGAATGAAATGGACATCATTAGATCTGTAACTGCCAATGGAAGGCCTGGTGACGGAGTGACTGACTTCCCTAACCAGAGGGTTTTTGGTAAAAGATGCCTTGCCAGTGAAAGCTCTGTTGATAGAGACACTGAGTTGCCTACTTTAAGGACTGTGGGTAAACACTTTTACTTCCCATGCATTTGTTACTCAGAAGATGTATTCAAGACTGTCAGCCTCAAAGTATGTGTGTGTTTTGAATCAGAACCAAGTACAGCCATTACAGCAGCTAACAGACTGAACTGTTTTCTATGTTGATGAAATAAAACTTCAGTTTATCTGTCACTTCAAATTTTGTACTTGTTCTGTGAACAAGTCAGTCTGTTTTATGCCTCATTAACAAAAATAAAAGTTATGTACTTATTATAACTAGGCATCTGTGTTGTCCACTTTCATTCTTCCTTCTTGGATCCAACTTGGCCACATACTGCACACTTTGGATTCAACTCTTGAACTTCTTCCTCTAACCATAATGCCCTAGTCCACCCCCAATACCGCAGACTGAGTTTGTCTCCATAAAGCATTCAGTAAACAATAGAAGAATCGGACAGAAACTACAGCAGGGCACAAACCCTGAACTGTAAGCTAAAACAAAAAAATCCATCAGGTCACTCCAGAAAATGACAGGAAGGGGGAAGGGAGTAGTTGAGAAGGAATGGACAATAGAGATACCTAGTTATGGTGAGTACATTACTTTTGTATTTGATGGTGTCTTTCCTTCTTTCTCAATGTATGGGATAGAGTCCCCGGGTCTATATCAGAACATCGAAGTATTAAAACTTCGAATGTTCTGATATCGAACACTATTCAGCGAATGCTCAGAATAGCGAAGCTGCAGAACAGCAAATTCTTTCCTCGGGAAAGAGTTGGCCGTTTCTGTGGCTTCGCTATTCTTAGCGATGTGGTGGAAAGTTACGGGTTGGGTTCAGGTAAGTGTGCGATTGTACGTTAGGGGCGGGTTAAGTGAGTTAGGTTTAGGGCACGGGTTAGGTGAATGTGCGATAGTGACGGACGTTAGGGTTTGGGTTAAGGCAAGTGGGTAGATAACAGTGCATCTTTAGTTTAATGTAGCGTCAGATGTAGGAATTTAAATGTATGTGTGTGGTTGCTGTTTGTTTGATGTGCTTGTGTTGTGTGTGCGTGTGTTTCGGAGCAGCAAATTTTTTCCATTGGAAAAAATTTGCTGTTCTGAATGTTCGATATTTTCATGTTTAGATGTTTTGGGGCCAATGAAATAGCGGTCGCTATTTTCATCTTTCGATAACGTGATATAAACGTGAGTCCCCAGCTATGTAAATCTTGGCTGGTGCTCATGGAAGGATATTCTGGAGAGCTGCTGAAAGTACAGTTGTGTACACTTACCATAAATGTAGATGTTCCGAGTGTATTCACTGTTGCAGTCATCACATTTGGGTTATCCTGCCAGGGTAAGCCCTCAGCCGGCCCGAATCGAATACCAGAGACTTAGTATTTCTGCGTCAGTTGCTGTCGCTTGAGGACTGACGGCAGGTTGTCAGAAGTATAAAGTAAGGCAGCCGATGCCATTACATCAGTTTTTCTTGCCCTAACCTGTCAGGAGCCCCCAAAGTAGGAGGCCAGGTTCTGGTGGAAGAACCCCACAAGTGGAAAATAAATATCAATGTGTTCCTTGTGAGGGAAGGAGAGCAACAAGGACGAATGGTAACAAAAGGAGAAAGAGAAAAAAGGGGGATGGAGGGAGGGAAACCAGGACTACAACAGTGAATATACTCGAACATCTACATTTATGGTAAGTGTACACAATTGTACTGTTCTTTGTGTTTCACTGTTGAAGTCATCACATTTGGGTAGATTCCTAAAGCTGAGGAAATGGGTGGAGGCAGTCAAGGAAACTATGGGCTGGTTAGGATGCCCTGCAAAACTGCAGAGGCAAAGCCTACGCTGGATTTGGAAAAGAGAGGCAGGTGGCAATGCTTAGTAAAGGTGTGAACAGATGTCCAGGTGGCAGCCTCCAGGATGTCCCTGGTGGGGACTCCTCTGAGGAAAGCTGCAGAGGTGGAGGCTGCTCTGGTGGAGTGTGCCCTGACCACCTTGGGGGGAGGTTTACCATGCTGTTTGTAGCAGAAATGAATGCAGTGTGCTATCTATTTGGAAATGGCTTGCTTGGAAATAGCTTTGCCTTCTGCCCCTGTAGTAAAGCTAACCAGCAATTGGTCAGACTTTCTGAAGGATTTAGTCCTATCCAGATAGTATCTGAGCTGTCTGCGCACATCTAGAGAGTGAAGAATCCTTTCCCCCTTGTTCTGTGGATTAGGAAAGAAGGTGGGTAAATAAATGAACTGGTTGAGAGAGACACTGGTCACCACCTTGGGCATGAAGGATGGGTTAGTTCTGAGGGATACCCGGTCTGCATGGAAGATGATGAAGGGCTCCACAGCCATGAGTGCTTGCAGCTCAGAGACTCTTCTGGCTGAAGTGATGGCCAGAAGGAATGCTGCCTTCCAGGAGAGAAATTTTAGCTCTGCAGAATAAGCTGGTTCGAAAGGAGGCAGGGTGAGCTTTTCCAAGACAAAGTTAAGGTCCCAAGCTGGTGCCCTTCTGGGAGGCCTCAAACAATTGCTAGCCCCTCTGAGGAAATGCTTGATCAAAGGGTGTCAGAAAAGGGGCTGCTCAGTATGAAAATTAGCAGAAATAGCAGAGGTATGAATTTTTACAGATGAGAAAGAAAGACCACTGTGTAGTAGGTCAGCTAGGTAATCCAGGATGAGAGGGATGGAGGGCTGTGCCGTATTGGCCCCCTTTAGCCTGGATCCAGGTGCGGAACCTTTTCCATTTGTCTGCATAAGATTTTCTGGTGCTAGGGCGTCTGGCCTCAAGGATAACATCCAGAACCAGTTTACTGAGGATGGCAGATTGGTTCGGGGTTAGGGAATAACCCAAGCTTCCAAATTGAGTGTCTGCAATTGGGGATGCATGAATTCCCCTTCCCTCTGGGTTAAGAGGTTTGGAATCTGAGGAAGATGCCATGGAGGCAGCGGGGACAGGCTGCGTGGCAAGGGGTACCAGTGCTGTTGGGGCCAGTCTGGAGCCATAAGAATGGTCCTTGGTCTTTCCTCCCTTATTTTGAGCAGTACCCTGGGGATGAGAGGTAGGGGAGGAAAGGCATAGACTGAGAGGTTGACCCAGGGGAAGGACAGGGCATCCACTTTCCAAGCCATGCAGTGATGCATCCTGGTGCAGAATCTGCTGAGTTGATGGTTGGTGTGGGAGGCAAAGAGGTTTACCTTCGGAGTTCCACATTTCTGAGTTATTAGGGTGAAGGTACTTCTGTTGAGCTGCCACTTGTGTAGGTCCAGAAGGCTTCTGCTTAATTGGTCTGCCAGGGAGTTGAGAGAGCCTTGTAGATATTGTGCTAACAGATGTAGTTGCATGGAAGAGGCTGTGAGCCAAAGGGTCATGGTCAGCCCTGCACAGAGGGGTAGGAGCGAGTCCCTCCCTGCTTGTTGATTACCATATCACAGGGGTGTTTGTCTGTTTTGATCAGGAGACCTCCTGGAGAGAGAAGGGGTTTCAAAGCTATCAAGGCGTGCTGCACAGCCATCATCTTTTTTTGACTGATGTTCAGGGGTATTTGCTGTGGGCTCCATTAGCCCTGTATGCACCTGCGGTCCAGGTGTGCACCCCAAGCGTAGTCTGATGCATCTGTGGTGAGGGTCTGGGTGGTGGGGGATAGGGAGAAGGGCAGTCCCTGGTTGTGGGAGCATGCTTTTGCCCGCCAATGAAATTCATTTCTGAGGCAAGGAATTATAGGTAGAAGAGTTTCCAGGTCTTGAGAGTGTTGACACCAAAGGCTCTTTAGGTACCCCTGACGTTTCCTCATATGCAGTCTGGCATATGGAATGAGGAGTATGCAAGATGTCATGAACCCAAAAGCATGCAGGATTTTCCTTGCAGAGAGCTGAGGCCTGGTGGCCAACTGAGAGAAGTAGGCCGACAGGAAAATTTCTCTGGTGTAAGGAATGTGATCTGGGAGGCTGTGTCCAGACTTGCTACCAGGAAGATTATCTTTTGGGTGGGCACCTGTTTTGATTTCTTTTCGTTGATGTAGTACCCTAGGGAGGTTAGTAGGGTGTGTTTACAAAAGCCAGGTGCTTGAGCAGATTTTCCTGGCTGTCTGCCTGAATAAAGCAGTAGTCTAAGTAGGGGTAAATTTGAATATTTCTTCGTCTGCAAAAGGCAATGGCCAGAGCCAGATGTTTTGTGAAAACTCTGGGAGCAGTAGATAAGCCAAAGGGAAGTGCAAAGAACTGAAAGTGTTTAGATCCTGCTCTGAAGCGGAGATATTTCCTGCATGATTCCCTGATAAGAATGTGGAGGAAGGCCTCTTTCAGATCTAGGTGGCTAGCCAAGCATGCTTGGAGAGCACTGGTAGCAGCTGCTGGAGGGTGAGCATTTTGAATTTTGGGATCAGGAGGAAGGTGTTTAGAATGGATAGATCGAGGATGGGGCACCAGGTGCCCTCTTTTCTGGGCACCAGAAAAAGTCTGGAGTAGAAGCCTTGGCCTATCTGTTCTGCAAAAACGTGCTCTACTGCTCTTTGGAGAGAGCAGGGAATGGATTTTTTGAACCTCTGCCCACTGATTTGGTGAAAGATCTGGGAACTTTTTGGGGTTGAAAGGGTGTGAAAGGAGAATCTGTATCCCTGAGACACAATGTTCAGAACCCATTGATCTTTGGTAATGGTGGCCCAGGTGCTTGAGTGAAAGGAGAGTTTTCCTTCTAGGGGTAAGTGAGGGTGGACAGAGGGGAGTTTGGAAGGAGGCGAGTCACTGAGTTCTTACCATAAGGGGGTGGCTTAAAACTCCTTGGTTCTGAAGTGGAGGTAGTCCACTGCTTAGATCTCTGCAGTCCATGGGGCTGGTGCCTGGGGGGGGGTCTGTTTCCACGGCTCCTAGCCTGGGCCTGTTTACTCGGAGCAGGAAAGGACCAGTGCTTGGAGGGACAATGCCTGCTGAACCTAGGGGGCTGGACCTGTAAGAAATCTTTAACTACTTGCATAGATTTTGCATCATCTTCCATCTTTTTTAAGACCTCTTCTGCCTTAGTGCCAAATAAGTTATTGTTGTGCAAGGGAGCATCCAACAATTTAGATTTGACATGGTCTGGCAGGGGTTGTTCCTTAAGCCATGCATGTCTTCTAATGACATATCCAGTGACTGCTGGCCTGTAAGAAGCTTCTAGGGTGTCATAACCACAGTGCAAAGTGTGTTTAGTTACTTGACTTGCAGAATGCATTAAGTCTTGTAAATCTTTAGATTTTGTGCAAGCAGAAAAGGAAGAAATTTTTTTGTTTAAGGAGTTCCAAGGGATGTTGCTGATATTTAAGCACATGGAAATGACAATTTAGTGCCCTGATGGCAAGAGTAGCTGAGGTGTATACTTTTTGACCCCCATCTGTCCAATGCTCGGGAATCCCCGTCTGAGGGGGTGGGATTCGTAGCAGAGGCTGCTTTAATCCCTTTTGGCCCTTGAGAAAAAACCTCAGGGTCAGCCGTTGGGTTTTTAAAAAAGATATTTATGTGAGTCAGGGACTCTGTAGTACCTGTCTGGTTTTCTGGGAGCAGGAGGTAGGGCATCAGGAGTCAAGCTGGATTTAAGGAAAACATCATCCACTACATCCAGGACTGTGGGGATGGCCAAGGGTCTGTGTTGTGGAAGATCTAGGAATTCCCCAAGTTTCTTTTTAGACTGAGGGTAGTCCTGACTCTCCCATTGGAAATGCTCCCTTAAAGTATGCAGGGTTTCCCCAAAGGAAAAATCCTCTGGGGGAGAGGTTGAAGGAATGGATTCCTCTGCATCAGAATCCTCCTAAGTGGAGAGTGGTTGCATGTCTTCATAGTCAGATTCATCTGACTCCTGTTCAGACAAAGTACAGTTGTGTACCTACCATAAATGTAGATGTTCGAGTGTATTCACTGTTGCAGTCATTACACTTGGGTTATCCTGCTGGCAGGCTACCCGCAGTCGGCCCGAGTTCCAAAGTCTAGGTCTGGCGTTGGTTGCTGTCGCCTCTTCCCTGACGTCAGTGCGCCAGGAGAATAAAAGATGCAACAGACGCCATTTTCTTCAGTTTTTCTTGCCCCAGATGTCAGGTGCCCCCAGACAGGAAGGCTGAAAAGAATAAATTATGCCAAAAAACATGTATGTACTAATGTAAACATATCCTTCCTCTACAAGCAAATACACCACATAGGTTGTATAGAGTTGAGAAATACAGAGAAGTCCCAGCAAAGAGAAAGGGGGATGGTGGGTGGGTAACCTGGACTGCAACAGTGAATACACTCGAACATCTACATTTATGGTAGGTACACAATTGTACTATGTTCATCGTGTTTCACTGTTGCAGTCATTACACCTGGGTTGAATCCCAAAGCTGAGGTTGGGCGGCTGGGTCTAAATTGGATTTGGAGAGGCTACCAGGCCCTGCAGAACTGCAGTGGCAAAGCCTGCTCTGGATTTAGAGTAGAGAGGTAAGTGGTAGTGCTTGGTGAAAGTGTGCACTGAACTCCAGGTTGCAGCTTCCCCCCAAAATGTCTTCGGTTGGTACTCCTCTGAGAAAGGCTGCTGAAGTGGCTGCTGCTCTGGTAGAATGTGGCCTAATGCCCTTAGGCACTGATTTGCAGTGTTGTGCGTAACAGAAGCGGATGCAGTGTCCTATCCATTTTGAAATTGTCTGTTTAGTTATAGGCTTTCCTTGTGATCCTGCAGCATAGGCTACAAACAATTGCTCAGTATTTCTGAAAGCTTTTGTTTTGTCCAAGAAGAATTCTAGCTGTCTGTGTATATCCAAAGCGTGCAGACGTCTCTCCCCTTTATTTTGGGGGATTAGGTAGAAAGTTGGTAAATGAATGGTTTGGTTCAGAGCCACACTGGAAACCACTTTTGGCATGAATGTTGGGTTTGTCCTAAGAGAAACCCTGTCCTGGTGAAAAATGATGAAAGGTTCCACAGCCATTAATGCCTGTAACTCTGAGCCTCTTCTTGCTGAAGTTAGTTCTAGGAGCAGAGCAGTTTTCCATGATAAGTATTTTATATCAGCTGTGCTGGCTGGTTCAAAAGGAGGCAATGTGAGCTTTTCTAAAACAAAATTGAGATCCCAAGTTGGTACTGGTGCTCTCCTTGGGGGTCTTATGTTTTTTGCCCCTCTGAGGTACTGTCTTAGTAGAGGATGTGAAAAAATAGGAGGTTCCGTATTGTAATGAGCTGAAATGGCAGAGGCATGGATTTTAATTGATGAGAAAGATAGGCCTTTGTCCAGCATCTCAGTTAGGTATTGCAAAATCTGAGGTATATTTGGGACAAGTGGTTCGAGCCCTTGTGCCCGATTCCAAGCACAGAATCGCTTCCATTTTTCTGCATAAGATTTCCTAGCGCTGGGCCTCCTGGCTTCTAAAATGACATCCATAACAGCTTTAGAGAGAGGCGCAGTCTGAGTGGCTACATTATCTGCCATGCTGCCAGATTTAAGGTTCTGAGTTGACTGTGCAGAATCTGATTGTTTTGTTGAGTCAGAAGATGAGGAATTTGAGGTAAAGGCCAGGCTGGGCCTTGAGACAAGCTCTTTAGGATTGGATACCAGTGCTGGCGTGGCCAGTCTGGGGCAATCAGGATCATTTTTGGCCCTCTTGTCTGACTTTTAGGAGCACCTTGGTAGGTAGAGGCATTGGAGGGAAGGCATAGACTGTCAGGGTTTTCCAGCTGAATGATAGAGCATCCACTTTCCATGCTTGAGAGTGATAAGTTCTTGTGCAGAATTTCTGTAGTTGGTAACTGTGAGGGGAGGCAAAAAGATCTATGTCTGGGCATCCCCATTTCCTTGTTATCATCCTGAACACCTGTGGATTTAGTTTCCATTCGTGAGGATCCATGAGATTTCTGCTTAGTTTGTATTTCTTGGTTCCTGGCAGTAATTGTGCCTGCAGATATACTTGATATAAGTCAGTGCTGTGTTCCACAAAGTCATGGCTTGCATGCATAGGGGGTATGAATGTGTGCCCCCTTGCTCGTTTATGTACCACATAACTGTGGTATTGTCCATCTTTATTAGTTGTCCTGGATGTAGTAGGTTCTTGAAAGCTGTCAGGGCATTCTGTACAGCTAGCATCTCTTTCTGATTGATGTGAAGATGCATTTGTTCCTTGGGCCAAGTGCCCTGAATACATTTTCCTGCCATATATGCCCCCCCCCCCCCAGGCAAAATCCGATGCATCCATTGCTACTGTCTGCCTGGCTGTGGGTAAGGTGAAAGGCTGTCCCTTGTTGTGGTGACAGGCCTGGGACCACCATCGAAACTCCTGTTGTAGGCAGGGAATTAAAGTTATGACCGTCTCCAGGCTGTGGCAATGTTGAGTCCAAACACTTTTTAGATACCATTGTAGTTTCCTCATATGCAGTCTTGCATATGGAATTAGTAGAATGCAGGACGCCATGAAGCCCAGGGCCTGCAGAATTTTTCTTGCAGGGAGCTGGGTCTTTGTTGCCATCATTTGAAAGTAATGAGTCAGTTGCCTTTGTTTGTCTGGCGTGAGATAAGCCATCTGGGCATTTGTATTTAAGCTTGCACCCAGGAATATTATCTCTTGAGAGGGCACTAGTTTTGATTTCTTTTCGTTTACTGTGTACCCTAGGCAAATTAGTAATCTTTTTACAAACGCCAGATGCTTTAGAAGAATGTCCTTGCTCTCGGCTTGAATAAGGCAGTCGTCCAAGTAGGGATATATTTGAATTCCTTTTTGTCTGCAAAATGCAATTACTGGTGCCAGGCATTTTGTGAAGACCCTGGGCGCAGTAGATAAGTCAAAGGGCAGTGCAGAGAATTGGTAATGCAATGAGCCTGCTATGAATCTGAGGTATCTTCTGCAAGTCTGTCTGATTGGGATGTGCAGGTATGCCTCCTTAAGGTCCAAAGTAACTAGCCAAGTTTTCTTGCCCAGCATGGGTAGAAGTTGCTGTAGAGTTAACATTTTGAATTTTGGAACATCGAGGAAAGTATTTAGAATGGACAGGTCCAGTATTGGTCTCCAAGCTTTGTCCTTTCTGGGTACTAAGAAAAGTCTTGAATAAAATCCTTGCCCTTGTTCTTGCTGTAGTACTCTAGGAATAGCTCCCATGTCCATGAGAGCAGCAATTTGTTTTTGTGCCTCTGCCCATTGGTTTTGTGGCAGGTCCGGCATACCTTTTGATTTTGGAAACGTGTGAAAGTGGAACCTGTAACCCTGAGAAACAATATTCAGTACCCATTTGTCCTGGGTGATTATGTGCCAATTTTTTGAGAAAAGTGCTAGCTTTCTCCCTAGGGATGCTGCCAAAAGATAAGTGCTTGGCATCTGTAGAGGGAAGTCATTGGGACTGTTTCCTATAAGGTTGTGATTTGTCTTCTCCTCCTTTGGGGGCTGAAGCACCCCATTGTTTGGGTCTGTAGGAGCCTTGGGGCTGAGATCTGCCTCTTGGGCGTCTGTATCTGCCTCTGTTTCCTGTCTGACACCGGAAAGGACCAATTTTTTGAAGGCCAGTTTCTGCTAAACCTAGGTGGTTGAACCTGTAAGAAACCCTATACTGTCTGCATGGATTTTGCTTTATCCTCCATTTTCTTTAACACCTCTTCTGCCTTAACACCAAACAAAGTATTATGCTATAGTGGAGCATCTAATAATTTTATTTTAACATGTTCAGGTAATCGTTGTTCTTTCAACCAAGCATGCCTTCGAATAACAGAGCCTGTAACTGCGGCTCTACAAGAAGCCTCTAATGAATCAAAACCACATTGTAGAGTATGTTTTCCCACTTGTTCAGCTGCATGCAATAAATCATGCATTTCCTTACTATCAGGACTTTCTGAGTTTGAAACCATTTTCTGTTTTAACAAGGACATGGGGTACTGTTGATATTTAAGCGCATGAAACTGGCAATTTAAAGCCCTGACAGCTAAAGTAGCAGAAGTGTCAACTTTTTCCCCCCATCTATCCAGGGCTCTGGAATCCCTATTCGAGGGAACATAATTTTTAGCAGTGGAAGCCTTAACCCCTTTAGGACCCTGAGAAATAGTTTCTGGATCTGCAGCAGGGTTTTTGTAAAGAAATTTATGAGAGTCAGGGACCCTGTAGTACCTGTCTGGCTTGACTGGTGCAGGGGGTAAAGAATCAGGAGACAGACTGGATTCAGAAAAAACATCATCAACAATTATCAAGCACAGGGGGAATAGCCAGGGGCCTGTGCTGAGGCAATAAAATAAAGTCTCTGAGCCTTTTCTTGGATTTTGAATAATCCTGGCTCTCCCAATGGAAATGCTCCCTCATGGTGTGCAGGGTTTCCCCAAAAGAATAATCCTCAGGCGGAGAGGCTGAAGCTATAGACTCTTCTGCATCAGAGTCCTCATATGGAGGGAGGGAATATCCCTGATCAGAAGAGGAATCAGAAGAAATAGAAACCTGGTCAGAGGAATCCTAGTCAGTGTCTTGCCTAGGCCTTTTGTCAGGAGGGGGATGGGAACCCCTGATTAAAGTAATTAGGTCTTCGGCCACTTTAAGCATCTGTTTCTTTGGCATGGATGACTGTTCAGGAGAATGCTGTACTTGTTTCCTTGTCTTTAATGGTGTTTTTGACTTTGCCTTGGCTGCTGTAGTGGGCTTAATTGTAAGCTGTGAAGGTCTGAAAACACCCTTAGAAGCCGATGCCTGCTCAGCGGCTCCGGACCCATCTGAAGGAATAGTTTCAGTAGGCCCAATACCTTGAGTTTCCACAGGCCTCGGTGTCTCCACGTGGCTGTCGGATGGGGCCTGTGGCTCTGAGGTAGCGAGCGTCAGGGGCTGCGAAAGTGCCTCACTGAGAACCGGCGACTGGCCTAGAAGAGGCTTCATCGTCGGTTTTGGACCTCGGATGCCTGTCCTTTTCTTTGCGTTTTTTTATAAATTCCGGTCGTCGGTTGTTCTGACGGCATTATTTAATTAAACCTTCGGCCAAAATAATGCAAAGCAAAATCAAACCGACGTTTAATAGTGCGTTTGTTGAATCTAGCACAAAACCGACAACTAGTAACGGCGTGGTCAGGGCCTAGGCAAGGAATACAGCAAGAGTGAAAGTCCTTATGAGGTATTTGCTTCCCAGAAGAAAAACAATTAACTTTTACTGACATCGGTCTGGAGCAAGAAAAGGTTTCCCCAATGGGGTACTTAGCTTTAGCTTTACTGAAGACTTCGGTTCTGAAACTCAATTTCGAAAATCTCAGGAGTCGGCCGATCGGCACTTGCGAACTTGCTTTTGCTTCGGGCATCGCGTGGCAAGAAAGACTAGAGAAAATGGCGTCGGTTGCATCTTTTATTCCCCTGACACACTGACGTCAGGGAAGAGGCGACAGCAACTGACACCGGACCTTGACTTTGGAACTCAGGCCGACTGCGGGTAGCCTGCCAGCAGGATAACCCAAGTGTAATGACTGCAACAGTGAAACACGATGAACATCTACTGGGGACAGATCTCTTTTCCTTTTGGAGGGGGTAGCTTGGCTTCCCCTAATCAGCAGGATAAGGTCTTCTGCCATTTTAAGCATTTGAGACTGAGGCAAGGAAGCATGCGCCTGAGGGTGGGTAGTCAGTTTCTTAGGTGTGGTTCGAACCCTGGGCCTAAGGTACTCGCTTGTTTTTGAAAGAACGGTAGTCGCAAAAGAAGACGTTGGTTTGTGTCAAGATTTGGTTGTGCGAAGGACTTCCTCGGAAGCCGGTGTCTGCTCAGTGGCTCCGGACCCATCCAAGGTAGAGATAACCGCAGGAACCTTAGAAGAAGGTGGTTTGCTGCATACTGGACTCCGAAAGGGTCTCGGTAGTGGCCTGAGAATCAACTGAAGCAGGCATCAGGGGCTGCGAAAGTACCTAAGTACTGGAGGACTGACAACTAGCTTAATGGAAGCGTCGGTAGATTTGGACCTGTGCGGTCTGTCTCTGTCTTTATCTTTACATTTTTTCAGAAGATCTGCTATCGTATGGCTTACCAAAGCCATATCAGAATTTGAGGACTGTAAACGAAAACATCTGGCTACAATAAGGGCCCGACGATGGATAGTTCTGGCATTGATCAAAGCACAGAAGTGACAATGGGGAACATCGTGGTCTGGGCCTAGACAAGTGACGCAGTAAGAGTGGAAGTCTCGGTGTGGTATTTACTTTCTACAGGCAAGACAATTATTACCTTTGATGTGTAATAATAATACTAATTATACAATAATATTTTTATAGATAGATTTTTGGGTTTTTGTACACAGACCTGAAGAAGTCTAAAAGGACGAAAGCGATCTTTGTTAACAGATTAGGGAAATAGAATATGATTTTTACAACTGACTTTTTACATGCAAAGGGTATATGTGTATATTTATATTTTTTGATTGCCAAATGGACTAAGGTTGATATATTTCCAGCCATGTAGTATACTGTCTTGGATAAAATCACAGACTTAATAATCTGGTTAAATAAGAGGCATGACATCATTTTAAATTTTATTTAAAGTACATAAGGGTTATATTATTATGACAGCTACTAAGTAGGGCAGGACCAGCTCGAATGTCACACTGATGGGGGAAGGGATGTGAATTTAACATCTGTACCAAGAACACTTTGTTTTACAGCACAATAAACCACTCCCTTGCCTGATAAAAAGTATATATATTTAGAAAGCTTCTGAGGAAACTATTACTCTTATTTTTGTTTTACTTGGATAGCTTGTCTGTTTACTTAATAAAGGATTTTCGACTGGAAACAGACTGCATGCCTTGCTTGGATTATTTTCGAATACTTAGTCCTGTACAATTACATATTTTTTATTATTTTTTTATTTATTTTTTTTTAATTAAGACGAGTTTAAGTTCGCTACTTCTACTACTATTGTCTGATCCAATTAATATACAGTGATTAACTAGAGATATATGGACTGAAAATCTTTCACACACAGAAGTTTCTTACACTGCTTTTTTTTTTTTTTAATTATGAACTTTTTCTGACATCGGTTAGTGCAAGAAAAAAGGATCCCCAACGGGGTACTTAGCTTTAGAAGACTTCACCTTCAATTCGGAAACGACAACTCGGGTAGTGGTCGACCAGCACTCATGCGAACTGCTTCTGCTTCGGGCTCCACTGCAAGAAAGACTGATGTAATGGTGCCGGCTGCCTTACTTTATGCTACTGATGACCTGATTTCAGTCCTCAAGCGACAGTAGCCAACGCAGAAATACGGAGTCTCTAGTATTTGGGCCGGCGGCTTACCCTGGCAGGTTAACCCAAATGTGATGAGTGCAACAGTGAAACATGAAGAACATCAAAAGGCAGCTCTACTTGTGGAAATTAAGTCCAATTTGTAATCACTAACAAAAGTATGAACAGTGGACCATTTGGATGCTGCACGATCATCAATGGAAGTTCTTGACCATAACACAGATGAAGTGGCTATGGATCTAGATGAATGAGCCTTAGGACGTTTTGGCAGAGAAAGGCCTTGCTGAGAATAAATCCAAGAAATGCAGTTAGCTATCCATCTGGCCAATGTGACTTTAGAAAATGGAGATCCAAGTCTACCAGGTGAAAAAAGACAAGCTGATCTGTTTCTGAATTATTTTGTTCTGTGTAAGTAGAAATGTATTTGCTATACACATCCAAATGATGTAGCAAGTATTCACCTTTGTTTGAAAATTTTGGAATACTGGTAAATGAATAGTTTAATTAATTTTAGATTCAGAAGCCACTTTTGGTAGAAAAGAATGACTGATTCATAAGGTAACTCTGTCTTTTTGAAAAATAATGTAGGCAGCCTTTGATGAAACAGCCTGGAGTTCAGAAATCTTTTTAGCTGAAGTAATCGCCACTAAAAACACTGTTTTCCAAGAAAGATACTTTAAGTCAGCTTTTGCTGAAAGTTCATGAGAGCTTTTGAGTCAATTTACTGAGCTTGCAATATTACTGTTAATTCCCCGGGAGGTGATCGGTCTTTCACTGGAGGTCTAAGCAGGAAGATACCTTTTAAGAAGGCCTTACATAACTTGGAAGCAGCCAAGCAAGACTTTTTGACCCCTGAATGAAAACAAGACATGGCTTCTAATTGTACTTTGACTGTGGATAAACTAGCATTTTCTTGAAAGATGGAAGCTACAAAATACAGTACAGCAGAGACTGGGGCAGCGAATGATTCAGTGTTATTCTTCAGAGTCCAAAATGAAAATCTTTTCCATTTACTCTTGTAAATCCTTTTAGTGGAGTCTTTATGAGGCGAGAAGTATAATGCGTACTGGGGAAGAAAGCCAGGGTGTCTGGCTAGCAATGTAACTGAAGAAACCATGCGGTTAGCTTGAGGATAGGGATACTTGGATATTTCATCCCTGAGGGATGTGACAGAAGGTCTAAACTTGGGTCCAGTATCCAAGGAGGACAGCGAAGATGAAACCAGAGAAAGGGGAACCACACCTGGCGAGACCAAAAAGGGCAATGTGTATGACCAAGCTCTTAAACCGACTGGCTTTCTGTAAGAGTTTTGATATCAGAGGTACTGGGGGATAGACATAAAAGAGACTGGAGGAACAAACGTGGACTGGAGCATCTCTCTGTGACGAGGGGGATCAGGGCAAAATACCTGTTTCACTTACTTTTGTTAGGAGATGCAAAAAGACTGAAGCATGGTTGTCCCCAACGAAGGAAAATCTTCACTGCCATTGATCGAGAGACCACTCATGAGTAATGAGAATGGACCTGCTGAGTTTGTACTCCAGTGTGTTGAGTTTCCCTGGGAAGTGCGCTGCTACTAGAAAGAGTTTGGAGGAGATCGCCCATTGCCACACTCTTATAGATTCTCGCGGGGGGGGGTAAGATAGACTTTCCACTCGTTTGTTGATGCACCAGAGCAGACATGTTGTCGGTCTGAATAGTAATAGTACCTACAGGAAGAGCATTTTGAACTACCTGCAATGCTAAAAGGACTGTTCTCATCTACAGGACATTGATATGCAAATTGGTCTCCTGGGGGGAACAAGTGCCTTGGACTTTCCTACCCAAGTAATACCCCCCCCTCCACGTCAAATGGGAGGTGTCCATGGCCAACTGGGGAGCCAGAACGAAAGATCAACCTAGGTAAATGTCTCAATGTATCCACCAGTGAATGTGCCTTTTGCATATCTGAGTAAGTCTGACTAGAAAGGACAGGGGCTGTTGAAGAACAAACCATTGAATGGCAAGAGTCCTTTGAAGAACATGCATAAACTAACGTGCTAATGAGACTAATACTATGGATGCTGCCATGGATCCTAAAGCTTGAAGGATAATTCTGACAAAGACCACGATGAGAAAGACGTTGATAAAACTGAGATCTGGGAGTGCATACATGATGAGAAGGTAGAGAAGCAATGTGATTTCTTGTGTTTAGATGGGCACCAATAAACTCCAGGCTCTGTATTGGTGTCAGTTTGGATTTGGCAATACTGACTTATGCCTGTTGATTGACATATCTGGAACAAATAGTCCCTGTACTGTTCTAGGAGATGCATAGTTGGGGAGGTGAGACGCCAGTCTTCTAAATATGGAAACACTTGGGAATCCTTGTAGTCTCAGGTGAGCTATCACTGCCATACACTTGGCAAACACCCTAGGGGCTTTGGTAAGACCAAAGGGCAGGGCACTGAAGTGGTAGTGACTGGCTCCCAGCCGCAACTGTAAATGTCTCCGGGAGCACCTGTGTATTTTGTTGTAATAGTACTTGTTCTGAAGATCGATGGAGCACATCCAATCATCCTTAAGTAGAAGATGTAGACTGGACTGAACTGTGACCATTCGGAACTTTGATTTCCTCACAAACTGATTCAGACTGCTTAGATCCAAAATTGGTCTTAGGCCCCTGTCTTTTTCGGCACTAAAAAGAACCTTGAGTAAGTTCCGAATCCTGTTTGGCTTGGTGGGACCTCCTGAATGAGTATCTTGTCCAGCAGCTTTTGGATTTCTTGTGCTGCAGCTTCCCTCTAACTTGGTGTAAAGTCGGAGAGCTTTCTTTCTTTTGAAACTGGGAATCTGGGAAAACGGTATGAAGTAATCTCTGGATATTATTTTTAGCACCCAAGAATCATTTGTCACAGCAGCCCAGGCTTCTAGGTGTAAGGAGAAGTGCCACCCTGACTGCCACCAGAGGTGGGCAGTACTTCAGGAGCTCCGAAAGGATCTATTCAGAAAGGAATCTTGGGAACCGTGATTTTGCGGGCCTCCTCTGCTGGGAGGACAACATCTTTCATTAAAACTCCCTACTCTGCCTCTGAAGACACTGTCTCCTGTGAGTCATGGAAAGATCCCTGGGATTTACAGAACCACATTTTCTTGCCACCTCTCTGATTCCTTGAAAAAGATCATCAAGAAGTTGAAAATAGAATTCCTAAGGCAGACAGAGTTTTTCCTTCTCTCACTGAGGGAAAGAATTTATTTCGCAGAAGGGACAGACAAGGATGTTCCATCAGGGAACACTGATGAAAGAAGACTTGAAAGGCTCCGCAAAGTAGCATTACCTCATCCAAGCATGTCTCCTTACAGTAATGCCTGAACCGGCCTGCCCATGAGATACCTTCTGCTACATGACAGATTAGCCTCATGGACGCACTGGAAAAAGATAAAAGAGTGGCCAGCTGAAAAGATAATCTTTTGAAATCCTCTGCAGGCATTGGCTCCAAGAGGAACTTTGATAATTCTTTTGTCAAATTTCTCTGTAGCCTTAAGTGTGCCAGGTAATTCAGGGACTTCAGGGCAAAAGTCACTAAAGCAAATACACACTTTCTAAATCTGTCTAGTGCCCCAGACTCTCTGTAAAGGTGATGGACATGGGGGCTCTGTTCCACTAGCTCCTTTCTGGTGGTTGCCACCACAATCACTGCATCAACAGGGGACTCATTTTCTCCAGTGGGGTTTATCCTTCCGTGGGGATAAAATCTTTTCCAGACAGCACGGAACAGGTTCAACTAAATCCGCTTCCTTTCATGCCCGATGAGAGACTAGATCGATAAGTTCATCGGCTGGGAGAGTCACCCAAGACGTACATGGGCCAGCACCAGAAGCCTTCAGAAATACTGACTCCTCAGGAGAATGATTATCGGTGTACCAACCCACCTATCTGCTTAAGGATCTCTAAAATGATTCCAAATGAGATATCATCAGATGGTGATTTTGGGGATCTTTCCTCTTTTCCCTGAAATCATTATCTTCAGTGACAGATTCCAAAAGGGAATCTATGTGCCCCCTCCTGCATATTCTCTTCTGGTGGACCTCCTCAGGGGGATGTTCTGGGGAATCCGAAGAGAGGGGCATTTCTTCCATGGGAACCGTCTGGAAGCTAGATGAAACTGGCTGTCCCTGTGGAGCAAGTCTGATGGGATCAACGCTCATAATTGTAGAGGGAAAAGGGGTAGGAAATAAGAATGCATGAGAAACCAGATCCCTAGAGTGAGATAAGACATTTTCCTCCACCTAACAGGCCGATCAATCTGGAGAAGCTGTGGCCAGACATACTGTAGTCGAATGCTCTAGCAGAGGCAGTTCACAAATCCAGCCTGATCAATGCTTGAAGAAGGGAACTGGACCCAAGATAATGCCGAAACGCTGAGGGGCAGGGTTGATCAGACATCAATGGAGTAGACCCCGGCCCCACGGATGCGAATCAGATGCTTCAGCTCCTGGACTCATCCTGATCCAAAGGCATAAGAGCAGAAAGTACAGTTGTGTAAACTTACCATAAAATGTAGATGTTCGAGTGTATTCACTGTTGCAGTCATCACATTTGGGTAATCCCTGCCAGGGTAGACCTCAGTCGGCCCGAATACCAGAGCCTTCCATCACCCGGCCCCAGGGACAGCCTGCACAGACGTCACAGATAGTTCCCTTGCTGGAACAGGATGTGGTTGGTGAGGCCTCTTCGGATAGCCCCCCCGAGGAGGTCCCTCACAAACGCAAGTGCAAGAGGAGGCACTTGGACTCCCCTGAGTCCTTGACAGAGGACACAGACTTGGAGGAAGGGGAAGGTTCCCCCAAGGTCACCCCCCGAAGACGTCTCCTTCGGAGACATCATGGAGATGCTTCGGATCAGAGAGGGGTGGGTCTGCCCCAAAACCTTCCTCTGACGAGTCTGTGTTTCTGGAGGTGTTTGAAGCAGGCCCATCTACCTCGTGGGTGTCCCCTCCCGCCGATTCCCTGGTAGACCTGATTACTACCAGGGCATGGAAAGAACCGGACACTGTGGAGCCCATTCCAAAGAGGCTGGACAAAATTCTCAGCCCCCCTTCGGACAAGTCATGTTGGAGCAAGGAAGCCCCGGTAGATGCCATGTTGGTGGTGGCCGCCACCAAAAGGGAACTGGCCCAGGAGAGTTCCTCAGTCCATCCTCCAAACAAGGAGTCTTGGACGATGGACCGTCTGGGGAAGCGGGTGTTCGCTTCAGCCACCTTTTCTGTGAGGTCGCTGAATTATATGGCACACGTGATACGGCTCCAGCGGGATCTTATCAAAGAATACGTTGGGTCGCCCCCAGGGTCCATGTCGGCGGAGGACAAGAAAGTGTACTCTACCCGAATGGCCACTCTCAAATCTATCTCCAATACATCTATGCAGTTACTATCCCATGCCACGGAAGGAGCAGCTAGAGCTAGCGGAGCAAGCGTCGTCCTACGGCGACAGGCGTGGCTCCGTCATTGTTATTTCGCGGAACCCTTTAAGGCGTCGTTTGCAAATGCCTCGTTTGATGGGTCTGCCCTTTTTGGCAAGACCGTACGCGACACACTGGTCCAGAGCGGGGAAGACGTTGTCTGCCGTTGGAGTCCGCTTCTCTGCTCCCCAGAGGTCCTTCTCCAGGAATCAAAAGGGACAGAAGAAGATGTGGTTCCGGAAATCTCAACAGTCCCGTTTCGCTCTGGACCCCTTGTCCTTCAGAGGCAGAGGAGGACAGGGTGGACGCCGCCCTAGAGGCAGAGGGGGCACGAAGAACTTTGGGTCCAGAAAACCTTTCTCTGATCGGCCCACGCAGCAACCCTGAAGGGTTACTCGACTGCTCCACTCTGGAGGCAGTCGGGGGGCGTTTCTCGAGGCACCTGGCAACTTGGGAGTCCATTACAACAGATCACTGGGTGCTTCAGATCATATCCAGAGGCTACAAGATCCCCTTTCTCAATCCCCCTCTCAGTTCCCGAAGCCTCCCTGATGTCCCACCCAATCAAAAGAAGGCGGCAGCTGAGGAAATACTCCGGCTGCTAGAAAAAAGAGCAATCCAGCATGTCCCCCCAGACCAGTCCGGATCAGGCTTTTACTCCAGGTTTTTCTTGGTGCCAAAAAAGACGGGGGACCTAAGACCAATCCTCGACCTGTCCTTCCTAAACTTGTCAGTAACCAAAGAAAAGTTCCGGATGGTCACCCTTCAATCCATTCTTCCCCTTCTGCAGGAGAACGACTGGATGTGCTCCATAGACCTCAAGGATGCGTACTACTACATTTTGATGGACAGACTATCCAAGAGGTTTTTCCGCTTCCGGCTGGGAGCCAGCCATTACCAATTCAGGGTCCTTCCCTTTGGTCTCACTACAGCCCCCAGGGTGTTCACCAAAGTGTTAACTGTTGTAGCGGCCCACCTGAGACTCCAGGGAATTCAGGTCTTTCCTTACCTGGACGACTGGCTCCTGACCGCCCCCACCAGGCATCTACTATGCACTGCCAGGGATTACTTTCTCCATCTAGCTCCCCGGCTGGGGATTACTATCAACATCGGGAAATCTTCCCTTCTTCCAACTCAAATCCTAGATTTCATCGGAGCTAGAGTGAACACAAACCAGCTTCTAGCCTTCTTGACTCCGGACCGGCTACGAACTCAAATTCCATGTACTGGCCCTTCTACAATCCCCAGCTCCCCCTGCGGAATTGGTCCTGAGGTCTCTAGGCTCGATGGCAGCAACCATCAACCTACCACCCATGGCGCGCTTAAACATGAGAGTTCTTCAATGGACTTTGCAAGTCCAGTGGTCCTTCCTGCGACATCCCCTGAGCTTCCCCATTCCTCTCAGCAGGGTGTGCAGGAAAGCCCTCTTATGGTGGCTCCAGTCCCCGGACCTCCAGAAGGGGCGCCCCTTCTCTGTCCCCTCCTCTAGCCACGGTGACCACGGACGCCTCTCGCCTCGGGTGGGGGGGGCACTACTTGGGCAGGACCGTCCAAGGCACGTGGAACCATTCGGAGACCTCATTGCATATCAATGTCCTAGAGATGAGAGCGATACTTTTGGCGTTGCAAGCACTTCAGAGCCTTCTTCCCTTGGGGACAATTGCGATCCAGACAAACATGTCGGTCGTCTGGTATAACAAACAAGGGGGAACCAGGTCCTATCCACTTTGTCGGGAGGCCATGAGAGTGTGGGAATGGGCGATGTCCACCAACCGCTTTCTCATAGCGACGCACATTCCGGGATGGTCCAACATCTTGACAGACTGAGTCGAACCATCCTCTCACCGTACGAGTGGTCTCTGAACCCCAGAATAGCGAAGCAAATCTTCTCCATATGGGGTCAACCTCGTTACAATCTTTTCGCCTCTCCTTTGAACGCAAAGTGCAGCGACTACTTCGCTCTAATTCCCCCACCTGGGTAATCCCCCAGAGACGCTCTGGTGCATGTTTGGCCACCCGGTCTACTTTATGCTTACCCTCCTCTGCCCCTGATGCTAATGTTTTTACAGAAAGCCAGACGGTTGGTGAGCAGAATAATCCTCATTGCCCCATTCTGGCCTCGTCAAGCTTGGTTCCCATATCTATGGTCTCATCTAATGAATCCCCCATGGATTCTAGATCCCATCACGGATCTGATCTCTCACCCATCAGGCCTGTCAACCCCGAATCTGGACAACCTCAAGCTCACAGCTTGGTTGATCCAGTTCCAGTGATAGCTAGGACTCACGGTATCTCGTCCCCTGTCAAGGCTATTCTAGTAGCCGCTCACAAGCCATCTACTAGAAGAATTTATAATAGCAAATGGAAGCGTTTTTCTATTTGGGCGGAGCATCAGAACTTAGATCCCTTTACAGCTCCATTGCCAGCAGTACTAGATTTTCTGTCAGAATTATTCAAACAAGGTGATAGCTCTTCTACGGTCAAAGTCCAGTTGGCTGCAATCTCTCATTATCATGTTGGCAGTGATCTCGGCCCTTTGACTTCGTCCAAATTATGTAAGACCTTCCTAAAAGGCACTTTCCTACTAAGACCTCCGGTTAAAGATGCAGTACTTCCTTGGGATTTAACTCTTGTACTTCAGTCTCTAACAGCTCCTCCCTTTGAGCCTGGAACTTCGGTGGATCTGAAATACTTATCTTGGAACATAAGTTTTTCTTGTTGCCATAACTTCGGCCAGAAGGGTCTCGGAGCTTCAAGCCCTTTGCGCCAAGCCACCGTATTTGATTTTTCACAAAGATAGTGTCTCACTCAGGACCAACCCCTCTTTTCTGCCCAAAATTGCTTCGGAGTCTAATATCAACCAATCTATTAATTTACCAGTCTTCTTTCCAAATTATCAGAACAAAGGTGAATACAAGTTGCACTCTCTAGACGTACATAGGCAACTAAGATTCTATTTGCACAGGACAGCTGATCACAGGTAATAAGACCAGCTTTTTGTATCCTTTGCTAAATCCTCTTTGGGAAAACCTGTATCAAAAGTCACATTGTCCAGATGGATTTCCCAATGTATTCTTTTGGCATATGAGAGTTCTGGCCGGCCTGCACCTCAAGGAGTCCATGCCCATTCTACTTGGTCGATTTCTACCTCTGCTGCTTTTCGATCTAGGGTGTCGTTGGATGACAGTCGTTCAGCAGCCACTTGGGCTTCATCTCATACATTTATAAACCATTACAAGTTGGATATTGTTTCCAGAGGGAGAGCATCCCTTGGCTTTGCAGTGCTCCGGAACATCCTTCCATGAGGACCTCCCAAGAATCAGGTAGCTGGGGACTCTGTCCCATAGGTTGATGGACAAATGAAGTTAACTACTTCAGATTAAGAAGTTATGTACTCACCATAACGTTCCATCTGAGTAGGTAAACTTCATTTGTCAGCAACCGTCCCTCCCTCCATCCCCCTAACCTATATGGATGTTCAAAGGACTCCTGCTTTCATGGCGGACTGTTTCTAGGTTAGAGTATGGAGGTGGTTCTTGGTATCGTATGGTTTATGGATAAGCAAACTCGAGCTGAGGTCAGGAAGGGATAGCAGGGGATTATGGGTAAGGGGAGGAGCTTGGAGCTCGGATCTTAGCTGTTGGAAGCTGCCGGCTCGGATCCGATATGTATCCGATAACCCAGAGGTTGCTGACAAATGAAGTTTACCTACTCAGATGGAACGTTATGGTGAGTACATAACTTATTTTCCCGTGTCGAGGTTGCTGGTGTGAAGCCACCAGTGTAGATCCTGCTTGCACCTGTCTGTGATTATTATGAGATGAGAAAGAGGAAGATGTTGCAAAGACCACTGGGCGAAGAGTAGCCACTGAAGGAGCCTCATGTGTAGCCTCGCCAAAGGAACCAGCATAATTGTAGCAGCCATCGTGCCCAACAATTTGAGGATCAATCTTGCCTTCACTCTTCTCAAAGGGAGTAATGCGTACACCTGCTGTTGTAAACTTTGAATCCTTTCTCTTGGTAAGAACGCCCTCATGAGCACGGTGTCTAACTCGGCGCCTATAAAGGTGACAAGCTGCGAGGGCAACAAGGCAGACTCTTCCCAATTTAGAGTTTGTAGTAGATGCCTGGTGGTGGCAGGAAGGAGCCAGTTGTCCAGGTACGGAAACACTTGGAATCCCTGACGTCTCAAGTGAGCCGTTACCACTGCCATGCATTTGGTGAACACCCTGGGGGCTGTGGTGAGACCAAAGGGCAGGGAGCGAAAGTGAAAATGACTGGCTCCCAGCCGGAAGCGTAAACGGCTTCTGGATGCCCTGTCCAGCTTTATATGGTAGTAAGCATCCTTGAGGTCGATGGAGCACATCCATACTTCTTTTCCCAACAATGGGAGAATAGATTGCAATGTGACCAATCGGACCTTGGACTTCTTTACATGGGTGTTCAATCTGCTGAGATCAAAATGGGTCTCAAGTCCCCTGTTCTTTTCGGCACCAAAAAGAATCTGAAGTCCCTAATCCGATCTGGTCTGAGGGGACAGGCTGGATGGCTCCTTTTTCTAGCAGCTTTAAAACCTCTGAAGCTGCAGAATCCCTTTGATTGGGTGGAACATCTGGGATTTTTTTGATCGGAGGGGGAGCTGAAGAGAAGGGAATGGGATATCCTCCAGAAATTAATTTTAATACCCATTGGTCCTGAGTTATAATTTACTAGGCCTCTGGGTATAGTGAAATGCGACCCCCGATTGGCTCTGGAAATGCACAGTTGGGTCTCCCATCAGGAGTGCTGGTAGGGAGAACCACGAAAGGAATCGCAGTCTCCCTGGTTACGCAGGCCTCCTCTGCCCCTAGGGCGGCGTCTACCAGAATCACCACCCCCTCCCCTGCCTCTGGAGGGGTACTCACCTTGTGAGTCATGAAAAAATCTCTACGATTTTTTGAACCACATCTTCCCACCCCTCTGGGTCTTAGGATAAGGCCTAGAGGGTAGGGAAAAATGGACTCCCACAGCAGACAGTTTTTCCCTCTTGCTTGCACCTAGTGAGAGTGTCCTTCACCATGGTTCCGAATAAGGAGAAACCATCAAACGGGGCATTGGTGAACGTAGACTTGAAGGCCTCCGCGAAATTACAGAGGCGCATCCAGGAGTGTCTCCTAAGAGCAGATCCCGAACTCGCTGCCCTACCCGCTCCTTCGGCTGCATAAGAGATCAGCCTCATGGAGGAGTTAGCAATAGAGTTGAGGGTAGACATCTGAGCATTCACCTTCTGAGCCACCGCATCAGAAACATTACCCCATAGAGCATCTCCAAGCTCTTTCAGGAGATCTCTTTGGAGCCATGTAAAATGAAATAATTAATTCAGTGACCACAGTGTAAAGGCCGCTGAAGAAAAAGTACAGTTTTGTACCTACCATAAAAGTAGATGTTCGAGTGCTAATACAGCTGCAGTCATAACAGATGGGTTCTCCTGCCATCAGGCGGGTCCTCGGTCGGCCGAATTCCAAAGTCTAGATCCGGCGTCGGTTGTCGTCGCTTCTTCCCTGACGTCAGTGCGACAGGGGTATAAAAGAACCAGCCGACGCCATTTTCTTCAGTTTTTCTTGCCCCAGATGTCAGGTGCCCCCAGAAGGAAGGCAAAACATAAATTTATGTAGTAAAGCAAATGCAATATAATCAAAAAACAGTAGTTGCAAGCAAATACACCATAAAAGAATACCCCAATGAGGTTGTATGAGGAGGTGTTAGCCATAAGGCCTGTCCCAAGAGGGGAAGGAGGGAGGAAATTGGACTGCAGCTGTATTAGCACTCGAACATCTACATTTATGGTAGGTACAAAACTGTACTATGTTCATCGTGCATACAGCTGCAGTCATAACAGATGGGTAGAATCCCAAAGCTAATAAAGGGGTGGTAGGCACTAAGTGGAACTAGGTGGAGCCAGGATGCCCTGCAAGACTGCAGTGGCAAAGCCCGCTCTAGTTTTGGAGTATAATGGTAGGTGATAGTGCTTGGAGAAAGTATGCACAGAACTCCAAGTGGCTGCTTCCAAAATATCTTTGGTAGGAACCCCCCTGAGGAAAGCTGCAGAGGTAGCTGTGGCCCTTGTGGAGTGAGATCTGATGCCTGTAGGTACAGTTTTACCATGAAAAAGGTAACAAAAGCGTATGCAGTGGGCTATCCATTTTGAGATTGTCTGTTTGGAAATAGGCTTCCTATGAGCACCTGTAGCATAGGACACAAAGAGTTGCTCTGATTTTCTGAAAGGCTTTGTTCTGTCCAAATAATAACGGAGCTGTCTGTGAATGTCCAAGGAATGTAGTAGCCTCTCCCCTTTGTTTTGTGGATTAGGGTAAAACGTAGGTAAGTGGATAGCCTGATTCAAGGCTACTCTGGATACTACCTTTGGCATAAATGAAGTATTGGTTCGTAAGGAAACTCTGTCCTGACTGAAAATGATGAAAGGCTGCACAGCCATGAGGGTTTGTAGTTCCGAAACCCTGCGTGCTGAGGTGATAGCTAGAAGGAAGGCTGTTTTCCATGACAAATATTGCAGATCTGTTGAAGCAGCTGGCTCAAAAGGAGGCAGAGTTAGTTTTTCTAGAATGAAATTGAGGTTCCAAGCCGGTACTGGTTGCTTCCTTGGGGGTTTTATATTCTTAGCCCCTCTGAGGAACTGTCTTAAGAGAGGGTGAGAGAATAAAGGAGGATCAGTGTTGTACTCTGCAGAAATGGCTGAGGCATGGATTTTGATGGAGGAGAATGAAAGTCCACTGCTTAGCAGCTCAGCTAGGTACTGTAGTATTTGAGGTAAATTCAGTATTCCAGGATTCTGACCCTTTTTCTGATTCCAGACACAAAACCGTTTCCATTTTGCGGAGTAGCCTTTTCTAGTAGAAGGCCTTCTGGCCTCCAAAATGACATCCTGCACCTCCTTGGAGAGTAGTGTCTGCTGTGACTTTAAGGAATCCTTCATGCGGCTAGATTGAGTGTTTTCAGCTGACTGTGAAGAGTTTTGAAGTTGTGCTAGAAGAGGCATTAGAGGCATGATCCATGGTGGGGAATGCGTCAGGCTCCTCAGGAGTGGGTACCAGTGTTGTCTTGGCCAGTCTGGAGCAATGAGAATCATCTTTGGTCTGTCTGCTCTGGCTTTTAATAGAACTTTGGTCAGCAGTGGAAGAGGTGGAAAGGCATAAACCGTCATTGTTGTCCAAATGAAAGAGAGTGCGTCCACTTTCCAGGCCTGTGGATGAAAGGTCCTTGAGCAGAATTTTGTCAACTGGTAATTTCTGTGGGTGGCAAAGAGATCTATGTCTGGCCTTCCCCATGCTTGAATTATCATTGTAAAAACTTGAGGATGCAACTTCCATTCGTGTGGATCTGTCATATTTCTGCCAGTGTGTTTTCCTTCCCTGGCAGGAATTGTGCTTGAAGTTGGATTTGCAATTCCAGAGCAGTGTTCCAAAGGGACATGGCTAGTCTGCACAGGGGATATGAATGAGTTCCTCCCTGTTTGTTTATGTACCACATCACTGTGGTGTTGTCTGTTCTTATCAATAGCTGCCCTGGATGCAGTAGGTCTTTGAAAGCCATAATAGCATTTATTACTGCTAGCATTTTCTTTTGATTGATGTGTAGGTGTTTTTCTTTTTGTGACCATTTGCCCTGAATGCACCGATCTGTCATGTGCGCCCCCCAGGCGTAGTCCGAGGCGTCTGTTGTGATGACTTGATTTGCTTGAGGCTTGCAGAATTGGAGACCTATGTTTCTTTGGCATGCTTGAGCCCACCACAGAAATTCCTTTTGAAAACATGGAATCAGTGGTATGATTGCTTCCAAACTGTGGCTGTGTTGAGACCATAAGTTTTTTAGGTACCATTGAAGTTTCCTCATATGCAGCTTTGCACATGGGATTAAGCAGGATGCAAGATGCCATGAAGCTCAGAGCCTGCAGGATTTTCCTTGCAGTCAGCCTGGTGAAGGTTGGCAGTTTTCTGAAGTATTGAGTTAATTGCCCTTGTTTCTCTGGCGTGAGGTAGGCCATCTGGGTGTTTGTATCCAAGCTGGCACCCAGGAAAATTATTGTTTGAGAGGATATTAGTCTTGACTTCTTTTTGTTGACTGTGTATCCCAGAGATTTCAACAACATTATTACAAACGCCAGGTGTTTCAGAAGAGTGTGTTTGCTGTCCGCTTGGATCAGGCAGTCGTCCAGATATGGGTATATTTGTATCCCTTGAAGTCTGCAGAAGGCAATTACTGATGCCAGGCATTTTGTGAACACTCTGGGCGCAGCAGATAAGCCAAAGGGCAATGCAGAGAATTGATAATGGGATGAACCTGCAAGAAATCTGAGTTATCTTCTGCAATCTTGTCTGATTGGGACATGCAGGTATGCCTCCTTGAGGTCCAATGTCACCAGCCAAGACTCCTTGCCCAGCATGGGAAGAAGCTGCTGTAATGTGAGCATCTTGAAGTTTGGTACGAGTAAATATGTGTTTAGGATGGATAGGTCCAAAATAGGTCTCCAATCTTTGCCCTTCCTTGGTACCAGGAATAGTCTGGAATAAAAACCTTGACCCTGTTCTTGTGCAGGTACCTCTTGAATAGCTTTCATGTCCATGAGATCTGAAATTTGTTTTTGTGCCTCTGCCCTTTGATTGTGTGGCAGGTTTGGCATGCCTCTCATTTTTGGAAGGGTGTGAAAGTGGAATCTGTAGCCTCTGTCTATAATGTCCAGGATCCATTTGTCTTTTGTGACAATATGCCAATTTTTCGAAAATAATGCCAGTTTTCCGCCTAAAGGTGCTGCCATTTGAGCCTTGCTTGGCATGCAAAGGGGAAAGTCATTGGGTCTGCTTTCTGAATGGCTGTGAACTATCCTCACCCCCTGGTGTAGGTGTTTGCCATTGTCTGCCTCTAAATGATCCTTGAGATTGCCCTCTACCTCTCGGGCGCCTGTATCTACCTCTGAGGTCTGTCAGTGGCTGGAAAGGACCAATTTTTTTGAAGGCCAATTTCTTCTGAAACGTGGCGGTTGTACCTGTAGGAAATCTTTCACTGTTTGCATTGATTTTGCCTTTTCCTCCGTTTTCTTTAATACCTCCTCAGCTTTAACACCAAACAATACATCTTTTTGAAGAGGTGCATCTAGTAATTTAGCTTTGACATGATCTGGTACGGTTTGCTCTTTGAGCCAAGCATGTCTACATATGACTGATCCTGTAACAGCAGCTCTACAAGAGGCCTCTAAAGCATCAAAACCACACTGCAAGGTATGTTTACCCACTTGCTCTGTACTATGCAACAAATCCTGCAACTCCTTCAAGTCTGGTTGTTCAGGTTGTGACATTTTGCTTTTCAACTGAGATAACAAAAACTGTTGATACTTTAACATATGGAACTGACAGTTTAATGCCCTCGTGGTTAAGGTGGCCGAGGTGTATACCTTTTCCCCCCACCTTTCTAAAGCTCTGGAATCTCTCTCTGAAGGTAATGGATTTTTGGCAGTGGAGGCCTTAATTCCCTTGGGACCCAGTGAAATAGTCTCTGGGTCAGCCGCATGGCTTTTGTATAGGAATTGGTGTGAATCAGGAACCCGGTAATACCTGTCAGGCTTGACTGGAGCTGGAGGTAGAGAATCTGGGTTAAGGCTGGCCTCTGAATACACATCATCTAGTATGTCTAAGACAGGAGGTATAGCCAGAGGCCTGTGCTGAGGGAGTAAGAGGAAATCCCTGAGCCTTTTCTTGGAGTCTGAGTACTCTTGGCCTTCCCAGTGGAAGTGTTCCCTCAAGGTATGCAAGGTTTCCCCAAAAGAGTAATCCTCAGGGGGGGGGGAGACAGAGGGAATGGACTCCTCTTCATCAGAATCTTCGAAAGGGGAGTAAGAATGTTCCTGGTCCTCAGAATGCTCTGAAGTAATGGAGGCCTGGTCTGAGGAAAGGTATTCTTCCTCCACTCTGGGCCTTTTGTCCGAGGGGGGTTGAGAACCCTGATAAGAGTAATCAAATCCTCAGCCATTTTGAGCATCTGCTTTTTAGGCATGGGGCCTTGAGAGGGGTCCTGTGGAGCTTGTCTTTTAGAATGCATGGCTGCTTTAGATTTAGTGTAAGCCTTAATGGAAAAAGAAGAAGAAGGCCTGAAGACACCTTGAGAGGTGGCAGGCCTGTCTGAACTCTGAGTTTCCCCGCCAAGAGTGACTTTGGTATCTGTAATCGGGGTGTGGGCTGAAGAGCCTGCGACCTCGGGCACAGAAGACACCGCTAATTAAGTGTCATCGGTAGTCAGGGGCTGCGTAGACGCCTCGCACATGTAGTCGGCTTTAGCGTGGTGTCGGTAGAAGTCGTGGACCTCGTACGTCGGTCCTTATCTTTACGTCGTTTACTCAAAATTGGAGTCGGAGTATCCGACGACATGTTGTAATTAAACTTTTTGCCAAAACAGTGTTGGGCGAACTCCGCCCGACGCTTAATATTGCGTCTGTTGAATGTAGCACAAAAACGACAGGCCGAGACGTCGTGGTCTGGGCCTAAACAAGGTATACAGAGGGAATGGAAATCCTTATGCGGTATTTGCTTCCCACATGAAATGCAATTATTATCTTTGTCTGACATCGGTCTGAGGCAAGAAAAGTTTCCCCAACGGGGTACTTAGCTTTCTAGAAGTCTTCGGTTGAAAAATATTCGTTAATCTCAGGAGCTGTCAGACCGGCACTTGCGAACTGCTTCTGCTTTCGGCACCGCGCGGCAAGAAAGATGGAAGAAAATGGCGTTGGCTGGTTCTTTTATACCCCTGTCGCACTGACGTCAGGAAAGAAGCGACGACAACCGACGCCGGACCTAGACTTTGGAATTCGGCAGGAGAACCCATCTGTTATGACTGCAGCTGTATGCACGATGAACATCATACGCTTCCCGTACCAGTCCATGGTCCTAGACTCCTTGTTAGGAGGATGGACGGTAGACGAAGTCTCAGCCAGTTCCTTCTTGGTGGCCGCTGCCACCACCATGGCATCTGGCCGCTGCCACCACCATGGCATCTACAGGAACTCCCTTGGATAGAAACTCTTTGTCAGAGGGGGAAGACAAGAATTTGTTGGGTCTCCTGGGGACTGGCTCCAGGGAGTCAGAGGTTTCCCACACCCTCCGGACAAACCACATCTAAAAGCTCGAAGGATGGAGACACCCAGGAGGCGGAGGGCTGCGCCCCAAAGGCCTTCAGGAACACCGACTCCTCCTCGGAGGGAGCTTTGGAGGGCCAGTCACCCCTCTGCTTCAAAATTTCCAGGATGTCAGAGAAAGAGACATCCTCAGAGTATGACTTGGAGGACCCCTCTGATTCCTCGAGGTCGGTGTCTGACGTGAGGGAGTCATCTTAGGAGTCAATGTGCTTCCTCTTGCACGTTCTTTTTCTGGGTGGCTCCTCAGGCAAAAACACTGAGGGGCCCTCAGAAATAAGGGGACCACTCATGGGGTTATCCTGAGGCCTTGGGTCTCCGCTACCAAAAGATAGATGGAGATCAGAGACCTGCACCGGAGCTGGAGGGGACAGAGTGTCAGCGCCAAATGATGTGAATGAGGACCTGGCCAGTGCGCTCCGCATGGCCTCGAAAGCTGGTCCCCCCGGCTCCGAAGATTGACCAGCTGTGGAAGACCTCGGAGCAGAAGGGACAAAGTCCGAAGCCGATGCAGGGGTCAGGCTTCCCTGAGCCGAAGCACCGAGAGGGAGGCTAGGAGCCGAAAAACAACCAGAGGCCTCCCCCTCGGGTCCGACCAAGGAACCATGAGTCCTGGCCCTGTGGAAGGAGCAGACGAGGTCGGAGCTGAAGCCGGAACCGATAAGCCAGGATGGGCCATCAGAGCCGACCTAGGGACATCTGACGGCACCGACCACTCCGGCTCTGAAAGCTGAGATTCCATCGGAGGAAGTATCGACACTGGTTGGGTGACAGGCTCCGGAGCAGACTGGGCTGGAGCAGAAAACAATTTTGCCAGAACCAGTGACTGGAGAAGTCTCTGCACCACTCTATCTACATCCACATCTGAAAGAGTCCTGGAGGACCTAGAAGATAAGGAAGGAGACTTAGACCTCCTCTCTGAAGGAGACCTATGAGGCAGAGAGTCTGGCCTAAAATATGGAGACCGGCTCCGAACTAGCACCTCCGTAATCGGCTCCGAGGGAATTGGAGCCGAAGCAGATTCGGTCAATATACTAACTTCCTGCGGCACCGAGGACAGTGGAGCCGAGGATGCCACAGAAGATTTCACTACTTTCTCCGGAGGCTCTGAGGATACAGATGGAGCCGGAGAATGCCTTACAAGTTTTAGCCTTGAAGAGGACTTAAAGCTAGAAGCCCTTCCTAAATTCTCCTCGATGGAGGGTTTCAAAAGTCCTTTCAAAATTAGTTTGTTCTTTCTCTCCTGAAGAACATGCGGGCTAAATGCATGGCAAAAAGTACAAGATTCCTGGAGGTGAATAGCCCCCAGACAATAAACACAGAGTGTCCATCAGTGATAGACATCTTATAACCACATTTAGTACACTTCTTAAAGCCCGAGGGCTTATGCTCTTTCGTATCCTTAGACATGGTGAAAGAAAAAACAACCGTTAATAACAGTCAGCCGTTAATATATATAAAGCGTGGGAACTAAGCAAAACCACAACAGACAAGTACACAAGACCTCTAACTTAATCGGTCTCAACAGGAAACACAAGGAAAGACTAGGTCCTCTAACTAAACGGTCCTAGCCTGAAGGATAGGTACCTACTAAACTAACAAGAAATGCAGAAGAAGGGGTGGACTAGGTCCTCTAACTGAAATGGGCCTAGCTCGTAGGGGAAAAGTACAGTTTTGTACCTACCATAAATGTAGATGTTCGAGGATCCACATTGCTGCAGTCCTAACTATTGGGTAGTCCGCTGTCCAGTCGGCCGAATACCAAAGTATATGGCTGACGTCGGTCACGGCGCATTAGACTGACGTCAGTACGTCAGGGTACTAATGCGCATGACCGACGCCATATCCTCAGTCTTTTCTTGCCCCAGATGTCAGAAGACCCTAAAAAGACAAGGCCAAAACCAAAACACACCAAACATACCTGCACCAAAAACATATACAATATATACAAAGGTACCAGAAAATAATCTCACCTACACAACCACCCCTAAACACAGAGGGGAAGGAGGGAGGGTAAATTGGACTGCAGCAATGTGGATCCTCGAACATCTACATTTATGGTAGGTACAAAACTGTACTATGTTCTTCATTCCACATTGCTGCAGTCCTAACTATTGGGTAGAATCCCAAAGCAGAGGTAAGGGAGGTTGGCAAATCATAAGGAAGCAGGAGCTGATAACATGCCTTGCAAAATAGCTGTGGCAAAACCAGCCCTAGACTTAGAGTAGAGAGGAAGGTGGTAATGCTTAGAGAAAGTATGCACTGAACTCCAAGTAGCTGCCTCCAAAATATCCTTAGTTGCCACCCCTTAGAAATGCTGTTGAAGTGGCAGTAGCCCTAGTGGAATGAGGCCTAATCCCAGCTGGAATCTCTTTGCCATGATGGGAATAACAAAATGCAATGCAAAACCCAATCCACCTAGAAATAGTTTGTTTTGACACAGGCTTGCCCTGAACTCAAAGCAAAAGAAACAAACAACTGCTGAGACTTTCTAAAATCCTTAGTCCTGCTTAAATAATAACGCAATTGCCTGTGTACATCTAAAGTGTGCAAAATCTTTTCCCCTTTATTTTGGGGATCTGCATAGAAAGTAGGCAAATGAATAGTTTGGTTTAAAGCCACACTAGAAACCACCTTAGGCATAAAGGAAGGATTAGTACGTAATGATACCCTATCCTTATGAAAAATCAAAAAGGCTCAACCGCCATAAGGGCCTGTAACTCAGAAACCCTTCTTGCAGAAGTAATGGCCAACAAAAAAGCAGTCTTCCATGACAAGTATTTCAGGTCAGCAGTAGCTGCAGGCTCAAAAGGTTGTAGAGTAAGTTTCTCCAACACAAAATTGAGATCCCAAGCAGGAGTAGGAGCTCTACGTGGGGTCTTATATTCTTTGCCCCTAAGAAATTGCTTGAATAAAGGATGTGAAAACAATGGTGGGTCACAATCATAGTGAGCTGAAATTGCTGCAGCATGAATCTTAATGGAAGAGAAAGACAAACCTTTGTCCAATAACCCAGTAAGATATTGAAGAGCCACACTCAAATTAGGCTCCGAAATCTCCAAATTCTGTGCTGCAGCCCAAAATAAAAATCTCTTCCATTTTTCTGCATACACTTTCCTTGTACTAGGTCTTCTGGCTTCCATAATCACATTTAAAACCTGTTGAGGAAGTTGAGACCTGCTGTCTTTCAAAACAGAATATGCCAGGCTGTTAGATGAAGAGTTTGAAGCTTGACATTGAGCAGATGACCGTCCCTCTGAGACAATAGGTGTGGAATCAAGGGTAAAGGCCATGGAGGCTTCCTTACCAGACTCCTCAGTAATGGGTACCAGTGCTGCCGAGGCCAATCTGGAGCTATTAAAATCATCCTTGGCTTGTCTTGTCTGACCTTTAGAAGCACCTTTGGGAGTAGAGGCAGAGGTGGAAAAGCATACACATGAAGATTTTTCCAACTGAAAGAAAGAGCATCCACTTTCCAAGCTGTGTGATGAAATCCCTTCGTGCAAAACTTTGGCAGCTGGTGGTTTAGTGGAGAAGCGAACAGATCTAGGTCTGGAGTTCCCCATGACACTGTCAATTTTTGAAATACATGAAGATCCAGTTTCCACTCGTGGGGATCCATGATTTGTCTGCTTAACACAACTGATAAGGAGTTCTGTTCGCACGACAGAAACCTTGCTTGAAGAGTTAGTTGCAAGCTGAGCGCAGCCTCCCATAAAATCATTGCTTGCCTGCACAATGGGTAAGAATGTGTTCCCCCTTGTTTGTTGATGTACCACATGACAGTTGTGTTGTCTGTTAGAATCAACACCTGCCCTGGAAGAAGTAACTCCTTGAAAGCCATTAATGCAAACTGGACTGCTAACATCTCTTTCATGTTGATATGTAGATGCTGTAGTCTGGCAGGCCACTTGTCTTGTATCCACTTTCCATCTAGATGAGCTCCCCAAGCAATGTCTGAGGCATCTGTCGTTAGAATCTGACTCGCCTCTGGCCGGGTCACAGAGAGTCCCTTGTTTAGGTGACATTCCTGAGCCCACCACAAAAATTCCTTTTTGAATGCAAGGTATTATTTGAATGACAGTGTCCAAATCCTGGCAGTGCTGTGTCCATAGATTTTGAGATACCATTGTAGCTTCCTCATATGCAGTTTGGCATTGGGAAGCACCAGAATACAAGATGCCATGAACCCTAAGGCTTGAAGGACTGTCCTTGCAGTCAGCCCGGACTGAAGAGATAATTGATGGAAGTAACTGGAAAGATTCTTTTGTTTGTCCGGGGTTAGAAAGGCCATCTGGGCTGCTGTATTCAGTCTCACACCCAGAAAGCACATGTCTTGAGAGGGTACTAGACTGGACTTTATTTCGCTCACAGAATACCCTAGGCATCTTAGCACTGCTATGACATATTCCAAATGCTGTAGAAGGTCTTCCTTTTCTTGAGCCAGAATCAGGCAGTCGTCCAAGTAAGGATAGATTTGAATTCCTTTTAGCCTGAAGTAAGCTATCACTGGAGCCAGAACCTTTGTGAATACTCTGGGCAGTAGATAAGCCAAAGGGCAATGCAGAGAACTGATAATGAGAATTTCCAGCTCGAAACGCAGATACTTTCTGCAACTTAGTCTTATAGGCACATGAAGGTAAGCTTCTTTGAGATCTAAAGTTACCATCCAGTGATCTTTGCCCAATAGAGGTAAAAGCTGTTGTAACGTCAACATTTTGAACTTTGGAATGTCCAGATAAGTGTTGAGGATAGATAAATCCAAAATTGGTCTCCACGTGTTCCCCTTCTTTGGTACTAGGAACAGGCGAGAATAAAATCCTAGGCCCCTTTCTGGCACAGGAACTGACTGAATGGCTCCTATTTGGAGTAACAGAGAAATTTGTCTGCGAGCCTCTGTTCTTTGTAGAGGAGGAATGTCTGGCATGCCTTTGAAAGGAGGCAAGGTATGGAAATAAAACCTGTAACCGTGGTGAATGATATCCAGAACCCATTTGTCTTGGGTAATTAAATCCCAATTTTCTTTGAAAAGAGACAGTCTTCCTCCTAGAGGTGCCGCCAGGCGAGAAGGTACTGGCAGCTGAAAAGGCAGGTCATTGGGTCTGCTTACGAAAGGACTGACCCCTGCCCTCACCAGAAGTCTGAGCAGGTGAACTCCCTGTCCTAGGCCTAAAAGAACCTTGAGCTCTGCCCCTACCACGTCTAGACCTACCCCTAGACTGGGAATCATAAGCAGGATAAGTCCACCCCTTAGTAGGCCAATTTCTACTAAACTTCGGAGGCTGCACCTGCAAAAAATCCTTAACAGTTTGCATAGACTTAGCCTTGTCCTCCATTTTCTTTAAAACTGCTTCCACAGGCGAACCAAACAACACATCAGACTGTAAAGGAGCATCCAAAATCCTTGTCTTAACATGCTCAGCTAAGTTCTGATCTCTCAACCAAGCGTGCCTACGAAGAACAGAACCAGTGGCACCCACCCTGGAGGAGGCCTGCACAGCATCAAAACCACATTGCAAGGAATGTTTACCCACTTGTTCAGACACATGAACTAAATCCTGCAACTCTTTACACTCAATACCTTCCGCCAGAGCATCCACCTTAGATTTCAACTGTGAAAGAAGATAATTCTGATATTTTAACATGTGAAACTGACAATTCAACGCCCTCATGGCTAAAGTGGAAGAAGTATACACTTTCTTTCCCCATCTATCCAAAGCCCTTGCCTCTTTATCAGGAGGGACAGGATTTTTAACAACTGAGGCCTTCACACCTTTAGGCCCCTGAGAGACAGTTTCCGGGTCTGCCCTAGGACTCTTAAAGATACTTATGAGCGTCAGGCACCCTATAATACCTATCAGGTTTAACTGGGGCAGGAGGCAAAGAATCAGGATTCAGGGAAGCCTCTGCAAAAACATCTTCCACCACATTCAAAACAGGAGGTATAGCTAAAGGCCTATGCTGGGGTAAAAACAAGAATTCCCTAAGCCTTTTCCTGGAATCAGAGAAATCTTGCCCTTCCCATTTAAAATGCTCCCTCATGGAATGCAGAGTCTCTGAAAAAGAAAAATCCTCAGGAGGGGAAGCTGAAGGAGTAGAATCATCCACATCAGAATCAGAATAAGGAGGGTACTCCTGCAAGTCTTCAGCCTTAGACTCAGAAGCCTCCGAGCATTGCTCAAAACTCTCAAACTCAGGTTCCACCCTAGGCCTCTTATCAGGAGGGGGCATAGAACCCCTAATCATAGTAATCAAATCCTCTGCCATTTTAAGCATATGTTTCTTAGGCAAAGACCCTGAGGCACTAGGAGAAACCCCCACTGAAGCAAAACTTGGCCTGCCCCTCAAAGAAGCCTTGGAAACAGAAGGGGAGGCTCGAACCACCTTAGGAAGAGAAGGAAGAACAGCCACCTGAGAAGCTCCCTCAGCCTGGCCTACTTCCTGAGAGGATACATCCTGTAACAGTAAAGTCTCTCCCTGAGACTCCAAAGAAACACCTGGCAAAACCTCCGGCTCCACTGAGCCCTCTAAAGAACCGACGTCTGGGACTGTCAGTTCTTCCACTCTAGGCTTTGCTGCTTTGTCCTTGCGTTTTTTAGCCGAAGCCGGCGTCGGAGCATCCGACGGCATTTTATAATTACGCTTCCCAAACACTAACCTGGCACAGTCTAACCTTCTCAATAGTGCGTTTGTTAAATCTAGCACAAGAGCGGCATCCAACAACGTCGTGCTCAGGCCCTAAACAAGGAATACACAAAGTATGGTAATCCCTATGAGGTATCTGTTTCCCACAAGAAATACAGTTATTCACTTTTTCTGACATCCGGTTAAATACTGAGGCAAGAAAAAACCAAAATATTCCCCAACGGGGTACTTAGCCAACTTTGATTCGGTCTGAAACTCTGACTTCAGAAACTTTCAGAACGCCAACCTGCACTCGCAAAATTGCTTCTGCATCGGACCATGCGGCAAAAAAGACTGAGGATATGACGTCGGTCATGCGCATTAGTACCCTGACGTACTGACGTCAGTCTAATGCGCCGTGACCGACGTCAGCCATATACTTTGGTATTCGGGCCGACTGGACAGCGGACTACCCAATAGTTAGGACTGCAGCAATGTGGAATGAAGAACATCAGTTAGTAGGACACCACAAAAGACAATAATACCAAAAAACTATTTTTTTACCAAGGTTAGATCAGTACACACACACCACTCACAGCTATGAAAATAGCTTTTTATTTTTGAAGCAAAAAACTGTCAAAAAAGACAAAAGTGATACTTGGCCACAGCCAAGAGCGAGACCACGTCAGAACTATACGAGCGGCAAATGAGATCTGGGGAAAGGGAGCAGTGCAGCATGGGATACCTTCTTAGCCCAGCCAATTGAAAGACTTCGAGCTAGAGTATGGCCGAGTCGAAGCAGAGGTTCGGCTCCGAACCCATGGGTAAGAATGTAGGCGAGACTGGACTACATAACATCAAAAGTTATGTATTCATTATAACGGTATATCCCATGTTGCCTGTTTGTCTGGTTCAACCTGTGGTTTATCAGATCCTATGATGGCCAGTGTCCAAGATTACAGCTCAATGAGCTCCACCTCCTCTAGCCATAACCACCCTCTGCTTCACAATAGCTACCAAAGATCTAGTTTGCCTCCTCTCTCTATTTTAACCTTCAGACCCAGTCTCCAACAGGAGAAAAGCCAAAGAAAGAGGGAAAGTGGTTTCCCAGATCAGCCATCTCTGGAACAGAAAAGCCAAGAAGATGGGGGGTTTGAACTAGACAAACAGATAAGGATCTATCCTTAAGGTGAGTACATAACTTTCCTATCTGATGACGTCTGCAAAAGGAGGTACAGCCAGCACCTGGAGCATAAAAGGAAAGTCCAGCAGCAGAAAAGGATCTCGTACAGGAAGACGAAGCAGAAAGATTTCTTTAAGAAAGGCCTTTGAGATCTTAAGGGCAGCCAACAGCACATTATCCTTGCCAATGTGAAAACTAGATATAGCTGCCAATTGCACTTTAGTAGTACAGTAGCTAGACCCAGAATAAAAGAAACTCACAAGGAAGTCCAAGATAGCTTCCAAAGGTGCTAAAAAAGGGATTCAAGCCCTTTGAAACAGCGCACAAGGTGAAGTGATTCCATTTACTAGGATACACCTAACAAGCAGACAATTTGGAAAGTTAAGATGTGAAATAAAAGCTTGGGATTCCTGCTCATCAAGGGAACTGGGAGAAACCAAGGATTAACCTCTGAGTGTTTGAAAGTTGGGCGGACCCAAGCCAGCTGGATGAATAAGACTCAAAATGGGACTCGGGATCCAGGACCCAAGGAAAGTTCCTCAGGAGAGGACAAAGGAAGGGGAACCACACTTGGTGAGGTCAAAAGGGAGCAATGAAGATTCCAGTTGGTCTGCAGCAGGCTGTTTTCTGAAGAAACTATTATTAAATGAGGTCAGAGGTTATGCATACAGAACACCCAGGGGCCAAGCATACAGGAGACAGTCTCTGGGTGAATGTCCCTGGGGAGGAAATAAGGCATAGTAGCTGCTGCACTTCGTGTTGGATGGAGAAGTGAAATGGTCACTACACAAACTGTCCCATTGCTGAAAAATACAAACAGCAAACTTTGGATTCAGAGACAACTTGTGTGGAAGGAGAATGCCCCTGCTCAAAACTGCTAAGAAGCAAGTTACAACCAGAAACAGTCTAGTTGAAACCACCCACTACCAGACTCAAATGGTATCCTGACAGAGGGTAAGACTGGGTTCCACCCATTGGCTCAGACAGCAGACCACTAAACTACACCCTTGGACAAAATGCCCTGAAAAGCCTGCATTGCAAGTAGGACCATTCTCATGTCCAAGACGTGGATGTGCAGTTTGGCCTCAGTGACAGACCAAGTCTCCAGAAGAGAGGAGTCCCTCGTGAATGTAGCTTGAGAGGCGGGGAGAACAAACGGTCTACCGGTGGACACCAAAGGAGACTTCAACCACCACCTGAGTTGATCTTGACCAACCCAGGTCAGATAGAATGGAAAATCCATTGGGTGTTCAGTATAACCACTGGACAGCCAGAGTCCGCTGTAATGCCCTCAAGTGATACTTGACTAAGGGAACCAAACAAATGGCAGCCATTGTGTGACCCAACAAGACATGCTGGAGGCTTACTGCAAATCATCAAAGACTGCCAGATCTCAAAGGTTCAATATCCTGGACTCAAAGTTTGGCAATCTGACAGAATGTGTCCAAATGGCAACCCATAATCTCCAAGGACTGAAGTGGATACAGACTGGACATCTGGTAGTTGACTGTGATGCACAGATGGAGTAAGGTATCCCTGGCCCTGATTAAGGACGCTCTTTGGGTGTTTAATATCCAAACCTCCAGGTAAGGAAAGACCTGGAACCCCTGCAACCTGAGCCAGACAGGCGGCTACCACAGTGCCATGCACTTGGTGAATCCTTGGGGGGCAGTGGTGAGACCGAATGGCAGTGCTCTGAATTGGTAATGATCGGCCTCCAGATGGAAGAGTAAAAGTCTTCTGGAGTGCCTTGCAGTCTGTAGATGATGATACGTGTCCTTGAGATTAATGAAGCACATCCTGTTGCCTTCCTCTAAAGAGGTGAAATGGACTGTACTGTGACCAACTGATTCAAATTGCTCAAATTCAGAACAGGCCTGAGGTCTTTGTTCTTCTTTGGAACCAAAAAGAACCTTGAGTAGATCCCGGATCCTTGCTGGTTGGTTGGGACCTCATAGATGAAGCCGCTTGTTACCAGCTACTGGAATTCGATGGCTGCCACTCTTCTCTGATGGGATGGAATGTCTGGAAGTCATTTGTGAGTTATACAGGGAACTTGTAGAAAATGAAACTGAATAGCCTGTAGATATGACACAACACTCATGCATCCAAGGTAGTGGCCTCCCAATCCCAAGCTTTCAGGTGTACAGCCAATCGGCCTTGACTGCCTCCAGAATACGACACATGGACAACCTTTTAGGGTTGCTGAAAGAGCCTACCAGAGAACCCCCCACTGAAAGCCTGATTCTGCTGACTGCCCCTGCCACAAGGGTGGCATCCACTGTAGTTGACCCCCTGCCACAGGAGAACTCTCAGAATAAGCCTCTTGAAAGGGTTGCTGTTACTACCTAATAAACATCCTTGGGGGTACTGTCCGAGGACGACTCTCCAGCAATGTCTTGTTCCAGGGGAACGACCTGAGACGTCAAAGCAGGCTGTCCCTGTGGCCGGGCGACGGAAGCCTTACCCAAACGAGAGCGAGTGCGGGATGGAACCGTAGCAGGGAGCGGGGGCCTGGATGCACACAACAGAGCCCTCTCCACCACATTGAAGACAGAGGGAGAGCCACTCTCTCTGGGATCAGAGAGCCGACCCTCACTCAGATCCGATCGGAGCCGGCGCAGAGACCATCGGATCCGAAGGGCCAGTGTGCTCCGACCTGGACGGAGCCGAAGGCACACTAAACCCCTCGGATCCGAAGCTCAGAGCACGGCTCCGAGAGCTCGGATCCGACAAGGACGGATCCAGAAAACTCGAAGGAAGAGTCGGAGCCGAAGTACCAGATACTGTCGGCGCCGACCCACCCCCGGCTCCAAGCGCTCCAAACCCGGGAAGCGGGTCGGAGAAGGAGCTATCGGGGCAAAGAAGGGTATTGAGCTCCCCCCCGGAGAGGGGGGGAGGCAGGAGCACTCCCATCTGCATTTGGGCCTGGATGAACCTTCGCATCACCCGGTCCAAATCAGCTTCAGAAAGGCTACGCGTTGATCTCGATGAGGCCACCGAGGCTGGCCAGGAGTGCCGCCTCGATGACCTCGACGGAGATCGGGTCTCCTCCTCGGGTCCTGGTGAGAAGCAAGGAGACGACCTGGAAGCCGTGGAGGGAGAAGCCCGCTTACCAGGGGGGGGGGGGGCCAGAAGCGGAGGCCTCGGCCCGCCGCTTGTGGTGCTTCTCCCTCCGTTTTTCTTTCCTGGCCTCCCTCTCCTCTGGCGCCGAAGCGGGAGATTGAGTCCCGGCCGGGGGGAGAGAGGCAGGAGTGGCCGCCACCGAAGCCTGGGAGGAGGCCACAGAAGCACCGGAGGTCGAAACCGAATCCGGGGGTAAAAGTCCCGCCAGGATCAGCTTAGACCTCCAGTCCTTCAGTGCCCTGGGGTTGAACGCCGCACAGATAGCACATCCACAGGGAAGGTGTTCAACCCCAAGGCACCGAACGCACCGAGTGTGGCCATCCGCCGGGGAGAGCTTATGGTCACACTCGGTGCACTTAGAGAATATTGGCTTTGGGGCCTCAGACATACTAAAGTAAAAACTCACTCGGTAGGCCCCAACACACTAAACACACACGCACACACACTAACTATGACCAGTGAGGGGAGGAAGAAACTAGAGTAATTTTAACCAAAATGTAACTGAACTATCAAAAGGGAACCTAACACACACAAACACTCACTCAAATTTAACAGAGAGACTTATCTGCCAAAAAAAAAAAAACAGGAGCTCGCAATCTAGCTGCTGTTCAGAAGCGCGGCAAACTAGATCTGGGGTCAGTCAGGGTTGGCAGGGGATTATGGGTAAGGGGAGGAGCTAGGAGCTCGGATCTAAGCTTTGTAAAGTTGCCAGCTCGGATCTGAGATCGGTTCCATATCCCACAGGTTGCAGACCAAATGAAGTTAACTACTTCAGATCAGATATTGTCTCCCTTCAAGTTCTGAGAAAAGGTCTGGTGAGGGGTAGCAAAATGCACTCCCAACGGCAGGCAGTTCTTCCTGTCTAGTTCAATCCTGGTCAAGATGTCTAACTTTTGGCTCAAAAAGAGACATGCCATCAAATAAGGTGTTAACAAAGGACACCTTAAAGCAGTCTGCAAAGTCATACAATCTCATCAATGAATGCTTGTGCCAGCCTCTTGGGGATGTGTCACCAGTTGTGTTGGAAAGCAGATGCATGAACAAGTTAAAAATGGATTGAAGGGTGGACAGCTGAGTCTCCAAACTTTTCGGAGACTGCTGTTTTCACTGCTCAAGACTTCTGATACAATGTCCAGTTGAAGATTGGTCAAATGAGCTAAATACTTCAACTCCCTTAACATGAAGGTGGCTGAGGTCTAAGAGTGCTTCCCTAGAAGTCCAACGCCAGAGAGACTCTATTCAGGGAGGACAGATCGAGGAACTCCCCTCCAAAATGTCCTTTTTGGCAGCCGCCACCAAGATATCATTCATGACAGGATATTTACTCCACTGTTGCCGATCTTGGGGGTGGTGACGTGAATTTCTTGTCGGGCTTTCTGGGGATTGGTTCCACCATATTGTGCTCCTTCCATGCCCTCCAGGACACCAGATCAATAAATGCATCTGGATAGAGAACCACCCATAATGTGGAAAGGTCCACCAGAAAGGTCTCCAAAAACACATCCTCCGTAGAAGGGGTCTGGTAGTCCAGCTCCTGTGCTGGCGAAAGAGATCCAAAATATCACAGAAAGAGGAATCTTTGCAGGGAGATCTGAGGCCCCCACTCCTTCCTGAATGTCAGTTTCCTCTGTGAAGGACTCCTAAGGTGAGTCCAGGTACTTCCTCTTAACAGACACTTCCCGCCCCAGAGGGGAAATGGAAGAGGCTGGGAGCCCTACTGAAAGGGCAGCTTGGAGACCACCAGGGGCAGACTGTCCTGGAGCAAACTGAGAAGTAGCCACAGGCAAGGATGTGGAAACTGGGAGCATCCGTTGCACTAGATCATTCCCTATCCTGGCAGCAGAGCATCCTTTCTACTATGTCAAAAGCAGAGGCAAAGGTGGATCAACTAGCTCAGCAGATGTAGGATGGGAAGACCCCAAGGACACACTGGGATCCAGAGCAGTCCCACCCTGTCCTGATGTAGAGACAAAGGCCAAATTATCAAGATCAGAAACCCTGAAAGGGAGGGAAGATCCCAACATTTGGATTGTCGAATCCGACCTGCAGACCCCCAGTCTTGACTTGTTGGCCCCGAGGTCTATCTGGCTCTGATACCGCAGAGGTTGAGTTGAAAAGACTAAGGTAGGGATTGGAGTTGAAAACAACCAGGCCATGTGCTCTGATCTTAAAGAATGGGAGACAACTTGTTCTGAAGACCTCAGATCTGTAGGTGCTGAAGAAGATACAGGAGACGTAGCTTTGAGGCAAGGGCATGGAGCTGATGGAATGAGGCCTAACTCCATCTGCGCCCGTAGGAAAGACTGCATCAACTACTCCAACTCTGAAGTCTTCAAACTCCCAACTAATCAAGATGACCAAACTGAGGCCACCACTGAGGGAGACTTGCAGGTTTGTTGGCCAGGCAATGGATCTAGTCTTCTGGTCCAAGCAAAAAAAGCTCAGATCCAAGGAGGTGACAGGAAGGACTCTGGTGAAAACTCGTGGAGCAGAAAGAGAAAAGTGAGACAAAATCTGTCAGGAGACCCCTAACAAGGAAAGGGTTTGGCACGCTAATGACAGGGCAGGGAGCCCTGCTAGCAGCCAGAGGTGAAGGAGACCAATTCGGGGACACTGGCCCCAAAGGTGATCAGCTCCATGTTGGAGTTGAGGCCGCCAAGGGATCAGAGGGTCTTGGGACTTTTGAATCAACCTAGCCAGGAAAAGTAACAAAGGATGGGGCAGACAGCTTACAATCTGCTTTAGAAGCCTTGGGGTCCTTTAGCCTGCTTACGACCAGATTTGTCCACTTTGCTGGAGGAAGCCAAGAGCAGCTACTCAAAGGCAACAGATCCTTAAGCATGAGTTTTGCCCTCCTCTCAGATAGCATGACAGCCAAAGCTCTTGCAAATAGCATAAGGGGATTCCACATGAGCAGTCTTGAGGCAATATACACAATGGTCATGAGCATCATTGGAGGAAAGCTTATGCTAGCATGAAACACACTTTTTGAATCCTTTAACCATAACACAAGAAATACTTACCTAATCTAATCCAAAACACAGCAAAAAAGCACAGCACAGGTCTTGAAAGGAGCGAAATATACCTACACTAACCTACTATAACAATTAGTCAAAAAACCTTACCACTATACTAGTCGCTAGTACCACAAAGCAGGTACAGAAGCAAACAAACCCTGTCCACAAAAGATACAGAAAAAGGAGCGAATGACCAAGCTGCTGTCCAGACTGGCAGCAAACCAGATACGGGGTAATTCTAGTGAAGTGTGTGTGTGGAGGGGTATGGGTATGGGTAGAGGAGGTGGAGCTCGTTAAGCTGAAATCTTGTGAATTAGCCGGCATCGGATCTGATAACCCACAGGCTGAACCCAGTCGGAAAAGGCAATATCAGCTTTAGTATTTGCAAGCCTTGGTGTACTTGCTGCTTAAAATATCACACACTACCACACATGCCTGCAAACATTACACACACAATCAAAACTCAATGAAACACATACCCTACAAACTTGCACACAACAAAAATAGCAATGTTAACATATGCTGCTACACACATTAAATACAAACTATGGCAAAATATTTTTCAGAAGGGCAGCAACCCCCCCCCCTCAAACACACTTGCTACTTTATACATACATATATACATATATATATATATATATATATATATATCAACTCTGAATCGCAGAGCAGCTGAGAAAGGGCATATCGCAATCCCCTGCTGTACTGTGTTCAAAACTGCATACCACTTAATCACAGAGTTATCACCCAAACTGTGCAAGTCTACCTTTAACCAGCTGAACTCTAAAATACCTCACCTCTACCACGTTTTAATTAGAAATGTGGACGCACAAGTGAGTGTGTGATGCATATGTGTGTGTGTGTGTATGTATATATATATATATATATATATACACATACAACACATACATATATACACATACACATTTACCCACACCCTTTTGGAAGAAGATGAAAGAATTACTGTGACTGACTCTTGCAAGAATCACTGCAACACAGATAATGATGAATCTCATGTCATATACAGTGTACAAATGTACTACCATATTAAAAATACTTGGTATAATGTAATCAATACATATCAAAGTCTGCATGCAATGCACTTTAACTGATGAGGCTATGTTATTCTTTTATTAACAGTTCTGAGGTGGAAATTTAAGAATGCTGAAAAGGGTCTAAGGAGCATTACACTTACCTAGTAAACAAAATATTAACATTCTATATTTAACATCACTTTTCTGCATTTCTGATTCACCCCTTTGTAAACAAATCCTATAAATACTCCCTTTTCACAGGGTCTGGAATCAACAAACACCTGACCTGACAAGCAACTGAGAGGCTACTGACTAAAAGAAAGATGAAAGAGTCAAATGCAAACAACAGTAGGGGAAGAGTGCAGGATGATTATACACAGAAGTGGTGTGATATCTTTGATCTTGTACTCTTGTGAACAAGTGTACGAAAGCAGTCACGTAATATAAAGAACTAAAATAAAGCCCACTATTTAAGGAATTAAAAAAAAAACACACACACACACGGGGGTCTACTCTGTTTCACTGAATCTCATTTCACACCAACCACTTAGCTGAAAACACAAACACTGGCATGCATTTCTCGTAGTTTGCAGCAGGCTCGAGTCCCCCAAGTGTTCAACATTGTCTCTAACCTTAGTTGGGGATCCATTCCCTTCCCCTAAGTAGGTGAGCCATCAAAAATATGCTCCTCCATATCTTCTTGACATTTCCTCTGGATCTAGTTCTTCTAATCAAACCCGGGTCTCCCAGATTGTGGTGTTGTCTTATCTTCCATTCAAACGTGCCTTGTGTATGGCTTCTTCTTTGATGTTTCTTGCTAACTGGATTTTTGTAATGGTGGTGGAGGGGGGGAATATAGACATATATATATATATATATATATATATATATATAGATATATAGATATATATATATATATATATATATATATATATACACACACACACACACACACACACACACACACACACACACACACACACACACACACGTATGTAGCCCCCATCTTGTTTGTTTTATATTGTATCTTACCAAAAATTTCAAAACAATACATTTTAAACAACAGACATGCGTAGTTGTAACACCAATGACTAACTCTCTCCAGAAGACAATATGTACTCAAACTAACTCCAGGATCGCACTACAGTGGGGAAAAGGGCATACACCTTTTACTTGCCTCACAGTGCCATATATATTAACTGCAGTTCAGTGAAATGAGATTCAGTGAGATGAGTTTTCAGTAAAGTGGTCGAGGTGAAATGAAATTCAACAAAACAAAGTAGACCCATATATATATATATATTTTTTTTCACATTACAAAAATCTAGTTAGCAAGAAACATCAACAAAGAAGCCATACACAAGGCACATTTGAATGGAAAACAATACTACAATCTGGGAGATCCGGGTTTAATTAGAAGAACTAGATCCAGAGGAAATGGTAAGATGATAAGCAGGAGCATGTTTCTGATGGCTCACCTACTTAGGGGAAGGGAATGGATCCCCAACTAAGGTTGGAGACAATGTTGAAAACTGGGGGACTCCAGCCTGCTGCAAACTACGAGAAATGCATGCTAGGCTAGGGCTGGTATTGTGGTATGGCATAACAAAACCCAAATCATCCATGGATAATTTCTCAACTCAGATTGACTGTCATTGTGGTTGGTAACATGGCTAATGTCACCTAGTGGGGAATAATGCATAAGACAGCAGAGAAGAGTAGGCTTGATGGCTTGGGGGGGGGGGGGGTAAAGGGAGACCTGGCTTTATGGCATACTGGATGAAACTCAAGACTATGACCCACAAAACCCGTGATTAAGTAGTAGTTGGGGCAACCAAACAGGGGGAGGGTGGAAGTGAGATGCCAGTGCTGGCTTACCCAGCCCTGGAGGGAGGAAGTTGGTCCAACTTGTTGCAATCCAACACATACTAGAAGGTGAGGTGTACGACATGCAGTATTATGAGCAAAGGATGTACTTGGCTGTGCCATGCTGTGTCCCACTGGGAACTTTCATGGTGTATGCCCACAGAGGAAAGCACGGCATGTCTTCATGACAGCCACCAAGAATGAAGTCAGAAAATAGGAAAAACCCTTTATGGTTGTCAGTAGGATGACCTTATAAACACCTCTCACCGTGATGACGAGAAATGGATGGACATGGCTTGATGGCTGGCAAACACAGGGGTAGAAAAAGTACACAACAATTAGGAAGTAAAATAATGGGGATGTGCATTGGTAAAACTGTTTACTACATACGTCTTAAAACTGAAACCACTCCATTCTAATGAAACTTCCAGATTGCAAGAAACACAAGTAACTCTTACCATTCGCTGTACTGCTGCTTGCTGTCCCCAGTACTGTCCATAATTACGGACTTCAGCTCCACGACGGTTTCCACTTGCTGTAAGGGATTAAAAAAAAAAAAAAAAAAAAAAAAAAAAGGCTTTCAAAACTTTGCTCTACTGCAAATCTATTCTTGACCTCTGGCAAAGCACTCTTACAACTTTTACAATTAGAACAAAAATTAAGACCACATGATTAATTTCATAAATGGCACAACATACTCCTCGATAGCTAGCTCTATCACCACTTGCAAAGATTTGTCAAAATCTAGAATCGATGCATTCAAAATTGGAAATCACTCAGTCTTATAACTCACACAATGCTAAACAGGTAATTTACAAATTACTTTGCTTGTAAGGTAGAAGCCATTTAATAATTCTGCAACTTAATTTGGGCCTGCTTTTGCAAATTATGGTTGTATTCCAGCCCAATACAGTCTCCCTGAAAAAAGAAAGCACCTGTCTGAGTTGCAGCCAGATTACCACATACAAAAAAAATCTCACAAAAGCAACATAAGTGAGTGGCATCTGTGGTTCTGCTAGAAAGAAACATGAAACGTTATCCATCCATCTATGTTTCAGATAACCTACTTTAGCCTTTAGAGGATCACAAGGAAGCCAGACACTATCTCAGCAGCCAGTGAGAGTAAGAAACTTAAACCAATACTGGAGGGATGCCAGTATATCACACAGTACACGTGCGCACGCACCCACATAACCAATTTACATAACATCAATTCAGCTACTACATGTCTCTGGCAGGTGAGAGGAACAACACTTGGATAAAACACATGTAGATATCTGGCAGACATGCAGGCACTGAAAAGCAGGAACTCCATCTGAGAAAACCCAGAGAACCACTTTGCTGTGATGCAACAATGCTACTTGCTGCACTGGAAATCAAACACTGAATAAAAAAAAGAAGTTATGTACTCACCATAACGTTCCATCTGAGTAAGTAACTTCATTTGTCAGCAACCTATGGGTTTCGGATCCAAGCCGGCAGCTTTCCAAGCTAGAGATCTGAGCTCCACGCTCCTCCCCCTTACCCATAATACACTGTGACCTCCTTCCAATCCTCAGATCGCGTTTGCCCATCTATATAATCTCACAACTACAAAACAACCTGAAAAACCCTAACCTAAGGATTAACAAGACTTGATAAACCATCCTAGGGTCCAGGTAATCAAAGAACCAGGTTAGGGGGAAGGAGGGAGGGTCGGTTGCTGACAAATGAAGTTACCTACTCAGATGGAACGTTACGGTGAGTACATAATTTCTTTATCTGAAGTAGTTAACTTCATTTGGTCATCAACCTGTGGGACAGAGTCCCCAGCTACCAAAAACTTGGGAGGTCCTCAAGGAAGGATATTCCGGAGCACTGCAGAGCCAAAAGCCACCCTTCCTCTGGACACTAAATCCAATTCATAGTGAGAGATAAAGGTATGAGAGGATGCCCAAGTAGCCGCAGAACAAATGTCATCCAAGGGAACTCTAGACCAGATTGCAGCAGATGTAGCCATAGAGCGAGTAGAATGAGCATGAACCCCTATAGGCTCTGGTAGGCCAGATAGTTTGTATGCGAGCAGAATACAATTAGAAATCCATCTGGCCAGAGTCACCTTCGAAACTGACTTACCAAAGAAGGGTTTTGCAAAGGAAACAAAGAGCTGATCAGACTTGCGGAAGGCAGCTGTTGTGTATAAATAAAAGCATAACTGTCTATGAGTAAATAAAAGCATAACTGTCTATGAACATCTAACAAATTAAGTTTGTACTCCCCTTTGTTTTGATACTTAGGGAAAAAAACTGGAAGATTAATGGACTGATTGATGTTCGCCTCGGAGGCCACTTTGGGTAGAAAAGATGGGTTAAGTCCTGAGAGAGACCCTGTCCTTATGGAATACAAGATAAGGGGGCTTAACACAGAGGGCCTGAAGCTCCGACACCCTCCTAGCTGAGGTAATAGCTACCAAAAAGGCAGTTTTCCAGAACAAGAATTTCAAATTAGCAGAAGCTGCAGGTTCAAAAGGTGGTCCAGTCAGAGCTGGAAGGACCAAAGTTAGATCCCATGGAGGGGCGGAGTTCCTAATAAGAGGTCTCAAGAGAAACGTACCTTTCAGAAAGTTCTTACAAATTTTGGTGGAAGCGAGGGGATTGAGATTGTCTCCAATGTGAAAATGGGAGATAGCAGCCATTTGAACCTTTACAGTAGAAGAACTGGCCCCTTGCTGAAAAATATGAGATAAAAAAAATCGAGCAATGCTGGGATGGGAGCAGTGAAAGGGTCTAAATTTCTATGAGACGCCCAAATGGAAAACTGCTTCCATTTACTGTTGTAAACCTTCCTGGTAGAAGGCTTATGCGCCACTACCAGGATAGATCTAACTGCGGACGAGATACCGGGAGTCCTAGCAATTAATGGAACTGATCAGCCAAGTTGAGAGCTTGAGATTGACCAGATTCGGGGGTTCAATCCTGAAGGATGAGATATCAGATCCAGGATGGGATCCAAGATCCAAAGAGGAGCTATAAGATGAGACCGTAGACATGGGAACCAAGCTTGACAAGGCCAGAATGGGGCTATGAGGATAATCTTGTTCCCCAACTGACGAGCGTTCTGTAAGAATTTTGTCATCAATGGAAGAGGATGATAAGCATAAAGAAGACCGGGTAGCCAAGCATGGACTAGAGCGTCTTTGGGGGCTTCCCCCGGAGGGGGAGATTAGAGCGAAAAACTCGCTGCACTTCGTGTTGGAGGGTGACGCAAAGAGATCGCAGCAAGGCTGACCCCACTTGCGGAAGATCTGTCTTGCTACTAAAGGATTCAGAGACCACTCGTAGGGCGAGAGGATAGTTCGACTCAGTTTGTCCGCTAAGATGTTGGACCGACCCAGAATGTGCATTGCTAACAGAAAACGGTTGGCAGATAGCGCCCAATCCCAAACTTTCATGGCCTCTCGGCAAAGAGGGTAAGACCTGGTTCCCCCCTGTTTGTTGATAAACCAGACCACTGACATGTTGTCTGACTGAATTGCAATAGTCCCTGGAGGGAGAAAGGCGTGAAAGGCTTGCAACGCTAGAAGGACTGCCCTCATCTCCAGTACATTTATATTGTCTGAATCCATGTACCTTGGACAGTTCTGCCCGCGTAATGACCCCCCCACCCAAGGCAGGAAGCGTCCGTGGTCACTGTGGCTTGGGGTTGCAGCATAACAAATGGTCGTCCTTCCCGAAGCTCTTGAGATTGGAGCCACCACATGAGGGAATTCCTGCAAACTCTGCTGATAGGAATCGGTAAGTCCAATGGGTGGTGAAGGATGGACCACTGAACTTGCAAAGTCCAATGGGAACCCTCATGTGCAAGCGAGCTAAGGGAGTGAGATTGATTGCTGCTGCCATGGACCCTAAAGCTCTCAGGACTAACTCCGCTGATGGGGCAGGTGGCTGAAGAAGGACTAGAGCGTGTAGGGTCAAACTGCGGTCTGTCTTATGTCAAGAAGGCCTTGGTCTGAAGCGTGTCTATTCTGGCCCCTATGAACTCCAAGATTTGAACTGGTTGAAGGGATGACTTCTTGAAGTTTATGGTGATCCCCAATTGGGATGCTAATAGTAGGAAGCAATCCCTGGCTAAGTAGAGTAGATGCCTGGTGGGGGCGTTAAGGAGCCAGTCGTCTAGGTAAGGAAAAACCTGTATTCCCTGAAGTCTCAGGTGGGCCGCTACAACTGCCATGACATGGTTGAACACTCTGGGGGCTGTGGTGAGGCCAAAGGGTAGGACCCTGAACTGGTAATGACTGGCCCCTAGCCGAAAGCGGAGGAACCTCCTGGATTGTCTGTCCATGAGAATATGATAGTACTCATCCTTGAGGTCTATGGAGCACATCCCGTCCTTCTCCTGCAAAAGGGGCAAGATGGATTGAAGCGTTACCACCCGGAATTTCTCCTTTGCAATGAAGAGGTTCATAGCTGAAAGGTCGAGAATTGGCCTTAAGTCCCCCGTCTTCTTTGGCACCAAAAAGAACCTGGAGTAATTGCCTAATCCGGACTGGCCTGGGGGGACGTGCTGGATGGCTCTTTTTTCTAGCAGCTTTTTTTAACTCTGAAGCTGCAGCCTCCCTCAGACTGGGTGGTACATAGGGGAGGTGTCTCGACTGAGAAGGTTGGTTTATGAAAGGGATTGAGTAACCTCTGGATATTATTCAAAGCACCCAGCGATCTGTTGTGATGGACTCCCATTGAGCCAGGTGCTTCGAAAAACGCCCCCCAACTGCCTCCAGAGAGGAGCAGTCAGGCAACCCCTCAGGGCTGCAGCGTGGGTCGGTCAGAAAAAGGTTCTCGAGACCCAAAATTTTTTGGCCCCGCCTCTGCCTCTGGCGTCCACCTTGTCCCCCCTCTGCCTCTGAAGGACGAAGGGTACGGAGCACAACGAGACTGCTGAGACTTCCGGAACCACATCTTCTTTTGTCCTCTCTGGTTCGTGGAAAAGGACCTTTGAGGAGCTGAGAAGCAGATTCTGACGGCAGACAGCGTCTTCTCGTCTTTCTCGCTCTGAACCAATGTGTCGCGGACGGTCTTCCCGAACAGGGTAGAACCGAAGGGTGTGTTCGCGAAGGACACCTTGAAAGGTTCCAAAAAGTCACAAAGCCGGAGTCAGGCATGACGCCTTAAGGCGATGCCGAACCCGCTGGCTATAGCGGCCCCTTCCGTGGCATGGGAAAGTAGTCGCATAGATGTATTTGATACAGATTTCAGAGTGGCCATGCGAGCCGAGAAGGTCCGTTTGTCCTCGCCCGACATGGACTCAGAGGGAGACTCAGCGTATTCTTTCACCAGATTCCACTGAAATCTAATTACATGGGCCAAATAATTCAGCGCCCTTATGGAAAAGGTAGCTGAAGCAAACATCCGCTTCCCGATACGATCCATCGCCCAAGACTCCTTATCAGGGGGATGGACCGAGGAACTATCCTGAGTAAGTTCCTTCTTGGTGGCTGCCGCCACCACCATGGCATCTACCGGGGAACCCTTACTCCAAGCCATCCTATCCACGGTGGGGGGGACTAAGAATCCTATCTGGCCTCCTGGGGATTGGCTCTACAGTGTCTGGTTCCTTCCACGCCCTGGTGGTGATGAGGTCAACCAGGGGGTCGGCCGGAGGGGACACCCAAGAGGTAGATGGGCCTGAGTCGAATGCCTCCAGGAATACCGACTCGTCCGAGGAAGGTTTTTGGGCTAACCACCCCCCCCTTTTGGCGAAGCATTTCCATAATGTCTCCAAAGGAGACATCTTCGGGGGGTGACCTGGGGGAACTCTTCCCCTTCCTCTAAATCAGTGTCCTCTGAGGGACTCAGTGGAGTCCAAGTGCCTTCTCTTACACTTACGTTTGTGAGGGACCTCCTCGGTGGGGCTGTCCGAGGAGGGTTCATCAACAGGGTCATGATCTGCCAGTGGTATGGGCTGGGGCGTCAATGCAGGCTGTCCCTGGGACTGGACGATGGAAGACAAGCCCAGCTGCAAGGGAGTGGGGGTGGATCCTGAAGAAAGAGTAGGGGGAAGCGCTCAGACCCGAGAGGGAAGTGTGCTCCGACCGAAACGGAGCCGAAGACACACACCCCCTCAGATCCAACGCACGGCTCTCGGCCCCGAGAGCTTGGATACAAAAAGGGATCTGACAAACTCGAGGGCATGGTCGGGCGTCGAGGTAGCGATAACCATTGGCGCGGACTCCATGACTCAGAGAATCCTCGGATCCGAAACCCGATAGTGGATCGGAGAAGGTGCTATCGGGGCAAAAAGTGGGGCTGAACCCCCCCCCCACAAGGCAGCAACACTCCCATCTGCAGCTGGGTTTGAAGAAAGCGATGCATCATCCGATCCATATCAGAGTTGGAGAGGCTACGGGTTGACCTTGAAGAAGCCGCCGAACCTGGCCGAGAGGGCCGCCGCGACGACCTCGAAGATGGCCGGGCCTCCTCTTCGGAGAAGCGTGGAGAACGGAGCCGAGGGGAGGAAGGCCCGGAGACCTTCGGGGGCGACGAGAGCACTTTGGCAGGCGGGGCCGAGGGGTCTGAGTCGGCTCACCGCTTGTGGCTTCTGTGCCTCTCTTTCTCCCTCTCTCTCATCTTTTTTTGATTCCCTCTCTCCCAGGGAAGAGGTGGGAGGTGGAGTCCCAGCCAGAAGAGGGGGGACAGCAGGCTGAGCAGCAGCGGCTGTAGCCACTGAGGGAGAGGTCGAAGAAGCTGACTCCACGGGTAGGAGACTCACCAGAATCAGCTTATTCCTCCTATCCCACAGGGCCCGGGGGTTAAAGGCTGCGCAAACCTGGCAGCCTGAGGTCAGATGAGGTACCCCCAGGCAGAGGACGCACTGAGTGTGGCCATCCACTGGGGATATCTTATGGCCACACTAAGTGCACTTAGAAAAGATGGCTTTTGGGGCCTCGGCCATGATTTCTAGATAAAAGACACACACACGCCCACACAAACACCTAAGGGAAAAGAGGGGCCTACTAGGAGTTAAACTACGAGGGAATGAGGGAGTAAAGCTAAGGGATGTAAACTATTAATCTAAACTAACCACACACACAAACTATTAAAGAGATTTTTAAGCAAAAATACTCTCACAAATCACCTGAAAATGCTAGGAGCTCGAAAACTCATGCTTGGCCAAGCCGCGGCAAACGAGATCTGGGGATTGGAAGGAGGTCACAGGGTATTATGGGTAAGGGGGAGGAGCTTGGAGCTCGGATCTCTAGCTTGGAAAGCTGCTGGCTTGGATATGGGTCAGATCCGAAACCCACAGGTTGATGACCAAATGAAGTTAACTACTTCAGATCAATAATTGCAAGACTACATACATACCATAAACACAGAAGGAGTTGCAAACCTTGGCCTTCTTCCACAGTTCAAGCTTGGGCGGCTAACTCGGGACCCATCCTTAGCATGAGGTGTTTAAGCCTTTGGTTTTATAGAAATAAGATTTAACGCAGACAGACAGCTGCATAAGGTCTTGGGTACAAATGACTGACAAATAAAGCAGGCCTTGTGGTCGTGCTCCTTACCTAAGCAAAAGACACAGCGGTCGTGGGAGTCTTTGTGCAGAATCTGGCACCCGCAACTACATTTACTCTTTCTCCGACATCGGCTAGAGAAAAACAACTACAGCAACCAAGCAAAAGCTTAAGAAAGGACGAAAAGGCAAAAAACCCAACAGGGTACTTATCTTTAGATGTCTTTGGACGTAGGAGTGCAGCGGTCGAAGTAATCGTCGTCTGCGGATGAAAAGTTCTGAGGTCTGTGTGTGCCGAAGTCACATTTATACTCCAAGGTTTATGGCCCTACATGTGAATGTTTCATTCACCTACGGCAGCCAGGCTTAAGCTTTTGTATAGGAGCCGACGTTGGGTCACCGGAGGGCTAGAAATCCCACAGTATGAATACTGCAGCATGGGAATAGGAGGACACCACGTGTAGATATCTGGCAGACATGCAGGTACTGAAAAGCAGGAACTCCAGCTGAGAAAAACTGGAGAACCTCTTGCTGTGATGCAACAATGCCACTTGCTGCACTGGAAATCAAACAATGAATAAAACAATAACTGCAATATTACATACATACATACCATAAACACAGAAGGGGTTAAGACAAGAGGTTATACCCCCCAAACAGTAACCATCAAGCCTCTCCCTCAGCCACCCATTGGACCTATCCATTCCTCCAAAGGGCAGTAGCTCAGCAAGCTCCTGCCTGGTGCCCTGCAGAGTTCTACAACAGCAGAGAGACAAAAGAGAGACTGGAGTAAGAATAATTTTTCTGCATTTTTTTGCTGCCTTTAGTTAATTCCACTGAAAACACAGATTTTCTAGTGTTTCTGTGATTTAAAAGCTTGTTTCAGCTACATATTGTACTTATTTTGCTGCTGCACTTTAACAAAGAAGTTTTTGTGTTTAAATGATCTGTTTAACTGTTGTAGGCTACACACTCAAGTGTGATAGCCATTTCTGTGCAATTAAAGTGTTTTTTTTTATTGTATCTGCTTTATTTTCTGAAAAAAAAAAACAAATAAAATATACTTGTTTCCCGCCTTTCTAAGCTAGTACAGTCCAGTTTTCAGGTTAGTGCTGAATTCAGGGCTGTGTTACAAGTTTCTGTGTTTGCTCATACCTTACTTGGATAGAAGTTTCTCTGTTCACTGTGAGAGGGAGCTTTCAGCAGCCTAGCTGTCCCTGGAGGAGTGGTTTCAGCCCAGAAATTAGTAGTTTATTGGCCATTTTGGGCTAATTTTTCTCTCTTTCATTTCCCTGCTATAAAACCCGCATATTTGTGCTGGTTTGCACGCCGGGCAGCGCCGGTTAGCTAGGGTATAACTATTCCCGGCTCCACAATGTCTACTCTTCAATTTTTCCCTTGGAACTAGACAAACTTTCAACTGAAGCACTAAAACCATTCACTTCTCATACTGGCACTAACTCAAAACTCATAGCAAGCACTAATAAACCTTAGCACTAGACCCCCCCTATACTGTAGAGAAGGACAAGGCTCTCTATACGACCTTACCAGCCAATCAGTAAAATAGTTCACTGTACCTCTCCAGGTATGTCCAAAGGGCAGTTTCAGGTGTACTCTCTGGTCCAACTGGTGAATCTGGGCATTTTGAGGCAAGGTTACAATTGCCTCATGTACAAAGACAACCCTCTCCTCCTTCCACCAAACACTAATACATGCGAGAGATGCAATTATACAGCCAAACTGGAGGCTAAGCTCTCTCAACCCACGACTGGACCAGGCAGTCTAGAGGAGAAGGGAATTACTTGCATCACACCACCAGTCTCACATAGACCTATGAAACCAGCACCGGCATAAAACACACATAAATACACGAAAACATACTCGGAGGCTCTAAATAAAAATCTGCAGAAGCAACAGAGACCTCCAAAGCAGACATCCAAGCAACCTCCACCCCCCAACACAAAGCATGAAACACATACTTCACAATACCAGTGTGCCACACAATCATAGCCATTAAGGCAAAATAACATACCCAACACACAAGTAATAGATGACTCTATAGTCAGGCACACTGAAGTCCCACTCACTAAGCTGAACAAGGAGAAGGTTACTGTTAGCTGCCTGTCAGGTGCCAGGATCTGCCACATAACACAAGCATTCAGGTCACTCCAGAACAAGTACAAATATGACTCTGTCATTGTCCATGTTGGTGTGAATGACCTGTGCCGTACCTCTCTGGACTACATGAAGAGAGACATGGATGAGCTCTCTGATCACGTAGCCCAGGCCGGTATGACCCTGAGTAGTATCCTGCCCTCACCAATAATGATGGTATAGAGAAAAAATTATCAATTTCAACAATTGGCTAAGCTTCTGGTGTCTTTCAAAGGGGATCCAGTGTCTGTCAGCCTGGGATGACATGCTCGACAAGCCTCGCTGCTTCGTTAGAGACAGCTTGCACCTGTCACACTTAGGCTTTCGAATACTGGCCAAGGCTCTTGCCACCCCCATAGTGCCTTTTTTACGCAAGGCTCAAAAGACAAACCCACCACCGTAAATAGCACAAGTAAAAAAAAAAAACGAGGGTAATGCTACTCAATGCCAGAAGTCTAAACCTCAAAATGCACACACTCGATGCACTCCTCAGTATGGAGAAAATCAATATATGTGCAGTAACATAAACCTGGTTTAAGGCTCCAGAGAGCACCCCAGCCCTACCAGGCTACAACTCATACCATATATTTCAGTCACCAAACCTGGACCGAAATAGAAAAGGTGGGGGAGTAGCCATATTCATCAAGGATACCCACACCTCCAGGTTAGTGGCACAGCACAATGCTTCAGAACGTGCAACAATGGGCAAAAGTGTTATTCAAATTATAGCTAGCTAAAGATCACCCACCATGTCCCAGGACCCCCACTTCGCATTCCTGGAAAGACTGGGAAATATAAAGGTCCTACCAAACACCCTGATATTGGGTGATTTCAATTACCCAAACATTAACTGGGAGAACTACTCAAGTACAAACTCCCTTGCCCAACATTTCCTAGAATTTATAAACTCAAATGCCCTGGATCAACTGGTCAACATCCCCCCAGTAGGTGACAACATATTGGACCTGGTCATAACCAACATGGGCGACTCGTGTTCCACACCGGAGGTCAACCCCTCGCTTGTTAGATCTGACCATAAACTAATCACTCTGGATATCCACATTCCGCCACCACCCCCGGTCAAAGAAACCACCGTGAAAAACTTTTCAAAAGCAAACTTCACATTACACAAGACCAAGGTGGGAAGTTTCAAAGCCCGCATGCTAAAGGATAACGCGGTCCAAGCTACAAAATCCTTTACTAATGCACCCTACGGGCACCTACAAGAATGCATGGATCGTGCTATCCCAAACAAAACCAAGACTCACTCCTTCAAGAAAAGGAAACTAGTCTGGTGGACCCCTGCCATAAACAAGCTATACAATAGAAGGAGGAAACTAGTACAGAAAAGAGTAAAATCCCAAGAAGGGAAGACATCCCTGATCAGTATCAGCAAGAAACTACGTTCCCTCATAAAATCATCCAAGGCTAGCTTCGAAAGAAAAATTGCCATGGACTCCAAAGATAACTACAAGGCATTCTTTAGCTATGTCAAGAATCTAAGTGGCAGTTCTCAGATCTGCTCGGAGTTAAGTGCAGAATGGCACAAAATACACTGAACCGACCGATATAGCCAACATTCTGGCAGACAGGTTCAGTGCAAACTTCACCCCCAAAAGGGCCCATAACTATACCAGAAGAATGTAGTGCCCCTGAAATCAAAGACACTCAGGTTAAAACAGCCCTCTCCAAAGCCAAAAACACAGCATCAATGGGACCGGACGGTGTCCCAGGCTGCTTCCTACACGAGCTCAAAGATGAACTAACCCCTCACCTAAACACACTGTTTAAACTCAGCCTCTCCACAGGTTACATGCCCACAGAGTGGCACACAGCAACGGTTATTCCACTCCACAAAGGTGGAGCCACAACAGACACCGGGAACTATCGCCCTATAAGCATGACTAGCTTGGTCTGCAAAGCTATGGAGCACATCATCATGGATCTCATTAACAGAGACATTGGAAACCTCAAAACACTGGACCCTACCCAGTTCGGCTTTGTTAAGGGCATATCATGCCTCTTAAACCTGGTGGACTTCTTTGAGACAGTTACCAAGGTTATAGATGAGGGGAAAGGTGGTCCACATAGCCTACCTAGACCTTGCAAAGGCCTTCGACACCATTCTCCACTCAGGTATTATAGACAAGCTCACCAGCCTGAACATAACCCCTATGTCACAAGATGGGTAGCCAACTGGCTCACGGACAGAACCCACATGGTAAGAGATGCGGGAGCTAGGTCTGACTCTAAACTGGTTACAAGTGGCGTTCCCCAAGGCTCAGTCTTAGGACCCTTCCTGTTCGGCATATACTTCTCAGAGGTACAGGCAAGCACAGGAGGACTATGGCTGACCAAGTTTGCAAACGACTGCAAACTAGGGGCTATAATTGACTCTCCGGCTGACACAGACATCTCCAAAACGGTCTCACTGAGACAGATACCTGGTGTCAAAACCATGGCCTCAAGCTAAATGCCAAAAAGTGCACAGTCATCCCCTTTGAAAAAAAACAAAGTACCCACAAACTACCACATAGGTGGTAGCCCCTAAATACGGAAGATGTAATAAGGGATCTGAGTACCCAAGTAGATAGTAACCTCTCCTTTGATAATCACATTGCCAAAGTGGTTAGAAAATCCTATGTGGCCCACCTAATCACAAAAGGGTTTGCATCCAGATCGAAAGAGGTCATTGGGCCCCTCTATGCATCACTCATCAGACCCACCACAGAGTAAAATGCCCCATTTGGAATGTACCTTAGACACCTGCAACAACTGGAAAGACCACAGAAATTCCTCACCAAGAGGATCACTGGCCTCAAGCAGATGCCCTATGCAGCTCGACTGAAGAAACTCCAGCTGTACTCGGTTGCATACCGACTACTCAGAGATGATCTCTGCCTGACATACAAGGCCATGTCCAACCCAGAATTGATGGACAAGCTCCACCTAAAAAAAAACATATCCCCTCGAGCCACACGCTCCAGGGATCTAAACCTCACCACAATAAATAGGCAGAGCTCCTCGCTAACCCTCTTCAAGAGAAACCTTGACAAGTGGATGGGAAAGAGAAAGTTTACCCCAGGGATCACTTCAATGGCTCTGGACAGAGGCACAGGGAACTAAATCTAAGGGGGTGGCGAAAGCCAACACATTCCGGCTAGGCTTATAAATGCCTTCGGGCAGATAGCCTAGTACCTACCTATGAACCTATTAAGCACATCTGTTACTCTGGGAGTCAGGTGCAAAGAGTGGTGTCATCATCTGCTTGGAAACTGGATATTTTTTGTTTGACCTCCTAATCCCTTCCCCCGATGTCTATCATGCTGCACCACGGTTGCCACCAGAAGGCAAATGCAGTCTACCACACATGCCAAGCCTCCTGGCCGAAAGGTGGACTACTTGTAACCCTGTGCATTCCAGCCTCCTTGCTGTGGCCTGTAAATCTGCATTCCATTGCCAATACAGGGAGACAAGATGCCTCCTGGATGGGTAAGAGGACAATGGTCGCTCAATTCCATCCTCCCTCAACTTAACAGTGCCTGCTCTGACTGCTGAGAAAGCATTGTCTAGGTATAGTGTGGAACAGCAGGAGTACAGGTGGAAATTTATATGGTGGGAGGAAGGTATTGACATATCTGGCCTAAAGGCATGGGAATGGTTACAATTTATGCAACTGAAAAGTACAGTTGTGTACCTACCATAAATGTAGATGTTCGAGTGTATTCAGTGTTGCAGTCATTACTCTTGGGTTATCCTGCTGGCAGGCTACCCTCAGTCGTCCAGAATTCCAAAGTCTAGGCCCGGCGTCGGTTGCTGTCACCTCTTCCCTGACGTCAGTGCGCCAGGGGTATAAAAGATGCAGCCGACGCCATTTTCTTCAGTTTTTCTTGCCCCAGATGTCAGGTGCCCCCAAATTGGTAGGCTGAAAAATATGCCAATAAAAATGCATGCACAAAAATAACATTTCCTTTATCTACAAGCAAATACACCAAATAGGTTGTATAGGATAGACAAGTGCAGATAAGTCCCAGCAAAGAGAAGGGGGATGGTGGGTGGGTAACCTGGACTGCAACAGTGAACACACTCGAACATCTACATTTATGGTAGGTACACAACTGTACTATGTTCATAGTGTTTCACTGTTGCAGTCATTACTCTTGGGTTGAATCCCAAAGCTGAGGATGGGTGGCTGGGCTAAATAGGATTAGGAGAGGCTATGAGGCCCTGCAAAACTGCAGTGGCAAAGCATGCTCTGGACTTAGAGTAAAGAGGTAAGTGGTAGTGCTTTGTGAAAGTGTGCACTGAACTCCAAGTTGCAGCCTCTAAGATATCTTTGGTTGGTACTCCTCTGAGGAAGGCTGCTGAAGTGGCTGCTGCTCTGGTGGAATGAGGCCTAATGCCCTTAGGCACTGATTTGCCATGTTGAAAATAGCAGAAACAGATGCAATGGCCTATCCATTTAGAAATAGTCTGTTTTGAGATCACCTTTCCTTGTGATTCTGCAGCATATGACACAAAGTTCCTCAGTCTTGCTGAAAGCTTTAGTTCTGTCCAAGTAGAAACGTAACTGCCTGTGTATGTCCAAAGAATGCAGAATTTTCTCACCTTTGTTCTGTGGATTTGGATAAAAGGTAGGCAAGTGAATGGTTTGGTTGAGGGCCACACTGGACACCACCTTATGCATAAATGTAGGGTTTGTCCTCAGAGAAACCCTGTCTGGATGAAAAATGATAAAAGGTTCCACAGCCATGAGTGCTTCTAACTCAGAGACTCGTCTTGCAGAGGTTATTGCTAGGAGCAGAGCTGTTTTCCAGGATAAGAATTTTGTATCTGCTGTTGATGCTGGCTCGAAAGGAGGCAGTGTGAGTTTTTCCAAAACATAATTGAGGTCCCAGGCCGGAATTGGTGCTCTCCTTGGAGGCCTAATGTTTTTGGCCCCTCTTAGGTACTGCCTTATTAAAGGCTGAGAAAAGATAGGTGGTTCCGTATTGTAATGGGCTGAAATGGCAGAGGCATGAATCTTAATTGATGAGAAAGAAAGGCCTTTGTTCAGCATCTCAGTTAGGTATTGTAAAATCTGAGGGATATTTGGTACACACGTGTCAATGCCTTGTTCCTGGTTCCAAGCACAGAATCTCTTCCATTTTTCTGCATAAAATTTAGATTTTCTGGTACTGGGCCTCCTGGCCTCCAAGATAACATCCATAACAGCTTTTGAAAGAGGAGTGTTCTGAATGGCTACATTATCCGCCATGCTGCCAGATTTAAGGTCCTGAGTTGGCTGTGCAGGATCTGATTGTTTTGTTGGGTCAGCAAGTGAGAAGTTTGAGGCAATATCCATGCTGGACCTTGAGACAAGCTCTTTAGGACTGGGTACCAGTGCTGGCGTGGCCAGTCTGGTGCAATCAGTATCATTTTTGGCTTCTCGTTTGACCTTTAGGAGCACCCTGGGAAGGAGAGGCAGTGGAGGAAAGGCATATACGGTTAGATTTTTTTCCAGCTGAAGGATAGGGCGTCCACTTTCCATGCTTGCGTGTGATAAATCCGTGTGCAAAATCTCTGCAATTGGCAGTTGTGAGGGGAGGCAAAAAGATCTATGTCTGGGCATCCCCATTTCCTTATTATCATGCTGAAGACTTGTGGATCCAGTTTCCATTCGTGGGGATCCATGAGGTTTCTGCTTAGTTCATCTGCCAAAGTATTTGTTTTTCCTGGCAGGAATTGTGCTTGCAGGTGAACTTGAAAAGCCAATGCTGTGTCCCATATGGTCATTGCTTGTCTGCAGAGGGGGTAGGAATGTGTACCTCCCTGCTTGTTTATGTACCACATGACCGCAGTATTGTCCGTCTTTACCAGTAGCTGTCCTGGATGAAGCAGTCCTTGAAAGCTGTCAGGGCATTTTGAACAGCTAGCATCTCTTTTTGATTGATGTGAAGATGCATCTGGTTTGCAGGCAGTGTGCCCTGAATACATTTTCCTGCCATATGGGCCCCCCCCAGGCATAATCCGATGCATCCGTTGTCAGTCTGGCTGTGGGTAAACTGAATGGCAGACCCTTGTTTTGGTGACAAGCTTCTGCCCACCATCGAAACTCCTGTTGCAGGCAGGGAATGAGTGCAATTACTGTCTCCAGGCTGTGACAATGCTGAGTCCAAACACTTTTTAGATGCCATTGTAGTTTCCTCATATGCAGTCTGGCATATGGAATTAGTAGAATGCAGGATGCCATGAAACCCAGGGCATGCAGGATTTTCCTTGCAGATAAGTGGGTTTTTGTTGCCAATTTTTTGAAGTAAGAAGTCAGTTGCTTTTGTTTGTCTGGCATGAGATAAGCCATCTGGGCAGTTGTATTTAAGCTTGTACCCAGGAATATTATCTCTTGAGAGGGCACTAGTTTTGATTTCTTTTCATTTACTGTGTACCTTAGGCCAATTAGTAATCTTTTTACAAATGCCAGATGCTTTAGAAGAATGTCTTTGTTCTCTGCTTGAATTAGGCAGTCGTCCAAGTAGGGATATATTTGAATTCCTCTTTGTCTGCAAAACGCAATTACTGGTGCCAGGCATTTTTTGAAGACCCTGGGTGCAGTAGATAAGCCAAAGGGCAGTGCAGAGAATTGGTAATGCATTGAGCCAGCTATGAATCTGAGGTATCTTCTGCAAGATTGTCTGATTGGGACATGCAGGTATGCCTCTTTTAGGTCCAAAGTTACGAGCCAAGCCTTCTTGCCCAGCATGGGCAGTAGCTGTTGTAGAGTCAACATCTTGAATTTTGGAACTTCCAGAAACTTATTTAGTATAGACAGGTCCAGTATTAGTATCCAGGTTTTGTCCTTTCTGGGTACTAGGAAAAGTCTGGAGTAAAATCCTTGCCCCTGCTTTTGTTGTGGTACTTGCTGAATGGCCCTCATGTCCATGAAGGCTGTAATTTGTTTTTGTGCCTCTGCCCATTGATTGTGTGGCAGGTTTGGCATACCTTTTGACCTTGGTAGAGTGTGAAAATGGAACCTATAGCCTTGGGACACTACGTTCAGGACCCATATGTCTTGGGTAACCATTTGCCAATTTGAAGAAAGAAGTGCTAGTTTTCCCCATAAGGGGGCTGCCAAGAGAAAAGTGCTTGGATCTGGCAGAGGAAAGTCATTGGGACTGTTCCTGTAAGGTTGTGATTGGTCTTCTCTGCTTTTGGAGGTAGGAGCACCCCACTGTTTAGGCCTGTATGAGCCTTGGGGCTGAGATCTGCCTCTGGGACGCCTGTATCTGCCTCTGTGTGGTCTGTCTGACACTGGAAAGGACCAATTTTTAATAGGCCAGTTTCTGCTAAACCTGGGTGGCTGTACCTGTAAGAAATCCTTGACTGTTTGCATGGATTTTGCTTTATCCTCCATTTTCTTCAACACCTCTTCTGCTTTAGTACCAAACAAACTATCATGCTGCAATGGTGCATCTAATAAGTTTGCTTTAACATGATCAGGCAGATTCTGTTCCTTTAACCAAGCATGCCTTCTAATAACAGAACCTGTAACATCGGCCCTGCAAGAGGCCTCCAGTGAATCATAACCACATTGCAAAGTATGCTTTCCCACTTGTTCAGCTGCATGCAATAAATCCTGCAATTCCTTGTTCTCTTAACATTCAGTATTTGTCAACAATTTCTGTTTAAGCAGTGACATTAAATATTGCTGATATGTAAGCATATGAAACTGATAATTTAAAGCCCTTACAGCCAAGGTAGCAGAAGTGTAGACTTTTTCCCCTCATCTGTCTAGAGCCCTAGAATCCCTATCAGAAGGGACAGGGTTTTTTTGCAGTGGAAGCTTTAACCCCTTTGGGACCCTGAGATATAGTTTCTGAGTCAGCAGCAAGGTTTTTATATAGGAATTTATGAGAATCCGGAACCCTGTAGTATCTGTCTGGCTTAGCAGGTGCAGGGGATAAAGAGTCAGGGGACAGGCTGGACTCTGAAAATACATCATCTACAATGTCTAGAACAGGTGGAATAGCAAGGGGTCTGTGCTGAGGAAGTAGCAGAAAGTCTCTGAGCCTTTTCTTAGATTCAGAATAATCTTGGCTCTCCCAGTGGAAATGCTCCCTCATGGTATGCAGGGTTTCCCCAAAAGAATACTCCTCAGGAGGAGAGGCTGAAGGAATGGATTCTTCAGTATCAGAATCCTCATAGGGAAGTATGGAATAATCCTGTTCAGAAGAGGAATCAGAGGAAATAGAAACCTGTTCAGAAGAATCATACTCTGTCTCTTGCCTAGGCCTCTTATCAGGAAGGGGATGGGAGCCCCCGATCAAAGTAATTAGGTCTTCGGCCATTTTGAGCATCTGTTTTTTAGGCATGGAGGTCTGAGTAGGAGAATGCTGTACTTGTTTCTTTGTCTTTAGAGCTGCTTTAGTCTTTAAAGCTGAAGATGGCTTAACATATAGTTGTGTAGGTCTGAAGACACCCTCAGAAGCAGATGCCTGCCCAGCGGCTCCAGACCCATCGGAGGGAATGATTTCCGAGTGTCCAATACCTTGAGTATCCAGAGGCCCAGTCGGCTCCACGTGGGAGTTGGAAGCGGCCTGTGGCTCTGAGGTAGCGGGCGCCAGGGGCTGCGAAAGCGCCTGAGAACTAGCGAACCAGCGACTGGCCTAGCAGAGGCCTCATCGGTTTTGGACCTCGGATGCCTATCCTTTTCCTTGTCCTTGAGGTTTTTGTAAACTCCGGTTGTCGGCTGTTCCGACGGCATTATATAATTAAATCTTCGGTCAAAGTAATGAAATGTAAAGTCGAACCGACGCTTAATAGTGCGTTGGTTAAATCTAGCACAAAACCGACAGCTAGCAACGTTGTGATCAGGGCCTAGGCAAGAAATACAGTAAGAGTGAAAATCCTTATGAGGTATTTGCTTCCCACAAGAAATACAATTGTTAACTTTTTCTGACATCGGTCTGGAGCAAGAAAAAAGTTTCCCCAACGGGGTACTTAGCTTTAATGAAGACTTCGGTTCTGAAATTCTGATTTGAAAATCTCAGGAGTCAGCCGACCGGCACTTGCGAACTGCTTTTGCTTCAGGCACCGTGCGGCAAGAAAGACTGAAGAAAATGGCGTCGGCTGCATCTTTTATACCCCTGGCGCACTGACGTCAGGGAAGAGGCGACAGCAACCGACGCCGGACCTAGACTTTGGAATTCTGGCTGACTGAGGGTAGCCTGCCAGCAGGATAATCCAAGAGTAATGACTGCAACAGTGAAACACGATGAACATCTGGTTGATAAGCCCTGGTCAGTAAAGGCTGATATAATAAACTCTGAAGGAAGTGATGCACATCAGTGTACTCACAAAGGAAGGGATCTGTAACTAGAACACAAATAAAGACAGACATACGAGAGAGTATAAATATAAATATATATATATATATATATAAATATATATATATATATATATATATATATATATATATATATATATATATATATATATATATATCTATATAAATATATATATATTTAAAGAAGAACAGTATGAGGTGATGAGAATCAGTACATGAGAAAGTTGGATAGAATTCCTTTTCAGTTACAGACACGTTGGAAGGTAGTGTGAGGAGGTGGCAGAAATTGTGCACGTTTTGTGAGTGCCAGGCAGTTAAACTTTAATGGAACAGTTGTACAGACAAATGGGAATGTATGTATGAGAAGCATGCCCCAAAATGTTGGAAGTATACACTGCTAGGGTTAAGGTGGAGATGGTGTGCAGTTAACTTCATTTGGGAGGATGGGTAAGAAGTATTGCAGCTACGGTCCGGAAGGGTCAGATAAGTTGGGGAGAAGATATGGTGAAGGTCATCTATTTAAATATAGGCATGTACTGGCAATCCAAGGGAGTAAGACAAATGTTGAAAAAAATGAGGAAAGAATGGGAGAAAGCAATGGACAGGTACATTAAATAATATTTATAACATCTACAAGTGAATTATTTATTTATTTATTTAAATTTGATAACCAGGCAGTGTCCAACTGCGCCAGAAGCCCTTTTTCAGCAGAGTCCCGGGTAGAAAAGCTCCAAGGAAGTTTACAAAATTATACATTTGTACATATGACAATTACAATAGGAGTTCAAATGCAAGTTCCTTGACATTGTATCTAAAAGCATATAACAATGGTAGTACAATAAGCGTATACTATTCATACAGACAAAAGAAATATATTATATCTTTTTTTTTCCAGGATAAAAATTTCACAAATTGAAGCTAAGAAGGCTCAATTTCCAAGAAATACTGATAATGGGTGGTGGAGAGAACGAAGTTAGACAGTAAGGGGTTAAATTAGTTAGCCTGGTGGAGAACATGAGCAAAGCCTATGTTTGGTGAAATATTCCTTTAGGGACTGTTTAAATGAATGTTTATCATTGATGGACAGAATATGCTGAGGTAGAGAATTCCAGTGTTTGGCAATGATATGCGACTATAAGGAGACGTCGTGAAAGTTTTGGGTTTTGTTAACCTTCAACAATACTTTATCAGCAGACCTAAAAGATTTTAGGTTAGTGTAGGGTTAGACAAGGTCAGATAGAGCTGGGCAGTTATGTTTGTATAAGACTGTACGTGCAGTTAGTAGCAGAGTCAGAGTATGCAGGCAAGGCTCCACTGCAATGATGAGAACTTTGAGACTGATTAGTGGCAAATTTGGCTATTTTGTTATAGCAAGATTCAAGGCTATTCAGTTCAGATTTGCGAAGATTAGTAAATATTTGTGAACAGTAAAGCAGGGAAGATAAGAGATCGGTTCTGGCTGTTACAAGTCTGGCATGGTCAGTAATATACGATTTAGCCCTATAGAGACAGCCCAGTTTGACATGAAGCTTTTTAATTGTTAGTGCAAGGTGCTTGTCAAACTTAAGTCCACTATCAATTGTGACACCAAGAAGTTTTGTATGATCAACAGGTTCTATTTTTGTGCCACTAGAGGAGGAAAGAGATAGGTGGTTGGTTGTTGTTGAGGTATAATAGAAGACCATTATCTTGGTTTTTATTGGAGTTAAGTATAAGTTGATGGGCTGTTATGTAGTTTTCAATATTGTGGTGGCTGCCTGAGTTTTTTCTTGGAGTTCCTTAATAAAGGGGGCAGAGCAGATTAGGGAAGCATCGTCAGCATATTGTATGACTGAGGCTGGAATTATGTTAGTTTCTAGGAGTATCAGTGGGTTTAACAACTTATTTTTCATTCATGTGCAGGCTCTATCAGGGCTTGTACGTAAAAGGGGTGGGAAGGCTTTCCCAAAAGAGGGTGGAGGGAAGGCAAATGTGAATATGGCTTTGGCATGAAATATGCATTAGTCTTCACTGACCTGTTTTCATTATGAAACACCAAGGGAAACAGTTACACAAGAGAGAACTCTTTCTACCATCTTAACAGTGTGTACATGAAAAGAATGTCAACATGGTTACATAAATTATCTTTTTGTACATATTATTGTGCAAGGGCCAGCAATCCAAAAAAAATTTTTTATTTTTGAGTGATGATATTGCATATTGTGAAATGCTCAATAAAAAATATACATATAAAAAAGGTTATATGGGCACAGTCATGGCCTTCCATTTATGCCACTGGACTAGGAATCTCTCTGTAGGTAATAAGTGCAAAACTCTTGAGACAGGCCTCAGCAAAATGCTGAAATAAAACCTGAAAACAAGCTAGTACACGACCAGATACTGTTCATATGGGGACTCAAGTAAATAATTTAAACAGCCTAACATCTGGATGGAACAACATGAAGGATCTAAACCTAGTGATGCCGTCCAAGAAACAAGACATTTCCACTTCTGAATGTGAGACTTTGTTAGTTGGTATTTTTTAAAATGCTCAACACTTGAAAGAAAAAGAGCTGCCGTTAGGAAATGCAATTGGAATTCTATCCTCCAAGATGACAGGCTCACTGCAATCACAATAAGATGTAGCAACCCTTCTTGTTGTCATGTGATTAAGGATCTGTATAAAAGTAATGGACAAGGTGGAAGACTGACCAGATTCATCAGCAGACTACAAAATAGCACGTCTACTCAGATCAAGAGGTAACTGTGTGGAATAGACTAGCCATGTATTTTTTTGTTTTTTTGATTCTGTACTGGAAGAACTGAGATGACCTACAGTAACGGACAGTCACACCCACAAACCGAAAAAAAAAAACAAACAAAAAAAAACATGTTTATTTCATCATATCTTCACGTTTCCTACATTTTACAATCACTCTGGCACTGTAGATACTTTTTTATATTTTTATATGTAATTCCAGAGTCTGTCCACATGGGGTCCAGAATCTTGATGTAATTGTGATTTCTTTCAGTCTACTTCTATGTATCCCACAATGCAGTGTTTGGCTTTAGAATATTACATCACGCAGGAGTCGTAGCTCCAAAGCTCATGTCACCCTACTTTCTTTCAGTCCTTCAAGTTGAATTATCATTTGTTTTCAATGACTACTTAAACAAGCAGGGATAATCTCACAGAACAAGAAGTTATGTACTCACCATAACGTTCGATGTATGTAGTCCATCTCGCCTCACATTCTTACCCATGGGTTCGGAGCCGAAGGTTGGCTCCGACTTGGCCAAAACTTTTCTAGCTCAAAGTCTTTCTATTGGCTGGGCTAAGATGGTATCCCATTGCTGCACTGCTATATACCCCCCAGATCTAGTTTGCTGCGAACACCAGCACTCATTCTCCATGCATAACAACACCCAAGGTAAGGAAGAACAAACCAAGAATGAAGGGAGCTCTGACACCAGACCTAACCTCCAAATCCTCCAGGAAGGGGGAAGGAGGTAAGATGGACTACACACATCGAACGTTATGGTGAGTACATAACTTCTTGATGTTATGTAGTCCGATCTCGCCTACATTCTTACCTGTGGGACAGCGTCCCTAGCACCTAAATCCTGGGAGGCTCAGTGGAAAATACTCCTGAGCACTGTGGAACCAAAGGAAGACCTGCCCCTAGATAACACATCCAACTTGTAATGAGTAACAAAGGTATGAGGAGATGTCCAAGTAGCCACAGCACAAATATCATCCATAGACAATCTGGCCTGATAGGCTGTAGATGTAGATACAGACAGAGTAGAGTGAGCCTTTACCGGGAACGGTAAATCTTTACCCCCTGGGGAATAAATGAAAGAAATGCAACTGGAGATCCACCTGGACAGCGTGGCTTCGGAGACAGGAGACCCAATTCTATTTTACGAAAAGGAAACAACTGATCAGATTTTCTGAGGTCTTTGGTTCTGTGCAGATAAAAACGTAATTGTCTGCGTACATCCAATTGATGAAATTTAAATTCTGCCTTGTTTGAGAACTGGGGAAAAAATACTGGCAACTCAATAGATAACTGATAAGGTTAATGATAGATGCCACTTTGGGAAGAAAGGAAGGGTTGGGTCTGAGAGAAACCCTGTCCTTATGAAAAATCAAATAAGGGGGTTTGATTGATAAGGCTTGAAGCTCTGAAACGCGTCTGGCTGACGTGATGTCTACTAGAAAGAGTCTTCCAAGTTAAGAATTTTAAATCACAAGTGGCTGCAGGCTCAAACGGGGATGAAGTAAGAGCCTGTAGAACAAAGTTTAAATCCCAAGGCATGACTGGATCCGATACCGGAGGACGAAGTAACAGAGTGCCCTTCAGAAAAGCCTTACAGAGTCTATGAGCCATAAGACTAGGCTCGTTTGTGACATGAAAGGTAGAAATCGCCGCTAATTGGACTTTAATGGTTGCGGCCGCTGAACCCTGGTTAAACAGCATAGACAAGAACTCCAATACCGACGAAATTGGAGCCTTGTAAGGGTCAATCCTTTGGGTATGAGCCCAGATTGAAAACCTCTTCCATTTACTGTAGTAAATCTTCCTGGTGGAGGGCTTATGAGAGGAAGATAAAATATGAACCACCTCCGGTGAGAAATGATGAAGCCTAACTAATGACGGAAGTGGAGTAGCCAGGCTGTCAACCAGAGGGTCCGAAGAGAGGGATGGAGCTGCCCTGACATGTGTGTCAGTAAGTCTGGTTGTGGGTCCAGAATCCAAGGAGCGTCCATGAGATAGGGATGGAGAAAGGGGAACCAAATTTGACGAGGCCAGTGTGGAGCAATCAGAATCATTCTGCTCCCCAAGGCTTGCGCTTTCTGAATAACCTTTGACAGCAAGGGAACCGGAGGGAAGGCATATAGTAGACCGGAAGGCCAATCGTGGACTAGAGCGTCCCTGGGTAATTCCCCCTGAGGGGGGATCAATGTGAAGTAGCTGCTACATTTGGCATTGAGGGAGCTGGCAAAGAGGTCACAGCAAGGCTGACCCCATCTGCGGAAGATCTGTTCTGCAACTTGACAGTTCAGGGACCACTCGTAAGGCATCAGAATAGCTCTGCTTAGCCTGTCTGCGATCACACTGGACTTCCCCGGAATGTGCGTTGCCACCAGAAAACGTTGGGAAGACACTGCCCACTGCCACACTCGCATGGCCTCTCTGCAAAGGGGATAGGACTTGGTTCCTCCCTGCTTGTTCAGATACCACACCACTGACATTTTCTGAGTGGATTGCAATAGTCCCGAGAGGAAGAAAGCCCTGAAGTGTTTGCAACGCTAGTAACACTGCTCTCATCTCCAGGACATTGATATACAGATGCATCTCGTGCTTTATCCATGTGCCTTGGACTGTCCTGCCTAGATAATGCCCCCCCCCCCATCTAGGTGGCATCCGTGGTCGCCGTGGCAACCTGGGGCGCAGGAACGAAGGGCTTTCCTGCATTCGGGTTTTTGGTGCGAAGCCACCAACTGAGATCCTGTTTGCACCTGCCCGTAAGTAGAATAGAGTAAGAAAGTGGAAGACGTTGGAGAGACCACTGGGCAAAAAGGAGCCACTGAAGGAGTAGCATATGTAACCTTGGCAGAGGGACTAACATAATTGGCGCAGCCATAGTCCCCAATAGTTGGAGGACCCATCTTGCCTTTGCTCTGCTCAGGGGCAGCAAGGCATGAACTTGTTGTTGTAGGACTCTCATTCTTTCCTGTGACAGAAACGCCCGCACGAGGATGGTGTCTAGTTCTGCGCCTATAAAAGTGACATGCTGTGAGGGGAATAAGGCAGATTTTTCCCAGTTCAATGTGATGCCCAGCTGTTGACATAGGTTTATAGTAGCCTCCCTGGCCTGAATTAGTAGATGCCTGGTGGTGGCAGTAAGGAGCCAGTCGTCCAGATATGGAAACACTTGGAATCCCTGATGTCTCAAGTGAGCAGTCACCACTGCCATGCATTTGGGAAACACCCTGGGGGCTGTGGTGAGACCAAAGGGCAGGGCTTGAAACTGAAAATGACTGGCTCCCAGCCGGAAGCGTAGGTGACTTCTGGATGCCCTGTCCATCTTGATGTGGTAGTTAGCATCCTTGAAGTTGATGGAGCACATCCACACTTCTTTTCCCCAACAATGGCAGAATAGACTGCAATGTGACCATTCGGAACTTGGACTTTTGCATGTAAGTGTTCAATTGGCTGAGATCTAATATGGGTCTCAGGTCCCCTGTTCTTTTCGGCACCAAAAAGAATCTTGAGTAAGTCCCTAATCTGATCTGGTCTGATGGGACATGTTGGATGGCTCCTTTTTCTAGCAGCTTTGAAACTTCTGAAGCTGAGTAATCCCTTTGACTGGGTGGAACATCTGGGATTTTCTTGATTGGAGGTGGATCTGATGAGAAGGGGATGACATATCCTCCGGAAATTATTCGTAGAACCCATTGGTCCTGGGTAATGTCTTGCCAGGCCTCCGGGTATAACGAAATTCGACCCCCGACTGGCTCCAGAAACGCACAGTCGGGCCTCTCATAAGGAGCAGCGGTAGGGAGAACCACGAAAGGAAATGCGGCCTCCCGAGTTGCGGGGGCCTCCTCTGCCTCTAGGGCAACGTCTCTCTGAATAACCAACCCCTCCTTTGCCTCTGGAGGGGGGCTCACCTTGTGCACCAGGAAAAAATCTCTGTAATTTCTTGAACCACATTTTGCCACCCCCTCTGGGCCTTGGGATAAGGCCTAGAGGGAAGGGAAAAACAGACTCCTACAGCAGACAGAGTTTTTCCCTCCTGCTCGCACCTGGTGAGGGTGGCTTTCACCTTGGTTCCGAACAAAGGGGAACCATCGAAAGGGGCGTCGGTGAATGAAGACTTGAAGGCCTCCACGAAATGACAAAGGTGCATCCAGGCCTGCCTCCTAAGAGCAACTCCTGAACTTGCTGCCCTACTCGCTCCATCGGCTGCATGTGAGATCAGCCTCATGGAGGAGTTAGCGATGGAAATGAGGGTAGACATCTGAGCGGTAACAGTCTGGGTCACCGTCTCAGAAACGTTACCAGTGAGAGTATCTCCAAGCTCCTTGAGGAGATCTCTCTGGAGCCGTGTAAAGTGAGATAAATAATTCAGTGACCGTAAGGTAAAGGTCGCTGAAGAAAGGGTATGCTTCCTGTACCAGTCCATGGTCCTGGACTCCTTGTTAGGAGGATGGACGGTGGAAGAAGTCTCGGCTAATTCTTTCTGAGTGGTCGCTGCCACCACCATGGCATCCACAGGGACTCCCTTGGACAGAAATTCCTTACCAGGAGGAGCAGACAAAAATTTATTGGGTCTCCTGGGGACTGGTTCCACAGAGTCAGGGGTCTCCCACACTCTTCGACAGACCAAATCCAGAAGCTCGAAGGGTGGAAATACCCAGGAGGTGGAGGGCTGAGCACCAAAGGCCTTCAGGAAGACAGACTCCTCCTCGGAGGGGGCTTTGGATGGCCAGTCACCTCTGTTTCAAAATCTCTAAGATGTCAGAGAAAGAAACATCCTCAGAGGATGACTTGGGGGACCCCTCAGATTCCTCGAGGTCGGTGTCTGATGTGAGAGACTCATCCTGGGAATCTATGTGCTTCCTCTTGCACGTCTTATTTCTGGGTGGCTCCTCAGGCAAGGACTCTGAGGGGCCCTCAGAAATGTGGGGACCGCTCATGGGGGTACCCTGAGGCCTTGGGGCCCCACTGTCTAGAGATAGATGGTGATCAGAGACCTGCACCGGTGCAGCAGGGGACAGAGTGACCGACCCGCATGATGCCGCTGACGACCTGGCCAGCGCACTCTCCCCGAGTCCGAGGAGCGACCAGCCTCTGAAACCACAACAGGAGTCAGACTTCCCCGAGCCGAAGCACCAGGAGGGAGACTAGGAACCGATGGGTGTCCCGAAGCTTCTCCCTTGGGTCCGACCGAAGAATCCTGAGTCATGAATCCTGTGGACGGAAAACAATTGAAACAGTGAAACCACAAAGGACGCTCCACGGAGAACGGTGAATTGACCACTTTTATTACCAAAGAAAAAACGACTTAGCGCTTTCACCAGTACAACTGGCTTCTTCAGAGTCGTTTAAAACTTCACATTCTCAAATATTTATTGCACTCAACCCATAGCCATAGGTTAAAATCAAAAATACCCCACCCAATAAAAACATCACCCTACTTAATATGTATATAGTCACACAACATTTTTTTAAAAACATTATATATATGTATACTGTATAAAAAATATATATATGTAATATATATGTTTCATATATAATATATATGTAACCATGTATATATTGTAACCATACTGATAATAAATGCTACAAAAACGTAGTAAACATACTTGATTTAACTAATTAACAATAAATTACCAATATATAGTATTTGCAGCCAACTTAATAATACAACATTCCATTAAGTTAAATTTGTTGGGATTTCAACTTTAAAAGGGGCTTTAAAGACACACTGTCATTAAGCCCAGGAAATTTTAGTGCATCAAGTCTTAACTGCCATTCTGTTTCCAAAGCACCCACTTTATTTACCGTATCCCCACCACCACCAAACTCAAAAATCCGTCCTACCACAAAAAACAAAAATTTATTGAAATTGGAACATGTAGTGCTGTGTAGATATAACGCATTATGTGTATCATTCTTTCTAATAGATCTAACATGTTCAGATATCCTGTCTTTTAACCTCCTAATGGTCTTACCTACGTAGAATGCCTCACATGTCATACATGAGGCCACGTATACTAAATTCTTAGTATTACAGTTACATTGACCAGGACATGGTATAGTGTATTTGTAACCCCACACACATAAATATGGTCCTTCACTGATAAATCTACACCACCTACATGCCCCACATTTCCTCATACTGGATTTAAATTGAGGTTTGGCTTTTCTTTCCAACATTCCCTTCAAGTTGTCACCTCTACCATAAACAATCAGAGGATCAGAACCCACTATCCATTTCATTTCATCACTTAAAACGCTTCTCCACAGGCTTTTCACTGTTTTACATAAATCCGGTGCTCTGTTGTTATATTTTAACCCAATATATTTTTATTGGGTGGGGTATTTTTGATTTTAACCTATGGCTATGGGTTGAGTGCAATAAATATTTGAGAATGTGAAGTTTTAAACGACTCTGAAGAAGCCAGTTGTACGGATGAAAGCGCTAAGTCGTTTTTTCTTTGGTAATAAAAGTGGTCAATTCACCGTTCTCCGTGGAGCGTCCTTTGTGGTTTCACTGTTTCAATTGTTTTACGTTTTGTGCCCAGAGTGGGTTTTTCTGTGATTACTAATAGTCCTGTGGACGGAGCCGATGTTGGCACCGAGGGGATGTCGGAACCGACCTAGGGACATCACACAGAGTCGAGCACTCCGGATCCGAAAACTGAGATGCACTCGGAGGAAGTATCGAAGCAGGTTGAAGGATGGGCTCCGGAGCCGACTGGGTCGGAGCCGAGAACAACTTAGCCAAAACCAACGACTGAAGGAGTCTCTGCACCACTCTATCGACGTCCTCATCTGATAAGGTCCTGGAGGATTTAGAGGACAGAGAGGGAGATCGAGACGGCCTCTCCGAAGGGGACCTGCGAGGAGGTGATGCTGGCCTAATGCTAGGCGATCGGCTCCGAATAGGTTCCAAAATGATCGGAGCCGATGCCGGTTCCATAACCACAGACACTACCTTCATCTACAAGCAAATACACCACATAGGTTGTACAGATTAGATAAGTGTAGCTAAGTTCCAGCAAAAAGAGATGGGAGATGGTGGGTGGGTAACCTGGACTGCAACAGTGAATACACTCGAACATCTACATTTATGGTAAGTGTACACAACTGTACTATGTTCTTCGTGTTTCACTGTTGCAGTCATTACAATTGGGTTGAATCCCAAAGCTATGGTTGGGAGGCTGGAGCTAAACAGCATTAGGAGCGGCTAAGAGGCCCTGCAGTAAGTACAGTTTTGTACCTACCATAAATGTAGATGTTCGAGTGCTAATACAGCTGCAGTAATCACAGACGGGTTTTCAGCCGTCAGGCGGTCCCTCGGTCGGCCGAATTCCAAAGTCTTGGTCCGGCGTCGGTTGTTGTCGCTTACTCTTCTGACGTCAGGAAGGCCAGAGTATATAAGACACAGCCGACGCCATGTTCTTCAGTCTTTTCTTGCCCCAGATGTCAGGTGCCCCCAAAGGAAGGCAATACATAAATAAAGCTAATCCACAAATGCAAGCAAATAAAACATAGCAGGATAACCCAGTCAGGAGGTATGAAGAGGTTTTTAGGCCCCATGGCCTTACCAAGAGGGGAAGGAGGGAGGGAAACCTGTACTGCAGCTGTATTAGCACTCGAACATCTACATTTATGGTAGGTACAAAACTGTACTATGTTCATCGTGCATACAGCTGCAGTAATCAAAGATGGGTAGAGTCCCAAAGCTATGCATAGGGTGGTAGGTACTATGAGGAACTGGGTTGAGCCAGAATGCCCTGCAAAACAGCAGTGGCAAAGCCTGCTCTTGTTCTGGAATATAGGGGCAGATGGTAGTGTTTTGTGAAGGTATGTACAGAACTCCAAGTGGCTGCCTCCAAGATATCCTTAGTAGGCACACCTCTGAGGAAGGCTGTAGAGGTGGCTGTGGCCCTGGTTGAATGAGATCTGATACCAGTAGGGACAGGTTTCCCATGGTAGGAGTAACAAAAACGTATGCAGTGGCCAATCCACTTGGAAATGGTCTGTTTGGTAACTGGTTTCCCTGGAGCCCCTACGGCATAGGACACAAAAAGTTGGTCTGATTTCCTGAAGGACTTTGTTCTGTCCAAATACTAACGTAGCTGCCTATGGATGTCTAAAGAGTGAAGCAGCCTTTCCCCTTTGTTTTGAGGTTTAGGAAAAAAGGCAGGAAAGGTGTATGGCTTGGTTTAAGGCTACCCTAGATACCACTTTAGGCATAAAAGATGGGTTGGTACGAAGGGAAACCCTGTCCTGATGGAAGATGAGGAAGGGCTGCACCGCCATGAGGGCCTGTAGTTCAGAAACCCTACGAGCTGAAGTGATGGCCAGAAGGAAAGCTGTTTTCCAGGACAAATATTGTAGATCTGTTGAAGCAGCAGGTTCAAAGGGAGGCAATGTTAATTTTTCTAGTATGTAATTATGGTCCCAGGCTGGCACTGGTTGTTTCCTTGGAGGTCTTATATTCTTAGCCCCTCTGAGGAACTGCCGTAAGAGTGGGTGTGAGAATAAAGGAGGATCCGTGTTGAATTATGCAGAAATGGCTGAGGCGTGTATTTTGATAGAAGAAAATGAAAGTCCACTGCTCAGTAGTTCAGCTAGGTACTGTAAAACCTGAGGCAAGTTCAATTTTCTAGGGTCCTGTCCTCTTTTCTCATTCCAACAGCAAAACCGCTTCCATTTTGCGGAGTAAGCTTTTCTAGTAGATGGTCTTCTGGCCTCCAGAATGACATCCTGCACCTCCTTGGAGAGTAGAGTTTGATGTGGTGTTAAGGAATTTTCCATGCAGCGAGGTTGAGTGTTTTCAGCTGGCTGTGAAGGGTTTTGTAGTTGTTCTGCGTCAGCAGAAGAGGTATTAGAGGCAGGGACCAGGAGGAGTATGTGTTAGGCTCCTCAGGAGTGGATACCAGTGTTGCCTTGGCCAGTCTGGAGCAATCAGTATCATCCTCGGTTTGTCTGTTCTTGCTTTCAAAAGCACCTTGGGCAGGAGAGGCAGAGGTGGGAATGCATAAACTGTCCATGTTGTCCAACTGAATGAAAGGGCGTCCACTTTCCAGGCCTTTGGATGGAAGGTCCTTGAACAAAACCTTTTCAATTGAAGGTTTCTGTGGGAGGCAAAAAGATCTATATCTGGCCTCCCCCACGCTTGGACTATCTCTGTAAACACCTGTGGATGTAGCTTCCATTCGTGTGGACCTGTCATATTTTTGCTCAGAGTGTCTGCCAGTGTGTTTTCCATCCCTGGCAAGTACTGTGCTTGAAGTTCGATTTGTCTTTCCAGAGCCAAGTTCCAAAGAGTCATGGCTAGTCTGCACAAGGGGTATGAGTGAGTTCCTCCTTGTTTGTTTATGTACCACATTACTGTGGTGTTGTCTGTTCTTATGAGCAATTGTCCTGGATGCAGGAAGTCCTTGAAAGCTGTAATTGCATTTATTACTGCCAGCATTTCTTTTTGATTGATGTGAAGGTGCTGTTCCTTTTGGAACCATCTGCCCTGAATGCACCTGTCCTTCATGTGTGCCCCCCAGGCGTAATCTGAGGCGTCTGTGGTTATGACTTGTTTTGCTTGAGGCTTGCAGAATGGGAGGCCTGTGTTTACTTGACATGCTTGGGCCCACCATAGGAATTCCTTTTGTAGACAGGGAATTATTGGAATAATTGCTTCCAAGCTGTGACTGTGTTGAGACCATAGATTTTTTAGGTACCACTGAAGTTTCCTCATATGCAGCTTTGCACACGGGATTAGAAGAATGCAAGATGCCATGAATCCCAGAGCCTGCAGGATTTTCCTTGCAGTAAGCCTGGTACTTTTTGCTAGTATTTTGAAGTACTGAGATAATTGCCCTTGTTTTTCTGGCGTAAGGTATGCCATCTGGGTGTTTGTGTCCAAGCTGGCACCCAGGAAGGTTATTTTCTGAGAAGGTGTTAGCTTTGATTTCTCCTTGTTGATGGTGTATCCCAGAGAAAGCAGTAACCGTGTCACATATGCCAGATGTTCCAGTAGTATATGTTTGCTGTCCGCTTGGATCAGGCAGTCGTCCAGATAAGGGTAAATTTGTATCCCTTGAAGTCTGCAATAGGCAATCACTGATGCCAGGCACTTGGTGAATACTCTGGGCAGTAGATAAGCCAAAGGGCAATGCAGAGAATTGATAGTGGATTGAACCTGCAAGAAATCTGAGGTATCTTCTGCAGCTTTGTCTGATTGGGACATGCAGGTATGCCTCCTTGAGGTCCAATGTTACCAGCCAAAACTCCTTGCCCAGCATGGGAAGAAGTTGCTGTAATGTGAGCATCTTGAATTTTGGTACGAGTAGAAATGTGTTTAGGATGGATAAGTCCAGAATAGGTCTCCAGTCGGTTCCTTTTCTTGGTACCAGGAAAAGTCTTGAATAAAAACCTTGACCTTGTTGGTGCGTAGGTACCTTTTGTATAGCCCTCATGTTTAGGAGCTTTGAAATTTGCAGTTGTGCCTCTACCCTTTGATTTTGTGGTAGGTTTGGCATGCCTCTCATTTTTGGAAGAGTGTGAAATTGAAATTTGTAGCCTCTGTTTATAATGTCCAGTATCCATTTGTCTGTTGTGACAATATGCCAATTGCTTGCAAATAATGCTAGTTTCCCTCCCAAAGGTGCTGCCAGCTGAGACTTGCTTGGCATGGAAATGAGGGAGTCATTGAGTTTGCTTCCTGTATTGTTGTGCACTGTCTTCACCACCTCTTGGTGCTGGAGATTGCCATTGTCTTCCTCTATATGACCCTTGTGATTGCCCTCTGCCCCTTCCGCGTCTGTATCTGCCTCTTTGGGCCTTGTCAGTGGCTGGAAAGGACCAGTTTTTTGATGGCCAATTCCTGCTAAATCGTGGTGGCTGGACCTGTAAGAAAGCTTTGACAGTTTGCATAGATTTGGCTTTCTCTTCCATTTTTCGTAATATATCCTCAGCATTAGTACCAAAAAGAACATCCTTTTGTAAAGGTGCATCAAGAAGTTTTGCTTTCACATGATCAGGCAGATTTTGTTCCCTAAGCCAGGCATGTCTGCGAATGACTGATCCTGTAGCAGCCGCTCTACTGGAGGCCTCTAGGGCATCATAACCACATTGTAAAGTGTGTTTACCCACTTGTTCTGCACTATGCATCATATCCTGTAACTCTTTTAAATCTGGTTGTTCAGGTTGAGACATTTTGTTTTTTAATTGTGATAACAGGAACTGTTGATATTTAATCATATGAAACTGGCAGTTTAAGGCCCTCATGGCTAGGGTGGCCGAGGTATAAACCTTCTTACCCCACCTTTCTAGAGATCTAGATTCCCTTTCTGCAGGAAGTGGATTCTTGGCAGTGGAGGCCTTTATTCCCTTAGGGCCTTGTGAAATGGTTTCAGGGTCAGCATTATGGCCTTTGTAGAGAAATTGGTGAGAACTGGGTACTCTGTAATATCCATCAGGCTTAACTGGTGCAGGAGGCAGTGAATCAGGATTAAAACAAGCCTCCGAATAGACATCATCCAGTACCTCCAAAACAGGAGGAATAGCCAGAGGTCTGTGCTGAGGTAACCAAAGAAATTCCCTAAGTCTTTTCTTGGAGTCTGAAAAGTCTTGGCCTTCCCAATGGAAGTGTTCCCTCAAGGTGTGCAATGTTTCCCCAAAAGAAAAATCCTCAGGGGGGGATACAGAAGGAATAGACTGCTCTGCATCCGAATCCTCAAAAGGGGAATAAGAGTGTTCCTCAGCATCGGAATGCTCTGATAAAATTGATCCCTGATCACAAGAGGGGGATTCTTCCTCCACTCTGGGTCTCTTGTCAGGAGGGGGCTGAGAACCTCTGATAAGAGTTATTAGATCTTCAGCCATTTTAAGCATCTGTTTCTTAGGCATGGGTCCAGGAGATGGGCCTTGAGCAGCAGGCCTAGTGTGATGCCTGGCTGCTTTGGATTTAGTAAAGGCCTTAATAGAAAAAGAGGATGAAGGCCTAAATACACCATGGGTGGATGTAGATCTGTCCACATTAGTAGGTTCGACAGAAGCAGGGGCTTCGGTTGTAGTCTGGGAAAGGGCCGATGACCCAGCGGTCTCGGGTACAGAAGACACCGCCGAAGGAGTGTCATCGGTAGTCAGGGACTGCAAAGGCGTCTCACTGTGAACCGGACCACGTGGAGCCTGTTTCGGCGTGGTGTCGGTGGAGACCGCGGGCCTCGCACGTCGGTCCTTTTCCTTGCGTTTTTTGGATAAAACGGTAGTCGGAGTGTCCGACGACATTTTATAGTCAAAAGCTTTACCAAAAAAGTGTTGGGCGAACTCCGCCCGACGCTTGATAGTGCGTTTATTGAAGGTAGCGCAAAAGCGACAGCCCGAGACGTCGTGGTCTGGGCCCAAACAAGGTATGCAAAGGGAATGGAAATCCTTATGCGGTATTTGCTTCCCACAAGAAATACAATTATTAACTTTTTCTGACATCGGTCTGAGGCAAGAAAAGATTCCCCAAACGGGGTACTTAGCTTTAATGAAGACTTCGGTTCCAAATGTTTTCGTAATTCAGGAGCTGGCTGACCGGCACTTGCGAACTGCTTCTGCTTCGGGCACCGCGCGGCAAAAAAGACTGAACAACATGGCGTCGGCTGTGTCTTATATACTCTGGCCTTCCTGACGTCAGAAGAGTAAGCGACAACAACCGACGCCGGACCAAGACTTTGGAATTCGGCCGACCGAGGGACCGCCTGACGGCTGAAAACCCATCTGTGATTACTGCAGCTGTATGCACGATGAACATCTGCAGTGGCAGAGCCTGCCCTGGATTTAGAGTAGAGTGGTAAATGATAGTGCTTTGCAAAGGTGTGTACTGAACTCCAGGTAGCAGCCTCTAAAATGTCTTTGGTTGGTACTCCCCCTGAGGAAGGCTGCTGAAGTGGCTGCTGCTTTGGTTGAATGTGGCCTAATGCCCTTAGGCACTGGCTTGCCATGTTGTGAATAGCAGAAATGAATGCAGTGGCCTATCCACTTTGAAATAGTCTGCTTTGAGATAGCCTTTCCTTGTGATCCTGCAGCATATGCCACTAGTAGTTGCTCAGTCTTTCTGAAAGCTTTGGTTCTGTTCAAGTAGAAGCGTAGCTGTCTGTGTATGTCAAAATAATGCAGAATTCTCTCTCCCTTATTCTGTGGGTTTGGATAAAAAGTAAGCAGATGAATAGTTTGGTTAAGGGCCACACTGGACACTACCTTAGGCATGTCAGGTTTGTCCTCAGAGAAACCCTGTCTGGATAAAAAATGATAAAAGGTTCCACAGCCATGAGTGCCTGTAGCTCTGAGACTCGTCTTGCAGAGGTTATTGCTAGGAGCAGAGCTGTTTTCCAAGATAAAAAACTTTATATCAGCTGTAGCGGCTTGCTCAAAAGGGGGCAGAGTGAGTTTTTCCAAAACATAATTGAGGTCCCATGCAGGTATTGGTGATCTCCTTGGAGGCCTTAAGTTTTTGGCTCCTCTGAGGTATTGCCTTAAAGGATGAGAAAAGATTGGTGGCTCTGTATTGTAATGAGCCGAAATGGCAGAGGCATGAATTTTAATTGATGAAAAGGATAGGCCTTTGTCCAGCATCTCAGTTAAGTATTGCAAAATCTGAGGAATATTTGGAACTGCTGTGTCAATTTCTTGGGCCTAGTTCCAGGAACAAAATCTCTTCCATTTCCAGCATAAGATTTTCTAATACTAGGCCTCCTGGCCTCCAAAATGACATCCATCACCGCTTTAGTGAGAGGTGTGTTCTGTATGACTACATTATCCACCATGCTGCCAGATTTAAGGTCTTGAGTTGGCTGTGCAGGATCTGATTTTTTTGTTGGGACTGTAGGTGAGGTATTTGAGGTAAGGTCCAGGCTGGGCACTGAGACAATTTCCTTAGGATTGGATACCAGTACTGGCGGGGCCAGTCTGGGGCAATCAGTATAATTTTTGGCTTCTCTTGTCTGACCTTTAGGAGTACCTTGGGGAGGAGAGGCAGTGGAGGAAAGGCATATACTGTTAAGTTTTTCCAGCTGAAAGACAGGTCCATCCACTTTCCATGCTTGTCTGTGGTAAGTCCTTGTGCAAAATATCTTTAGTTGAAAGTTGTGAGGAGAGGCAAATAAGTCTATGTCCGGGCATCCCCATTTCCTTGTTATGTTGAAGACTTGTGGATCCAATTTCCACTCGTGGGGATCCATGAGGTTTCTGCTTATTTCGTCTGCCAGAGAATTTATCTTTCCTGGCAGGAAATGTACCTGCAGATGTACTTGGTAAGTCAATGCTGTGTCCCACAAAGTCATGGCTAGTCTGCAGAGGGGGTAAGAATGAGTGCCTCCCTGCTTGTTTATATATTACATGACCGTGGTATTGTCTGTCTTTATCAGTAGTTGTCCCGGATGAAGTAGGTCCTTGAGGGCTGTCAGGGCATTCTGAACAGCTAGCATCTCTTTTTGATTGATATGTAGATGCATTTGGTTGGCGGATCATGTGCCCTGAATACATCTTCCTGCCATGTGTGCCCCCCAGGCATAATCTGATGCATCCGTTTGTCAATGTCTGCCTGGTTGGGGGTAAGGTGAATGGCTGTCCCTTGTTCTGGTGACAGGCCTTCGCCCACCATTGAAACTCCTGTTGCAGGCAGGGAATGAATGAGAGTAATTGTTTCCAGGCTGTGGCAATGCTGAGTTCAAACACTTTTTAGGTACCATTGAAGTTTCCTCATATGCAGTCTTGCATATGGAATTAGTAGAATGCAGGATGCCATGATGCCCAAAGCCTGCAGAATTTTTCTTGCAGATAACTGGGCCTTTGTTGCCAACAGTTTGAAACAGGTAGTCAGTTGCCTTTGTTTGTCTGGCGTGAGATAAGCCATCTGGGCAGTTGTATTTAAGCTTGCACCAAGGAATATTATCTCTTGAGAGGGTACTAGTTTTGATTTTTGTTCATTGACTGTATACCCTAGGCATGGTAGTAATCTCTTTACAAACGCCAGATGCTGTAGTAGAATGTCCTTGTTCTCTGCTTGTATGAGGCAGTCGTCCAAGTAAGGATATATTTGTATTCCTCTTTGTCTGCAGAATGCAATTACTGGTGCCAGGCACTTTGTGAAGACCTTGGGCGCAGTAGAAAAGCCAAAGGGCACTGCAGAGAATTGGTAGTGCATTGAGACAGCTTTGAATCTGAGGTATCTTCTGCATGTTTGTCTGACTGGGACATGCAGGTATGCCTCTTTTACGTCTAAAGTCACAAGCCAAGCCTTCTTCCCCAGCACGGGCAGAAGCTGCTCTAAGGTCAACATTTTGAATTTTGGTATATCCAGATATGTGTTTAGAATAGATAGGTCCAGTATTGGTCTCCGGGCTTTGTCCTTTCTGGGTACCAAGAACAGTTTTGAATAAAATCCTTGTCCCTGCTCTTGTTCTGGTATTTGTTGAATGGCCCTCATGTCCATGAAGGATGAGACTTGTTTTTGTGCCTCTGCCCATTGTTTTTTTGGTAGGTCTGGCCAACCGTTTGCCCTTGGCAGGGTATGAAAGTGAAACTTGTAGCCCTGTGACACTATGGGTAAAACCCACTTGTCCTGGGTTATTATGTGCCAATTTTGAGAAAAAAGTGCTAATTTCCCCCCTAAAGGTTCTGCCAGAAGATACGTGCTTGGAGCAGGCAGGGGGAAGTCATTGGGACCGTTTCCTGTAACGCTGTGATTTGTCTTCTCCACTTTTGGAGGTAGAAGCACCCCACTGTTTAGACCTGTATGAACCTTGGGGCTGGGATCTGCCTCTTGGGCTTCTGTATCTGCCCCTTTGTGGTCTGTCTGACACTGGAAAGGACCAATTCTTTGTAGGCCAGTGTCTGCTAAATCTTGGAGGCTGTACATGTAAGAAATCCTTGACTGTTTGCATATATTTAGCTTTGTCCTCCATTTTCTTTAACACATCTTCTGCTTTAACACCAAACAAAGTATCATGCTGTAATGGAGCATCTAATAATTTTGCTTTAACATGATCTGGTAAATTTTGTTCCTTTAACCAAGCATGCCTCCTAATGACAGAACCCGTGACAGCAGCCCTGCAGGAGGCCTCCAAAGAATCAAAACCACATTGTAAAGTATGCTTTCCAACTTGCTCGGCTGCATGCAATAAATCCTGCATTTCTTTGTTTTCTGCACCTTAAGAATTTATCAACATTTTCGGTTTAAGCAGTGACATAATATATTGCTGATATTTGAGCATATGAAACTGACAATTTAAAGCCCTTATAGCCAAGGTAGCAGAGGTGTAAATCTTCTTTCCCCATCTGTGTAATGCCCTAGAATCCCTGTCAGAGGGAGTAGGGTTTTTTGCAGTGGATGCCTTGACCCCTTTGGGACCCTGAGAAATAGTTTCTGGGTCAGCAGCAGGATTCTTGAAAAGGAATTTATGAGAGTCAGGCACCCTGTAGTACCTGTCCGGCTTAACAGGAGCTGGAGGTAAGGAGTCAGGAGTCAGACTGGACTCTGAAAATACATCTACAATGTCTAACACAGGCGGAATAGCTAGGGGCATGTGTTGTGGGAGTAAAAGAAAGTCCCTGGGCCTTTTCTTAGATTCAGAATAATCTTGGCTCTCCCAGTGGAAATGTTCCCTCATGGTATGCAAGGTTTCCCCACAAGAGTAATCCTCAGGAGGAGAGGCTGAAGGGATAGATTCTTCAGCATCATAATCCTCATAGAGAGGAAAGTACAGTTTTGTACCTACCATAAATGTAGATGTTCGAGTGTAGACACTGCTGCAGTCATTACACTTGGGTTATCCTGCCGTCAAGCGGTCCCGCAGTCGGCCAGAGTTCCAAAGTCTTGGTCCGGCGTCGGTTGCCGTCGCCTCCTCCCGGACGTCAGTGCGACAGGGGTATAGAAGATGCAGCCGACGCCATTTTCTTCAGTTTTTCTTGCCTCAGATGTCAGGTGCCTCTAAATATGTAGGCAATTCCAATTGCTAATAAAACATACATAAAAAAAGCAAAAAAACAACTTACAGCTACCAGCAAATACTCCCCCATAGGTAGTAAGGGTAGAAGACATAGGTACGTACCAGCCAGTAAGAGGGGAAGGAGGGAGGGTAACCTGGACTGCAGCAGTGTCTACACTCGATCATCTACATTTATGGCAGGTACAAAACTGTACTATGTTCATCGTGTTACACTGCTGCAGTCATTACACTTGGGTAGAATCCCAAAGCTGAGGAAGGGTGGCTGGTCCTATAAGGCATTAGGGGTGGCTATAAGGCCCTGCAGCACTGCAGTGGCAAAGCCAGCTCTGGATTTAGAGTATAGAGGCAGATGGTAATGCTTGGTTAAGGTGTGTACAGAACTCCAAGTTGCTGCTTCCAAAATTTCCTTGGTAGGTACTCCCCTGAGGTAGGCAGTTGAAGTGGCTGTTGCCCTGGTGGAGTGAGATCTAATGCTGCTAGGTACAGGTTTTCCATGCTATGTGTAGCAGAAACGTATACAATGTATTATCCACTTTGAAATAGTCTGTTTTGAAATGGCTTTTCCTTGTGCTCCTGCAGCATATGCTACCAATAATTGCTCAGATTTTCTGAAAGCTTTGGTTTTGTCCAAGTAGAAGCGTAACTGCCTGTGAATGTCCAAAGAGTGCAGTAGTCTTCTCCTCTTTATTCTGTGGTTTAGGATAAAAAGTTGGCAGGTGAATAGTTTGGTTTAGAGCCACACTGGATACCACCTTTGGCATAAAAGTAGGGTTAGTTCGTAAAGACACCCTGTCCTGGTGGAAAATGAGGAAAGGTTCCACTGCCATTAGTGCCTGTAATTCTGAAACTCTTTGTGCTGATGTTATTGCCAGGAGCAGAGCAGTTTTCCAAGAGATATATTTTAATTCTGCTGTGTTGGCTGGCTCAAAAGGAGGTAAAGTTAGCTTTTCCAAAACAAAGTTGAGGTCCCAAGTTGGAGTAGGTGCTCTATGGGGCGGTCTTATGTTTTTAGCCCCTCTGAGGTACTGTTTTAACAGAGGATTAGAGAAAATTGGTGGATTCGTGTTGTAATGAGCACAGATGGCAGAGGCGTGGATCTTGATGAATGAGAAGGAGAGTCCTTTGTCCAGCATCTCAGTTAAGTTTTGTAGTATCTGAGGAATGTTTGGGACAAGAGGGTCAAGGCTGTGAGCTTGGCTCCAGACACAGAATCTCTTCCATTTATCCGAAAAGGCTTTCCTGGTACTAGGCCTTCTGGCCTCCAGAATGACATCCATAACAGCTTTGGAGAGAGGCATTGCTTGCTTGACTAAGGGATCTTCCATGCAGCTAGGTTTAAGGTCTTTAGCTGGCTGTGTAGTATTTGTTTGCTGTGCTGAGTCAGCAGATGTGGGATTTGAGGCAAAATCCAGGGTGGTTCTTGTGCTAAGCTCCTTAAGATTGGGTACCAGTGTTGGCGTGGCCAGTCTGGTGCAATCAGGACCATCTTTGGCTCTTCCTGCCTGGCTTTTATGAGTACCTTTGGCAGGAGAGGTAGTGGTGGGAAAGCGTATACTTGTAGGTTCTTCCAGCTGAATGAGAGGGCATCCACTTTCCATGCTTGTGGATGGTAACTCCTTGTGCAGAATTTTTGTAGCTGGCAGTTTATTGGGGATGCAAACAGATCTATGTCCAGGCTCCACCATTTCTGTGTTATCATTATGAATATTTGTGGATTCAACTCCCATTCGTGGGGATCCATGATGTTTCTGCTTAAGTCGTCTGCCAGTGTGTTTTTCTCTCCTGGCAGGAATTGCGCTTGCAGATGTACTTGAAGGTTTATAGCTGTGTTCCATAAGGTCATAGCTTGTCTGCATAGGGGGTAGGAGTGAGTGACCCCGTGCTTGTTTATGTACCACATAACTGTGGTGTTGTCTGTCTTTAGTAGTAGTTGTCCTGGATGCAGCAGGTCCTTGAAAGCTATAATCGCATTTTGTACAGCTAGCATCTCTTTTTGATTGATGTGAAGATGCCTTTGTTCTGCGGTCCACGTGCCCTGAATACATTTGCCTGCCATGTGTGCTCCCCAGGCGTAATCCGAAGCATCTGTTATCAGTGTTTGCCTGGCTGTGGGTTGTGTAAAAGGCTGTCCCTTGTTGAGGTGACAAGCTTGAGCCCACCATTGAAACTCCTGTTGAAGGCAAAGGATTAGTGCTATAACTGTTTCCAAACTTTGACAGTGTTGAGACCATACATCCTTTAGGTACCATTGTAGTTTCCTCATATGCAGTCTGGCATATGGAATTAGTAGTATGCAGGATGCCATGTAACCCAAGGCCTGCAGAATTTTTCTTGCAGGGAGCTGGGTCTTTGCTGCCATCAATTGAAAGTATTGAGTCAGTTGTCCTTGTTTGTCTGGCGTGAGATAAGCCATCTGGGCCGTTGTGTTCAAGCTAGCACCCAGGAATATAATCTCTTGTGAGGGCGCTAGTTTTGATTTCTTTTCGTTTACTGTGTACCCCAGGCAATGTAACTTTTTTACAAACCGTCAGATGCTTTAGAAGAATGTCCTTGCTCTCTGCTTGAATCAGGCAGTCGTCCAGGTACGGATAAATTTGAATTCCTTTCTGTCTGCAAAATGCAATTACTGGTGCCAGGCACTTTGTGAAGACCCTTGGCGCAGTAAATAAGCCAAAGGGCAGTGCAGAGAATTGGTAGTGCATTGAACCAGCTATGAATCTGAGGTATCTTCTGCAGTTTTGTCTGATAGGGACATGCAGGTATGCCTCTTTGAGGTCCAAAGTCACGAGCCAAGCTTTCTTGCCCAGCATGGGAAGAAGCTGCTGTAATGTCAACATTTTGAATTTCGGAACATCCAGGTAAGTGTTTAGAGATGAAAGATCCAGAATGGGCCTCCAGGCTTTGTCCTTTCTGGGTACCAGAAAGAGTCTTGAGTAAAATCCTTGTCCTTGCTCCTGTGATGGTACCTTTTGAATAGCTCTCATATCCATGAGTGCTGTAATTTGTTTTTGAGCCTCTGCCCATTGATTTGGTGGCAGATTTAGCATCCTTTTAACCTTGGCAGAGTGTGAAAGTGGAACCTGTAACCTTGAAATACAATGATGAGAACCCATTTGTCTTTGGTGATCATTTGCCAATTGTGGTAGAAGAGTGCCAGTTTTCCTCCCAAGGGGGCTGCCAAGAAGGATTTGTTCGGCAGCTGTAGTGGGAAGTCATTGGAGCTGCTTTTTATATGGTTGTGGCCTGTCTTCCCCTTCTTTCTGGCCTGATGCAACCCACTGTCGAGGCCTGTAAGGACCTTGTGTTTGACCTCTACCTCTTGGACGTCTGTATCTTCCCCTTTGAGGTCTGTCTGTAATTGGAACGGACCAATTCTTAGTTGGCCAGTTTCTGCTAAATCTAGGAGGCTGAACCTGTAAGAAATCCTTCACCGTTTGCATAGATTTTTGCCTTATCCTCCATTTTTTTTAATGTCTCTTCTGCCTTAACTCCAAACACATCCTGCTGCAAAGGTGCATCCAATATTTTTGCTTTAACATGATCTGGTAACGTATGTTCTTTTAACCAAGCATGTCTTCTAATGACAGAGCCTGTAACTGCTGCTATGCAGGAGGCCTCTAGAGAATCAAAACCACATTGCAAAGTATGCTTTCCCACTTGTTCAGCTGCATGCAATAAATCCTGCATTTCTTTAAAATTAGGAGGATCTGATTCTGGAAGCATTTTTTTTCTTTTAACTGAGACAGTAAAAATTGCTGATATTTTAGCATGTGAAACTGGCAATTTAAGGCTCTCAATGCTAAAGTTGCAGACGTATATACTTTCTTTCCCCATCTATCTAATGCTCTGGAATCTCTGTCAGAGGGAACTGGATTCTTGGCTGATGAGGCCTTAACTCCTTTGGGTCCCTGAGAAATAGTTTCAGGGTCAGCAACAGGGCTTTTATACAGAAATTTATGCGAGTCAGGGACTCTGTAGTATCGGTCAGGTTTAACAGGGGCTGGAGGTAAGGAATCAGGATTTAAGCTGGATTCAGTATACACATCATCCACAATATCAAACACTGGCGGAACAGCAAGGGGTCTGTGTTGAGGTAATAAAAGGAAGTCTCTGAGCCTTTTGTCTCTGAGCCTTTTCTTGGATTCTGAGTAATCCTGGCCTTCCCAGTGGAAATGCTCCCTCATGGTATGCAGGGTTTCCCCAAAGGAGTAGTCCTCAGGCGGTGAGGCTGATGGGATTGATTCCTCAGCATCAGAATCCTCATAAGGGGGTAAAGAGTATCCTAGGTCTGAAGATGAATAAGAAAAGATGGACACCTGGTCGGATGAGTCATAATCTGCATCCTGTCTAGGCCTTTTATCAGGAGGGGGAGGAGACCCCCTGATCAGAGTAATTAAGTCTTCTGCCATTTTGAGCGTTTCTTAGGCATGGAGGCCTGTCCTGGAGAATGTTGTATTTGTTTCTTTGACTTTAAAGGAGGCTTAGACTTATCGGAGGGTTTAATGCTCAACTGATTAGGTCTGAAGACACCCTCTGTAGCTGTGGGCTGCTCAGCTACTCCGGATCCCTCTGAAAGGTTAGTCTCGGTAGGCTGAAGAGCTTGTGCGTCCGAAGGCCCAGCCATCTCCATGTGGGAGTGAGAGGCGGCTTGTGGTTCTACAGAAGTGATAGTCAGGGGCTGCGAAGGTGCCTCGCTGAAAACCGGAGAACCGGTGACTGGCCTAGAAGAGGCTTCGTAGTCAGTTTTGGGCCTCGGATGCCTATCCTTGTCTTTGCGCTTTTTGTGTATTCCGGCCGTCGGAAGTTCCAATGGCATGTTATAATTGAATTTTCTACCAAAATAATGTCGGGCAAAATCAAACAGACGTTTAATAGTGCGCTTGTTAAACCTAGCACAAAACCGACAACCAGTAACGCCGTGGTCAGGGCCAAGGCATGGGAAACAATGAGGTATTTGCTTCCCACAAGAAATACAGTTATTAACTTTTACTGACATCGGTCTGAGGCAAGAAAAAGTTTCCCCAACGGGGTACTTAGCTTTGTAGAAGACTTCTGTTCTGGATTCCGAATGAAAATCTCAGGAGACGGCCGACCGGCACTTGCGAACTGCTTTTGCTTCGGGCACCGTGCGGCAAGAAAGACAGAAGAAAACGGCGTCGGCTGCATCTTATATACCCCTGTCGCACTGACGTCAGGGTGGAGGCGACGGCAACCGACGCCGGACCAAGACTTTGGAACTCTGGCCGACTGCGGGACCGCCTGATGGCAGGATAACCCAAGTGTAATGATTGAAGCAGTGTAACACGATGAACATAAGAGTATTCCTGATCAGAAGAGGAATCTGAAGAAATGGAAACCTGATCCGTAGATTCATATTCTGTCTCTTGCCTAGGCCTCTTATCAGGAGGGGGATGGGAACCCCTGATCAAAGTAATTAAGTCTTCAGCCATTTTGAGCATCTGTTTTTTGGGCATGGAGGCCTGACCAGGAGGCTGTTGTACTTGTTTCTTTGTCTTTAAAGATGCTTTAGTCTTTGCCTTTGTAGCTGGAGTCGCTTTAATGTACAATTGAGTACGTCTGAAAACACCCTCGGAAGCCGATGCCTGCTCAGCGGCTCCGGACCCATCTGAGGGAATAGTTTCCGAAGGTCCAATACCTTGAGCTTCCAGCGGCCAAGGCGACTCCACGTGGGAGTCTATAGCGGCCTGCAGGTCCAAAGTAGCGGGCGTCAGGGGCTGCGAAAACACCTCACTAAGAGCCGGCGGACCGACGACTGGCTTAGAAGAAGCCTCGTCATCGGTTTTAGACCTCGGATGCCTGTCCTTTTCTTTTCCTTTGCATTTCTTGTGAATTGCGGGAGTCGGTTGGCTATCCGACGGCATTGTGTAATTAAATCTTCTGCCAAAATAGTGAAAAGCAAAATCGTACCGGCGCTTTATAGTGCGCTGGTTAAATCTTGCGCAAAACCGACAACAAGCAACGTCGTGGTCAGGACCTAGGCAAGGAATACAGTAAGAATGAAAATCCTTATGAGGTATTTGCTTCCCACAAGAAATACAATTAACTTTTTCTGACATCGGTCTGGAACAATAAAAAAGTTTTCCCCAATGGGGTACTTAGCTTTTAATGAAGACTTCGGCTCTGAAATTTGAACACGAAAATCTCAGGAGTCGGCCGACCGGTACTTGCGAACTGCTTCGGGCACCGCGCGGCAAGAAAGAAGAAAATGGCGTCGGCTGCATCTTTTATACCCCTGGCGCACTGACGTCAGGGAAGAGGCGACAGCAACCGACGCCAGACCTAGACTTTGGAATTCAGGCCGATTGAGGGTAGCCTGCCAGCAGGATAACCCAAGTGTAATGACTGCAACAGTGAAACACGAATAACATCGATCCTTAGGCACAACACAGGAGGGGAAGACTAAAACCTCTAATTTAAACGGTTTTAGACCTGAAACAAATATAACACAAGGAAGCAAGGGACAGACTAGGTCCTCTAACTGAAACGGGCCTAGCCCGTTGGAAACAGCTAGTGGGATACCACGGAAAAAACGATCAAACAAAACATTTTCACCATACAAGACCAGAACACACAATAGCTATTAAAATAGCTTTTCGTTTTCAATCAATTCTCTAATAATGAAGAAAAAAGGTACTTAGCCACAGCCAAGAGTGAGACTACGTCCGAGCTACACGAGCGGCAAATGAGATATGGGGGTATAGAGCAGTGCAGCATGGGATACCATCTTAGCCCAGCCAATAGAAAGACTTCGAGCTAGAAAAGTTTTGGCAGAGTCGGAGCCAACCTTCGGCTCCGAACCCAAGGGTAAGAATGTAGGCGAGATTGGACTACATAACATCAGTATTTTTCAGTGTCTGTTACTTCTTTTTAAAGGAGCTTTCATTCTGTCGTTATGCCGGCGTCGTAGTCCATAAACTATTCTCTCCTCCCCTACACCCCCCAGCTATCAACATGCCAAATGTAATTTGAGCTGTTTGCTGCTGCGATTGATAGCTCACAGCAGGTGACTGAGCTCATGTATTTGTAGGCTTTTGCAAGCCTTTCCTACAGACAATGGAGTACTTACTTTTGCTGCACCAAAGCCTCTTTCTGTTCTCAAACTGTATTCCATGCTATATACTAATTTTTAGCAACCTGCAAATCTTACAGCTTGGTTTTGCAGGAATTCCTGAGAATGCAAAATTACTAAATAATCACAGCATAAAGGATGTAAACCTTACAAAATTGTTTTCACACAGCATTGTAATGTCCTTAAATGTAACAATTTTGGACATACAGTAATAAACAAAACAGTAGCTGGCATTCATTAATTGGCTACTTAGCACCACTGGTATGAAATGCAAGTTAGGCTTCATTTTTTCATTCTGTGATTCTGAGAAAAAGAAGCTGTCTTACCGTAATGTTCCATCTGTGTTGTTCATCTTCATTCATTCATTACTGATGGGTTTGGAAGAGATCCTCGGTTCCGACTCAACCGCTGTGCCAAGTTCATGTCAGCCAAAAACTCTCATGCTAAGATTACCCATAGTGCCTCTCTCCCCATTTCCTAAGATCGAGTTTGTCCAAGGACGTAAAAGCAGAGGCCTTTTCTGCTCAGAATACCCTCAAAAGGATAAAGGACCATATCCTAAAACCTCCAGGAACCTACTGGAGGGGGATGGTGGGAGGGGGCGTAATGAATGAATGTCATAACTTCTTTATCTGATGTTGTTAATCTTTATTCATTCTTTACTGATGGGAAAGAGTCCCTAGCAACCTAGTTTCCTGGGAGGCTGTATGGAAGAATATTCCTGAGCACCACTGAGCCAAAGGCAGCTCTCCCCCTGGAGACCAAATCCAATTTGTAATGATTAATAAAGGTATATGGGGAGGCCCACATTGCTGCTCCACAAATATCATGGCGCTAGAGTAGAAAGCCACCGAGGTTGCCACAGATCTGGTTGAATGCGCTCTAATTTTGTTTGGCAAGGGTAATTTGCTATGGTGGTAGACAAAAAGTACAGTTGTGTGCACTTACCATAAATGTAGATGTTCGAGTGTATTCACTGTTGCAGTCATCACATTTGGGTTATCCTGCCAGGGGTAGCCCTCAGTTGGCCCGAATACAACAGGCTTAGTATTTCTTCATTGGCTGCTGTCGCTTCAGGACTGACGTCAGGTCGTCAGTGGTATAAAATCAGGCAGCTGACGCTATTACATCAGTTTTTCTTGCCCTGTCAGGAGCCCCCTAAATAGAGAGCTAGGTTATGGTGGAAGAACACCACCACTAGAAAGTAAATACCAAAAATCCCTGTAAGGAGACAGGAAGGGAAAGAGAGAGAGAGAGAGAGAGAGAGAGAGAGACAAGGGGGATGGAGGGAGGGAAGCCAGGACTGCAACAGTGAATACACTCGAACATCTACATTTATGGTAAGTGTACACAACTGTACTATGTTCATGTTTCACTGTTGTAGTCATCACATTTGGGTTGATTCCCAAAGCTGAAGAAAAGGGTGGAGGCAGTCAAGACTGTGGGCTGGCTAGGATGCCCTGCAAGACTGCGGTGGCAAAGCCTGCCCTGGATTTGGAGAAGATAGGCAGGTGGTAATGCTTGGTGAAGGCATGAACAGATGTCCATGTTGCAGCCACCAGGATGTCCCTGGTGGGGACCCCTCTCAGAAAGGCTGCAGCTCTGGTGGAATGTGTCCTGACCCCCTTTGGAGGATGTCCCTGGTGGGGACCCCTCTCAGAAAGGCTGCAGCTCTGGTGGAATGTGTCCTGACCCCCTTTGGGGGTGGTTTCCTGTGCTGTCTGTAGCAGAAATGGATGCAGTGTGCTACCCATTTGGAGAAAGTTTGTTTGGATATGGCCATACCCTCTCTGATCCTGCTGCGAAGCTGACTAGCAATTGATCAGTTTTTCTGAAAGATTTAGTCCTGTCCAGATAGAATCTGAGCTGTCTGTGCACATCTAGTGAGTGCAGAATCCTTTCCCCCTTCTTTTGTGGGTTAGGGAAAAAGGTGGGCAATTATATGGAGTGGTTGAAAGCCACACTGGACACCACTTTAGGCAAGAAAGATGGGTTAATCCTGAGTGAGACTGTGTCAGCATGGAAAATGATGAAGGGCTCTACAGCCATGAGTGCTTGTAGCTCTGATACTCTTCTATCTGAAGTGATGGCCAAAAGCAAGGCTGTTTTCCAATAAAGTTCAACTCTGCTGAAGCTGCAGGTTCAAAGTGGGGTAGGGTGAGCTTTTCCAACACAAAGTTAAGGTCCCAAGCTGGGGTAGGAGCTCTTCTGGGTGGCCTTAAGTTGTTAGCCCTTCTTAGGAACTGCTTAATGAGAGGGTGTGATAAGAGAGGAGGCTCTGTGCTGTAATGAGCAGAGATGACAGAGGCATGAATTTTAATAGAAGAGAAGGATAGAGCCCCTGTGTAGTAGGTCTGCCAGGTAATCCAGGATGAGAGGTTTGGAGGGCTGTGCCGTTCGGCTCCCTTAGCCTAGATCCAGGTGCAAAACCTTTTCCACTTGTCAGTATAGGATGTCCTAGTGCTCAGCGTCTGGCCTCACGTAAACATCTAGGACTTGTTTGCTTAGGCTGGCAGCTTGAGGGGTGGTCAGGGAATAAGCCAGGCTGCCAGGCTGAGGGTCTGCAACTAGGAATGCATGAATTCTCCATTCCCCTTGGTCAGGAGAGTGGGGATCTGTGGTAGGTGCCATGGTGGCAGGGGTGACAGGCTGCCCAGCAGTGGGTACCAGTGCTGGCGTGGCCAGTCTGAGGCAATCAGGATTGCCCTCAGTTTTTCCTCCCTTATTTTGAGCAGAACCCTTGAAATGAGTGATAGAGGGGGAAATGCATAGACCAAGAGGTTTACCCACTGGAAGGATACAGCATCCACTTTCCAGGCCTTGCTGTGAGGTTCCCTGGTACAGAATTTGCTGAGCTGATGATTGGAGTGAGAGGCCAAGAGGTCAACCTTCGGGGTGTCCCATTTCTGGGTTACAAGAGTGAAGGTTCTGTGGTTTAGCTGCCACTCGTGTGGGTCTAGCAGGTTTCTGCTTAGGTTGTCTGCCAGAGAGTTTAGGGAGCCTGGCACGAATTGTGCTAGCAGGTGTAGATGCATGGCTTGAGGCCGTGTGCCAAAAGGTCATGCCTAGCCTGCAGAGAGGATAAGAGTGAGTCCCTCCCTGCTTGTTGATATACCACATCACTGTGGTGTTGTCCGTTTTGATCAGTAGAGACCCTGGGGATAGTAGGGGTCTGAAAGCTGTCAGGGCATGCTGAACAGCTAGCATCTCTTTTCAGTTGATGTGCAGATGTATTTGATTTGGGCTCCAGTGACCCTGAATGCACCAGCCGTCCAGATGTGCAACCCAGGCATAGTCTGATGCGTCTGTGGTGAAGGTCTGGGTGGCTTGGGGTTGTGAGAAGGGAAGTCCTTTGTGGTTGCATGCTGCTGCCCACCAAAGAAAATATTTCCTTAGACAAGGTATCATTGGTATGATAGTTTCCAGGTCTTGAGAGTGTTGACACCAAAGGCTTTTTAGGTACCACTGTAGTTTCCTCATAAGCAGTCTAGCATATGGAATGAGTAGAATACAGAAGGCCATGAACCCTAGAACTTACAGGATTTTCCTTGCAGATAACTGGGTTCTGGTGGCTAGTTGAGAGGAGTAGTCTGTCAGGTAGGCTTGTTTTTCTGGAGTAAGGAATGCCATCTGGGATGCTGTATCTAGGCTTGCTCCCAGGAATACATTTTTTTGTGTGGGGACTAGTTTTGATTTCTTTGCGTTGATGGTGTACCCCAGGGAGGTCAGTAGGTCCTTTACAAAGGACAAGTGCTGTAACAGCTTTTACTGACTGTCTGCCTGAATCAGCAATCGTCTAAGTAGGGGTAAATGTGAATATTTCTTTGTCTGCAAAAAGCAATGGCAGGAGCCAGGTATTTTCTGAAAACTCTAGGAGCAGTGGATAAGCCAAAGGGAAGCACAGAGAACTGAAAGTGCATAGATACTGCCATGAAACATAAATATTTCCTGCAAGATTCTCTGACTGGGATGTGTAGGTAGGCCTCATTTAGGTCTAGGGTGGCTAACCAAGCATCCTTGGAAAGCACAGGAAGAAGCTGCTGGAGGATGAGCATTTTGAATTTTGGTATCACCAGAAAGGTGTTTAGAATGGATAGGTCGAGGATTGGGCGACAAGTGCCCTCTTTTCTGGGTACCAGGAAAAGTCTGGAGTAAAAACCTTGGCCAATCTGGTCTGCAGGAACATGCTGTATTGCCCTAAGGGAGAGCAGGGAAAGGACTTGCTTTTTGGCCTTTGCCCACTGGTTCGGACTAAGATCTGGGAACCCTTTTGGGGTTGGTATAGTGTGGAAATAAAATATGTATCCCTAGGACACTGTTGAGGACCCATCGACTGTTGGTAATAGAGGCCCAGATGCTTGAATGGAAGGAGAGTTTTCCTCCTAGGGGCACAAGCAGGTGGGCAGAGTAAATGGTGAAGGTGTAAAGTCATGATGAGTTCTTACCACAAAGGGTGGCTTTGCACTCCCTGTTTTTGAAGAGGAGGAACTCCATTGCTTAGATCTATGCATTCCCTGAGGCTGCTGTCAGGGGGGGGGGTCTGCTTTCTCTGGGTCTGGGCTGAGCTGGCCTGCAGGGGGCAGGAAAGGACCAGTGCTTGGAGGGGCAATGCCTACTGAACCTTGGAGGCTGGACCTGTAAGAAGTCTAACTGTCTGCATAGATTTAGCTTTTTCTTCCATCTTTTTTAAGACCTCTTCTGTCTTGGAGCCAAATTGTCTTTGTTTAATGGTGCATCCAATAATCTGGATTTGGCATGGTCTGGCAACGTCTGTTCCTTAAGCCAAGCATGCCTTCTGAGGACAGAACCAGTGACTGCTGCCCTGCAAGATGATTCTAGGGCGTGAAAGCCACATTGTAAGGTGTGCTTAGTAACTTGACTTGCAGAATGCATAAGCTCTTGTAATTCTTTATTTTCTGCACATGCAGGAAAGGAAGATATATTTTTTGTTTGAGGAGTTCCATGGTATGCTGCTGACATTTCAGCATGTGGAACTGGCAATTTAATGCTCTAATAGCAAGAGTAGTAGAGGTGTATACTTTTTTACCCCATCTGACTAAAGCTCGGGAATCCCTGTCTGAGGGGGTGGGAGTCTTAGCGGAGATTGCTTTAATTCCTTTAGGTCATTGAGGGATGACCTCTGGGTCAACAGTAGGATTTTTAAAAAGGAATTTGAGAGAGTCAGGGACTCTGTAGTACCTGTCAGGTTTTCTGGGAGCAGGAGGAAGGGTGTCAGGAGTCAAAATGGATTCCATAAAAACATCATCCCAACATCCAGGACAGGAAGAATGGCCTAAGGTCTAAGCTGTGGTAAATCTAAGAATTCTCAGAGTCTCTTTTTTGACTGAGGATAGTCTTGACATTCCCATTGGAAATGCCCCCTTAAAGTATGAAGGTTTTTCCCAAATGAAAATTCCTCGGGTGGAGATGCAGAAGGAATGGATTCCTCTGCATCAGAATCCTCATAAGCAGAGAGGAGTTGCATGTCTTCATATTCAGAAGCATCAGTCATCGGACTCCTGTTCAGATAAAACTACTGGGGACAAGTCTTTCTTTTGGAAGGGGTAGCCTGGTTTCCCCTAATAGGTTCATAGGTAAGTACTAGGCTATCTGCCCAAGGGCAATTATAAGCCCAGCCAAAATGTGCTGGCTTTCGCCACCCCCTTAGATTAGTTCACTGTGCACCTGTCCAGCAGAGGCATTAGTTCCCAGCGCCACTGTCCAACAGAGCAAAATAAACAGCCTTGCAGGTCTTGAACCCAGGACCCTATACACTACAGTCAAAGTAGTTAACCACCAAGCCATCACAGAAGCACTAAGCATAACAAGAGCTTCTGCCATTTTAAGCATTTGAGACTGAGGCAAGGAAGCAGGTGCCTGAGCTTAGGTCGGTTTTTTGGGCGTAGTTCGTACCCTGAGCCTTAGAAATTCGGTAGTTTTAGAAAGAAATGAAGATGCGAAAGAAGTCGTCAGACTGTGTCGAGTACTGGTAGCGTGGAGTACTTCCTCGAAGCAGGTGCCTGCTCAGCGGCTCCAGACCCATCCAAGGTAGAGACATCCGCAGGATCCTTAGTCGAAGAGTCCTGCGGCATACCGGACCCTGAAAGGGTCTCAGTAGCGGCCTGCAAATCCACAGAAGTGGGCATCAGGGGCTGCGAAAGCACCTCACTGAGGACCGGACAACTGAAGACTAGCTTAGTGGCAGCGTCGTTGGCAGTTTTGTACTTGTGCGGTCTGTCTGTCTTTATCCTTACGTTTTTTCGGAAGATCAGTAGTCAGATAGCTTACCGAAGCCGTATCGGAATTAGAGGACTGAGAGCGAAAATATCTAGCTACAATAAGGGCCCGATGACGTACAGTTCTGACACTGAACAAAGCACAAAAGCGACAGCGAGGGACGTCATGGTCTGGGCCTAAAGTCTTTGTGTGGTACTTGCCTTCCACAGGCGACACAATTGTTAACTTTTTCTGACATTGGTTAGAGCAAGAAAAAAGGATCCCCAACGGGGTACTTAGCTTTAGAAGGCTTCAACTTCATTTCAGAAACGAAAACTCAGGTAGCAGCCGACCGGCACTCGTGCGAACTGCTTCTGCTTCGGGCTCCTAGGCAAGAAAGACTGATGTAATGGCATCTGCTGCCTTTTATAACACTGACGATCTGACATCATTCCTGGAGCAACAGCAACCGACGCAGAAATACTAAGCCTCTGGTATTCGGGCCTACTGAGGCTACCCCTGGCAGGTTAACTCAAATGTGATGACTGCAACAGTGAAACACTAAGAACTTCTTACTTTCTTTTAAATGAATACAATTACAACACACCAACATCTCAAACTGGCCTCCACATTTTACGTGCTTTCTACTCCACCCTAGAACTCACTTCTCCCCTATAATAGGTTCATAGGTAAGTACTAGGCTATATGCCCGAGGGCATCTATAAGCCTAGCCAGAATGTGATGGCTTTCGCCGCCCCCCCTTAGATTAGCTCCCCAAGCCTCTGTCCAGCAGAGCCATTAGTTGCCTGTGCCTCTGTTCAGCAGAGCCACTGCAGTGATCCCCGGGGTAAATTTTCTGTTTCCCATCCACTCGTCAAGGTTTCTCTAGTGTTGTGTGGGGCTCTGCCTAATGTAAATTGGAATCCTGTTCTAAACCATGGGGAGTCTGAGGGACAGGAATCTATCCCTCCAGAACGTCCTAATTATCGTTGTGGTGAGGTTTAGATCCCTAGAGCATGTGGCTCGAGGGGATTTGTTATTTTTTTAGGTGGAGCATGTCCATCAACTCTGGGTTGGACATGGCCTTGTATGACAGGCAGAGATCACCTCCGAGTAAGCAGTATGCAACCGAGTACAGCTGGAGATTCTTCAGTCGGGCTGCATAGGGCATCTGTTTGAGGCCAGTAATCCTCTTGGTGAGGTACTTTTGTGGTCTTTCCAGCTGTTGCAGGTGTCTTGTAAGGTACATCCCAAAGGGGGCGTTGTACTCAATGATAGGTCTGATGAGTGATGAGAAGAGGGGCACAATAACCTCTTTTGTTCTAGATGCGAACCCTTTTGTGATTAGGTGGGCCACATAGAAGGATTTTCTAACCACCTTGGCAATATGATTATCAAAGGAGAGATTACTATCTACTTGTGTCCCCAGATCCCTTATTACATTTTCTGTATTTAAGGAACTACCACGTAAGTGGTAGATTGCAGGTACTTTTTTCCAAAGGGGATGACTATGTACTTTTTGTCATTTAGCATGAGGACATAATTTTGACACCAGGTATCCGTCTCAGTGAGACCCTTCTGGAGGATGTCTGTATCAGCCAGAGAGTCAATTATGGCCCCCAGTTTGCAGTCGCCTGTGAACTTGGTCAGCCATAGTCCTCCTTTGCTTGCCTGTACCTCTGAGAAGTATATACCGAACAGGAGGGGTCTCAGGACTGAGCCCCGGGGGACACCACTTGTAACCATTTTAGAGTCTGACCTAGAGTCTGCAACTCTCACCGTGTGGGTTCTATCCATGAGCCAATTGGCAACCGATCTCGTGACGTAGGCGTTTATGTTCAGGTTGGTGAGCTTGTCTACAATACCAGAATGGGGAATGGTGTCGAAACCCTTTGCGAGGTCTAGGTAGGCTGTGTGGACCTCCTTTCCCTCATCTAAAGCCTTGGTAACGGTCTCAAAGAAGTCCAACAGGTTTAGGAGGCATGATCTGCCCTTAAAGTCAAACTGGGTAGGGTCCAATGTTTGGAGGTTCCCAATGTCTCTGTTAATGAGTTCCATGACATTGCGCTCCATAGGCTTGCAGACCAGGCTAGTCAGGCTTATAGGGCGATAGTTCCCGGGGTCCGTTGTGGCTCCACCTTTGTGGAGCGGGATAACTGTAGCTGTGCGCCACTCTATGGGTACGTAGCCTGTAGAGAGGCTGAGTTTGAACCGTGTGTTTAGTTGAGGGGTTAGTTCATTTTGGAGCTCGTGTAAGACACAGCCTGGGACACCACCCGGTCCCACTGAAGCTGTAATTTTGACTTTGGATAGGGCTGTTATAACCTGTGTGTCAGTGATTGCCAGGGCTCTACATTCTTCTGGTATGGTTATGGGCCCTTTAGGAGATGGGGGGTGGGGGGTGGGTGAAGTTTGTACTAAACCTGTCTGCCAGAATGTTGGCAATATCAGTCGGGTCAGAGTATTTTGTGCCATTTTGTACTAACTCAGAGCAAATCTGAGAGTTTCCACTTAAGTTCTTGACATAGCTAAAGAATGCTTTGTGGTTATCTTCGGAGTCCTTGGCAATTTTTCTTTCGAAGCTAGCTTTAAATGATTTTATGAGGGATGATAGTTTCTTGCCAATACTGATCAGGGATGTCTTTCCTTCTTGGGATTTTACTCTTTTCTGTACTAGTTTCCTCCTTCTATTGTATAGCTTGTTTATTGGCAGGGGTCCACCAGACTGGTTTCCTTTTCTTGGAGGAGTGAGTCCTGGTTTTGCTTGGGATAGCACGATCCATTCATTCTTGCAGGTGATCATAGAGTGCCTTTGTAAGGGATTCATCAGCTTGGACAGCAATGTCCTTTAGCATGGGGGCTGTGAACCTTTCCACCTCGGTCTTAAGTAACGTGGAGTTTGCTTTTGAAAAGTTTTTCACGGTGGTTTCCTTGACTGGGGATGGGGGGCGAAATGTGGATATCCAGAGTGATTAGTCTATGGTTTGATCTAACCAGGGAGGGGTTGACCTCTGGTGTAGAACATCAGTCGCCCATGTTGGTGATGACCAGGTCCAATATGTTGTCAACTCTGGTGGGGATGTTGACCAGTTGATCCAGAGCGTTCGAGTTTATAAATTCTAGGAAGCGTTGGGCAAAGGAGTTAGTACTTGAGTAGTTCTCCCAGTTAATGTTTGGTTAATTGAAATCACCCAATATTAGGGCATTTGGTAGGACCTTCATATTTTCCAGTGTCTTCAGAAATGCGGAATGGGGGTCCTGGGTCACGATGGGTGATCTGTAGCAAGCTACAATTTGAATTGTAGTTTTACACACTGTTAGTTGCATATGGAGGATCTCTGAGGCATTGTGCTGTGTCACTAACCTGGAGGTGTGGGGATCCTTGATGAATATGAATACACCCCAGCCTTTTGTTTTTCGGTCCGGGTTCTGTAGCCGAAAAGTATGGTATGAGTTGTAGCGTGGTAGTGCTGGGGTGCTCTCTGGAGCCTTAAACCAGGTTTCTGTTACTGCACAGAAACAAGAAGTTATGTACTCACCATAATGTTTGATGTATGTAGTCTATCTCGCCTCACATTCTTACTCCTGGGTTCGGAGCTGAATATCGGCTCTGACTCGGCTGATTTTTCTAGCTCAAAGTCTTTCATTGGCTGGGCTAAGCAAGTATCCCATGGTGCACTGCTCCATATCTCCAGATCTAGTTTGCTGCGAAACTCATTTGTACTCCATGCACACATCACATCCAGGTAAAGAATAAGCTAAGCAAGGGAACTCTGCAGATAAACAACCTAACCTCCAAATCCTCCAGGGAGGGGGAAGGTGGGAGGATAAGTAAGAATGTCAGGCGAGATGGACTACATACATCGAACGTTATGGTGAATACATTACTTCTTGCTGTTATGTAGTCCCATCTCGCCTACATTCTTACCCGTGGGACAGCGTCCCTAGCACCTACATCCTGGGTGGCTCATAGGAAAATACTCCTGAGAACGGTGGAGCCAAAGGAAGACCTGCCCCTGGAAACCACATCCAATTTGTAATGGGAAACAAATGTGTGAGGAGAAGCCCAAGTAGCTGCAGCACATACATCATCCATTGACAATCTGGCTTGATAGGTTGTAGATGTGGAAACAACCCGAGTAGAGTGAGCCTTGACCGGAAATGGCAGATCTTTACCTCTTGCTTGGTAGACGAAAGAGATACAACTAGATGTCCATCTAGATAGGGTAACCTTGGAGAACGGGGACCCCATTCGGTATTCTGAAAAGGAAACAAAAAGTTGGTCAGACTTCCGGATATCTTTTGTGCGGTGCAGATAGAAGCGTAATTGTCTGTGTACATCCAACTGGTGAAATCTGAATTCTGCCTTGTTAGAAAAGTGAGGAAAGAACACAGGCAACTCAATGGATTGATTTAGATTAGACACTGAAGCCACTTTAGGAAGGAAAGAAGGGTTTAGTCAAAGACAGACCCTGTCCTTATGGAAGATTAAGTATGGAGGTTTGATAGAGAGGGCTTGAATTTCTTAAACTCGCCTTGCTGAAGTGATTGCTGTTAAGAAGGCTGTTTTCCAGGTCAATAATTTCAAATCGCAGGTAGCTGCAGGCTCCAAAGGTGGTACAGTAAGGGCTTGTAGAACAAAACTGAGATCCCAGGGCATGATTGGTTCTGAAACTGGGGGACGGAGCAACAGAGTACCCTTCAGGAAAGCCTTGCATAGTCTATGCGCCATGAGACTAGGCTCATTCGCTACATGAAAATTAGAGATTGCTGCCAGTTGAACTTTGATGGCAGCTGATGCGGAATCCAGATGGAAAAGCATAGACAAAAACTCCAAGACTGAAGCAATTGGAGCTGTTTAAGGATCAATGCCTCGGGTATGTGCCCATTTACTAGAATAAATCTTTCCAGTGGATATGAGAGGACGATAATATATCAACCACTTCTGGTGAGAAATTATGAAGTCTAACTAACGATGGAAGTGGAGCAGCCAGGCTGTCAACCGGGGGATCAACAGGGAGGGGGTGGAACTGTCCCGACATGTGTGTCAGTAAATCTGGTTGAGGTTCCAGAGTCCAAGGAGTGTCCACAATGAATTGTTGAAGAAAGGGGAACCAAACTTGGCGAGGCCAGTGTGGAGCAATCAGAATCATTCTGCTTCCCAAGGATTGCTCTTTCTGAATCACCTTTGACAGCAAAGGAAACGGAGGGAAAGCATAAAGCAGACCGGAGGGCCAATCGTGAACCAGAGCGTCCCTGGGTGACTCCCCCTGTGGGGGGATAAGCGTGAAGTAGTTGTTGCATTTTCCGTTGAGGGGAGGGCAAAAAGGTCACAGCAAGGCTGACCCCATCTGCTGAAGATCCGCTCTGCAACCAGGCGATTCAGGGACCACTCGTAAGGCATCAGAATAGCTCTGCTTAGCCTGTCCGCAATCACGTTGGACTTCCCCGGAATGTGCGTTGCCACCAGAAACCGTTGGGAAGTAACTGCCCAATGCCACACTCGCATGGCCTCTCTGCACAGAGGGTAAGACCTGGTTCCCCCTTGCTTGTTTAGATACCACACTACTGACATGTTGTCCGAGTGTATCGCAATTGTCCCTAGAGGTAGAACACACTGAAGTACCTGCAACGCAAGTAGCACTGCTCTCATCTCCAGGACATTTATATGCAGATGTATCATGTTCTTGGACTGTCCTGCCAAGATAATGCCCCCCCACCCCATCTGGGAGGTGTCCGTGGTCACCGTGGTAACTGGTATGGGTGGGACGAAGGTCCTTCCCCCGTCCAAATTGTTGGTGCACAGCCACCAACCGAGGTCCTGCTTGCATCTGTCCGTGAGCAAAATGGGGTGAGAAAGTGGAAGTCTTTGGAGAGACCATTGAACAAAGAGGAGCCATTGGAGAATTCTCATGTGCAATCTCGTTAGAGGAACCAACATGATTGTTGCTGCCATGGTCCCTAGGAGCTGGAGAACCCATCTTGCCTTTGCCTGTCTCAGGGGCATCAGCATGCATATCTGCTGTTGTAAGACTCTGATCCCTTCCTGCAGTAAAAATCCTCACATTCGAATGGTGTCCAATTTTGCTCCTATAAAGGTGACATGCTGTGAGGGCAATAAAGCAGATTTTCCCAATTTATTGTTATATCCAACTGATGACATAGAGTGATGGTAGCGTCCCTGGTTTGAACTAGTTGATGCCTGGTGGGGGCGGTAAGGAGCCAGTCGTCCAGATACGGAAACACTTGGAATCCCTGACGTCTCAAGAGAGCCGTCACCACCGCCATACACTTGGTGAACATGCTGGGGGCTGTGGTGAGACCAAAGGGCAGGGCTCGAAACTGGAAATGACTGGCTCCCAGCCAGAAGCGTAGGTGAGTCCTGGATGCCCTGCCCATTTTCACATGGTAGTAAGCATCCTTGAGGTCGATGGAGCACATCCATACCTCCTCTCCCAAATGGGAGAATCGATTGTAGTGTGACCATACGGAACTTGGACTTGTGTATGTAGTTGTTCAGTTGGCTGAGATCTAGTATGGGTCTCAGGTCCCCTGTTCTTTTCGGCATCAAAAAGAATCTTGAGTAAATCCATAATCCGATCTGGTCTGAGGGGACACACTGGATGGCTCCTTTTTCTAGCAGCTTTGAGACCTCTGAGGCTGGTTGATCCCTTTGACTGGGTGGAACGTCTGGGATTTTTCTGATTGGCGGGGGGTCTGATGTAAGTGGAATGAGATAACCTCCGGTGATTATCCATAATACCCATCGGTCCTAGGTAATGCTTTCCCAGGCTTCCGGATATAATGAAATTCGACCCCCGACTGGCTTCGGATAAGCACAGCCAGGCACACCCTCAGGAACGAGAGTAGGGAGAGCCACGAAAGGAACTGCGGTCTCCCGAATTGCAGGGGCCCCCTCTGCCTCTGGGGCGACGTCTCCCTGAATAACCTACCCCTCCCCTGCCTCTGAAGGGGGTTCACCTTGTGCGGCAGGACAAAAACCTCTGTGATTTCTTGAACCACATCTTCCCCCGCCGCTGGGCCTTGGGATAAGGCCTAGAAGGAAGGGAAAAATGGACCCCTACGGCAGACAGGGTCTTTCCCTCTTGCTTTCAGCTGGTGAGGGTGTCTTTCACTTTGGTCCCATACAAAGAAGAACCATCAAAGGGGGCGTCAGTGAAAGAAGACTTGAAGGCCTCCGCAAAGTGACACAGGCGCAGCCAGGCTTGCCTTCTAAGGGCGACCCCTGAGCTTGCTGCCCTACTCGCTCCCTTGGCTGCATACGAAATGAGCCGCATGGAAGAGTTAACAATGGAGTTGAGGGTAGAGACCTGGGCATTAACTGTCTGAGCCACCGCCTCAGGAACGTTACCCGCAAGAGCATCTCCTAACTCCTTGAAGAGATTTCTCTGGAGCCGAGTGAAGTGAGACAGGGAAATTCAGCGACCATAAGGTAAAGGTTGCTGACGAGAGGGTACGCTTCCTGTACCGATCCATGGTCCTAGACTCCTTGTTAGGAGGATGGACGGATGAAGAAGACTCTGCTACTTCCTTCTGAGTGGCTGCTGCCACCACCATGGCATCTACAGGGACTCCTTTAGACAGAAACTTTTGCCCTGGGGAGCGGAAAGAAACTTGTTGGGACACCTGGGTACGGGCTCCACAGAATCAGGGTTTTCCCACACACTTCGACAAATCAGATCAAGGAGTTCGAAGGGTGGAGACACCCAAGAGGCGGAGGGCTGAGCACCAAAGGCCTTAAGGAATACTGACTCCTCCTCGGAAGGGGCTCTGGACGGCCAGTCACCTCTGTTTCATTATCTCCAGGATATTGGAGAAGGAAATATTATTTGAGGATGACTGGGGGACCCCTCTGATTCCTCGAGGTCAGTATCAGAGGTGAGGGACTCATCCTGGGAGCCTATGTGCTTCCTCTTGCACGTTTTCTTTCTGGGGGGCTCCTCAGGCACGAACTCTGAGGGACCCTCAGAAATTTGGGGACCACTCGTGGGGGTATCCCGTGGCCCTGGTGCTCTGCTGTTCATGGATGGGTGGTGATCAGAAGCTCTCACCGGAGTGGTGGCGGACAGAGTGACCGACCCGCCTGATGTAGCTGACGATCTGGCCAGCGTGGTTCGCATAGCCTCGAAGGCCGCCCCCCCCCGAATGCGAGGAGCGACCAGCCTCCGAGGCCATGACGGGGGTCGGAGTTCCCAGAGCCGATTCACCGAGAGGGAGGCTTGGGACCAAAATAAGCCCCAAGATGTCCGCCTCGGGCCCGACCTAAGAATCCCGACTCCCGAACCCTGAGGACGGAGCAGACGGGGTCGGAGCCAATGCCGGTACTGATGGAGCTAAATGGGGCATCGGAGCCAGCCTAGGAACATCACACAGCACGGAACACTCCGGCTCCGAAGACAGAGATGTGTTCGGAGGAGGAATGATCAAAGACGGGGTCGGGATGGGCTCCGGAGCAGACTGGGCCGGAGCCGAAAATAATTTTGCCAAAACCAGTGACGGGAGGAGCCTCTGAACCACCCTATCAACATCCACATCCGAAAGGGTCCTGGAGGATTTGGAAGACAGGGATGGAGAATGAGATCTCCTCTCAGGAGAAGCTGGTATGAGACTGGGCGATCGGCTCCTAAGAGGTTCCATCAATACCGACACTTCCTGTGGCCCCGAGGACAGTGGAGCTGAGGAGGTCGATGCAGTTTTTGAGATTTTCTCCGGAGGCTCCGATGAAGCTGACAGAGCCGGAGATCTCTTTTTTGACTTGCCAGATTTTGATTTTCCACTGGAAGACTAATCCATAGCCTCTTCAAAAGAGGGTTTCAAGGGTCCCTTTAAAATTAGCTTATTCCTTATCTCTTGGAGAAGTCTAGGACTGAACGCATGACAAAAACTGCAGGATTCCTGCAGATGGATGGCTCCCAGGCAATAGACACAAATGGAATGCCCATCGGTAATGGACATTTTGTACCCACATTTAGAGCACTTTTTGAAACCCTAAGGTTTGTGCTCCTTGGGATCTTTAGACATCTTAACTACTACGACAACAAGGAAAAAAACAAGTCTGAGAACAACACACTACAAAAAGCGGGAACGACGCTAAACAGTGACCCAACACACACTAAAGAGCAAATATAAACTCTCAACAAGGGATTGAAAACCCACAAGGAAAGGGAAAGCTCAAACCTCTAACTTAAATGGTCTAGACCGTACTCACACAGAAGGCAAAATGAGGAGAACTAGGCCCTCTAACTGAAACGGGCCTAGTCCGAGGGAACAGTCACAGAGGGATACCACACAACAATCACAATTCTCAACAAACTTAGACAAATAGCTATGAAAATAGCTTTTGATATGAATCAAAACTTTTCTTAAGACAAGAAAAAAGAGGGTACTTAGCCACAGCCAAGCGAGACCACGTCCGAGCTACACGAGCGGCAAACGAGATCTGGGGATATGGAGCAGTGCACCATGGGATATCTGCTTAGCCCAGCCAATGAAAGACTTCGAGCTAGAAAAATCGGCTGAGTTGGAGCCGATATTCGGCTCCGAACACACGGGTAAGAATGTAGGCGAGATAGGACTACATAACATTCAATGTTCTCCATACTGAGGAGGGCCTCGAGTGCATGCATTTTGATGTTTAGACTTATGGCGTTGAAAAGCATTACCCTCAGGTTTTGGTTACTTGTGCTATTTATGGTGATGGGTTTGTCTTTTGAGCCTTGCCTAAAAAAAGGCACTATGGGGGTGGCAACAGCGTTGGCCAGTATTTGAAAGCCTAAGGGTGACAGGTGCAAGCCATGTCTTGCAAAGCAACGTGGCTTGTCGAGCATGTCATCCCAGGTGGACAGATATTGGAACCCCTTTGAATGACACCAGAAACTTAGTCAATTGCTGAAATTGATCATTTTTTTCTTTATACTGTGGCATCATTGTTGGTGAGGGCAGGATGCTACTCAGGGTCAGGGTCATACCAGCCTGGGCTACGTGATCAGAGAGCTCTTCCATGTCTCTTTTCATGTAGTCCAGGGAGGTACGTCTCAGGTCATTCACACCAACATGGACAATGAAAGAGTCGTATTTGTACTTGTTCTGGAGTGACCTGAATGCTTGTGTTATGTGGCGGATCCTGGTGCTCGACAGGCAGCTTACTATAACCTTCTCCTTGTCCAGTCTAGTTAGTGGGACATCAGTGTGCCTGACTATACAGTAGCCTATTACTAGTGTGTTGGGTATGTTATTTTACCTTAAGGGCTGTGGATTGCGTGGCACACTGATTATGTGAAGTATGTGTTTCATGGTTTGTGAGGGGGTGTGGAGGTTGTCTGGGCGTCTGCTTTGGAGGTCTCTGTGGCTTTTGCAGATTTTTATTTAGAGCCTCCGAGTATGTTTTCGTGTATTTGTGTGTGTTATTTGCCAGTGTTGGTTTAGTAGGTCTATATGAGACTGGCGGTGTGTTGCAAATATTTTCCTTCTCCCCTTGACTTGTCAGTTCCAGTCTTGGGATGAGAGAGCTTTGCCTCCAGTTTGGCTGTATAATTGCATCTCTCGCATATATTAGTGTTTGGTGGTAGGAGGAAAGGGTTGTCTGTGTACATGAGGCAGTTGTAACATTGCCTCAAAATGCCCAGATTCACCAGCTGGACTAGAGAGTACACCTGAAACTGCCCTTTGGACATGCCTGAATAGGTAAGTGAGCTGTTTGGCTGGTAGGGACGAATAGAGAGCCTTGTCCTTCTGGACAGTATAGGTGGTCTAGTGCTAGGGTTAATTAGTGTTTGCTATGAGTTTTGTGAAAGGGCTGGGCTGCGAAATGAATGGCTTGAGTGTTTAAGTTGAAAGTTTGTCTACTTCCAAAGGAAAAATTGAAGAGTAGACTTTGTGGAGCCGGGAATAGTTTCACCCTAGCTAATCGGCGCTGCCTGGTGCGCAAAACCGCACAAACACGGTTTTTATAGCAGGGAAATGAAAGAGATACAAATTAGCCCATAATGGCCAATAAACTACTAACTTCTGGGCTACAGCAAACAAGGCGCACTAATTTCAGAAAGAAACAGAGCAAATAAGCAGGCACAATAAGCATTTAACCAGAAATTCCCAGCTCAGAAGGGCAGAATCTAGCCTCTCCTCCCACAAGAGTGCAGATCACAAACCTTCTTAATGTACAATTACTGGCCTGAAGCCCAAGTGCTTAAACCAGAAGTAATGCACTTTTAGAATAATAAGACACTGAGCCTTCAATCAGCAATTCCCAACTTAGAAGGATGTAAGCTACCTGTCCTGCCACAACAATGCAGTACACAAACCTTTTTAATGTAAAACAACTGGTCTGAAGCCCAAGTGATTAAACCAAAAGACTTAGAATAACAGTTACAATTTAATCAGGCTACTACCAAGCAGTAATAACTGCAGCAGAATAATACAATTGAGTACTTTTAAGAAGAAGCACAAGCAAAATAAGGTAATAAAGTGGGACAATTACAGTAAAAGCAGATAAATAAAGTACAATTTTTTTTAATAACAGAAAACGAGCAAACTGATTTAAACAAATTACCAGATTAACCAGTAAAAAAACGCAAAACTGAGCCCTGTTCCAGCAGTCTTCAATCTGAGAAGTTCTAACCGCACACTCCTGCCACTAGGGTGCAGGGGAACCTTTCTCTAAAAAAGATGGCCTGGATTAGTGCTCAAGTTATACAAACAAAGCTAGAGCCAGCAGGCCTGAATCTAGTCTATGCTACAGCAGACAATGCGCAACAACATCAGAAAAAACAGTTCAAATAAGCAGGCACAGTAAGCCTTTAACCAGAAATTCACAGCTCAGAAGGGTAGAATCTAGCCTCTCCTCCCACAAGAGTGCAGATCACAAACCTTCTTAATGTAAAATAACTGGCCTGGAGCCCAAGTGCTTAAACCAGAACTAATACACTTTTAGAATAACAGACAGCGAGAGCCTTCAATCAGCAATTCCCAACTTAGAAGGATATAAGCTACCTGTCCTGTCACAACAGTGCAGACCACAAACCTTCTTAATGTAAAACAACTGGTCTGAAGCCCAAGTGCTTTAATCAAAAGACTTAGAATAACAGTTACAATTTAATCAGGCTACTACCAAGCAGTAATAAATGAAGCAGAATAAACACAACCGAGTACTTTTAAGCAGAAGCAAAAGCAAAATAAGGTAATAAAGTAGGAAGAAACACAAATACAGTAAAAGCAGATAAAGTGCAAATTTGTTTTTGTTATTATGTAACAGAAAACAAGCAAATTAATTTAAACAAATGACCCAACTAACTAGTAAAAAAACCTCAGAACTGGGTCCTCCTCCAGCAGTCTTCAATCAGACAAGTTCAGGGGCAAAGTAGGTATGCCTACTCAAATGTTCTCTGTATTAGGCAGAATGAGCTTATGAGACAAGACTAGGACAGAGCTGGGATACGGCTGAACAGAAGGGAATTGGGTGTTTGGATGTCTAAA